>NC_142246.1:34718958-35328802 GCF_052056855.1 Sturnus vulgaris | reverse complement strand
ATATCTTTCCCTCAGGGCCCATAATCAAGTCTTTTTCTACGTAGTTCAGAGTGGTTAAACAGCTGAAAGTCGTAAAAGAACAGGGAAAGTTTTAAGATGTGGAGAAATTTAATTTGTGCTAATTTTTAAAAGTAAGACCATATAATTTTCTTAAAATTTTATGTTAAGCCAAAGATAGAGAAAGGCAGCCAAAGAATAGCAGGGAAAATATTAGTAAAATGTGACTCTGGGTGTAAGAAAATTCAGAAACTCTGTGTGTTGTGTGTGAGAAGGTTATTTGTTACATGCTTTCCATCTTTGAAAATAGTAACTTGAATTTCAGAAGATAATTATGTTCTTCCTTTACATTTATCAGAGTCAGAGCAAAGCATGCCCACCAATGATTAGAGGATATTACAATCTGAAGAAATTACCTTACAAAGGGCTTGCATTATTTTCAGTGTCTGTAACACCTATGAGAAGTAAACACCAGTCAAAATCAGCTTTAATATTTTGCAGATTTTTATATTTGGATTTTTTCCTTAATTTGGAGTCAAAATTGAAAACATGAGGTCTTGCCTTTTAAAACAGGGACAAGTTGAACATAGTGAACATTTTCTTTCACTTGTGTTTCTCTTATTAGCTATTTACTCCTGGAACATTATTTATAGATAGGTTTTTCTCCTACTGGAATTTTGAAGATTCTGAAATTCAAGTCACACTGGTTGCCTAAAATTCAGTCCAAGGGTGAGTGTCATGATACTTTACTTCTGCTTACACCAGGAAAACCATATATTTTTAAACACCACTGGGTATAATTTTGATGCCAACCAGTTACCAAGAAGGCAACTGAGAGACATATATGATGTGATGTGTAAACTTTGTACATTGGAAACACTCTGGTCATTCAATAGTTAGTTCTACAGTTAGTTTACAGTTTGTTCTTTGCCTATGTAATGCTGCAGGGTGCTATTAAAACAAGCAGATGTTCACTCTAGGGATGGTTGTACTTCATTTGTGAACAAAGTGATTCCCCTGTGGATCACGACAAGGTATATTCTCTGTCATAATCTGAAACTCAGGCAAGTCCAACAGACGTAAAATTGAATAGAATAATTGAAACAGAATTTGACCTACATGTTCCCAATATTTAGTTTTAGAAAGCATTTATGGTCCATGCAAATGAAGACAACTCATGTATATTAATGCAATGGTATTATTCTAATTATCTTTGCATATGGTATAGTAAATATTGATGTTATTAATAAAGTTAAAGGATGATGGAATTGAATATTCATAATTTAGCTCACAGTACATTACAGATGTTTTACACTGAAAATTAATTCAGAGTGAAGTTATATATAACTTTGATAACCTTTAATTTGGCTGCTTTTTTATCTGCAGTATGCTTATTCTGTCCTTGTTTATCACCTTCTGACAAAAAAGTTATCTATGAGGTTTTCCATTTAAAAAAAAAGGCAACAAGAATAATAAATGAAAAGAGCTTAAATTATTGTGATACAGAAGACCTACCACATTAATTTTATTTTTTTTAATTTGTTTCACCACTGGAATGAAGAAAAATATTTGAATGTTTTTCTCTCTCTCTATCATAGTTGATTTTTCCTGCCCACTGGTTTAGTATGATTTCAGTATTGCAACTTGTATTTTCATTCTTGATGTCTTCCTTCTCTTTTTTTGAACCTTCCAGATTTCTAGAATTGCAACTGAAAGATCCTGTGCAAAGTCCCAAACCTTTGCCTGAACCTCCGTCCTTAAGCATCTGTGGTATCACCTCTTGAACATTGGTGGCACCTGAGATTTAGTCTTTCAATGGACGTAGAACTACCTCCTTCCGAATTTCTCTTTATTGCCCAGTTTCTCTTTAATTGTTGTCATTCTCAGGGCTGCATTTAGACTTCTGGTCTATTTTTGTCCTGTCTTCACTCTGACAAATAGCTCTTGTCTTTGCCAGTTCAACTTCAACAAGTTGTCATTGCTCTCTTTTCTCTTTTAAATTCTTCTCTTTTCAATGTTTCAATGTTTATTTTCCTTGGAACACAAGCAAGAAAGTCCGAGAAGGCTTCATGGGCTCCCAGTTCTTTTGCTTTGGTGGGTGGCCCCATGCAGGCAAGGCTTGCATTTATTTTGTTTTCCCTTGGAGTTTTATATAGAAAAGCTGCGTCTTAGCATGATCTGTTCTCTAGAGATAAGTGTCCTGAGGTTTTTTTCTTTTTGACATTTGCTTGTTTTCTTCCTGCTCTAGACCAGACAGGCTTGGAAACATATATTAATATAGCTGCAGTAGAAGGTCAGGTTTTTTAAGCTCCTGCATAACTGATTTTCCTTTCAAGATCAACTGCTAACTGGTTCATATATTGTAGCTATATAAATTCATTATATTCACTCAAAATTGAATATATAAAAATTAATATAAACTAAGGGAATGAAGGATCTGCTGTTTGATTGCTAGTCCTTTTCATTCTTCCGGCAAAGGTACTTTGCCAACAAACAATAAACGGAAAGGAATTAAAATAGAAATTAAAAATAGTCTTCAGGGAAACCCTCAAGTGTACCTTAAATTTCATTGATTAAGGCATATTTCAGGTTGAGATAAATAAATTAAGAGTAAATCTAATTCAGCAGGCTATAAAGCTGACAGATATATGCTCAGAGTACATTTAACAAAAGTTTATCACTAAGTGTTCCTCAGTTTTGCACATCAAGCCTCCAGGTTCATTTTTTCTGGATGCCTGACTGCATTATCTGTGCCTAGCACAAAAGTACTGACCTAAAATTCTGTTTAAGTGACCATCTAAGAATCCTTTTTTAAAATGAGTCACAAGCATGGACAGGATCGTTTTCTCTAGGGTAACGTAAATTATGGTGTCATAATTACAAATTCTTAATTTTAAAATAGTTTTCTGATAAATTTGAAACACATATTTAAAGAAATAATATAAGAGCTCTATGAATTTATTCACAGATAACCCTGAATCATCAGCTGCTGCAAAAATAATTTCAACTGCATGAGGCAATGATGAGGAGGATAGATGTGGAAGAGAAGGGAAATGTAACTTTTTTTCTTAAACACAATAATTTTTAAAGCTTTTTTTTCTAGTTCATCTAGTAGAACCATAAATACTTTTATTTAGTGAAATATGGCCTACCACTTGTTTAAGAAAAGTTTCACTAATATTCTCACAATCCAAATACCACTAACTGGAACACTAGAGAAAGCACCACAACATCAAAACACATAACATCCAATAACAAACTTTCAGAATTATGAACTATCAGCATTAACACCTGGGGAGTGCTCAGTTGAGAAAAATGTAAAATCAAATTATCAAACACATAACATAGTTAGTAAAGCAACATTGATATTTTTGCAGTCTCAGAAATGCTATTAAAATTATAAGCACTGATGGTTTTGTGAGGTACTAAATGCATTTCTCTGGTGTTTATTCTTGACCTTCACAGAGCTGCAGCTGAACTAACAGGACGAGGTTGTTTGAGTTTCCAGGATTACTGATTATAGGTTATCCATGTATAGTGTATAGTGAATATCCATGTACAGTTCCCCTAAACATCTTCAAATCAATATAGCTCATTGCTCAGCTATACTCAATTTTTCTAGAATGTTTGCAGCTCTCAAGCTGCATTTGAATTATTGTAGTTTATTTTTTTTAATCTCTAATTAGAATATGATTTTTTTGTTCCAGTCACAGTTTCATCTGTGAGGGACTGTGATATCTCCCTGGATTTGTAATATACTTCAATTTCAAATTAAATTTTTTGGATACTTTTTAATTTTGTATTCTGAGTTCAACCCATGTTTCTCATGTTTTTATTTTCTAAGGAAAAAAGATCCTCCTCCAGCTAAAACACAGAATTTTTCAGCAAGAAAATTGCTTTCTTTTGTAACAAGTGCTCACATTTATGACAGGGTTCTAGGTTGTGAATCCCCAGTGGAGAAATAAAACATTTTAACTCTGTGTTTCCTTTGGCTGGATTAAGCAGGCCTTGATGTCTCCTCTGAGAGCTTCTGGCTACAGTCAAATACTGCAGCCTGCTTTCTTTTGCTTTCTTTTCTTTTCCTTTCTTTCCTTTCCACCGTACGTGGAGGTTACTCACACTGCTCTGCCCTTGCCAGCTGCTAATATAAAATGGTATTGCTCTCTAAGGAGGCTTGTTCCACATGTGTTTTTCCAAAGATCAGCATAAATTCCTGCCCTCTCTTGCAGTTCTCTTGCAGTAGCTCTGTACGGCCGCGGTTTATTCTCACCCCGGTGATTCTGCCCTTCTCTCACACATCCATCAAAGGGGGCAGCTCAGGCAGCACCAGCTCTCCGTCCTTCCAGCTCATTCCCTGCAGTTTCTCCCCAGCCTGAGGAGCAGCTCTCCCTCAATCCCCTCGGTTTCCATTCAAAAGCTGAGCAGCCCCGCAGCAGGATGTGCCCAGCACTGCTCCGGGCCCTGCAGAAACGCGACGTGAACTTGGGAGAGTGTGAAACATCACGGAATTAGATTCAGCAATTCAAACACCTGGGACATCCTTTCCATTCTAATACGTTTCACTTCCCACCTTTTAGGTTAAGGCATCTGTTTTTCTCTGGCCTTCTCTGGGTCTATATGCGTGTGTGTGCTACCTGTGCACCTGTGGCACAGCAAGGCAACTTTGCAAACAGGCAGATCTCAGTCTAACTCGGGACTAAATAAAAAGCAATTAAATCAAATATTTGATTCTATAGTTCATATCTGATCACTATAAGCAGTTAAAAGGGGACTATTTGCACAATTGTCAAGCATTTCACTTAAAGAAACTGCTTTTTTTTCCCTAAAGTCATTTTGCAGATCAGCTAAATGTGCACACTGAAGCCCTTTAGGTCTGAAGCAGTCAGAAGAGTACTGTAGTAAAAACTTGTATTTCTATTTAGCCACAAACATATTAATTGCTAAATGCAACAATAATGGAGAAGTCAACAAATGATAGGTACACAAAGCAAAGCTTTTCGTCATGGTTTCTCTATTAAAAAAAAATCATATCTGATCCTTCACATTCTCCCAATAAAATAATATTGCTTATACTAAAGAAAACAAAATTATTTTCCACAGACTAAGAAACTGTATTCACAGGCAACTTAAACTGCATTAAAAACAAATCCAAAATGACATTTAAATTTCTTATTAGACTAATATGTAGATGTACTCAAGAAGAACTGAATAACCCTATTACTTGAGCAGTCCTACGGCTGCTTTTGCTGCATTTTGCATGCCTCCAGTTGCCTTCCATGGCTAAGGGAGTGAGTGTACATGTTGATCCAGCAGTGCTGGATGGGAGGAATCATAGCTACAAGCATAGGAGATTTGCAACTATTGCTTAATCTGCTTTGAAAATTAAATTTGATGAAATTTCATGCATCCATTTAAAAACGGAAAACTTCATCTGGAACAAAAAAACCCTCGTATTTTCCACAGATTGCATCACATGTTAAGTGTCATGCTCCAAATTTCGATTTATTATGTATTGGATCAACAACTATTTTATTTTGTGCAAAGAAACTTGCTTAAAATGGAGAAACATGGGATGCTGAACAAAGAAAGTCCTTTTTCAAACTAGGGAAACAGACTCAAGATTCCGTTTTCTGCATTTTGGTCAGACTGGGGTACTGTGATTGTTTATTTAAAGGCCTTTCTGCTCTAGACTACCATTCATGCATAAAAAACTGCGTAAAAAGAACCAAAACCAACAGAAAACCTTACAAAAGCAACATAAACATTACCAAAAAAGCTGATCCAAGGAAAATTCACCATCTAAAAAAGGTATATATACATATACAGCTGTGATGTCTGCTGGGATTTAATCGTGGCTGCCTTTATAGTCAAGGAATAGAAAAAGAGAAATAATGTAGCCAGTACTTCTAAAACTTAATGTACTTCCAAATACATACACCAGAGAAAAAAGATGCAAATTGAAACTGCTGCATTTTTTTAAAAAATTAATTGGATTACCTCATTCAAAAAAGATAATCAGATTACCAAACATTTAAATCTCAGTGAGTCAGATTTCCCTCGTTGGGCTGATGAGAGGGAAAGTTCACATCGAAAACCAGAAAATTTTACAGCTCTTTCTTGATGATAAGGCAGCAAAGGGAACTGATGTGACAGCTCAGTCTAACAGAAGCAAACTCGTTTATTCCCCTCTGTGCACCTTGTAGGAAGCAATGCAGTGTCTACTGATGAACTGAATCACTTTACCAAGGCTTTTACATATATTATATTTAAAAGACATGAAGTGTTAGATATCAAATCTTCTCTGTATTACAGTACACACACACACACACACACAAAATAATTTCAACTTATTGTTCCACTCTTGTTTTATATCAACCATCAAAATAATCCAAAAATTATTTCCTGGATTTCTTAATCCATCAAATACTATGACAATACATTCATCCCTTTATCATGATATGTAAAGCTAACATGTTCCTTTCTTAACAGAAAATGAAATATTCTGATCTTATTCCCATTTTTACTTAATGGGAATAATTTTTTTAAAATAAATTATTGGGACAATATTCTTGAAAATGTTCATCAGTCACAAGAATATAATTTCTGCCAGCAATGGTTCTTTACCTTGATGCAGTGTCAGTGAAGTTGGATAAATTATGGAAAGAGAAGAAGTTTTGACTTTCCTTTTTCATTTATTCTGCCCCCGCCCCTTTCTTTTTTTCTCTTTCTTTCCAGATAGAATACTGCATGACAAAGCCCTGGAAGGGCCTGGGGGAGCAATTATCACCATATTTCTTACACTTGCTCTTTTTTCCTCCCCGTTGGCTTCACACTGTTCTGCCTCTTTATTTTGTTACTTAAGAAGCTTTCTGGATAAGAAGTACATTGTTTTCCAGGACTGGAAAATGCTTTAATGCTGTAGGTACTATTGCAACATACAATTACCATTATAAATAATAAAATCTTATTTAATAACAGTAATCTGCACAGGCTGTTGAACTCCTGGAGCTACTTAAAGCACTTTGCAAAGTCCAAAGTACACAAAATCAAGTAAAAATGAAATTTCTTTCAGCAAAAGTGACTTATTTTTATATAAATTGTAAAGTGAATTTTGGTTGGTTTTAATTTCACAAGATCTTAGTTCCAGTCCCTTCTTAACCCCTAGAATTCTGATATTGATCCTACAGAGCTTTTCCAAATATAAAAGAAAGAATTCCGTGTTTGATGGCATTCTTCTGGTAGGAAAACCGTTTCCTTTCTTACAGATGTTGCATAAAACATGAATGCATTCTTTCCACTTTATCCCATTGAGATCAGACAGAGAGATTTGCCTCGGAGCAGCCCTAGTTCTTCAGATTATTTTGCTTGTTATGCAGGGGGTACATTTCTAAGTTGTTTTTTCATGACGCTACTTCAATTTGGCAGGTAGGAGGTATTTCTGTGGATCCAAATATGCATCACACAATGCAACAATGTTTCACACAAAGCAATATTCAGGAGCCTAATTTAATGCTTGCCACTTTCAAGTGAGTGATTTTTTTTAATAGCTCCACTCCATGTTTCTTGTGGTTCATACTGTACTTTTATGAGTCTCAAATGGGTATTTTGGACATATATTTTATAGCCAGAAAATTCTGATATCTGGTAGCTATTCAGTTCACAAAATCATGAGAATCAAACAGTTCTTTCAATCTGCAGATTTGTTACTAAATCACTCAGCTTTTTGTATGAACAGGGTTTTTCTCTCTGGCTATGACGATCTTTAATCTCTTTCTGTTCAGAAATCACATCTCCTTCATTTTATTTTTAATGTTGACAATAACAGCTATTGACTTTCTCATCACCCAATTTACCACAGTCAGCACACCAACAATTCACAGCATGGGTCTCAATTTTCTCCTCAAAGCATCACACTTTACTCATACACATTCATTCACCTGGCCCTCAGGGTGGTAAGAGTAGGAAGAATCATCCAATATTTCAGAGTGCTCACCTGGGAGACCCATTTGCTTCATGAAAGGGATGCATAAGATCTAAAACATCAAGGAAAGACTAATTTATAGGATAACCAAGAATTAAGATCACAGAATTCCTTGGTCAAATGATTTTATGATGTTGTCAACTAATTTGTTCCGTGTTCCACAAAATAAAGGAAACTATTACTTCCACGTGG
The DNA here is from genome assembly GCF_052056855.1 of Sturnus vulgaris. Classification (NCBI taxonomy): domain Eukaryota; kingdom Metazoa; phylum Chordata; class Aves; order Passeriformes; family Sturnidae; genus Sturnus; species Sturnus vulgaris. Next base: position 35,320,632 of record NC_142246.1, on the reverse strand, counting down.
TTTCCTATGGCCATTTGCACTTTTGGTGTAAGGTGTAAAGACTATTTTGAGAAAAGACATCAAAAAGAGTCTGGGCCTTCCTGCCACTGACATATTTTGCCTAAACAGCACCATGAGATTGTTTTTGAAATTTAGGAGTGATTGCAACCGAAGATCTAGAGAATAAATTCAAGCATGTCCATGTTAACCACTTGAAATAAACTTTCAAGTCACTCTACTTGTAAACCCTTTTTTTCCTTTTCTTGTCTTTTTTTTTTTCATATAGTTTGGCTCTTATTGTGAAGTGTCTAATCCTTTGTAGAGTTACACATTAAAAATACCTAGGCTTTTCACCGAATTCTGGGTTTTACCCTGGAGTCAAATACCTTCTGAAGCTAAATTTGGTTATCCTTCACTTGTGTCCTCCAAGTCCCAAATGGGATCTAATCCAAAGTGCTTGACAAGATAAAAGCATGAAATCTTCTAAAAACCACATATTACCATTTTCTCTTCTTATATATAACTGTAGGTCTCACAGCTAGGGCATTCTAGCCAAAAAAGTACTAAAGTTAGTTAGGCTTCCTTTCTTGTGAAGATCTCTTAAACCCCACTTGAAATTATAGTAATCTGAACAGTAAAGATAGTTGATATGAAATACATCAGTGTCACCTTGTCAATGAGAAAACTTAATAAAAAATCTGTATTTATGAATAAATTTTTTATTTCCCTAAAGATTTTCTACCAGTCTTCATAATTTGTTTATACATTTTTTCCATGAAAAAAAATTGAATTATTTTATCTATAAAGTAGATTCAGTTAATGAATAAAAAAGAATCAAAGCAGAAAACTCACTATTAAAGAAATTAGCTAATAATAAAAAAAGAAAAAAGAACTAATATTATGCTGAAATATTAGAAACTAATAAAATATTTTACCTGGGTTCACAGCAGGCTATCTGAGCACAGAAAAAAAATAGAGATTAATATCTATCCATTAAAATTTTTGAGTATAATATTTATCCTTTTATTACTTTTTTTGTGCCCTGGAAGGCTGGTCATTTCCCTCAGTGGCCAAACACAAAAGACAGGGTGTTCTAAACGTAGTTATCTGAATCTGATCTTTTTTCCCATTCCAAAATTAAAGCCAGATATATTTGTGTTATCATTACCCAGGCAAAGACATCAGCGTTATGAAACTGAAGATACAATGATAGTCCTAAAAGTCTCTAGATAGATGTGTATAGCTGAGAGATAAGAAAAAATTCCAATTTTAGATGAAAGTCTCTGCTTTTGTAGTGTATCTGTTCCTGTGGTTTATTAAAGAATCAAAGCTTTCACTTATAACTTTTTTGAAAATCTCTTTGGAAACTACTTGAGGACAGCAAAACGGCAGATGTGAAAAAAAAAGGAGAGAAACATTACTGGGAAAGATTTTACAAGTCATTGCTTGCTAACAGGTTAAATGATCATGCTGCTTATTTTGTGTGCTTATAAAATGTAGTCAAACATATATTTACTAATCTAAAAAAGAATTCATAAATGACACAAGAAGAAAACTGACATGTTTAATTTTGTGGTAAACCTTCCTCTCAACAGGTTATTGTATTTGTAAAGGATTACAAACTCAGAGCAGTACAGGAAAACAACTAAGGAAAGAATCCAAGGGATAAGTGGAATGAAGCTCAATAGAATTCAGAGCAGAGTGCAGAAGAAATTAGATAGGGTAACCTCTACCTCACTAGGAACTATTTTTCAAAATTTTAGCAAGTTCCTGAATTTTCCAGTTTTAGGAACTGTGAAAAAAGAGTTATACACCACCGAAATATTCAAAGTGAGAGAAGTGGGGAAGAAATTGCTCACAGAGTAGTTATTAGTAGCTCACTGATAAATGATAACTATCCTAATAAGGACAGAATATAACTTTCAAATATTTTTACTAAACTGAGAAAGAAGGGGTGTCCACTCCTTGAAAACCAGATTAAAATGTTATAGTTTCTTTTTTTAATATTAGTGATAGCTCTTCTGACCCTCTGCCAAGCCAAAATTGAAACTCAAAGAAAAACGCCCCAAAACAAAGCACCAAATAAAAACTAACCAAATGCAAATGCAAACAAGCAAAAATACAACCTGAGGAAAAGATAACAACACAAAATACTAAGTAGTCTAAGTAGTAGGTTAAAATACAGTAACATAGAAATGGAGGAAGGAGAAACAAATTGTAGATTAACATCATTACCACAATTCACCAAAATTACCTGACAAAAGGGAATGAAACAAGAAGTACCATCAGAACTACCAGCCTGCTTGGCACTAGTTATGTGGCAGCCACTTCAGAAATACGACTATTTCTGCTACCATGTTCCTAAAAATATCTAGAAAAACTGAAAAGAGTCCAGAGAAGAGCTATATGGGATAAAAGACATTTATAAAATTTAGTACATTAAAAAGTTTGGATATTCCTTACTGAGGAAAATGGGAACATAAAGTTAGCTAATAATTTAAATTTAATAATTTTAAAAAAACTCCATGGTTTGATAAACCAAAAAATCCCCCTAACAATAGATAGAAATAAATACTGAGATCAACTCAGAGGTTGTGGAGACACTTTCACTCTAAGTGTTTAAAGAGAAAGAATAAACTTTTATTCTTAAATGTGTTTCAAAAGGTCTGTCAAAACATCATTCTTCCTCCCAGATGGGGAAATCTCTACTCACCCTAACAGTTCTAAACATAAAACTCTATTTTTAATTTAGTGAATTGGAAGATAAATGAGTTTAACACCCCATGTTTTTGGAAGCCTAATAAATGAGAATAGAAGAGATAATGAGACTTAGTTCTTATGCAAAAACCTAGGAAGAAATGAGCTTACACCTATGTAGTACCAAGAAAGCTTACAGACTCCAATCAACTACTTGGAAAACTGAATTTTCTAGGCTTTTCACAACATAGCATATATTTCTGAAGGTTTCAGCATGAGCATATGTGGCACATTATATGACAAGTTGAATATATTTAAATCAGCTAGCAATTAACAAATAAAACTATTTCACATTGGTAGAATAAAAACCCATCTATGATCTAAGCAAACGATACTGTTAATAAGTTTTAGCTTTTAATTATAATTCAAGTTTTACAAAGGGGAAAGAACTCTTTCCTGGAGATCAAATATTTCTTGATATAATAAGATTTAGATGTGTTCGGTGTCCTAGTAAATGGAGGAATAAATCTGAAAGAAGGAATCAGCTGCTTTAGATTAATAAGATCTGATCATGACTTTTTTTGAAGGTCAGTCACTTTTGAACCTATGGGTAACAGCAGTAACATATACAAAAGCTAAGTTGAATTCAGAAGCTGATTTCTACCAATTGTGGAATGGCTTTACACAGCTTGAGGCGCTTAACAGGGTGAACATTTACTTTTTTCCCAGAAGAAAGTCCCTTTGAATGAAGAAAGCTGCTCATAAAAGGGATGACAGAAGGAATATTTACAATCTTCCAGCCTTCTGCTTTCTTATCCTGTTGAGAGCTAGTCCATGGGCTACAGGAATTTGCATTGGACACTTTCAAAATACTTGCATAAAAGCTTTGGGCATGAGCAGGGAGGAAATTAGCAAGTCAGTAAATGAAAAAGCAGCTTTTATGTGGTATCTGCCTGCATTAAAGTCAGAAAAATGTAACACCAGTGGTCTAAAGACCAAGTACAGACAAATATCAAGCTTTGCACTGCTCACCATACCCTCTGCAACTGTTGTAAAAGAGAGGTTATCTACACGAGATACAAATTAATGAGGATTTTACTAGGTTATCTACAATGTAATATCTGATAGACAGAAAGCCCTGATGTTAAATGGACGATAGATTGATCTGACAAGATTATATGAGATGAAATTTAACATATTTTCATTCTACATAACACTTCAATGCTTCAGTAAATGACAGTGATAAAGTATTTGGATATTTTCTGGTTAAATTTTATTTTTACATTGGAATTATTTCCCTTGACTTTTTATGTGGATACATTTGACTTCACACTTATGAACATTCTATCTGTAATCTCTCAAATGTTTTGCAAGAAATGTTTATGAGTCCACAGCCAGCAATCTAACACTTCCTATTGTCATCAATTAGTGTGCAGCTTTTCAAAAGTGCAGTTACACAATAGAATACAATCAGAAAGAATATTTCATTTGGAAGGGACCTGCAACAATCATCCAGTCTGACTGCCTGAGCACTTCAGGGCTGACCAAAAATTGGAAAAAATTATTAAGGTCTTTGTCCAAATGCCTCCAAAACAATGACAAGCTCAGAGAATTAACCATTTCTCTTGGAAACATATTCCAGTATTTGACCATCTTCTCAATAAATATTTGGTTTTAATGGCCAGTCAAAACCTTCCCTGGCACAGATTTTAACCATTCCCACCCATCCTACTGGTGGATACCAGGGAGAAGAGCTCAGCACCTCCCTTTTCACTTTTCCTCCTCAGGAAGCTGCAGAGAGCAGTGAGATCACCTTTCAGATTCCCCTCCAATCTAGACCCAGCATCCTTAGCTCCTCCTCCCAGGACATGCCTTCCAGCCCTGCCACCAACTTTGTTGTCTTCTCTGGACATACCCAAGGACTTTGACATTCTTGCTGTGTGGGGCCCAGAGCTGCACAGAGCACTCGGGGGGAGGCTCCTCAAGGCTGAATGCAGCAGGACAGTCACCTCTGTTGTCTGCTTGTGCTGTGCTTGATGCACCCCAGGATTTGTTTTATCCTCTGGGTTCCCTTCACACTGAGACCAGCACCCCCAGACCCCTCTCTGCAGGGCTGCCCTCCAGCCACTCTTTACTCATTCCCAGTGTTTCTCTGTCCCAGGTCATAAATCCATCATTTGGACTTCTTATATTTCATGCTACTGATGGTGCCCACTGCTGCAATCTAAAGCTGATAACTGAGTACTAAATTCAGTATATTTCTCAAAATAAAATGTGAGACATTAAGGTGGCTATTAGTTTGTACAGTTTTACAGAACTCATTGTAGCTAAAAGGGTTCCTAACTCTAAGTATTAGCTAGGGATTCCAATGTAAATTTAAAGCAGGTTGAAGTGAAGAAAGTGAGGAAAGCAGCTTGGTAGGGTGAAGAGAGAGAAAATGGAAGGTGGGGGAGGAAAGTCAAGAAGACAAAAAAAAAAAAAGAGTGGGTCTGAAACTGCGTTCAGTTTTTTCAATTATTTTTTTTCCTCCCCTAGTTTTTTCATGTTACAACTCAGCAACAAAGGTTTTAAGTATGTGGAGAAAAAGCTGTTATATTTGCATATTCCTTTGATATCATTCTGCCTTTTTTAAAACCAGCATATGTGCATAAAAACATACCTCTACTTCTTCTTTCATTCCTCTACTTCTTCTTTCTTTCATCTCAAAGATATACCTTTATTTTCAAAGGTTCATAATATGTTTTGGTACACCACATAGGCTAAATTACTCAGCTTTATACATGCGTATTTTTGGACAACCTTGAGCATATTTGCTGACATCAAACATTTTCTTTTTAAAATGGAAATGTATAGGCAAATGGCAATCCTTTGTACAGTTTTTGTTTAATGGAAACTTTGATGAAACTTGAAGAGTTTAAAGGAAAACAGCAAATCTGTCACTCTGCTCATGTGACTAATAGCTTTTAAAATAGATATTGAGTAATTTTGTGACTGGAATAATTTGAAAAGGTACCTAAATTTTTAAATAGAAAGCACTTTCTAATTTTTCAAGCAGAGTAAGTAAACAGGTTAGCTGATATTGTTATGAGGATGAAAATGTGTTAGTTACTTTGGAGATATTTGAACTCTGCAGCAAACACCAAATAAAAACTGAATTTTCATTAAACTGTCAGAAATTCAAAGTGTATTTCAATAGTAATTAAACACAACAATCAAACTTACTAGGTCAGGTGTGGAGTCACAAACTTCTGAATTCTATGCATTCAAAATTTCTTCTGAGTCAAAGCAGAACAATGAGGATGTTTTTTCCCGTGCAGTACAATGTGAGTGAACTAAATCTGCAGTGCCACTAATTAACGGGTTACCCTACTCTATTTCCTTGGAGCAGTAGACCAGATAGTCCAGTAGGAAGAAACGTTTATATATTTATGCACCATACCCTATTTAATTTGACCTTTCCATGCCTGATGAATTCAGCCTATTAAAAATATAATCTTAGCATTCATATCAGAAATAACCTAATTTAATAATTCCAATTTTCTGTTCCCTGTATAGTGAAACTGAAGCCAGTCTGATTCAGTGGGTATCTCAATGTGGCTCGTTATTGCTCTTGCTATAATCCATAGCATTTCATAAGACTGAAAGAAAACTATTTTTAGTGCACTATAGCCCTTGTTATAGCAATAGAAAAATTGCATATTTCTTACAAGAGGTATCTGGGAGTGACTTGCAGTGTTTGGGAGTGACACCTTTGTTCAGGGAGTGAGACAGAATACGGAGATTAAAAGCCTGGTGAGCTATTGGGTCAAAATGGATTTGGGGTGAACTTCACCTTGTATCAACAGTCAGCTCAATCAGCCACTGTGCTTGCTATTTCTTCAGAAAACCCACAGGCTTTGCATGTGAAAATACAGAATATCTCCAATTATTAGAGTTTAGGCTAAATAAAATTCAACATTTTCTTAGGTAAGAAAATGAAAGACAGGAAAAAACTCAGGCAAAGTCTTACAGAACAATTGTACTGCTGTGGACCTGTTATACACTGAAAACTATCACAGTTCTCAAACTGCCTTATGGAGAAATTCTTCCAGGATACTGCACCCAATTAGGAAAAAAGGAATTTTCCTATAAATGCTTCTTGTGTATTTATGCTTTATTTGCTTGTAAACAAATGTTGCAAACACACATTTCAGGAAATGTTATTTAACAACTTCAATATTAATTGTTCAGTGAGCTTTCAACAGTAAAGGTACAATTGCCACAGTAACTAAAAGTATTTCAAGAGAAAATCAGGTCTCAAACTAAAAGGTGTTGGGTCTTTTTAAGGATAGTTTCTTAAAAGCTAATCATTAAACAAGTGTAATCTGAAATTTAAATGAAATTAGAGTCCCAGAAATAAAATTATTGCAGCTTTGATTAAGATGTTTCAGGACAACATGCAAGTTATAGTGATTTATCCACTATATGTATTTTCCCTCTGCCTTCAGCTCATCAGAATAGAACCAGAAAGGATTCATATGCCATGTGGGTGTCCTGTCCGAGTAAAGCAATATTGCAATATTGTAGGAATCTGCATGGAAGCAATATTGTAGGAATGTGCATCGAGTAATATGGCCTCTCACCATTTAAATTTGTGAGTCAATTAACAGATTATTATTTAGCAGGGCCAATTTTTGTATACAATGCAAACAAAGCATCAAGATACTCTCTGTGCCTCAAGTATTGTATGACTAACATAGTCCAATTAGGAAAAATATAATTTTTTATCAATAATGGACACCAAATCACAATGTTTAATATTACAGTGGTTTTCAATAATTTTTTAAAAATGTGTCAAAGTCGAAAAATATTTTGTATGCATTGCCTAACAAGATTTCTAGGAAGTGAGACAATTGTTTTTTGGGATTGATTTACAATGTATAACACAGGTCAATTTCTGCAACCTGTTACTCATTATACAGATTCTGTTTAATAGATTTATCTATTTATATACTAACTCTCATGATCTATTCTGCTCAGACACACATTATGCTAAGTTGGAATACTGCAAACACCAGGAGAGTTTTTCTCTACAAACCAACAGATGCTGAAGTTATTTTACACTAAAGATACAGAACATCATGATACCTTGTATTACCAAAATGTAACTATTCTGTCATAAAGAATTGTTTCATAAATCAGCATTTTTTTACCCCTCCTTTATTCTGTTATATTTCCTCTGCAGTTTGAGTTGAAAAATCTTGTATGGTAGAGTCACCATAAAGAAATAAATACAGGCTGCAATTAGAGTCTAGATCTGCTTTATGTGTCTTTGAGGCAAAACTATTCCTTCTTTTTAATACTGACGCTTTTTAATACAGTAGCTTCAGCAATCAGTAATGGAACATGTTTCAGAATTCAAAGCACTACTAAGATGCACGCTTCCTTGTCTATATTTGAAAGATGAGAGTCATTGATGTAAAAGATTCTATGGTTATGTCTGAGCATTTTTAATGCCTGAAAGAGATGTAGTGGAAATTCAGTACATGGAGTGTGATCTCTGAGAAACTGAAATCCTAAGCAAGTAAAAAAATTAGCTATATAAAGAATAATACATTAGAATATTTTATAGTGGTTTGATCTTAAAGCTCAAATACACTATTTAAGAAAATTTAATTTTCAGTCTTTAGTTGGCCCTTATCTCTTTCTTTTTTTATAAAAATTTTCTTTTCTGAAGAGTTATCCATTGTATTTAGTTAGTAGGAAAAGCTCAATATATCTGAAAACACAAAATTATTAATATACTGTGATCCCAAGAGTAATACAGTATTTTAAGAACATATGAGCTCTGTTGAATGATCTTTTGAAACACAGTAGATAATTTTGTTGAAAAAACTGAAAGTTAAAAACTGAACCTTCGAAAAACATAAAGAAGTGACTCACTGTTGGGAGCCAAAGTTGCAAATAATATCTTTGAGAAACAAATAAATGAGTCACTTGTGAAACAGGGAGTAGATTATTTTCTTAATCACAGCACTGATTGACAAAAGAAAGCAGAAATAATACTCTGGAAATCAAACATCTGTACAGTATATATATGTATATGTAAAGTGGGTTGATACATCAATTACATAACTGAAATCTTCACATTCAGTCCTTGAAATTCTACAGTAGTATCCACTTTAATTATAAAATTAGTTCTGCCTGCAACAATGGCACTCTTTGAAACATTTTAAGTTCAAGTGTAGTCTGCTGGAAACAGGGCAATATAGTCAAGCATTATTACAAGGGGGACCAAGAGAGTTGGCCACAAGAAGTCCTGAATTCTAGTCCTGCTTAGGGTGCCCTCTGGAAAACCATCAAGCTTCAGGGCTCTACACCACTTGTAATAGCAAATGCTTTTACTTGAGTTGTCATACTTCTTCCTTTTACACAATTATAAAAAATCAACCTCCCCAAACAAACAAACAAGCTACAGTTGTCTCAAAAAATGTTGTAACTGCTATGCTCTTCAGCACAGGAACCCAATCCTTTTCACCACAGAGAAGCAGAACCGTACAAATTTGGCTGGTTCTTTTTTTTTTTTTTTTTTTTAATCTGACTTCTGTGCGAGAGCAACAAAAATTTTCTCAGGTTGAATGATAAAAGAAGTACTTAAAGTATTTCATGGTCTGCAATGTCTCTAATTTTGTCTAAAATACCGAATAAATAAACCAAAGAAATATAATTCAGAAGGTAAAGAAAAGATCGTTAAGCAACATTTATTGTTTTGTGAAGTTTAATTTTGAAACAGATGTATTATTTTTTATATTCTGAAACTGTTTGAACCCAATTTGTTCTAGTTGTCAAAAACCTTGAAAAGCATCAAAGACAACCATAACACCTTGTTTATTTTCCTAAACAATTTTTATGAACATGAAGATCAACATAGAAAAATTGAACTATTTGGGAGGAGATAGTTAGAAATTTGTAAAAAAGTCAAATTTTCAGATTCTTTATGACAAAGAATTTCTGTATCACTCACAGTATAATTAAGTCTGGAGGAGACATCTGCACATAATCTAGTTTACCTGCCTACCAAGAGATGGCTTCAGGAAATAAACACTTTCCCAGATATAATTAATTCAAAACCCCCAAACATTAGTCTTAATTAGATAAAAAACTCTTCAGCTTTACTTAATAGGTGATGATACAAATTTCACACAATCTCTGTTTATGTAAAGAAAAAAGCTCTAAATCCACACAATCAAGTATGCTGTTCAATTAAGTTGACAAGAATCTGCCTAGGACTAATGGCTATTTCTTCATACCTCATCTGTTGGACAGCCTTCTGCTCCTTCCTCCATCTGAAGTAGGGCCTCTGAGGATTTAAATGTTCCTGAAACTCTCCTGGGAGTATTCTTTCCTGTTCAAATTCTCTGTTGTGTGCCTCTGTCTTTACTGAGTGGCCAAGATCTGAATATGACTTTTACCATTGTAACACCTATTCTAGCATCTGCTCTGGAACAACACTATTCATGTGACAACCCACATTACTTCCTTTCCATATGGTTAAGAGGATTAGAGAAAGTCAGGAAGGAATAAGTCAGCTTCACCTTGCAAGAGCTCAGGGTCTACATGCAAGCCAGAAAAAAATAAATTCAGTCACTAGGTCTTCAACAGTCCACAGTCTCTCAATGATGTGATATTAAAATATAACTTAACACACAGAACAAGGAAAGGGTGACAAGGAAACTTTCCCAGTAAACTTCGAATAAACACAAAAAACTTTCAGAACTACAGCGACCTGAAAGAATTAACAAATTGAAAGATGGACAAATACAATAGACATTAAGATAATTTTCTTACAATTTCTCATCAGAAACAGTAAATTATCTGACTTAGTATACTCTGGCTACATTTGCACAGGATAGCTCTGTGTACAGCTACTACTAATGTGAATTCATCTCCAGTTTGAAGGAGTTCAATGTAGAATAACTTACCTTTATATGAACTCTATACAACAAAACTTATATCCATCAAAGACTGTTAATATTCAAAACAGAAAACAGTACCTCTGGAGCTGGTTATCTAACCTTTTCCACTCACATTTGTTTAGATCTAGTACTCAAGAAAATTTACACTGATTTCTCAAGAGTAGACTCTCATGAGAAAGAAAATAAGCCAATTTTATTTGTTTGCATCTTATAAAAATGGTAATTCTACTTTTACAAACTTTGCACTTGTATTTTCCATGTTATTAAAACATAAGCAAAATCTGAAATCTGAGAACGTTTCACTATGTCTTTTAGAAGTCATACTTTATGATAACTGAATTTGCTCTTGGTTTTGTATATATCAATTTAATTAATGACCCATCTGTGCAAAAAGAGGCAATTCAGTGCCAAACACAAAACTAAGAGCCTTTTTTTTCACTCAGGAAGCATTGACTTATTCTCCTTCATCTCCTGTGTTACAAATAAGACTCCCCTTCTTGCTTTTATTGTCTGTTTAAGGATAAGATATTTAAATTTGCTGTTAGAGAATGAGAACATTTCAGTATTTTATCAATTAATGATAACTCATTTAATGAAAATAATTTAATTTATAATTTAATGACAATGGAATTTTTAAAATAGATTAGATACTTATTGATGTTCATAAACACTCTTTGGAATTGATGCCATGCATCACGTCTTTGAAAGCCACAGCGTAATTTAAAAACTTTACAGTCGTTGTGCAGAACAACCACCGATCCATTAATTACCTCAAAAGTCCACATTTACTGTTTCATTAACATTTGGCTCTACAAAAATGCATACAGATAGGATTAAAAGTGGGATTTCCCATCCATTTTTGGCAATAGTTATGTCTCAAAACAAACATTTGTGCTTCTTATTCACATTTAGTCAGTCCTCGTTAGGTCAACTCAATTTTGATTTCATTAGGGATGAACATACGTCAAACATTGTTGACTGAGTTGAGACTCAGATTTTCAAAGATCCACAAAATCTAAACTACAGTGACCTGAAGTAACACTGATGCTTGTCACCTCAAATGAAGATCAGCTAGGGCATTGGTATGGCAGAGTTTATAAGGAAAGCAAAAACTGCTATGACTAGGCAAACCCAGAGGCATCCTGTTCTGAATTGAATAAAGTCTACCTTTAGATTGATTATGTTTAGTGAGTTGACTTGTAATTTCCTCTTGGGTCATGAATGGCTGAGCCTTGACTGTTGCAGATTTTGACTTATTGCTGTTTCATGCTACACATTCAATACATCTCTCAGCAGTTCCAGGGTCAGGTCACACAGGGATTCTGTGTGAAAATTCACAGGGTATATAGAGTGTGCATTACAAAGCCAAAAGCTAAGATCTTTCATTGTGGACTGTTAAATAAAGACAATTTTACTTGATTATCAGTGTTGAGACTTTTCTGGGTGCTCTGCATGCTTCTGCTCAGATCTAATTACATGGACTTGTCTAATACTCTCCAGACTCCTCCAATTTTCCTGGCCTGAGGCAGCTCTCCCCCACAGCCATGCTCATAATTTATTTCTATTCTGGATATCTCTTACCTCCACAATTCTTCTCTTCAGTGCATCATTCAATATTCATATTATTTAGCTCATGGAGAAAATAGTTAACTGCCTTTTGAAACTGGTTTCAAAAAATTAAATCTGCACAACACAATGATAAAAAGGCCATAGCAGCCGCCCTTTCAAGTTATTTTTTTAAGCCTACGCCACCTTGACTACAGGTGAGGTTCATTCAGGCCACATTAACTTTACTTCAGTGAAATCTCTTTTCAGATAACCCCCAGTGTGTTGGGGGTGGTGGGGTGTAGATACTAGCTCAGCCAGTAGCCTGTGGTGAAAGCTATTCAGAACTGGAATACAGCTACAGTTCAAGACACAGGTGTTAGGATTGAAATTCAGTATGCAAAACTCCAAGAGAGGTGTGCTTGTACTTTGCTCCTGAGGAGGACAGAGAAACCAGCCATGACACACCTCAAAACTCCTTAGTCAGTTAATAATAGTATTCATTCACAAGCCCTTTGTCAAAATGCAGTAAATTTCAATGTAACCTGAACTACATTTTAAGAAACACAGTCTTGAGAAGAGAAAATTACCTTCATCACAGTTCAGCTGCAAATGCCCTGCAATTCAGGTAACAGAATCCATAAAGACATCAGTTGCTCTGAAATATTAAATCTTCTTTATTTAAGAGCGTGGAAAACCATGTAAAACTTCATTAAATGAGTAAAAAGTTTTACATCTTACAGACATATAGTACAAACCAGAAAAAGCAGGTACACTTTTGGTAATAGTTGTTTGAGCTTTGTAGCAGTACAGAAATGCACATTAATCATAAGGATCTAATGCTGCTTAAGAGGTTATTGTATAATTAACATCTTGGATGAAAATTAAAATGTCCTTAAGTTTCAGATTCTTCATGAGTATCAGACTCATAAAGTCTATTTCAGTTCCTTTGTAAAACAAAAGCCACATTCAAAATGTTTGAAACATGATACAAAAACAAGCAAAAACCCTAACAACTGAAATCCATTCCCTACCACTTCCCTTGAATATTTAACAATTGAAACAATGCTCAGAAAGTTCACATTCACACAAAATACACTTTTTAAAATTCATGTTTTAATTGCATGTCTTGCTAGGTTTCCATTAGAGGATCCTTCTATCTGAGGTCCTAGTACACTTCCAAATTGCAACAAATCCAACAGCACTATTTCGACAAAGGCAGAGGTCACCCAGCAATCTACCTGCGAGTGACCCAGGACATCTTTTCCTTCTTCTTCTCTCTACTACTTGGTGGAACAATTCTGCTTCCAAGAAAAGTATGTTAAATATCTATACATATGTTTTGTGTTACATTTAGACCTCAAGGATTTTAAATGTCAAGTGCCATAAGTTATTAGATAAAATTCCTCCAGATTGCTTTTGATTTAATCATAGAGTGCACTCTTCCTATCCTTATAAGTCAGTTTCTGACCTAATAAAACCTTTTTAGGTAGGCACAAGACTGGGTGTGGGACTTGAATCTGTCAGTGTCATTCCGTTTGTTTATAAATTTCTGTTGGTTTCATCAAACCCAAAGTATTTTAGTTGACTTGCCAAGCACAATACCTGAGCAAAAGGACCAACATGTTCAGAAGTGGCTCTGGCACCTCAGTAGTTTCACCCAACACCAAACTGCATTTTTGACTGAGGCCAGAGCAATTCAGTGACTACAATATTGCATGCTTCTGAGACTCACCATCCAATTCTCCTTCATAGGCTGCTTCTTCACAAATAACTTCTGATTTAGAAACTTTGTGGTCTGAGCAGGAGGTTGTCTGATGGGCCTGTCTATTCTATGTCATCCCTGCTCAGGCCCATCACGTGTCACTGGGGTTTAATTTCTTCTTAGGAATTCAGGACAGAAAACAGCTTTGTTCTGCTAGTTAAAAAGATTTCTTGTAAATATTCACTTACAATTAGCAATTAGTAAATCTTTATTGTTCTTGACTATTAAGACCCCTCTTCTTCCATTTTCCATTTACTACTCATCAAAATTATAGTCCAATAAAGAGGTAGAGATATAATTTTATTATCTCCCATATTTAAAACCGAAATTTTGCCAAAACATATGTTCAATAACTGGTATTAAAATGACATTGCTACCTAATATGAATTTATTCAGATGGTCAAAAATATCAACATGTCTTTCTAGTCTTAAGTTTCTTTGAGAAAAAGAATTGACATGTTGATGGAACACTAGAAGTTTTTTATTCATCTTTTTTTTAATGAGTCTGCACATATTTTTCCATAATATAATTGTTAATCAAGTCAACAACATTCCAAATAAAAATTATGCACACTTAAATAATTATAAGACAACTCATAAAATGCCTCCTTGCAATGTTAAAACGGATTATCATAAACCAAGGTGGATACTATAGGACTCTGTTGCAAACACATGGGGTTAACAGAGCAGCAGTCTAAAAAAAGAGTCATTAAATGTTATCAGGATTAATGCAAAATGGGAATGCTTTCCCTAGACCCCATTCTTGACCTGAAACTAAAATGCTGCTTCCTAAAGGATCCAGTGTAATGTGAGCCTACATTGTGGAACTATTTGAACCGTTTGAATAGCAAAAAAAAGACAAATATCCCCATGTGACCATTCCCTTGATACCTGCTCCTGCTTTCAGTAGAGTCTATTCAGCCTATCTGTGTAACATCAGCCCAGTGAGAAAGAAAACACAGGCAAATGGACTGGTTTAGATGTACAGAAGCAGCACAGAGTATAATGTTACTCTGCCTTCTAGCATCACCTCAGATTTCCTTTATACAGAATAGTATCTATTTATCTCTGAAACATTTAGGAATGTGAAAAAAGCCTAAAAGCGTCTGATTATACATTGCACATACTGTAAGTTTTAGCAGACCATTTAACTGTAAGATTTCATGTGGTTTTATCCCAAAATTAAAATACATTTATCAACATTGATATTAATCAATGTCTAACCCCAATGTCTTCTCAAATGACCATTTCAATTAGCCACAAAAATCAGGCATAGTATAGCATGTACACAAACATGAAATCTGTTTTCCCAGCAAAGTTTTCTCATTGGTTTGTTTCTGTATTTGGATTCTCTGAATTCTTCTCCCTGTAATCTTTCTGCCTTAAGAAGAAAGATGGAAAAAATTTATCTTCCCACATGGGAAAGAATTGTTTCCTACCTGAAAATACTAGATGAATGTTGCTGTAACACTAGCAATTTAAAGTTATTGATCAAGTTTTTCCCTTATAAAAGGGCATTAAATATAAAATTAAGACATGTCTTACAATTTCCCTCTAGTAGCTGTGGGTTTGTTTTTGATTCTCAGGCAACCAATTCTCACACAGCATTATTTCCCCATTTATTCTCTACATTTTTACAACCCTTTCACTGCAGATCAGTTTCAGTGAAGGTCACACAGTGTCTAACACCCAGAGGAGAAAACGTTATTCACAGAAAATTTCTCTGATATCAGATAGAGAATCATACCAATGAAAATTTTGGTATAGGCAGTTTAAACAGCCTGTATTGTCTGGAAAAAAACCCAAACAACACAACAGCTCTGCAGATGTATGTAGTGACATAGCTCTCTCAGAGAACCACACAGTCTCTTCTAGAGAATTGCTTCATTTACCTAAAATACTTCCTAATCAAAATATTTCCTATAAGTCTACAGAAATAAACCAATTTATCGTCAGAAATAGCAGAAACTGTGAGAAAACAAATTTCACTCTGATACAACAAGAGAAAAATGGCTGTGAATTTTTCAGCAAGATGAGGAAATAGATGGAGAAAAGCGTTCTCTTATATCAAAAGTTAGAAAAAAATTCCTTTTCATAAAGAAGAAATTCCAAATTTGTGTAGGCAAAAATGAAAGGCTGATATAAGCTATTAAAGAATAAGAAATTTGATCCAGGTTATGTGATGGGTTTACATGATTTATTCCTGTTCACCAAAAATTTAATTAATGCAAAACCAGGACAAATTACTAAAGGCAAGCAACAAGATTTGAGGTACAGAAGAAGGAATGCTATCCATGTACACAATATGGTCTCTCTTCACGCTTATGCTCAGTGATTAATAGGGCTCTTTTAAACAGCAATGAACAAGAAAAACATGACTTGAAAGAAATGCTGTGTTAATAACTGGGTTTCATGGTAGCAGGCCCAAAGGCAAAGCCCTCTAAACGTTTATAATGCTGCATACCTTGGACATCCTGTGATTTTAATTTAAATTAGGTTAAAAAATAAACTAAAATAGTCATACTTGTTCAAAATTTGTGTTAAATAGTCAATGTTATGGTCAACATCCCCAAAACAGAGTGAATACTATACAAAACTTTTGTGATACCTTCCATTAAAATATTCCAATTCTCTTCAGAGTAGCATTTTAATAAATATGATCCAGAAGACAGAATGCTTTAGAGGGAATTTAGGGAGGCATGAGTAATGATAACTAGGATAGTCGTTTAGTTACTCTGCACAGGAGGCTGAAAAAACATGGAACCAATTTCTGATTTAATTGGACAAAGCCAGAATGCAAGTGTCTAACTCATTTTGCCTAGCTAATTTTGCATCTTCTGCTGAATCTTCTAAAGGTGTAAGAAGGCATGCTGCTTTACCACTGCTTTTGTTATGTACACTATGTATTTAAAAAAGATCAATGAATAAATAGAAGGTTGAAATGTCTGTGAACCCACTTCGAAGTTAATGTTCCTTTGATTTTAAAGGTTTTCAAAATGTTGAATCTATGGCACAATTTTAAAGGCAGAATTAAGAATTTCTTTTTCTTATGTTTTAGTCCATTTCAATGGGTGTAGTCGCTTTTAGTTAGCTTCATTGTACCAAGGAAATTTCACACCATTACACATTCTGGTGCTGGAGGTCAGTGCTCACTTGCTTTCCTCATCTATTAAGACTTTCCATCTTCAGGTTGGAAAGAAACTTCATTGGCCCTGAGGAAAAAACCCAAAGAGATAAAAAAGACTTCCTACAGGATGTTTGTCTTCCTTGATTATCTAAACCAAACAGTTTTATTTAATTTCCAGCATCATTAATTGTTTAGAACATGCAAGACAGGGTCCCAAGGGAAAATTACAACGCTATAAATTGCAAAGGACTTTACAGAGGCTTTTTAGTTTTTACAAGCAGAAAAGTAGCATAGTTATTTATTTTTTAACTTAGATTATCACAGCTGTGGTAAATTTCTACAGCTGTGGAAATAGACAAAATGTGCAAACCACAGAAGAACAACTAAAAAGGTGAAAACATATTATGGGTAGACCCAAGGATTTGTCACTTAACAATTCAAGGATGATGCAGTTTAGATGAGAAAAGAGCTGCTCCCATTTGCATTTTGCAAGTTTAAGTAAGGGTCTGGTTTAACAAATAAAGCATGCTTGAAAACAGGAAGATGGCAACACAAATGAAGTCATGGCTGGGATATTCACAACATTTCAATCAGATTTCTGATAAAGTCAAATGTCAAGCAATAAATAATGTCACTTTCTGTTGTGAAGGGCTTTTTTCCCACTTTATTACAAACCTAATTATTAGGAAGGAACTGGGCTTATTAATGTAGCTTTAGGACAAGACCACAGAAAGCAAGGAAACTAGCAAACCACTTTATATTTTTCTCTTTTACAGTTATGGGTGTTTCAGAAACAATTTTTCAAAAGTATTTGAATCCATGTAACCTATTGATTGAATCTGGCTGTAGGTTTGTTGAACTACCAACACTGGCCTCAGGCCAGCTCTGATTTTGGGCTTGTGTTGGCCTGTCTGAAGGGATGATTTGACCTGGAGGAGCAAACATGCTGGTGGCTTTAGCTTCAGAAAGGTGTGTGGCATAACACCTGCTGTTATATCTGGGGTTTGCAGGAGATGGTTAGCAATAACAATTAGTTGTTATGTGTAGAATAACTGTCCCTGACTGCAGCAGGAGTGCAGTGTGTGCCAGAACAGACACATCATTGTAGCAGGAGCCTTGAACCATCACAGAAAGCTACCAGAGGCACCAGAGCTATAAACTCACCAGTGCCTGGTGTTCCCTGGTTAACAAAGAAATGCAGCTCTGGGAAAGGAGCTGAAGCAGTGTTTGGGACAGCAAAGAGAAGAAAGTATGGAACACATTTTGTGGGTAGAACATATGGATACACCGTAGAGACATGAACCAAAGAAAGACAAAGGCATGGAGTGTACTAGCAACGTGTAGAAACAACTTCCACTGGGCTCCCACATGTGGATGAAGAAACCATCAACATCACACTCCTGGCAAAGAACGTGGTATGCTGCCACCTTGTCCACTGGCAGCCCTAAGCCACTAATCTCAGGAGTTGGGACATGAGTGGAAGGAAAGTAACTATTAAATCAAGAGGTCCATACTCTGCAAAGTTTGTGTATATTAATTTTAACTGTACTTCCTTAAAACTCTAAGTCCTAGCAACACCACAACTGGACTAATAGTAATGTTTTGATTAGAACTGCTAAGATTTCAGCTAGATTAATAATAAATCCTTGATTCAATATACAATGTGTTATCCAACTTGCACAAAACAGAAATTTGAATGCAGCAAATGGGTGGGAGACTATCCTCCAGAAGAGAAGGACCAGGGAATCCTATCAGTGTGTACAGACACCCAGAGGAGTGTAGTAAAGAACAGGGAGACAGACCCTTCCCCATGGTGCCCAAAGATAAGAGAAGAGGCAACGGGTATGAATAGCAATTATAGCAAATTCCCTTCAAATACCAGAAAAAACCCAGGGTCTGTGTCAAGTGGATTGTACATCCATAGGTAGCTGTAATTTTTTATTTCTTACACATTTCTGTCTGTTATGAAAATAAGTTAATACATTCAAACAAACATAAGAGAAAAACACATTAGAAGAGCAATACTTTGTACCCAAAGAATCAGTCTAGAGAGATATTAAAGTGGGAGAAATAGAAAATATATAATGCAAAATTATGGAACATTTGCATTGTACTAATCTTTTCTCACTGCCTTAATTGTGGTCTCTTCTACCAGTTGTCACAAGACTAGTAAATAGAAGAAAAGCCTAGAAACAGTGAGATTTCATCCAATGGAATTGCATCCATATGAGATGCTGTTCTCTGATACCATTACTAAATTGCAGAGTGTATTTTTGAGGAAGATTTTCATTTTATATGCTTGTATAAACATTATTGTCCCAGCATAAAGAAGAATCATTGGGAGTTTTGCCAGCTCATGTCTGAACACAGTGTAAAGACTCTCTTTCTCTGGATGTAACCAGTGGCAGCAGTTAAAGGAGATATGATAGCTTCTCTGCAGATGATCTAACACAAATTTTGTAACTGAAGGAAAAAAACAAACACATATTGCTTTTTTGCTTTGTTTCTAAACTAGGTGACATGGGCAAGTTCTAATTTCTTCAACAAGGACATAAGGACTGTACATATTTCAGTAAGTTCAGTGAGTAGAAATGCTGTCAAGCTGTGAGATTATTTTGTGTACAGTAAGTTTCTCTTTGTGTTCTGGCAAACACAGCAACAAGATGTACTGTGTATAAATGGATTAATGTGTGTATAAAACTTTAACAATTAGCTTGTGGACACTTGAACAAATGCACCAGACATGTGCCTATGTGAGATTAGATCTAGTTGATGTCCTTTTTTAAACATGTTTATAGACTAGGCATTTTTTTCTCATGTTGCTATTCTTGAAGGTTAGATTAAACTTTTGCAAGCTATAAGAAATATCTAGGATTCTCTGACTTTCAGATTTCACTTCAAAAAATTCTGCTTTCATGTGCATTTCAGAGCCAAAGACTTTATGGATGGTCAGTTTCAGTGGGCTGAGGGTTATAACCAATCCAAAGAAATTAAAATATGTGTACTCTCTATGCAGCTGTTATTACATCATCATTTGAATTTCCCTTTTCATTCAGTTAATCCACCCCAACCAGATACGTGTTTTTTACTCAGATACATTGTGAGAAGAAAATACATCATCATCATCCATTTTATATCACACATTCTTGCAGTTTAAAGGAGGCCAAACACAGGAATGCCAAAAGTGAAAAATGGAAAATTCAGTAAGGCTCATTGCTAAAGGCTAGCAGATAGTTCCTTTCATTATTAGAAAGTTTTCTATCACAAGTATGTTATTTTTCTTAAAATAATAAACACTTCTCTGTGGTCTTTACTCTTTATAGGTCTTTAAAGTGAAATAAAGACTCAGTAACCCACACTGCAAAATATTGTGAACTTAGTGCACCACAGTGATCTTATATTCCATCTACAGTTTGAGACCTCATATCCACTCTTTCATGTATTTCATATTTTAAAGTAAATTAAATTTCTGTTTAATGATTAATCTTGTTAATTAAATTACATTCAATATTAATTTGTCCATTAAAGATGTCAAATTTTCTACAGGCCCTCTTCCATAATAAGCTATTTATTTTCTTTTAGAATTATCATTTAAAGATGAAGCAAATAGTAATTCCATGTAAGTAAAGACCTGATGAACTGCCAATGCCTGGAAATCCCACAGACATGGCTATTACCCTGCACATGCCTGACACATCCAATGCCACATGGACCAGATCCAGCAATGAAAGCAATTTAAACAAGAGGAATGTCTGTCTGTATCAGTTCTGCTTCAACATCACTCTGTTGGATTTGGGCTGTTGTAGCAGCTGGCTGAAATTCTGTCCCACTTAGGCTCTTCTAGGAATGGACAAGAGATGTGGTTATGACCCAGCTTTCCCTGCAAAAATGGGATATTTTTTTATTTGGAAAAAAACAATTATAAAACAATTTATGTTACACTGTTGTAGTAAAGTTGATTCTTAATTGTGCTGAAGAGCTAGGTAAGGTAAACTCAATTTTTTCCTTTTGAGAATAAAAAAAGAACTTTTACTGCCAGAAGAAAGGTTTCATGTGGAAGGTTGGCAGATGCAGAATATTCCTTAAAACATAAAGAAAACAATTTGGAACAAAAGGACTAAGATTTGTTCTACTTGCTTGTCTGGGACTCCTAGATAGCTGATGATTTTATTATAGGAGCTTCCTATGAAAAATTGAGAATAGTAATTTTTTTCCTAGTTCTTTGTAAACAATCTTTGTTTCTTCACTGAGCAACAAAAGTCCTAATTATTTTGTCTCTATCTTTTAAAATAAATTAGGTATGAGGATCTGAGTGCAAAAAAAGAATTTCAGTATATGCAGGTTGATTCTGAAAAAAATAATTATAAGAACAAGGAATATATTTTAATGACTAGCAGTTTATACTTTTCCAAAGGCAGCTTCATCTGAAAACAACCAAGAAATATATGTTCCCACAGGTAATAAAACAAACCCTTCCGTATAAAGCAGCTTTGAACATAATTGGAGATTCATTAAAAAGTATATGGGTTTTTCACAGGTTGCTTTTCAAATAAATCCATAGATATACCGCCATTTTTCTTAGAGATAAGCCAAATGAATATTAATATAATGACAACACCATTGCTGAAATATTTATAACATTACATACTCATATGCAGTCACAGGTTAAACCATTAGGGGTACAATCCTGCTAACTTATCCTAACAACATCATTCCCCTCTCTCTGAGACTGAAACAGAAATACTAGAACCAAGAGAGAAAATTATGTGGAGAACATAAAAAAATCCCAGCTGACCTGTTATATATTTTGCTCCTTTCGTTTCTGTTTCCCAGAGTAAGAAAGCAAATGCCAATCCAGCAGCTGATTTTCACCAGATAAGGATAATCACAAAGGACACCTCACCGTTGCCTTGTCATTTGCAGAACCTCTGACACTGGCTGGTATCAAATAGTAGAAAACTGTCCTTGCAAACAACAAACAGAACAGGGCGGGGGAGAGCAAGGGATGGCAGCTTTGTTTTCCATTAGCAAGTTAGACCTGCTGGAGGAGAGTTCTGGCAAACACCAGGGCCAGCTGAAGGCAGCTGGTAGAGCATGAAACCTGGATGCTGTGGGTTAACCCCAGCATGCAGCCAAGCCCCACACAGTGGTCACTTTCCTCCACAGGATGGATGAGAACTTGAAGAATAGAAGTGTGAAAAGTCACGATGTGAGTTGAAAACAGTTTAGGAGGTAAAGAGAAGCTGTGAACAAACAAGGCAGAACAAGGGCATCCATTCACTGATTCCTGTGATCTGGTCAGAGTTCACCCATTCCTAAGAAAGCTCCGTCACACTTAGTGGTGACTTGGAAAGACAGATTCCACAACATCAAATATTCCCATTCTTTCCTGCAATGTCATGTGCTGTCAGATATCCCTTTGGTCAGTGAGGGTCAACTGGCCCAGCTGTGTCCCCTCCAATCTTCTTGTGTACCCCCAGCCTACACTCTGTTTAAGCACTCCTCAGCAAGAGCTAAAACATTGGTATGTTGTCAACACAATTTTTGGTCACAAATCCAAAACATAGTCCCATTCCATCTATTGTGAAAAGAATTAACTCTATCCCACTTCAAACAAGAACACTGGACTAGCTACCTTTTTATTAGAAGGAGGGTTTGTGGTTTGTTTGGTTTCTTTGTTTAAATCATGGAGATTAAATCTTTATGTAAATTCAAATTCAAAAGATTTCAACAGCTATTTCAGTAAGGATTGGATTGTGATATACCAGTTCAGAGAGGTCACAGAGAGACAGACACATGAAAATACCTACCACCTCCCTCTCCTCTTGAAAACATCACATGAAATTGCTTAAGACATTTAGATTCTCAGACTTTTATAAAACTGCAACATCTGAAACAACATACCCCAAGTAAGAATAATTGAAACACCAAGATGAGAAAGAATAACCACAACAAAAGAGGAGAATTAAACTGCAAAAAGCAGGTAAAGTGGCAAATATTATAGAGATCCACGAAGAATAGTGAAAAAGGTCTTCGAGAAACAGCATCTCATTTCACAAGACATTTTAGTGAGATATTTTAATTAGTGCCACCATTAGCATGTGGCACCTTAGTAAGACAGCTCTGTGAAGACTCTCACCATTTTGTAATGCCATTCATTTGGCATTAGATGAACACTAAAAACCATTTTCATTTCCTTTTGGAATATTGCCTGTTAGGAGTCAGAATACTCACTGGATTTCTACCAGACTAAGAAGTCCTAATGCATTAAAAGAAATATAATGTGTCATAGATGATCACTACATTTCAACAATGAAGGATTTAATGACTCACATGAAAAAGAGAAGTAGAAATTAAAAAAATTTAAAAAGCATTTCCAATAATTTCTAATAATTTGTAATAATTTGTATGTTTAGCAGTCCCAAAGCAACATGGGCAGTTCATAGGAATGAGATATTATTGGACAGCATCAGATCGGGAAGGAAAGATGTTATCAATACTTACACAGCAAAATGAGAGTATTTGTATTTTTAATATCCAGATATGAGCATTCCCACTGGTAGATCCAATTCCCTCAACTTCAAAATAACCACAAATCAGTCTGTTTCATTGAGTGTGATGAGAAATGCTTACTGAAGAGCAATGCTGCTTTAGAGACACCATTGACAATTGATACCCAACTCAGTAATTTAATAAAAAAAATCCATTATTCTGTGACTAGATAGAAAATGTACATGTTGATTCCAAGCTATTGATTTGCAGAGAGGAGGAATAATTAATGTCTGTGTATGTATGTTTGCAAAGAAGTTCTTATCTCATTAGTTTTGTTTAATTTTACTGGAAAAATTTACTGGGATATGTAATCAAAACCACAAAGCATAAGGAGTACATATATATGTATGTGTGTGTGTGTGTATATATATATAAAAAATATATCATTATATATCATTATGTATATATCATTATATATATACACACATATACATATATGTATATATACACATATTATATATGTTCCCTGAACATAGGAGAATGGATTTTCAAGTGTCAGAAAATAATCTTTTTTCCTGCTTGGTAAAGGATGCATCTGATGCTAAGCTTTATTTAAGAGTCTAAAACTGGAAGTAAGGAAATGCATGATATGAGATAACATAAATCAAAGTGCCTGTATGTGATACAGCCTACTAAGAGATAAGGAAAAAATATATCAGTCAGTAGCCTGAGCATGAGATGATTCCATGGTTTTTTAAAAGCACTTACATAGAGGTCACACTGTGAGAATTCACTTAGATATTCTAACCAGATGCAAATGTTATTTGTTCCAACTAAGCACACTTTCAAAAGAAATCTTACTGAGCAATCATTGTAAACAAGATGCCTTTGGCGATGTTGAGGAGGTGCTAAAGTGGATTTCCTGTTCGATCAGATACTGTGGAAAAATACACTGCTAATAGAATGAGACTGGCATTGAAGCATGAATTTATTGTCCTAATATAGAAATACAATGACAGTGAGAAAATGCATCAGCCTTTGGTCCACTTTGTAACAAGAAATAAGATATAATTTACTGCGCAGTATCAAGAGTAATAAAATATGTAATATATCTGTCTTTCAAGCTCCTCTCTTTTTTCTTGCTTTTTGCTTTTTCTTTTAATTTATTTTTTCCAGATACATCCCAACATTTTGTAGCCAAAGTGCCATTTTGTGCATCAATTTTCCCTATCTGATGACTAGTTTATCTAGTCTTAGAGATTACCCCTTTCTAATTTTAGAAATAATAATGTCAGAGCTATGAATGTATATACATATAATTTAATTACTGACAGTATGAAAAGAAAAACTCTAGATATTCCGTTTTTATCTTCCAGTTCTCTGAGTAGGCTCCTTTTTTTTCCTGATTTATGTTTATTTATCGATAGATCCATGTGTTAGACTTATAGGTATATCTTACAGTAAGCTATTTCTGACAGAACACTGAAATCGTGGTGTTTAGCAAAAATCTGTGCACAGATTTTGTCTGGCCTATTTGGGCTTTCCTGTAATTGCATGGAAGCCAAAGGAACTATTTGACTGGGATCTAGCAATTTCTATTGGCATCTTTCTGCATTGGTTTTAGCTCAGACTTTTTGAAATGTGGAGGAGAATCAGTTTCATGGAGATCTTCTAAGCTTAGTGATATTGGTTATTCCTTTAGCACAAGTACCAAAATGTTACAGTATACCCTAATAATTACTCATTCATCAGTAGTCAGTCTGCACCACTCATTCCTTTAGTTCTGTGTTTTTAAAACAGGATGCATGAAGCAGATCTAAACAACACCCATCTAAGACCTTGTACACCACATGTGTTTGTTTCTGCAATATTTTTCTCATAAACTGGTCATTGAAGCTTTCTAAAACTCAACTGTCTTGATTTCTGCTTTGAGGGTCAGTTATTCCCCATTATGCACTGTAGAGTTTATACTTCACCAGTGAAGATTGTGTAATCATTGGCACTTTTCAGCAAGGTAAGAGTTATAAAATATTTTCTTTTACATTTGTGTTACTATGGGCTGTACAGACACAAACACAGTTCAGTAGTGATCTTCTTTTGCATATGCTTATCAGTATTATATTTTTCCACTGAAATAAACTAATTGTAGTAGTAAGAAACAAAAAATAAAAATAAAAGATTGCCATGATACATCTGGTTTATTATGTAAACAAGCAGAACAAAACAAGACAGTATTTACTGAAAGTTGCAAACAACAATTACCACCTTCCAATTCATCAAAATCTCAAACTTTAAAAACCCCTTCTTCTTTAAATACTTTCCCTTTCTTTGTTTTGAGGACTGTAAAGAATCCATGATTTTGATGCAACCTGCTGTGGATGAAAGATCAAATATTTTTGCACTCTGCAGATGGAATTTTGCTACTTTCATAAGCAGGTCTCTAAGTAAATTCTGTTTACATTTTCAAATGGACAACTGTTGCCAGATATTAAATTGAGCTCTAGAATTTTTAAAATATTTTTTGTAAAAACAGAAAATGAAGAGATCTGATAACACCAACTCTGGTATCTCAAAAACAACAATACTGCTTTAAATAGGTCAAAAAATACAGGTACCACAAGACAAGATATTTAAAATCACCATAGATAAAGGATTTAAAATATTTATTTTCTATGCTGTAGCAGGACAATATTTACTGTAAACAACTTAAGTTCTAAATTTTATTTCTGCCTAACAAAACTTGGACCACAGAACTGATGTCAGACCACTTAAAGTATACGGCAGAAAAAGACTGGCAGACTTAATATTTCCTACTCCTTCTTCTCTAAAAGTTTGAGTTGAGACATCAGTGCTTTCTTATGTTTTAATTTTTTTCCATCTTTTTTACATTTACAACCCTAATAAGTAAGCTTCCCATGCAAAATACACTGACTGACTACATTGCAGAAAGATGTCTGTTGATCTCTCATTCACCTGCAAATACATCTCCAGGTTCAATCTGTCACCTGACAAAAAATGGAGAATAAGAATATATGCAAGAGTATAACTCAATATATTTAATCTAAGTTCTTTTTACTTAGAAAAAAAAAAAAAACATACTCAGTTCCTTTTTATAGTCATTTAGAGATAATATAACTTGAAGAAAATTTGATGTCCCCTTCTAAAAGAAAATAGTGGAATAAGGAAGTCTGTGGATTTGGTGTAATCATGCACTTTCAAAATTTTTTAAGTAACCAATTAAGCAGCATCATCAGCTGGTCATATATCTGACTGGACAGGCACGGTATACGAAGCTCAGAAATTTCAATTATCAGCTGGAAATAGAGAAATTGTAAGAAAAAAAGATTTTATAATGGTCAGAAAATGAAAGGTTTTGGCAGTAATACTGACAAAATTAATTTAGCATAATGCTATATATTAAGATAAATTAAGATGTTTCTCCTTTGTTCCTACTGTTTCAGTTAATATTTCTGACATATCTTTCATACCTGTCTCAAACTTTTAAAATGTACTGGGTTTACCACAATTCAGTAGAGATCAAGAGGAGGTTAGAGACCCCAGTAGGCAGCTGCATAGAACAGTGTGATAGCTGCTAATGTGAGTACCTAAATTACCAGCTGTGCATGGAAATAACAAAAATATTCTATTTAGAGAAGTAGTTAAGGTTGTGAAATCACTGTTCACTCTCAATATTCAGTCCAAACAAATTACTTTCATGTAGAAAGGCCATGAAACGAAACAAACAAAAACCCAAGCAAATCACAAGAACAAGAAACTAAATGGATGAGTGAACAAACAAGAGAACCAAGTACTGAGAAAAACTAAGTTTCATCTTTCATTAAATTATACTGCTGTTAAATAGAAAACTGAATTTTTGCTTTGTCAGTGTAATTTCCTTCTCCTAAATGAATGACTGCACCTTCAGACCCTTCTATTAGGTAATTAGCTAAATTACTCATTAATAATTAATGATTCAGACTGCCCTGTTCTCTTTGCATTAAACAAATATATTTAATATTCTCTACAGGGCAATGCACTTTGTGAAAAATAACAAGCTCGACAATTTTATAGTGATAATAAAGCAAAAAAGGAGTTTAATTCTAAGATAAGGGACCTTTAGATAAATAATGCTAAAAAGAAAAATTGCAAATTATGACAATTAGAGCTTACTAGAATACCTTCTGAAACAGTTCACATTCCAACTAACATATTTTTTGCATACTGACATTCAATAACATAATTTAAAGACTACTGGCATAACAGAACTGATCATATTTTTTTAAAAAAATATATTTTTTTCTGAAGTGGTCTAATATACTCTTTCATCACCTTTTATTGCCACAGCACCATCCCGGGTCATCCAAAAATAGTTTACTCTTTTAAAAACGTTTTATATTTGTTGATATTGAGAGTCTTATATGGTTACCTAAACCAAGGCTTTTAAATGTTTTAGTACTTTTCAAAGTACTAAAAAATCAATAGCAGGTTGAAAGGTCCCCAAATGCCTTTCGATTGTACATTAAGTAGTGCAGCAGACTTTCAGTGTTGAGCCTGCCCTAATATCTGTTAAAGGACCTTCTAAAACACTTTTTTGTTTCTTATATAAATAATGACACTTAGCAAGTATGCTCAGCTGTTCTGTAATGAATATTTAGTAATATAAATTTAAAATAAAACTCAGAAGAATTTTCTGAATTTAATAAACAGTAGGCTGTATGCACCTTGGATATTTACTGCTGTATCTTACTGTATGATGGATGACTGATTAAATAAGTCCGGTGTCATTTTGGAGCTGTAAGACCTATTTCACAAGGGAAAAAAACAGGTTGACATACAAAGCATGGAAGTATTTATGTGAAAATACATAGGAACTCAATGACTTGCGGAAAAAGAGTATATATGACCATTTTTCAGACTGGAATAACATAAAGAGGCAAATCGTAATCTTTCTAATTTATAATTAGATCCTGTGTTAACACAGCATCTCTTACAGTCCCATCCACCACCACAAATTGAACACTGCTTTTAGGACAGAAACTCAGGGATCTGTGAGTCTCTTCTGACCTGAAATCTTATTCTCTGCCTCTATGACCCCCTCACAGTGGTCTAGTCATCAGCTAAACATGAACAGGACTAAGCAATGCTCTTGCAAACGCTTCAGTAACTCCTGCTCTTTTCCCAGCCTGTTTGCAGGGTCGCTCTGCTGACCCCAGGCAATGTTTTCAGCCATCCCCACTGACTGATCCTTCCTGTGAAGTGCCACCTCAGGGACTCTCCCTGTGTGGCTCTCCTTGTCCACTTACCCAGGCTACACTCTCAGCCAGGCTTCATCACAAAAACTGCAGCACTCCATTTTCTGGTTCTGACAAATCGATTAATGCTCTCCTGTCTTTTCAGACTGCTCCAGCACCCATCATTTGCTAGTTGGCTCGCTAATGTACCTATTCCTTCCTATCTATTCACCAACCTCAATATTTTTTTACACTCAACATAGCTTGTGATCTTTACTCTGAAAGGACAGACCCTTCAGGACGCTTTGTAATGACAACCAACACCTTTTAATTCAGTCGAAAATTCTTTCAAAATTTCCTTAACTTCTAGGCCCTATCACTTACCAATTTACTTTGAAGAGGGGAATGAAGTGGATGACTCCATAACGCTCCCTCCAATCTAGATGCTTTATGATTCTAAATTTTCTAACAAACATTTCTGTGCCTTCTTTCCTACTGCTGTATCCAACCAGTTATTCTCCCTCAAATTCTACTTAAACATTCAATTTTGTAACACCTACAAAAACTTAGTCTGCACTGTACAATTATTTACATAACCAACCTCTACTAATTGAGCTCATGTCCTCTAGATCCTATATTTTCATACACTAACACTCAAAAAATGCTTCATTACAAACCCTATGAAGCTCTGTTTCCATACTGTTAGGCATGAAAGGCTCCAGTCAATACCGAGAACTTGTGAACACTATGACAACATAAATAATAAACAAAAATCAACTTCTAGATTTAGAATGCTCACAATCTTGAAACAATCCTTATTTTCTCCTGAATTTTTTCTGCTTTCCTAACACTATTATTATATTATACACTACTTATATTTTGATGAATTGATGAATTTTTGTAACTAACCCTTTTCACACAGTATTTCTCAGCAACAACATTAATTTTTATCTTTTAATACTTGTGTTCAAGCAGTAGTTCCCAAGGTTGTCCTTTATAAACCTCAATACAGAAAAAGAAGTGTCACACTACACAGAAAATCAGGTTTCATGACTGAATGCAGTTTGCAACATTTTATTAGACCTCAAATAAGTCCACAACCTATTAAACCTCTGATGCATACATGACCATTTAGAAACATCCCAGACATCTTCAGTGACTGAGTTTGTGAGTCATGATTTTACAATACATTTTAAGACTGAATGTCCTGATGGGATTTATTTTCCCTGGAATTATTTATCTATAAACATGTAAAAAATATTTAAACACAGTTTTCTTCAGAGTTAATGTAATCTTTTGACATATACATCTAAAAGACTAGCAACATTTGCCATTTTGTCCCAAAGGGCAGACTCTAGCTTCTAACAACTGTAAAGTTAGACTTGCAAGAGAAGAAGGCAAACACATAGCTTTGCTTTTCTTTTAGGAACAAAAAATTTGAAAATCCGTGCTAAAATTAGAAATAATTTTAATTTCTCATTTTAAAGTTAATAGGGTCCTGAGACTTGTCATAACTAATCTGAAATATAGTATCTTTATGTTATAGACAATAGATTTATTATAAAAACTTCTAAATGAGTAAATTATTGACATTGCCCCATTTCTGCCACAGCCCTGAATCAATTGAGAACAAACGGAATGTGCTTCTTCAAAGACAATATCACCACAAAAGATTTCCGGGTTGAGTACTGGAAGTTAGAAAAAAAAACAAACCCTCCTTTATATTATTGGAGGATACCAGCCAATGAATTCAGCCTGCTTTTCACAGAAAAGCTGGATTCTCTTATGTTTGGTCAGTGAAAGTCTCAATGTGCTCTGTCATATCTACAACAACTCAAGTATGTTTTGTAACCAGTGGGGAGGATTTAAAGCATCCCTGTAATTTACTAACCAACCCAAGGCACTTTGCACTTCTAAATTACTTATGCACTTCCCTACTTAAAGGATTTAGCAAAATTATATTAATTGGTTTTTAGCTTTAAAAATCTATTTTCTTTCTCTCAAGCAAAATTTCTTTATTCATACTATGGTTTTCAGTCCTTTAACTAATTTTCTCAAAAGGTAAAGCATTTTTCATTTTAAATTATTGGAGTGGAAAATTGCACAGGTTTAAAAATTTATGAGAAAATATGTAACAGCCTACGGTCTCATAAAATATGTATCATACAGGACCATATTTATTCTACCTACTTGTTAAATTTGCTTAAAGTGCCCACAGTGATTTGTTTGGCAGACCATACTTCTTTTTCATAAAAGTCTTTTCTGTGTCTTACAGTGTTATCTATTATTTGAACTGCACCAGGAAAAAAGAAGTCATACCATTTCTGATTATTTTTTTCCTGTCCTTATTAACAGAGGTTAGCTGATAGTGGAACTATAAAACAGCATTATGAAGCCATTGAGGAAAATTTGTCTGAAGAACAATTATTAAACAATAAATATAAATAAATATAATAATAGTTATATAAATATAGTTTTTACATTTAAGTGAAAATTTCTCATCAAGATATTAAAATCTGGAGTGAAAATACTAACTTTGTTTAACCATATTGTTTCAGATCATCTTCATTCAGTAACAAGCTTAAATAACAGAATATTTTACAATAGCTCCTGGCAAATTATTTGTTGATAATGTGTCTGCCTAGCAGTGGAAACAATTGCAAGATAGCTTAAAGAGAAGATCTCTTTAGCCATGTTTTTTTCAAGAATAAATAAATTTTGTTTCTTTCTGTAGTAGGTTGTAACCTAAGCAGAAGGTAAAACAATAAAGACAAAAATAAAGATTAAAATAAAGATAAATCTACTATTTTAAGAGGAAGAAACCATGAAGTTCTTTATAATAGTTTTGAAGTCTCAAAAAAGTTAAACTTAAAAATAATTCTAGTTCATAGCTGTTTCTGAAATTTTTCCCATATTTAAAACTACTGAATTTGCCAATAGATTTTGAAATGTTGCTGATTATGTCATATGATGTTGGAACTCTCTTTTTCACCATTTGACAAAATAAAAAAAAAATGGTTCTTTGTCAAGTAAATCTTCAGCAGAACTTCTTATCATATTGGTTTTCATTATTTTTATGTATTTACATCAAGAGAAATACATATGCAGAAGTACTTATCCGGCTGGGCCACAAACCCTTTGATTCAGGATTCAATACTACTGTTAAGTGCATGCTTAATTTAGTAAACAGTAGTTCTAGATTAGTTAGCTGCAATTTATACAGCAGGAATACTAATTGATATGAATAAGAATATGCAACTTCAAAAACTTCATAGTACACTTTGTAAAATGACCATTAGCAGCTCATGAATCATTCCGATTTTTTTACTTTCATTAAACGAGGCATTTGAAAGTTAATAAAATCTGTCTGCAGCTATATCACTAGAGACATTAAATTCTTGTTAAGTAACTACTCGAATTCATATCTTCCAGAACAAATCGATCTACCTGGATATCTGACTCCATCCATGCACTGGGATTTTCTCCTCAGACTATATTTAGAAGTTTTTAAGCTGCCCCACTCCTCCAGATCTTTCAACTACCTTATAAAGCCTTGCTGGCTTCACCCATTCACTTGATTGCTGGACATTAAGTTTGTTTTTTTGCAGTGTCTTCTCCCTGGCAATCCTCTAAAGCTGTCTCAAAGTTTCCCTAAAGCTTCAAGTGTTTTTAGACTTAAAGGATAGTCTATGGGTCCCTGAGGCTGCAGGGTCCTTATGAGGGCCTTTGCAAATAAGCTTCCAAATTTTTTTGTTTCCTCCCTCAGCACCAAGGACTGCAGGACACAGTGCTTGGTTGTGCTATATTCCAAAAGAAATATCTCTGTCTGTGCATCCAGTGGGATAAGACTAGCTCCAGCTAAGTTTGCTGAGTTTGATGCTTTCACACAATCCAAGTTTGTACCAAATCCAGCTTTGAGAAACAAAGAGTAATAGCTATGTTTTTCCCCAAATACCAACAATATTATTTAATTGCTTTTAATAATTAAATTGCTCCATCTGACCAAACAGATTGCTTTGATAATGTTGACTTCATCTGTAGAGATACTAAAATGTTAGAAAATAAATGTACATTAGTCTTTTAGAATTTACTCACTCTTCATAGATGTCATTATGTTATCTAATGCACTAGATAGACATATGAATGATTAGGTATTTTTTCCCCTTTCTTATAAAAATAACGTATAGTTTCCCTTTCTTTCATTTATTAAATTTTCTTTTGTGCAGATTAAGAGTAATTTTCACACTGTTTGGAACAGGTTTGATAAACAAAAATAAAGCATTATACTGGTATTAAGTACTGTACTGTGAAGTAAAAATTGCCTTGCATTGCTGTGAATCATGACGCTTGTGCCAGGTGTACTTAAGCCATTTATTCTCATTCAGTGCTACTCCAAGGCACTGTGTTACACTATTATATCCTCCCACCCAAACATGTGAGTGCATTTAGATTGCTCTGAGGTGTCCATGGAAAATATAAATTACTCTTCAAGACATTCTCTCAAAATTATCATTTTCTTTTGCTAGGACAATCATCCTAATTACATCTAAACTCAGAGAAAGGTGTAACCTTCATTTCTCGTTCCCAAAAAACTAAATTAAGGAATCTACTGAAGCACACCACTATCCCATTCCTTTCCACCCTGCAGCCAAGCAGGAGGGACAACAGGATACAGTGGCCTGGATGCAGATCACATCCCAAAGCATAACCAGGACATGGTTACAATGCCTTCCAAGTTTCTCCGCTTTAGCCATATCCACAAAAGGCAATTTTGGTGGGGATTTCCCCTTTTCATCAAAACTTTGTTTGAGGATCTGTTTTATTAATCTAACCTTTACTTTTTGTATGATAATCCTGCCTTCTTACCCTTGGGAGACTCATCTCAGTACACCATTAGGACTTCCACTATAGTTCACAGCACAAAGATCCACTGGAATCAATTATGAGGTGAACAATGCTTAGATCTTAACAGTAATGTTCCCATTTCAATTAAATCAGATGTCTCATTAGGATATAAGTTTAAATTAAAACGTAATGACATATCTCAAATAGGAAAGTTAAGAAAATGTTGATGATCAATATGAACACACAAAAAAGTTTATACTGTTTTCAATTACTTCTTAAACTTAGACCTTTAAAGTACAAAAAGAGAGTTTAGAAAGGAATGGCACTGAAGCAATAAATAAGATCTCTACATTCATCAGAGCTAAGATATAATTGAGCTTTCTGAGACTGATGTACACAAAAGGAACAAAAGTACCCTTAACTTGTCTGTCTGAAATAAACAAAAATTGAAAAACTGAAAGAAATCAAATTATAGCTACTTTTAAATGTCAGTTACTTTTTAAGTCTGGTTAAGCTTCAGTAGACTTGCAGGAAGAAATCATAACTAATTAATCCTAATGAAGAGAATTCCAATTAGGCAGAATGGAATTTTATACTGAAAATCTTAAATGTCCAAAAATATTAGAATGTTCTGAATTATTATCAAGCGTCTCTTACCAGCAATTAAATTCAAAGGGCAATGTTAGTGAAACTGGGTAAGCACAGTTCCAAAGAAAATACAATATTTTTAACATATTAAGCAATTAAAATAAATAGACATTCTCCCCGTTTTCTTCTATTTAGAAGGATAAAGATAGCTGCTCTTCATTCTTGATCGCCTTAGAATGAGAATGAATGAATGAGAAAAATAATGAGTGAATATACACAAAACTGAGTGCCTCTGAAAAAAGGTAGACCAACAAATTACTGCTACCAATAAGCCATATTCTTTTCTTCTTAAAGAAGCTCTCACTTGTTTTTATCCGTCAGAACTTAAGGAATGCAGCACAAATGTCTTGAAACATTGTCCCCATAGGATGAGATACCACAACAAGCACAGATGGCTAACAGGAAGGTGTTAATTTCTGTCCTGCACTAGGTGGAAGGTTTGGAATTTGCACACCAGAAAAGATTTCACTGTACAGACTGTGGGGAAAGCGTGGATGTGACAACAGGAAAATGCTAAGCTGGGTGAGGCACATCTGGATAACCTATTCAGATGAAAATTCTCACCATGGCAAACTGCTGGAAAGGAAGCAGCTGCACAGACACATGCCATCTCAAGTCGTCAGAATGGCACATACACCACTGGATACCAAGGACTTATTACATAAATGGTACCTTGGGAAGAACACTTGAGGACCCCCAATTCAGAGAAGACCAGAAGAAGAAGGGCCAGTGGGATGCCACAGGAACCCATGTGGTGGTAACTATCTTCCTATTTAATCTCTCTCTCTTTCTTTTTTTCTTCCCACCCCCCACATGACATTTACTATTAAATAAAATCTGTTACCATTAAATAAAATCTGTACTATTGTCTCTGGCATATGGTGTCATTTGCACCTTAGCTCAGGCAGAGGCATCTTTTAATAATTGGTCCCAACCATTATTTCAGAAGTAGGATCCTAACAGTATTCTGGTGGATCATAACATTCTCTCTCCTACCTATTTAAAAACAAAAAATAATCCTAAAGTCTTCAAAATTTTTTCAGAACATATTCTAGCATAAGTACGTGATCTTCCTGTATGTCCTAAAGCATGATGTTTGAGCTCAAAACAAAGCACAGCAGTTGAACAATAGAAGGAAAAAATCATGGATATCCAGTAGGGTTTGAAATGTCATTCTACATGCACATATTTCCTCTGCTACCTCTCTGTGATTTCTGTATCAATGCTTCTATCAGCCAGCCACAGAAACCATCAGCCTACAGCTAAATGGCCTTTAAATCACTGACTTTCATATCTGACTCTCAAGGTACCTTAAATTCAGTATGGTTGATTGTTTCAACTAGAAACAATTTTTCTCTTGTGAATAGCCAAGTTGCATATGTCAGAAGCAGCTAACTGCTATACCTAAAATGTAACACTGTAGAAACACAGAGTTTCTAACTTCCTAAATTCTCACTGCAATAAAAGAGGAATTATTAAGCTGAAAAAGTTTAAAACATCTTAGAAAATGTTAGCTCCATTATATGTTAGCTGCAAACACACTTTTCTTGTCACACACACTTTTCTTGTCACGATTCTCTGCTTATTCCTTTTTATAGGTGATAACCTACCTTAAAAATGCAGTATATAGTTGTAGCAGGATGCTCTGCCCTGTAATGAAGTCAAACAACTCAAACAATGCTCTGATCTGTAGTCATTTCCCCCTAGTTTCTTTTACATATTAGAGTGCTTAAGTTTTTACAGAAAAAAAAAAACCAAAACCAAACCAAAACAAAGAAACCTTCCATATTATTTTATCTTTCAGAGAGTGGATGAAAATTACTTAGATGACTGTAAAGCTTCATTAGTTAAGATCAATCTGTCAACGTGACATTGGCAAAAACAGTTAACCAGGGAAACTCCACTGTGCAGCAATGAACAGACAACAGAAAAATATTTGGTAGTTTCTATCTTCTCCAGTAAAAAATACAAATTTGCCCACCTTCAGGTGATTCAGGTTCACCAGCAGAGACCAGCTTTGGGGGTTATGTGAGTAGAGACGAAGTGGGAAGGAAGAGGAGGAAGAGGGGTTGGGGTTACCCTGGGCATCCCCCACAACTGTATAGGCGCACACAGTACATCCTGGTGGTGCTCAGCTGTGCCCCACTAGCAGCATCTGTATTCCTCACGTGGCTGGAAAGCAAGCATCTGGAGGAGGTAAAGGATGTGGGTCTAGCTGGGAGAGAGCTGGGGGTTTTGGGCTACTGCTACTGCCAAGGACAGTGGAATGGGTATCTGGAAGTAGAAGGACATTTTGAGAAGAGACAGGACCCAGGGACTCTCAAGAGGGGTTGGTGAGGGGTTGTGATATTTTTGGAGAAGACATCCCAGGGTATGAATGTACAGGGACCAGGGGTGGGGTAGAGGGCAGCACATTTGAGGCTGGGGGATTTTGAAGAGAACACTGGGTTAGGG
This sequence comes from Sturnus vulgaris, assembly GCF_052056855.1. Lineage (NCBI taxonomy): Eukaryota > Metazoa > Chordata > Aves > Passeriformes > Sturnidae > Sturnus > Sturnus vulgaris. The sequence goes on along the minus strand of NC_142246.1, from coordinate 35,283,894 downwards.
TTCAGGTTGGGGTGTTCCCCTCAGAGGTTTCACGGTGTAGCTAAGCCAGTTGTTGCTGCAGCTCTTGTGTCTTCTCGATGACACCTTTTCTCCCTTGAACTTTCTCAAGCTGTAAATAATGCTTCTCCTTTGTCTCTCTCCAAGCCTGATGTAATTCCCTTTCTGCCATATAACTACAGTTAATGACACTTCCTAGAGGGCTTTTTCAGTTGCTCCATTTCCTTTTCCAGCCTGCTAGCTTTTGGTTTGGCTTTGTTCAGCTGGTTTCTCACCTGTCAGAGATGTCCTCACTGACCTTTTCTTGCACTTGAAGTCATTGCTCACATGCTCTGCAGCACTTGCACATTGACGCTTTCTGGTGTGTGATGGCTCCCAGGGCTCAGGTGGGAAAAAGATGAATCAGACCTCAATGTTGCTACTTGGCTTCTTACATCTTCTGCCTATTCAAAGTTAAGGAACGCAAATTGACAAAACTTGGGAAAGTGGCTCAAAACAGGAGCCAGTGCCAGTGGCAGCTTTACGTATAACCAGAAGACTGTCACCAGCTAGACATCAGATTATAAAAGTTTTCAACAATTCTAAATTAGATATTTTTAATGGGAAAGTCGCGTTTTGCATTAGTGTGTAATATGATCCTAAAACGAGGACTCTAAATTTTTTGCTTTTACGTACCCCCAAAGCTTATGCTAGCCTTGATGGCTTCTAGATACAGCTCATTCCTTGTCCCAGAGCTCATTGCTTCTGCTTGTCCTGAAGAACACAGGTCCATGCTGCTCCCTCCTGCACCCCAGCACCATCAGGTCTACTTCATGGCCAGTGAGAATGGCCACTACACCACCTTGTCTGATCTCACCACTCCCCAGGGGGCTGTGACAGGCAGGACTTGCCAGATGCCACCTGCAAAAAGAGGAGCTGAGCTCCTAAGTGCAGCAGGGCACTGGCAGCTGCCTGCAGGATTAATCCCTATCAGCAATTCCACCAGCCCAGCACGACCAGCACCACCCTGGAGCCCTGGGTGTGTCTGTTGGGTCTCCACTACCCCCTTAATGAGCCTTTCAGGGGGCAGGGAACCTCCCAGTGTGATTTTCTGTGCATCACAGATTTCAGGATGTGCCTTTTGGCTTCTACCCATACCTCACTGCTTTTTTCTACATTATGAACCTCATCACTTAATAAAACATAAAGCATTTTCCCATTTGAATTCAGCATTGGGTTTCTGAATGAAAACAACAACTATGGGTTGAAGACCTTTCCTCTGCCTTCTCCCAACAGCACATCTAAGAAAAGCAATATCTCTAGATGTCTACTGCTTATTTCCAGTTCTCTCCACATTTTTAATACTTAGAAGGATTATTACATTATTACAAGGATTAAAGTATGTGATACATAATGTATTAAAAATGAGTAAATCTTTTCTTCCCAGTGAATTGCAAGTGAATATAAAGCAGAAAGATTTTATAAACATATTAAATTGGTGTAGCTTAATTTTTCATACCCATGAGCTTTATACTATATATCTTGCTACAGCTTCACAGTACCTTGCATTAGCATCAATATGACCAGAGAGGATACCAAAATTAAGGTCTATGAAACGTGATTTTAAGTGGAAGGTTCTGGCAGCAAAAAACAGCCTCTAACACATTAATGAAAATATGGTTTTAGAGCAGGTGAGAAAGTCTTCACTTGTAACATGCTTATAAAAGATATTAGGCTGTAGATGCTGCATCCTATGCTTGGTCACACAAGGAAATTGCCTTTAAAATTGACAGACAATCTAAGCAGGATGGTTTGAAGAGTTATGTCTGTGAAAACGTGACAGATCTATGACCAGTATGTTTAGGAAGCAGGATACTACTTTTATTTCTCCTATTTTGGAAAGAATTTCAGCAGGGTCTTAAAAGTACAGATAATTCATGTCTGTACAAGGAATTCCCACAGGCTTCAATGAGTAAGGTATTTTTGGTTTTTTATTAAATTAAGTCTGACTGCCTCATGTTTGTAATGACAAAATAGTTGTAAAATCAATTTAGTGAGATTCCGTTCTCTTCCTTACCATAGGAAGACAGAAAAATATATATGGCATATAAAATATATAAGTAAAAATGGGCAAAAATGTTTCAATAAGGTGGAGGAAACCTTCTTAGGTTTAGAGAGTTCTTTAGCAAAAGTCATTCACTGATAATAAACATTGGACATTTGAAGAAGTGCTAAGAGAAATGGATTAAGAGCAGGTGTAGTGCTCCACAACCACCAGAGCTCAAGAAAACAAAACATTGTCTCCAATTTTTTTTTTTCTCTGTTAGTAGCTGCAAGTGTTATGAAATGTCATGATTCACACATTCCCTAAGATCCTTTGAAATATCACAGAGACAGGCTAGTTCTGCCTTTTAGGGGAAGTATGTACTGATGCATTTAACTTATTTTTTTTATTCTGCCACTGAGAGGAATTCACTGGCCTTTCCAATTGCAAATGATAACAGCATATCTAAATGGTGTGGCTTGTAGGGAGATTGAATCAAAGCTAATGACCACAGGGGAGTGGCATAGATAAAAGCTGAAAATAATTGGTTCACATGTAGATAGTAACAAGTTTAAAAGTATTTTTCAAGTGTCTAATCATTCTAATTAATTACATTTATGAATTCTAAAACGTGCATAACATTATATTCAGAAAGAAAGACACCTTTATTCAAAATCACTTGACTTCTGATAGAACACGAGACCCTTCAGTATTAATTATTTTAATACATTACAATGTGCTTCTCAAAACAAGGGTCATTACACAGGTAATAGCTAAATTAAAAAAAAAAAAAGTAAGTAAAAATTTGAAAGAAATCCTCCTAAACGTGTTGATACTCACTTGATTTAGTCTGAGTTGATTAAAATTTTAATTTTTTATCTTCATTCTGCAGATGAAGAAGAAATAATAAAATTTTAGCAAATTGCCTGAATTTTAAATGTGGATGTCTGTCAATTCTTAAAATGAAAACTTTCTCTTCTCAGGATAAAATATCATGCAATTTTGCAGCTATCTTCCATTTACCTGCAGAAGATGCTACTCTCAGTCTTTTAGTGGAGTGGAAAGAGGAACAGAGTTTCACTGGGTCTCAGTTATCATAGGAACACAAAAACCAAAAATTTCTAAAAAAACACTCCTAAACTAGAGATGAAGTTGCTTAAATAACTGACATTCACCCATTGGCTCAGCTGCACCCCCTCAAGCTCAACAACTTCTTTCCTCCCATCTGCTTTGCTATAATAGGACTAGATAGAAATGGGTGATTAAATGACCATGTGTAAAATGAGCCCAAAAGGGAGAACTTATAACACACACAAAAAAAGGATGCATGTGCATCCTTAGGGTAAGAGTTTTTCAGTCTAAATTTGTCTGAATATGGACTACAAGCTGAAAGATCAAATAAGGTTATTTATAAAAGCCTCTGAAAATTAAATCTGAGCAAGAATGAGATTGCAAAACCAGCAGAATAACTAAATCTCAGCTCAGGTGGTTCAGAACTTAACTTTTTCAGCCATAAGAATGTCTTTATCTCAGCCTGCATACTAGAAAAATGATGCTGGCCTGAAAAACATGCATGTGTCTTCAGTACATTTATTGGCCTCAATTCTCTTCCTACATTAAATTCAGACCAAACCTGTGAACCTGTCTCTATCTGTACCTTAAATTTACACTCTCAAATCCTCCTATCTCCTCCACTTCTGTTTTTCCTTATTGCTATAAATGTTTTAAACATATATGTGTGTACATATATTGCATATATTTGTATGGCTATTTATTCTTCTGTGTGTTCATACTTGTGCTCTCAAACATGTCACACTCTATTTCAAACCTTGAGAGTAGTTTAGGATTGATAAGAATAACAAATAAGGCATAAGGCACCAGTGTAAACTTCCAAGTATATATTTGGAAGCATTAGGAGGCCTGAATTTTTTTATTAAATACAGGGATATGGGAAAATACTTAAATTCTGAGATATTTATTCAATGTAACTTTTAGTGATTCAGCTACTCTCTCATTTTTCAGTCACGGACTCTTTACAATTTTCATGTAAGTGAAATCTAAATGAGGCCTATGTACATATCTCCAGGCAGTCCTAATCAGGGCTTGGTCCTCACCTCTGCAGCACAAAGACAGAAAATGGTAACTCTCAGACTTAAGTGGATTTCTTGTGGCCTATGTGTACTAAGGATTTATTCACACTGTGAAGTAAGAGCATTGAATTCTTCTCTCTTCTTCTTCCAGCAGAGAGAGCTGGAAATCTTAAATATCACAGTTTGAATCAGAAGGAACACTTAGATATCTTTGACTTCCTGTGAAAGGGGTCAGGAAAAAATCTAAGATCACAAAATATCTCACAGAATGAAAAGGTCCAATCTCCACCATCTTGGTTTGAACTTTAAAGTTTTTCTTTGGAGATGGATGGGAAGGGAAAGTCCCTTAAGAAATGAAAGCTGCAATACTTTACTGCAAGGTATGATCAAATTACAATATGGACTTTTATTTAAGCAATAACTGACCTGTGCATTTCAAGAATGAAATAGCTGGGGTAACAGACAGCTTTCAGATTTCAGCACTACATACAATAGGAATAGAACCAAAATTTCTTTTTACACTAAAAGAGAAGGGGGGAAAAGGCTTATTTCATAAAAAGTAACAAATTCCAAAGTCTTACAGAAGCTTTTGATATTTTTATCTTAAAAATGTCCAAATACTGAAAAAGAATTTTTCCAGTGAAAAATAATTTTGACTGAAAAGTAAATATAAATTCTAGTACTTCTAATAGTAAGAGAAATACTACTCAGTATAAAAAAAGTACTTCTGCTGTAGCACAATAAAAGATGATTATGAAAGGGGAAATGTATGCAAGCCATAAGCAAAAACTTCCTGATGCTTATATACATTATTCATAGCACTGATAGGAGTATTCAAACTAGCCTCGCTTTTTGTATGATTCAGGGTAGCAACTTTCCACCAGTTATCTCATTATTGATCAAAAAACTTTCTTTGGCTGAAATGCATCTTTGAAAAAAGAGTCATCTACCCTTGTTAACAAAAGACAGAAAATTCATTTCCTTTTGCTCTTTCTCCAGTGACTAATCTCCTCACTGTTAAAATTTATGCTCAATTTGTACCTCAGATTTAGGACTCTGTAGTTTACAGAATTTTTCCCTAATAAAAAGTATTCAAAAGCAAGTCATGTGTCAAGTTTATTCCAATAAAACAATCAGATGTAAGTCTTTAACAGCAAAATTTTATCACTTTTTAAGAAATACTAACAAAGATGTTGGAAAGCCAAAAATCATCAGCCATGAGAAGATATTTTCAAAGGTCAAAGCTAATGATTAATCTCCTTTGAAATGCAAAAGACAGAAGTAAGGGCAATCAACAAGTTCTACAGGAAAAAGATCACTAATCCTCTACCAGTTCACAATGACCTTTACAAAATTAGATCTCTACAGAGTGCTAGAGGGTAAAGTATTGTGCACAGCCCCTGGATGGGGACACTTCTTTTGCCCTTTCTGCTACACTGTTCCTACACTGTCTGACAAAGCATTCAGTACCAATTTCTGTTTAAGAAAATCTGAGAGGAAGCCTCAAAAGAGAACAGCTGCATGCATTGCACTGACTTCTTTTCCACACATTATTTCATCGACTTTCATTTCATAAGAGCTACAGATGATGTCATCTATCTGCACTTCTGTAAGGCCTATGACACAGTCCTCTAAATCCTTCTATCTCAACTGGGGAGTTGTAGATTTGATAAGTAGATTCCTCAGTGGATAAGGAATTGCTTGGATATTCACATCCATAAGGCAGTGGTCGAGAGCTCAGTATTCAGATGATGTCCTTCAGGGATCCATATTTCAACAAGGACCATTTAATATCTTCACCAACTCAGGGAAGCCTCAGCAAATTTGCAGATGACACCAAGCTGAGTGGTGCTGTTGAGAGACCTGAAGGATAGGATGCCATCCAGAGGGCCCTGGTCAGGCTCAAGAATCTCATGAGGTTCAGCAAAGCCAGGTGCAAGGTGCTGCACCTGGGTCAGGGCAACCCCTGGTACTGTCACAGCCTGGGGCATGGACAGATCAAGAGCAGCCCTGTTGAGAAGGACTTGAGGATGCTGGTGGGTGAAAAACTGCACATGAGCTGGCAACGTGCACTTGTAGCCCATTGGCCAGCCATTTCCTAGGCTGCATGCAAAGCAGCATGGCCAGCAAGTCAAGGGAGGCAATTCTGCCCCTCTGCTCCACTCTGGTGTGACCCCACCTGGAGTATGCATCCAGCTCTGGGGCACTTAATATAATAAGGAGATGGACCCCCTGGAGCAGGACCAGAGAACATGACTGGAGCACCTCTCCATGAGGAAAGGCTTATAGACCTGGGTTGTTCATCCTGAAAAAGAGAAGACTCTGAGCAGACCTTATTATGGCAGTAAGTACTATATGGTAATATATAAGTGCTATATTGTAACTAAGTACCTTTATTTCAGTACTTAGAAGTAGGTCACAAGAAAGATGGGTATGGTGTACTGGACAGCCAGGGAAAAGAGGAGTTTGAGTTTTCTCAGGCTGCTCAAAAGAAAACATAAAGTGAAAGAATTAATAACAAGGTTTAACACCTGGTCTTGTGACAGGAGGGATGTGTGAGAAACAGTGTTTTGGTGAAAGCTTGTTTACAGTGAGCATTGTTTTCCTTGGACCAATGAGTTTGATTTTATCCTCGGTTCTGCAATCTAATATATAAAAGTATGTTTGCTTCTTTAATAAATGCTCCTTCTACCTTCTGGTGGAAGCCGTGTTGCTGTGTCTGCTTTCTCCACTCCAACAGCTAATCTGATCGCTGACAGCAACAGGTGGAAAAAACATTTTAGCAGGGTCTGTTGAGATAGGATCTTGTTTAATGGCTTTTAAATGAAGAGAGTTTGATTTAGATTGGATGTTGGCAAAACATTTTATACACTAAGGGTGGTGAACCACTGGATCATGCTGCACAGAGAAGTGGTGGATGCCCAATCCCTGGAAATATTCAAGGTCAAGGTTAGAGCTCTGAGCAATCTGATGGTTGAAGATGTCCCTGCTCATTGCAGGAAGAGTTGTACTAGATGACCTTGAAAGGTCCCTTCCACCTCAAACTGTTCCTTGATTCTATGCTTCCAAATCTTGAAAATGTATCACTCTAAGTTACGTCTGTAGTTTAATATCCTCATGTATGCCACGTTCACTTTACAAACCCTTGATCTTGATAACTTATTCATTTTTATCACCATCACATTTCCAGTTGACTCACTTTTTTGTTTATGTCCTATTTTAATTTCCAAAACTAATTTCTCAAAATGTATGTATTCTTGAACAAGGCATCTTAAATTGCAAATTAGGTTTTTAGGTATATTTAGGTATCTATGTATTATGAATAATTCCAAAGAATTTTGGAGCAATTGCTTATGAAAATTGACTCAAGAATGCAATTTCATCTCAAAAATACTCGTTTCTGCTTCTCTGTTATGACACTGCTGCAAACAGATTACAATAATAAAAAATGGGGCTTTTATCTAAGTAATTGTTCCAAGTATTTTTCTTACCATTAATCTTTTATCACAAGCTGCTGTAGTTATTAACTGCAAAGAAAATGCCAGGATAATAAATGGAATCCATATAGGCATACACTTTTAAATAATTCCTTTTCTATTTTATGGGTACTTCTGACTTTTGTAAACCACCTATAAACACTGACATTCAGAGATACTACTTCTGTGAAGGATTCATTTCTGGCCTGACAATGATTCAACTTCTTCATAATCAAGAAAATATCATAATACAGTAAAAAACTAGTTTTTGAATAGGCAGTGTAGGGAATGCTGTTTCATACTGTGTTGCTTTATCTCCTAGAACTTAAAAAACCAGATTACAACATGAACCTAGGGAAAACATCTGCTTTCTTATTCCAGATACCAGTTAAGCATTCATAGCCTTCTGTAATCTAGTAGGAAAATAAACTGCATGACAAATCAATACTTAACATACTTAATGCACGTCTGTTAAAGACTTTATATTATACTGAGTGTTAATTTCGTCTAGTGTTACCACCTTATTTGTAAATTACCTGTGATTGTGAATATAAATGCAGGCTTAACACAAATAGGCAGAAAAGGGCAATGATTTTAGAGAACTCCTTCAAAATATTTCAACTACTGAAAAAAAACCCACAAAAAATCCAACCAAAACACCCCTCCCAAAAAACTTAGAAAGACAAGGCTTTCCAAAACTGCAAATTAAAAGGTTGCATTCTAAGACAACAAGCAGTGCAGTAGCCAAGAGTTTAAATTATCTCATGAGATTTCCTGTTTAGATCAGCTTTTTTTATTTAAATTCACACAGAAGCAATCTAGAATTTTATTTATTTTGTGCAACTTATGTTATATTCTATCCAGATGACATGACAATTTTAGAATTAAGGTTGCTTAAATGTATATTACTCTAGATACACACACAAATTATCAAGAAAACAGTCACTTATATCATTCCTGTTTTTGGTCCTTCCCTGCCTCACTATATAAAATATTCTGCCATGGATGTTCCATAATTCCTTCTCAGCTTTTGGAAGTAATCCTAGCATTCACTGTTTAAAGCCACAATCAAACATAATATTTAATTTGTTATCTAGGTTAAGATCAATTTTTTGCTAATTTGCTAGTTCTATATAATGTAGTATGAAGCTAAATTACTCACTTGGAGACCATCCTTGGAGAACCTTATGCATTACCAGTAAATTATTTGCTAATGGGGAATTCTTCAAGAAGCATGGAGATCAATGACTGGATTTATAATGGTATTTGGTATAATGAAATAAATGTAAATAAGATTGGCATGATGTTCATATTTCTTCAAATGAATATTTTCTAAATTGTAATTTCCTGTATCAATAGATATTACACCAAACCAATTTTTTTAGAAAGTCAAATAAGTGGGAATAGTACTGAAGAAGATTTGGTTTGGTTTTTTACTCCTTCAACACGTTGTCCTCTCTCTGTTTTCTTTCCTGTTTTTCTCTGTGTTTTCTGAATATCCTTAAAATTAGTGCCTGGTTTTCCATCTTTGATTATCTATTCCGCTGTTGGAATTGAACTACTTATTTAGAATCAAAATATTAAGTGATCTTGATCTACATTCCTGAGCCACCAACTAATGAAAAGTAGAGCCCGGGAGTTCTTGGGTTTGTCATTATACTAATATATTATACTATCATTCTATTAATATGTACAATATTATCATTACATTTTTCTTTATATCCTTCATTCTGACTATGGTTTCTTGTGAACTGGAACCAGTGAATTGAGTTGTTGAGTTTTTAGTCCCATTAGTTGCTAAGACATATTAAAAACCGAATAAAAATAGGTTATCCCTATTCCCAAGGGTAGCAGGGCACATTTGGTTAATTCTACTGTGCATGAATACCCCATTTCCATGTGATATGTCAACCACTGAGCATTTCTGCAGTCAGTGCTTAATTAAGGAGAGCACTTCCACATTCAGTGAGAGAGTATGAAACATTTATTTAGGGGATCTAATCACACTTGGAGTTTAATGCTGACTCAGTTGAAGGATTTACAGCCTACAACTTTTAATGAAAATTTCAAGTCTTTGTACTTCCAACCACCATAAAATACAGCACTAAATTCCATGTCCTGATGCAGCTCCTATACAGAGTTAAGAAGTGAATTTACAAAAGTGAAGTGGCAGAACAGAGCCATTTTTTCTTTATAGTCTGTATTTCTCAGCTCTTGTTGCCGAGGTCTGTTTCAGGGGATGATATAAGGAGACTCCCAAACACAAGATTTTCAACGTGAGCAGCACATACAGGGAGCTTGTCCACTGCCCCTTGCTACTGCAATAGCCAAATTGATGCAAGTCACTAGTGGAAACTTAAGGGAAAAAAAAGTCATAGAATTGCAGGATTGTTTGGGTTGGCAGGGACCTTGAAGAACGTCTAGTTCCAAACCCTATGCCACAGGCAGGAACACCTCTCACTAGACCAGATTGCTCAAAATCCAATCAAACCTGGCCCTGAACACTGCCAGGGATGAAGCATCCACAACCCCTGTGGGTAACGTGTTCCAGTGTCTCAATAACCCTACAGTAAACAATTTCTTCCTAACATCTAAACCTAGACCTACTCTCTTTCAGTCTCAGGAAATACCCACAATTCTGTCACTGCAGTTCCTTAAGTCCCTCTTTGGCTGCCTTATAGGTCAGAGCCTGGAAGGCTGCTACAAGGTGTCCTCACATTACACTAAAGCTAGGAGGCATGGGTTGGTTCTTTATGCATATTTGTTTCTATAAGAAAAAGAATTTCAGGAAATCAGAAGCCAACCTTCCACATGCACAAACACTCACATGCTCACAAATACCAGTGAAATAAAAAGAAGTTGTGAACAGAAAAATCTACGAAGAAGAATATTGATTCAAGCATCAGAAAAATAGGATTGTCTTGAAAAGAATGACTCAGATTTTGAAACAACAAATGCACTTGTTCAGTGTGCTTTGCACCAAGGAATACCAGACTAAAACAATAAAAAACAGGTAAGAACCCACACACAGTGATGATGGGCAAACTCACTAAACATCCTTATGAGGTAACATTTGCATTTTTAAAATGTGTGTCTGAATAGCACAGCTTAAACCAGAATTTAAGCCATTGGAAATGCTAAATTGGAATTCTGAGAATAAGTTTCAAATGTGGCCTGAACAGTTCAGTACAGAAGATAAAAACTCTGCTAGCTTATGTGAAAACTATAGATTGATTGGGTCCTCCGTCCCTTGTAAATAACACTGACTCACAGATATCCTTTGAAAATATATAGCCTCTTATATTTTGAGGAAAGGGTGTATTAACTTTTATACTCTAATTTAAATAGAGATGCATTCCTGGCTGCATAAAATTTAATACCCATCAAAGAAAAGCTATTTTTTCAAAAAGACATGAACTACCATTCTAGTAATATGTAGTATCTAGTAATATCTAGTGATAAAGCAAAAAGACAAATTACTTGTAAGGAATGCACATAAAACTAAGAAATATGCACAGAAATTTGTGCTTTTCATTTATGAACCAGCCTTGATTTGCATTTTTAACATACTAAAGTCCCTGTAGAACGCTGCCCTTTTTTTCATCTATTTTACTCACACTACAGTACTGCTTTCAAGCACTGCTGTACTGGAGATAGTACAAAATTGAAATTTATAACCATTAACTCTATGCTTTGCCTAGCAGAGGACTTGCACGAATCTTGTGTTGAATAATTACAAAACTTTTAAGTTGACTCCAGTGGAGTCTGGGAAATAACAGCTTTCAGCAAAGTATCAGTAGACTTCCTTTGTTTCTGGCCCACAGAGACATTCACCTTAAGGCACTGCCTCAGGCTTTTGGATTTCTTAAGCCTACCTTCCTTGAGATTGTTTGTGCTGCTTCTTTGCTTCTCACTAAACAAACCTGCCTTAACAACATTTCAGCACCCTAGAGCAGTCTTGTGTTCTATATTCAGCAAATGCCTTTCTAGAAGGATAATTTATAGAAAAAACCCCTGTAGTATCTACACATCTATTTACAAACAAAAATAAAGTATGATCTGGATAGAGCAAAGACATTGGTGTACTCAGTAAAGCTCTGCTCACAAGGACGGCTTATCACAAGCTTTTGCTGCTGAAACAATCATCAATGAGGTGCTTTTTACAAATCATGTAAGTAAATCTTGTTTTAATTTATGCAATTAAAGAGCTAAATTTCTATGCAAGCAGAGAGGACTCCTTTGGCAAATACAGTGGTTTCACACAGGGGCTCTGCCAGTACGGCCAGAGCAGCAGAAGTCTGCAGAGTCACACACAACAATCTGCAGATGAAGGGCAGCTTATTCCAAAGCTACAGGTTTCTAGAAACTGTTAGCACCTCTGGACTCTATGGCAAAGATTTATTTTACACATTAGCTGTGAGTGCAGCAGCAGCACCTACTTACAAGTGAAATTGGCCAACACAGTTCCAGGCATTGTTTCTGCTTTCAAGAACTTAGCAGCTGAAATTCATGCAATAGTCACATACGGCTCCAAACTCTTCTGTAAAATGGCACTCATTTTTTCCTATTTCAAATGCCTATTTTGCATTTGATATTTTCTAGTTGAAGCTTTTGAGGTGAAATCAAAGGTGATTTTTTTGTTTTCTTAAATTTAGTTATAATAAATTATATTCTCACAAGCTATGTTTGGTAGGACCAAGGACCAAAAGATAGATGAATTCGCAGTCAAAATTCAAGAAGCTCCTAATACATTGCTTTTCCAATCATCCTTTTTTCCTTTTATTTTAAATTAATCTAGTCCCTGAATGCTAGCTGTTTAGCCTGAGTTCTTAGATATCTCCCTTAATGCAGAATTTTTCCAATAGTTTGTAATACTTATTTTTTCCCGATTTGTGAGGAATTCCCCATCATAAACAGTGAAATCCATTGAAAAATTTTGTTTAAACACATTAGTAATATAATGCAAAGTTGTTTCACCTATGACAAGTTGAATCACTTGTTTCTTTTACCACTTCAACCCTCTAGCACATGCCTAGATGTGCTTCCAGTCCTTAAGCTAAATTCTCAACAATACTAAAAATTGGAGCACAAAATTTGGCTCTAAGCAAGTGCTACTAAATATAAAGCTTACTGTTCTAATTTCAGAATATGTTCTTGCCTAGAGAACTTTAAAAATTCATTGAATTGATTTTTCTTGTAGCTTAACACCTTAATGCTATTGTAATTAACCAGTATATTACATACACAGAACGACAATATAATTGGCATTTGGGAGACTAATGAGAAGTATTAACTCATCTTTTAAGACAGTACAGAAGGCAAAAGCTCTAATTCACCATATGCATTTACTGTGTTACCCAGAAATCACAGAAAAGCTACTGCCTATGCTCCATTGTAAGAATACCTCCACAAGTGTGTAAGTGTTTGTCAACTAAACTTCTTTTAATCCCAGACCATGTTCAAGGCCTTCCTGGCTGTTTCCCAGGACTAAACCTGAGATATACTCAGGAAAACAAAACTTTACATCTAAATGTTTTAAAGTCTTTCACTCCTGCCTGATGCTGCCTCCCTTCACTGACATGCTTCCATGACCAGCATAATAAAAGACAACATTAAAATACCTTGACATGAGCCAAAATCATCTTTAGGCATCTCAGGAAAAGTACAGGGCTGGTTCTTCATTACCTACCTTTCCATCCTGTCACAGGAGCTCTAGATCACAATATCAATTATTGAAAGTCTACGCTGTCTCTACAGCCAGAACCAAAACCTGTCTCACCCTTTTGATGGCAAACAGAAGTAGAAGATAAACTTGAAAACCGAGTGCAGCTATTTTCCTTCATCTCAGCTCACTGTCCTCTCTGCTGGACTTATCTCCAGAATTAGTCTCAAGGTGAGTCTGTCTTTGTTCTTTACATTATCACTGCTGTATGCCAGGATTCAAGCAATCCAAGCATTAGCATCAGTTTTCTTGACACCCACTGGAATGGCATTGCAAATATTCCTGTCCAAGGTTTTCAAGAGTAGTTGACAGACTAAGTATTTACATCCTCACCTTGACAGCACACAGTAAGGGATATGGGTCACACAGGAACAGCCTAGAAAATATAGTTCTGCCTGGTTGAGCATAGATGGTTAGAGAATGCTCTCATCCAGCACATTCACCACTTGAAAAAACTACTGCATATGTGGCATGACAGGTATTATTTTTTCTTAGAGAATTAATAGATCAAAATACCTTTCCAGTGGTTGCAGAGACTAAATATAAAAAGAGGAATCCATATCCAATAACTAGATTTATTTTCCATACTAAAACCTAGGCTCACTATTCCCATTCTTAATTCTGCTCTACTGAAAGTTAGGGTGAAATATCTCAATATGACAATAATAACTTATTTGTGAGCCCCCTCTTTATGTATATCTTATATTCTGTCTGACCTATGCCCGAATTTACTTCACATCCTGTTTTGCTATCAGGCTGGAGAGAAAGGATGACTCCTAATTATGTTGATGTAAATCTATAAAATGTCTGTCATTTGTGACGATTACTACAGTACTTTTTTGAAGTGTCTTCAACATCTAGAATAATCAAAATACTCTACAGATATGCTCTTTAAAGACATTCAGTATGCAGACAAGTATTTAATTTAAAGATAAATAGTCTGACTAATGCTGGCAATGCCTATGAGACTGACAGAAGGAGTTCTGCTTCATTTTCCTGTTAGGGAAGATGACAGTGAAAATCAGGCCTTTTCCATTGTACCATGGGGAAGATGGAAGGTAGAACAGGGAAGAGGAGGACATAAGGAGGAACTGGAATTAGTGGAACAATATGTGAGTATAGAAAGGCTATGTCCTATTTCCACAGATGCTCTGCAATATGGGCACACCTAAGAAAGAACAGCCCCATAGCGTCTTCATAAACTATGGGATATTTGCAGTGCAGTCCTCATAGGCATGATTGATATTTGTCTTTCTTCTATTTAAAAATTTAATATTAAAGAAAGTTAATGTTCTTGGAATCAAAAGCAAATAATCTGCCTCATTGCTATAGGTATATTTCATGTATTCAGTTAGACTTTTAACAAAAGGAAAACAAAAATCCACCAGACAAATCCCTTTTACATTGAAAATTGTATAAACAATATTAGATTACTGATTCCTTGGGAGATATATGATGTTTGAACTATATCTAGGTTCAAGAAGCAAATACTAATTTAGGTTGTATAAATTTTAAATTAATATAACAGTTTTCTTCACATAAAGAATTTGTGTAACAGTTAAGTTGATCTTGTTCTCATGGGAAGTCTATTTTCCCTGATAGATGCCTCCCACATAATTCCCTCTCACTATACCTTCCCCTAGTAAAGATCTGTACAGAGCTGCTACATTATTCTGGAAAATTAATTCTTTTTAATGCAGCCTTCAGGCTTATTTATAAAAACTCCTAAAATTTATTAGTGATAATGCTTGTTTAGAAGATCCAAGGGCTCTCTGTACATATATGCTAATTTATAAATATTTTGGGATTTGCAGCAAGAGTGAATTTTTTTTTTAAGTAAATGCATTAGTAATAACACATCCATTCATTAGTATAAGTCCTTTCTGCCTTCTCTCACTCTTCTGTACAGAACAGAGGAATCAGGCAGATAGGTGTAAGCAACTCTGGGAAGAAGAGCTCTGAGGAATGGGCATATTAGCTCTTGAGAACCTACACCTCACTGGAACCAAAAGTTCATGGCAATTGGAAAGATGTAATTAATACTCCCTCCTCCTCTAATCTTCCACCCCATATTCTTGCTCCCTCAAGCAAGGCTACAGCAGATACATTGCACAATTTTAAGGGAATCCCTCTCTTTCAGAATGTCATGTCCTCAGGCCACAGAGCAGATTTGAGAGTTGTTTCCTCTTGTATCCTTGTTTCTGCTCTCAACATGAGTCTCAAAGATTGAGGTGTGTGATGAATACCAAAAGTCTGACTCAGACTGTGGGAACTTACAGCAGCAGTGGCTAACAACACACCATACCCAAATGATCAAATTCTGAAGTTATTGGTGCTCCAGCTTTGAAAACCACTGTCAACATCAACTTTTCGTTTCAAAATCCATTCCTCTGTTTTGTTAATTTGCATATTCTAGTTAATTTGCATACTAGTACTGTATAACCTCATTTGGATAGTCTCACAAGGTAATAGCTTCTGACTCACATTAATAGATTCCAAACTGTGGTTTAGTATTGTCCAAACCTTCAAAATCTAACTGTAATGTATGTAGTAATGTTTCATCATCAAATACTGATAAAAATCTGGTATAATGTGTGCTGCAGTATTACCTCACCTTCCAGTAGAAATAAATAGGGAGAAAAAAAACCAAAGGACCTCCCTCACACGATTGTTTTCTTGAAAATTTCTTTCAAGAAAGCAGAGGAAAGGAAACTATGGAACTAAATTAGAATGACATCATTTGACCTTTCAGAAAAAAGCATTTGCTGTATTAAAAAGAAAAGAAAATGATGAGCTACTACTGACATTTTTAGAAACAATAGCTCTCTAAACTTCTGATAAACTCATTTTTTTATTCACATGTCAGGGTAAATGACTGTTTAAAGAACCAAATCTAGCATCAAAGTAATAAGTTGTCCAACTGATGAATTAGAATCTTTCTTCTTCACCATCTCCACTAAAATTTTCAAAATATCCTTAAGCTACAGGCAGATCCCAAGCCTTTTGGAACTATTCAAAGGTCATTTCAGCTACATACCCTTTCATGCAGATTACTGCACTAACCAGGGAATAAGACTGATTTTAACCCAAAAGTGAAGTACATGTAATGAGATGTGGCCATGGGCCCTGCATACATTCAGTCAGAAGCTGATGTATTTGCCTACTCAAGAGAAAATGAGGAAAAAAGCCACCCGTGATTTCAAATTAAAACAGACAGGGATTAATAATTTCATATTGGCATTTTACCATACATTCTGAACTATTCTAACCACTCACTTTTAACCAGATTTGTTTTTTGCTGAAGACCTATCTTTATCAAGCATGCCAGCCGGAGGAGCAAGACTAACAAAAAGACAAGTAGATAAATCTGTGTTGCATACAAAAAAAGTGTAAAATATTTCACTTTATAGGAAGTGAACAATGCAAAAATTTAAGACAATAAAGGCAGATTTTATTTGTCAACTCTAAAGGAGCTAGAGATTAGGATCATGAAATAGAGCTTTTTTTTTTTCTTTTGATGCATTAAGATAATAATTATTTTACTTAAAATTCAGAAAAAATTTAGTCAGTCTTCCTTTGAACATATTTAACACTTCAAACAGTGACAACAATAGCAGGCACAACAATGTGTTCAAACCAACCTTGTCAAATGCAGACTGATGATAGGCTGTGTTTTGGGGAATGAAACAGTGCCTTGCAGTGCTACCCAAGCAAGATCTGCTCTCATAAGCAGCAAATATCTCAGAACCACCAGATTCCTCCCAGGCTGATTAGAAGCCCTGTGTCGTGGCTTCCCCAGCAGCCAAGCCCCACGCAGCCACTCCCTCACCAGAGGGATCAGGGAGACAACTGGAACAGTACAAGCCAGAGAACTCATGGGCTGAGATAAACACAGCTCAAAAGGGAAATCAAAATCTGCACACACAAGCAAAACAAAACAAGTAATGAATTCACTTCTTCCCATGGGCAGGCAGGTGTTCAGCCATCTCCAGGAGAGCAGGGCCTCATCACAGGTAATGGTTACTTGGGAAGACAAACCCATCACTCCAAATGTACCTCCCTTTCTCTTTCTTCCCTCCACTTACATGTTGAGCATGATGCCATATGGTCTGGAATATCCCTTTGGTCAGTTTGGGTCACCTGTCCCGGCTGTGTCTCCTCCCAGCTTCCCATGCACATCCACCTTCCTCCCCAGCGTGGCCATATGAAAACGAGAAAAGGCCTTAGCTCTGTGCAAGCCCTGCTCAGCAATAACTAAAACATCCCCACATTATCAACCCTGTGTTCAGCACAAATCCAAAACACAACTCCATACCAGCCACTGGGTAGAAAGTTAGCTTTACCCCAGCTGAAACCAGCATGCCTTGCTGTAGCAGTTAGCTTGCTTCCAGGCATTAATGAGCATTACATTAATGGAACTACACCGACACTATGTCAGCTAGTCTGTCCAGACATTGCAGTGCTCAGACCTGCAAGTTCAAAAGCAACAAGTTTAAAATAAATTTAGTTTGATTTGAAAAAAAAGCATTGACTGGGACCAAGAGTGTCACTTTTTTGTTGCATGGAGGAGAATATGTTCAGCAGCAATGACAGATACTTAGATTCCTATGGATCAAGCAAGATAGCACAACAGCTTTGACATTAAGGAAAGGTAAAGTGCATTTAAATAATCCCAGAACAGAGGGGAGAACCAGAACTCTGCCATACTTCCTTCTAAATAATTAGATTTATATGGGAATCCTTTCTTCCTTGTCTCTTCAGCTCATCTCTGAGCTGAAGGTCTGAGAAACAAGGTGAGATATTCAAATCTACAGAATGAGTGGCCTTTAAAGAGACTGTCTATTTAGAAGTTCCCACACAGTTCTTCAGGTGTTTTGAGGGCAATAAAAATACATGACTAAGAATTACATGACCAGGAGATATGTAAATATTTAGCACTATTATTAGTCCAGTTCAATGCCCTTTCTTTTCAGGAGAATGCTTCTGCTGAAAAAACCATCCTGCTCAAAAGAGTGGGGTTTGTTACTGATTCAGACAACAATGTTCTCCCTGGGTCCCCCAAGTGTCTCTAAATTCGCAGAACAAAGTAATTTTTTGCACAGTATTTCATTGGGCACACCTTAGATTAGTTAATTCAAGACAAAATTTTTTGTTTCCTTTTCTCACCATAAAAGAGTCCCTGCAGGT
Source organism: Sturnus vulgaris (assembly GCF_052056855.1). Lineage (NCBI taxonomy): Eukaryota > Metazoa > Chordata > Aves > Passeriformes > Sturnidae > Sturnus > Sturnus vulgaris. The sequence continues at coordinate 35,265,399 of NC_142246.1, read as the reverse complement.
AAAGCCAAGAAAGTATGGTTGTCATCAGGCATGCAGTGTTTTAATGCAAAGTGCCATCTGTCAGCTTGAAAAAACATTTAGCTTTTCATAATTTTCAAATTTTTCTGAAGGATAAGTCTGATATTTACAAATAAGGTGGCAAATCTGAGAAATAGCAATACAGATCAGAAATTATTTTCATTTTCAGTATAGGTCTGCATTAATTAAACACACAAGACATTTTTTGTTATTGTAATTGAGATGACTGGCAAGTTTTGCAACTGAAATGTTAAACAATATGAGCTATTCATATAACTCAAACAACCACCATGCAGATCTATTAAAAGTACACTTTTTTCTTATACTTTATGTATCCTTGATATTATGAGCTGAAATGTGTAGAGTACATAAAAATAAATGTTTCTTTTACAAGCTTATATAGTATTGTTAGCATTTATTTACAACCAGCAATACATTTTTTCCCCTGACATTTGCTGTAGTTCAAGTTTGCATGGAAAGCAAACACTTAAGGCCATGCCTAACTAAATGCTACTGCTCATTCCTGTCAGGATAAGCACAATTAAAATTACATCTTGTAATTCCAAGTCTGATGCTCTTCTCTCTTCATTTGACATTCTGCATAAATAAAGTTTGATAATAATGCTTTCCAGTTGAGACACACAAAGACTAGCAATAAAACTAACATTGATGCAATTTCTTTCAAAAACAGCTGGAATCCACTTAATATCCTGAGTGGGAAGGTTTGTTATGGATTATTAGTGTGCTGTACCCGTATAACAAAATGAACTGCATAGAGCCCTCAGGGATTTATTGATGACAGGATTACCTATTGAACACACCTATAAAACATTTATCTACAAGTTTACTCTTCTAAAAACACCTCATGAGTAAAACGTGCAGGATCAGACTATGTTACAAAATTCTACCGAGCAGAAAGTTGAACTCTTTCCATATCCAGCTCATCATAAAAACAACAAAAAAGTACACACGTTCCATTAAAATAAGTTGAAAGTAGACCAATTAAACCTCTTAATTATGAAAACACTACTGATGCACTTCACTGAAAATAGATTACTGATGTTTGTGCCTAGGCATAAAACTATTTGAAATATTTTTATGTAAACTGTTTGTGCTACAACAGTTGAATAAATATTGATAATTAAAAACTCAAACAAGGTTGGTCTAATACAAATGACTATTTCCCCTGCCATTTCTGAATGATTTGGAGCTCAGAACTGCAGGCTAAATAGCTTCTAGAAGTTTACCATTCAAATGGCAATCTGCAAAGAAGCTTGAAAAAAATCTTTCTGAATTTGTTCTTAGCATATACAAAAGGAAAATTATTTGTGTATTTAAACTGATTTTACCCTTATAAATAATAAGCAACATATATTCAATGTCATTTACCTTAGTATAATAGAACAGGGGGCTTGTGAAAATCCAGTCAAAATTCTAAAGAGGTACACAGAGACCTTAAGAAAGATGAGAAAGATTAATGTCCCAAACAGCAATGGGTTGTTTAGATTTAACTCAAGGACAATAAATGTGATTTACAGTCTTTTCATTGAGCTTGCATTCACCCTGTGATAATTTGTATCACCTATAGTAAGATTAATCACCTTGAAACTTGTTTACCTTCTCTATTTTATGTAAAAATGTCAGTTTATTGGTGCTCCTTAGTGAAACAATATATTTACCCATATATTATATTGTGTTTTGTCAGTAGATAAATCAATATTTTGCAGCTTTAGAAGGATACTGTTTTTCAGATTGCAGTCCTAGCAGGCAGTTAAAAAGCAACACACTGTGTTGTGAAGGTCTTGGCCATCATGAATATCAATTACTCAGCATCCTAATATTCTGTGAAATCTTCTCTGCTATAGAGACTAATTTTGCATTAATGAGCACCTGTCTATTTCTCTCACTGAGGTATAAATGACATGGGGAAAACAGAATAAACAGAAGGGAGAAACAAAGCAATTATGTTTTAAAAATAAGTATTTAAACACGGTTACATTATACAAAAAAATAAATACTAATTACATCATCACTGATGAAAGAGAAAAGAAAATTTAGCAATGCAAAAAGGGAGGTCGTTCCCCATGAAATTTAAGGAAATGGGCCAAACTTGGTTTTTTGTCCCCAATAGCTTCATTGGCATAGCCAAAACTGAAAGGGGATGAAGGTTAACAGTGTGTTTCACCCATTTTCTTCAGTAATATGGTAACTTCCAGGGAGACTTTTAGTTAGGCTATAACTCCATTTTAGTTAGGCTATAATTCCATATAAATCTTGAATAACTACTTCATTCAGGCACAAGTGAAAATCCACACAAGAACAATCCGTTTATTCATGTCTGATAGTGGCACAAGACTGAGGGTTAACAGGTAGGTCACTGTTAACAGCATTAAAGAAAATAAAAAATCTGGACTCTTCCACATTCTTCTCTATCTCCTTCCTCCAGGATGGATAAAAGAGAGAAAATAGGCCATGTAAGCAAGATCTTTTGAAGTATTCCATTTAGTCTAAAAAATGGCAGCATTAAAGACATGAATGAGCCTGGTTCTACAAATCTAGGAACAGTTTTGGGAGGTTTTAATCTCCTTCCTTACCGCCACAATGCACAGCTTTACCCTCTCTGCACAGATTTCTATTTCAGACAAAAACAGAAACATCAAGTCATTTGCTTAACTAACCAGTGAAGTCAGACTCACAAACAGTAATCCCAGTGAATCTGCAAAATTAATCTGCAGTGCAAGAACTGTTTGCTGAAGAAATTAATGAATTTTTATTAGTTAATAATTTTAACTTTGTTGTATTTCAGAAAACTGCCAGATGGTGAAGGGGAGTAAAATTATTGAACAAATTAATCATCTCTGCCTAGCTACAGAATGTGTCAACAGTCCTTAGATACAATACTTAGCAGCCTAACATTAAGAAAGGCTATTGAAATATTCTTATAGGAGGTCAGTGTAGTTCTTTATTCCCTAAAACAACCCCCAAACCCCAATAATCTTGTTATTATTCAATCTGTAGGCATCTTTTTTTTTTTCCCCCGGAGGAGCATTAGGAACTTGAGACACACTGTTTTTTCTATTGTCTGATTTTCAGGCAAAAGATAATTTTTTTCTTTTCTTTAAAGCAGCATTCTGAATCATATTAGACACAGCTGGGAAGAAACAAATGTTTTTCCTTAATGCGGAATCTGGACTAGGAAAACCACTTAAACACACAAATATATATGACAAATAATATGTAAACAAGTATGCATTTATGCATAATTTTTATAGTCATTTATATGGTGTTCAAAGGCTAAATTGCTTCTCACACTTCTAGCCCAGAACTAAAACATTTAATTATTTCTTTCCATTTTTTCCCCTATTACTCGCTTATATCTATTTCAAATCACAGAATCTTCTGAATTGGAAGGAACCCACAAGAATCAAGTCAACCCACAAGCACTTAAGTCAGTGGCTCCCATGGGGATCAAACCCACAATCTTAGCATTGTTAACACCATGTTTTAACTAAATGAGCTAATTTTTATGTCTCTACTGCTGTGAAATTAAGTAGCTACTATTAGTTAGGCTACTCCTACAATGTAGAATTAGAACTTCTGCTAAGGTTTTCCATCATAAAGGAATTAATTGAACACTGCATGACTGGTCTACAAGGACTGGAAGTTAATCACTACTCTGTCAGCAAAGAGGAAATCACGAGCTTTACAGAAGGCTTTTAAAAAAATGATATAAGCAATGCTTCCCAGTACTCCTTTTAAGCGACTTTAAATATAATAATATAAATATAATCATACATTTTAAATATACATAATACATACATAAATATACATTTTTCTTAGCAATCCTATGCCAACCAACAGGTAGCATCCATTGACAAGTTAATAACCAGAAAACGTGTTTTTCTTTGGCTTTGGAATGGAATTGGACATTAAAATAAGGGAGGAAGAGGACTCTTCATCCTCCACCTATCACCTAGCAGCTAACCAGTCTCTAAACTGAATTTCCAGTTTGAATCTTGGTATGGTGGAATACCACATCAATAGTGGAAATTATTTCAGGGCTGTGTGTAAAAGGAGAATTAGAAGGGAAATAACTGAATACATACCAGAAAAAAAGGGAAGAGAAGAAATACAGGGCAGAAAAGTGTAGGTGTCATTTCTCTGGCACCAGTTTCTGTAGAATGAATGCCTTTGAAAGCAGACAAAACAGTTCTGTTGTGGTGCATGGTGAAGTATTAGGAGGAAATGAAAATATTTTTGAAGATGAGAGCCTTGGGGCAAATAAACCTTCTTTTTTCCTGAGTGAGGACTTTATTTAATGACAATTATGTATGGCTGCAAAAGTATAGAAGTTAAACTGCTCTGAGCATCATTTGATGAACTAGAATGCTCAGCACCATTTCAGTGATAGAACTGACTACAGTTCCCAGAAATTCTGAAGACAGTTTTGCATACTACTGGCATTGCCAATGAGGTCTGGATACAAAACGGGTACAGGATTTTCAAGGCTAGGCAACACATCTTAGCTAGTGAGTATAGATGAAAAAGCATACAAGTTCTCAGATTCTAGATCCTTTCTCCAGATCCTTTGAGATATTCTACTTACAAACATGTTTTGATAAATACTTAAGAATCAGATGCTTTTTAAAAATGCCTGCTTTCTACAGCACAAATGAAAACAGACAGGGAGGTCACTATGCTGAATTTGTACCAGTGACAGGTCCTCTCATCCCACAAAATTTTCCCCCAGCAGAGAAGATTACTTGCTATACAGAAATAGAATGAGACATAGGATAGAAAGATAAATAGTTTTTAAAATTAAAATAATGCTATGAAGTTCAAAGCCTACTTTCTCTTGTTCGTGCCAATCATTCTCATACTTGCCGAGTTCCACTTCTGGCTCTCCAGCTGAGTTCTGACATGTCCTTTCCAATGTTAAATTTTTCGTTTCTGCTTGAACTATTTTTATCACACTTCTCCCAACAAGTGTTTTGTTTTCAAATATGTTTAAGTAACAAAAGCCAAATTTTCAGAGCCAAAAAAATTTCTTCATAGAATAGCAGCCATCACTAACACACAAATCAATTAGATTTGTGACTGCAGGACTTTGCATGGCTGGACTCAGATATCTTAAAGCCTTTAAAATTGCATTCTGTATAGGCTCACAAAGACAGATATGGATATGATTCATCATTTCTCAGTTACGATAACTACTTTAAAATTTACCATTAACAAAATATTCAGTTATAGAGTAAAAATGCCTGAATGGGTTAATAATAAAACTGTGTATGTAAATTGTCCAAGATGGCCAAAAGATCTGGTAATCTCGAGGTAGAATTAACATTTCAACAGAACTATTAAAAGACACCATCAAATGGTTTTTTTTGTTGTCATTTTAAACCAACTTGATTGTCATGCTACTTTGATAGGATTTTAACAGATATTGAGGCACTGAACTAACTATGCAACATTTAAAAGCTTTTCAACATTACACTTTTATTTCTCCAAATATAATTCAAAATTCCAGATGCTGGAAAGACAGTGAAGATGACAAAATAATATTTAAATTTTATTTTCTTCCTTTTACATCAATAAGAATATCAATTAGCATCTGGTGAACTATGAAACAAAAGTTTAAGTATTCTTTCAAAACTTCAATAATTCAGAGTACCACTTAGAATTCTACTGGAAATACACAGATTCTGGAAACAGTTGTCCAGCAAAACTGTCCCTGACACTGCTTATAGACTTATTTATTATTAATTTTGCAGTGTGACTTTATAACTGAATTCCAGAATTTTTATCTCACTCTTACTACAGATCCCATAGCAATTTCCTCAATAATTTGCAGAGCATTGCTTTCAATAGACTGTCTATTTCAAAGTAGGAGATTGTAACTCCAATTTTTGACTATCAACAGGAAAGAAAAACAGAGGGCTTTACTTTTTTCTTTCTGAATTTGACAGATTTAGCTTGGAACATAAAATTAAGGATTAATTCATGCTGAAATTAAAATGATTGACAAGAAAAAGTAAAATACAAAGAATCTGTACAAGTCTTAAGATGAATATGTTAGCGAAGACTATAGAACGTAGAATTTTTTTAAATGACAACAGTAATTTTCTGAAGTTGAACATTTTCTGGATTTCAGACAATATAGCTATTGAATGTTGACCCTCTTAATTAAAAAAAAAATCTAAACTGAAAATTAATTTCAAAACATGAAAGATATCAAAAGATTTATTTAGAAACTACCAACTGTTTTTACTCTTTTTAATTTGTTTCTTTTTAGTTTTGGAATCCTATCCACAGAGTTAGTACCTGACACTAATTCACAGACCATTGAAAAGCCACTTGATTTTGTTACTGGCTGAAAATTCTTCTTCTTTAGAAATGAATCTTGATTTTAAAAAAAAGCCAAAAAAAAATGCTTTCATCAGTCCTAGTTAGTCTGTGAGGCACCTGGAATCTTCAGAATATTTATATGTACCCCAAGGTAAAAGTTTTTCATACTGAATTGATTTCACAAACTAAATATATCACAGACCATTTTTTCCCCGCTTCTTGGGAAATCAGAGAGACAACTTCAATCATTAAGAAATTTCTCTGGAAAAAAAGTGAAACAGCAAATGAACTCACAATACTGCACAATCCTTTATAATTAATCTGCAGCACACAAGCAGTTCTACTGGCAAGCTGAAATATTTTTATTAGATAATGCATCAGAGAATATACAAACACTACTAAGCTTTTTAAAGCTTGCTTACTTGCCATTTCTGTAATATCATTCTGTGCCAGATTCAGTGAAATCTTAAACACATCAACCCACATGAAGCCAGAGCCTGTATTCTCCTGCTGCCTCTAGCTTGACCCAATTAGTTTGAAAACCTTGGCCAAAACTTGTCCCTTGACATTTTGTAATCAAAAGCTGCTGCCACCATCACTTTATATGTACTCAGGAGGGCTGTTTGTTTTAAAAAGCTCCAAACTGCCATGATAAGCAATTATCCTGTCATTTTTTTCATCTTCACAGAAACCCAAGGCAGAGGACAGTACAGTTGCTGTACTGTCTACTTGACAGAATACAGATAACTTGCTAGTTTTTTGGGCTAAGGTTTCTTTAGACAGAATACAGCTCTATAAATCCTTAATCTTTACATCTATATCCTTTGAAAATGAAATTTTGCATATCTGAAGGAAAAATTAAGCTTATCCTGCAGTCTCTAATAGCAGGAAAGTGAGATGACATATATAAGAAGTCAAACAAAAGAAACAATGGTCCAGAATAAGAATTTGTGAAGAAGGATCTTTCATGGAAGGTTCTTACTTTCTGGAAGTATTAATGAAAAAGTGCAGTTAAAAGTGTATCTTAATTATGTGGAATATTTGCAAGTTTACATGCAAACATACCATATAAATAGTATTTTCCTTTTACCCCTCCTTCGTAATGAAGTTCATATCCAAATATGCCCTACATTTTCTTTCTGTGTTCCATTTTTCTTTGAAAACTTCCCATTATTTATGTTATAGAAACTCTATTTTGCCAGAAGGTTGCAACAGAGACACTGATATTAGAGGTGTTAGGATGTACTTCTTCAGTCTTACTGAACACTGATGAAAAATATTAACAGTAGCCACATAAACAATTTGTCAACAGATGTTCTGACGCAGCTATTTTCATTCTAGCATTTTCCATTTGGGAAAGAGTTTTAATGGAAATGAGAGAAATTCTGCTTAGACTTCGTATTTAAAGATTTTTTGTTTTCCTTAGTGGGCTCTCCTTCCTGCCTCTTCCTCCCCTTTTTGGAGCTACTCTGGTTTCTTATCAACAAGAACCAGCAGTTAAGTAACTGCTCAATGTGTACACCAATAGCTATTAAATTTTTTACATTTTACAGAACTTTGTCTTATCAATTGCTTCTAAATTTTCAGTGAGTAATTTTAGAATTGAGGCAGTCTATAAATAAGATAAATTGAAAAGTTTGCCTATCCATTGCATGAAATGAACCAAAATATCCCTCAGTTCTGCTATATCTCAGTGCATTATTTCAATTTGGCACAGACAGAAACGAATCTCCTGAGCTGATGTAAACAAAGTCTGTTTAAAAAGAGGTAAGAGATAACCGACTTCTGTTAACTCCTGTATATAAACAAGCACAAAGATCTTTAATGCTTTAGAAACCAAGAAAACCTGCCTTATAATTTGAAAGAGATCAGATTCAACCCTCCCCAAAACAGAGCAGGAAGGAATTTGCTGAGACATTAGACAAATAAATCACCCATCTCTCCTCAGTAAATACAAGGAAAAACCCATAGCAACACAGTGCAGAGGAACCTGTTTTAAAAACTGCAAGACCAAACAGTGCAACTGCAAGTAACAGAATTAAAGTCAGATTCTGTCCTGGGTGTCCACTTGAGAAGGCTGATATTAACAGTCCTGATACATGATTAGTTAGAAAAAGATCTCACTGGCACACAGTTACTCTGGAAGTGCATAATTGAACACATACCATTGCTGAGAGAAAAGTCTTTTATTAATTAGATTATCTCTGAGAATGTTTGACTTACAGCATGGCTTTTTTCAAAATCTATGTGGTTACAGAAGTAGCAGCTCCTCCTCCCCTCAGATACAGACTTATTCAGGAACACACCCAGAGCCTGTTGAAAACAGGCAACAAAAACTCCCCAGCTCTGGGTTAACCCCCCCAAACTGTGGCAGGCTATGAATAAGATAGTAAATTGAAAATTTTGTCTATTCCTTGCATGAAGTGAACCAGTCTCTCAGTTCTGCTACATCTCAATGCTCTATTTCATTTTGGCAAAGACAAAAGAGAACATCCTGACCTGATCTGCAGCTACCACCAGAGAGTCTTTAAATTCAAGGGATTGTCCACATCAAAACAGAAATAAAGAGTCTCTTTTCTGGATAGGTGAGAAGAAGAAAGTCAAACGGCCTTTGCTTCCATGAAGCTTCACCATCCACCCAAAGCCCATCTGTTCTGACAGGAGGGAATGTGGAGAGCAGCCATTCTGTACAAAGTACTTGTGGGCAGCAGGGGGGCATGGGGGGGTTGGTGTGCCAAACCTTTTACTCCTCTGCAGGCTCATACTGCAACTTTTCCTCAGGGGACAAGAACACCCACTGGAGTCAAGTCCCATGAAGCAACTAAGAGGTAATAGGCAATTTTCTCTTTTCTTTATGGTTCAGGTGCCAAATGGGAACCAGCTTCTCATACACTTGCTGAGAATGCCCTTTACCATCTCTGCTTCAAGGTCCAAGCCACGCTGGAGCACCCCAGAAGAGATGCAGGATGTTGCAAGACAGAGAGGGAAATGCAGAAGAGGAGAAAGCCAGAAGCAAGGAAAGGAAACTCCTGACTTGAAGAAGGACTGAACCATGGGAGTTCAGTGGGCAGAAGGTACATGAACAGGTGAGTGAGCCTGGGCTTTTTCTCTCCTCCCATTACCCCATAGCTGCTCCATAGGGACCCATCTTTCCCTCTGACCTAAACCATGAGCAGTCCCCTCCACCAGGCTGCTGGAGCTTGCCTGAAAGGCCAGCCCAGACTTTGGCCCTGGCAATCTCACCTCCTGCAAGGTGTGACAGCCACCACCAGTGCCACCCATCCAGCCCCACTGCAGGAACCTGGGCTGAAGAGACAGAGCAGGATGAAAGGAACAAGAAAGACCCAGAGAGCCCCAAAAAATGGGTGGAAAGCAGCCACTAGGTATAGCTGGGATATTCCCAGGGAAAGATTTCTGAAATACATTTCCTTTCTCTCCTGTCTTCCCACCTGTCTTTGAAACCAGCCATAAAATGATTTAGTCATTTTGAAAGGAAAAAAAAATAAAAATGGTTTCCTAGCAACAGAATTTACAGTATTGGGCCCTGAGGAAACTCTCCACGATGTTTTCAAGGCTTTGCCCATTTACTAATATAGGAATAACAGTACTCACATCATATCAATGCGATTTGTTTAAACAAAAACAAGTCTCTACTGCTTTTCAGCAGCAGGGGTGTTGCAAAGGATGGTTTTAAAAGAGCTCACATTCTTGCAAACAAACGAGAAATTTCAAAACTTTATAGCAAGCACCTAGCATACCTTCAGTACATATAATTTCATTTAATCATGCAGTGTATTATATCCCCTCCTACAAACCTACAAAATTCTATTTCAAAACATAAACCTAGGAGTACTTGGAACGGTAGAACAGGTAATCAAAATTCAAATAAGTTACAAATTAGACAAACCTTTTGATATTAGAACAGAATAGGTTTCAAAAGATGTTTCACTTCTTCAGCATCAAAAGAACTAGAAAAAAAAATTTTAACAATCATGGAGAAAGAAACAGAGAACAGAAAATAAACAAAACATGGAAAGGTATACCACATGGACTAATTGAATGTGAAGGTTTGGTTCCCCATTACAAGAGAAGGAAGGTGTTACTGCACTCACCTAATCACAGAAGTACTGGGGTTTGAAGGGGCCTCTGGAAATCAGCTAGTCCAACCATAAGCCTAGCACTGCTAAATCTACTAAATCATGGACCTAAGGGCCATATCTACAGATCTTTTACCTCCAGGGTTGGTGGTTTTACCACTTTCAATGGGCACACTCTTCCAATGATTTACTACCCTTTCAGGGGAAGAATTTGTCCTAAGATCTATTCTAGAAATAGACAAGATAATCAAGACTATAAAACAGCTTTCATATGAAAATCAAGTAAGAAGACTCATCTTCTAGCACATACCACTTTGTGAAGTCAGTAAAGAAATCAAAGGCTGTGAATTTCCATAACGTGTTGTAAAGGCCAGCTCATCCCTCATGTTAAAACTGGCAGTTACAGGAGCATCCTTCATGGCTCTTATCATTCATACCAGGTTGAAGATTAGAAGGCTCTCCTGGGTACTCAGGTGAAATCTATCTACCAGGAGAATAGTCTGCTCACCTTATAAGATGTGAGCATCTGAGACCCTTCTTCCCTGCAGCAATCTCTGAGCCATCTGTTAATCTTGCTTGACTTCCTCTACAATTGGCCTGTATGTCAGACAGCAGAGTATTACAGGCTTTTACAATCTAAGTTAGATTAGTTAGAGTGTATTGGGTGATCTCAAGCTGTTTTCAATTAGCTGTTGTCAGTTATTAAGTCGTTTAAACCAAATAAGCGCTGCCAGAAGGAAATATTTACCACGTGGTTGTAGCTGAATGAAATCTCAAATCTGAAGCTCAAAGAGGAAGAAATTGTAGAGAGTATGATGTTTAGCCATTCCCACCATGAGAGGAACTGCTCTTATGCTTATGTTTCTCTAAATTAGTGCCATAGTTTTGTATATAACTTAATGGAGTTTTAATTCCCCTTATTCAGCACTCAAAATACTTGGCAGTTCTGGATCACTTCTGCTGTCTTGCTCACCATCTAATTAGAAAACTGTAAATGGGAAGGAGGTCTCAGAGTTTTTTGCCCTTAACTTTATGAATAAGAAATGTGTTTGGCAAAGTCCAGTGTTCTTTGAGACTGGCTGGATCCAACAACTAAAAGCTTATTAAATGAAATAAAGTGGGTTTGCCATTGGCAGCTATACCAGTCTGGCTGCTTTTCTAAAAATCATGGTACTGTAAGCTGCCTTTAATTATGTATTCACACTTCTTACCGTTTATTATACAGGCAAGAACATTCTTGCTGACCACATTAAATTGGCCATATATTTTTTATTTATGATTCATAGAAATAATGAATTTCTATCTGAAATGCTTCACATTAAAATTTCATTATGCAAATATGGCACATTTATGTAGTTAGCCAAGTTCCTGTTCAGAGTCACTGCTTCATTTTCCAGGGAACAGCCGATTCCAGTTCCCATCATTACAACTCACTGGCTCAGCTGCCGGCAGTGAAACAGAACCAGCTTTGTTTAAACAGCATTAGTACCATACTGGCAGATTGACAACTGGCATGGAAAGGTGCTATGCAAAAAACTGACTGTTCATTTCACTGGTCATGTAGAAAACTGACTCAAAATTAAGAAAATTGCTTCTGTGAACTTCATGGAACATGCAAATAAAATAAATAAACAAATAAAAACAAAAAAAAACCTGTTTGAGATGAACAGAAGTTATTGTTTCATTTTCTTTTAATATTTTTTTAAATGTCTTTAAATTGAATGTAGATTTCTTTCTTCTTTTAAAAAATTCATACTGGGAAACAAATATATTTCATTTTCAGTATGTGTAAACAAAATACTATTACAAAGAAAAGAAGGAATCAAAAAATATTTAACAACTTTTACTCAAATTTGCAAATACTGCTAGACATGAAAACACAGTTATTGGGAAAGGTTTTGAACAAAAAGCTTTCACGTGGCATTGGCTAACATCACAGTAGTAAATACTTAGAATACCTTGATTATATAGCTGGCAATTTTTCCTGTATCTGCAGCAGAGATCTGAGCATCATCATTCATAGTTACACAATTAGCTTTAATAATGTGATGTTGTTTTCATGAAATAAGAAGATACAGCCATTCTTTAGGCAGATGAGACAATTTTCCTTTCTCATTGCTGCACACATATGTACCTATGAGAAAATGGAGTCTGGTCAGGTGTGACACACATAAAGAAGAAAAAATAATAGTAAATAGCAAGCGCAGAGAGAGAATGCTTAAATAAGGAATGCTTAAATCCTCATTTTACAGACCATAAGCTAAGAGACTTGAGATTCAATCTGTGTCTGAGCTGTTACCTGAATAAAACGAATGTAAGAGAGGGACAGACAGGTAAGATAAATTATGGTATTCTGGAAACAAGACTAGTGATCTAGAATTATGTCTCTGATGTTGTGCTGCTATGTATATTTTATATTTGCAATTTACTTGTTGAAAACACCATATTGCACTGTTTTTCAATATCTTTTTGAAGAGCACCAACCCTTGATAATTTTGCAGAATATTATACTCAACAATGTTGCTGTCTCTAAAGACCTGTGCTTTAGTTGCTGAAGAGAATTTTAGAGTGAAAAGGACATGATGTGAATGCTGTTTGCAGCTCAGCTAATCAGAACAAAATAGTTGCCTCCACTCATAAACTCCTGCAAACCTTTGCTATTGTAGTTGAAAAGATACTTGCTGGATTTCTGAAGACATGCACCCGTACATACTTGTCAAATAATGGCTGTGAAAACAGCAATTTGACACTCCAGTTAAACCTGCAGAAGAAGAATGACTCTATTCAAGACCAGGGTTAAACTGCTACATATTTTCAGATTTATTGTTGTGCATTAATTATCCACTACAAATCCTGAAGTAACCATTTTGATTACTTAGAAAGCAAGCAAATAGCCTTCATTCCAATATGCAAGTTTCTGTAATATATGTTTATTAATATTCTGTTTATAGGACTAGATGCAATCTGAAAGAAGAAAACACTTTAAAAAATTGTAGTTTAGACAAAAAAAAGAGGCATATGGAACCTACTTCCCACTTATTTTTTAGTATGAAAAGAAAAAATTACATTACAAGGGGCACAGGAAGGACATTGATCTGTTAGTGCAAGTCCAGAGGAAGTCACCAAGATGATTAGAGGGATGGAGCACCTCTCCATCCAGGAAAGGCTGAGTGAGTTGGGTTGTTCAGCCTGGAGAAGAAAAGGCTCCAGAGTGACTGAACGGAGGCCTTCGAGTACCTGAAGGGAGCCTATAAGAAAGATGGAGAGACAATTTCTATAAGGGCACGTAGTGACAGGGCAAGGGAATAGTTTCAAACCATTGTAGAGTAGGTTTAGATTAGATATTAGGAAGAAATTCTACACTATGAGGGTGAAGAGGCCAGTTGCTCAAAAAAGTTCTGGCTGTCCCATCCCTGGAGGTGTTTGAGGCTGGGCTGGACAGAGCTCTGAGCAACCTGGTTTAGTGAAAGTTGTCCCTGCCCAGGAATGGTTGAGATGGGGGAGGTTGGAACTACATGATCTTTATAATCCTTTCCAACTCAAACAATTCTTGGATTCTATAACTATAGAACAAAACATTCTGAAAAGAACTCTGGACAAGTATTTATATTACCGGCAAGGGTGGTAATTGTTAAAGATGTGGGGGATTCTTGTGAATCTTTATTAATAGTCTTTATAAATTCATTAAATGCAAACAGTAGTATTCCCACACAAGATATTCAGAGCAAGTTAGTTGCATAACAACAGCCTACACATCATATAAGCAAATGTGTAGACCAATAAAACAGACAAATCAACCCTTAATGTCTATATACATTAAAGATGTCTGTAAAACAAGCTCTGGGTCATTGATTTATCTTGCTTCTGTATCTCATGACTATCCAGGATACTAAGTGGGTCATTCCCTCTAAAAAGGTGTGGGGGGGAAGTAAAGGATTTTACTATGACACTGATTACTGAATATACCCTCTAAATAAATGTTAAAATATTTATCATATCAGTTCCTACAGAAAGAATAGTCTACAGGGGACTAGACTAACAGAATCAGGAGGATGATACAGGATAGGCAGTCCTGCAGACACAAGAAAGAAATGTTCATTGACTCCAAGGCAGCCCAGCTCCCTCTGACAGGAATGAAATGTGAACAGCAAAGCTGGTATACAAATGTAATTTGTTATATCATTGGTTTTGATTCCTATTTAAAAGCTGACACAGAAACAATACAAGTTTTATATTTACCCCATGGGACATGATTTTGTGACAGTGACTTGTTAGAAGTGCACACTTTAACACCTTATCAAAGGAAGCCTGTTAGAGACATAACTTGAAGACCATAAATCTCAGGTCTGCCATGAAGCAACACTGTGATTATGCTTCATAAGTTGCAGTTACTGCTGTTGTCTGGCAAACACCAAGTTGTCTGATATTGCAGCACTGATAACACTGGCGGTTTTACTCCTCTCATTTTAGAAGGAATTAGTTTGGAATTCATAAATTCAGTTTCAGTGGCTGTTGAGATCAGAACTGAGCACTTCTGGGAAGCCCACTGCTCTTGCCTGGCAAGTGAATACTTTCAGAACAACACCTTTCCTTCTCTTTTGTTTAGCATGGCTTGACAGTGAGTACAACAGTAAATTCCTACTTGTCAGCCTGTATTGCACACTGCACCACCACATTCAGTGATTCAACTTGAAACTGCACCTCTGGGGTTTCAACTCTCATACCACTTTAGAGATGACTAAGCTATACTTACATGAAAGGGCCTGTGTGCACTAATTAACACACAGAGAAAAGAGTATAACAGCAGGCCTCCTAAAATATCTCTACATAAAACATGTTACCATGACAGCAAACAATTTCAACGTCTGTATAAGAGCCTATCTTTTAAGAGAACATATGAAATTAAAAAGCTTTATTTGAGGGTAAGTAGTAATACATACATCTGGTGAAAATAAGCAACTTTGTCAGCTACTTTTTTTATGCATAATTCCTATCAAATAGCTTTAATCTTGTGAGTAATCCACTGTCTGATATGCCAGTAGACCTAGGAAAAAGAAAAAAAGGAAGCTCATACTCTTCAGGGCTAATCATATTATCAGTTTATTTCAGAATTGCTATATAATTATGCTTTTTAACTGCATAAAACTTTAGAATTTGTATCAATTTATGTAGAGCTATAGTAAGATAATATATAAAATTTACATTACTATGTACAAACAACCATCTAACACCAGCTCTAAGCTACTGATAAAAATTTTCTCATGTTTTCTGTTGATAATTAATCCTTGCCCACTTAGCTTTTGATGGGGAACACTAGCTCATTACATTCTTTTAGGAATTGTAGTTTAAATGTTATTTATAAAAAATATACTTAATAAATTTTATTATGTCATGAGGAATTATATAGAGTCCACATATTCCATTGAGGTGTGCTTTGTCCTCAGACTTTCCTTTTCAGTTTTACTTCTCATACAGCAGAACCTCCTGTATATAAAATTCTAAATACTAAAGAGGTTATGCAGCTATAAAGAATAATATATATATATATGTCTTCCAATGTTAGCTGAAATTTTCTTCTTTGGTTATTTTTTAGTAAATGTAGAAAAAATACATTTCATTTTAATCCTCTCTTTTCTCATATATACATAAATGTAGTAAATATGGTAAAAGGCAGATTAAACTGAGTTAAACTAGTCATTTTTTGAAAGTCCCTTATAAGGCTCTAAATGATTCTGGAACAAGCTGGACCACTTCTAGCATATATAGGACCCAATGCCTGAGTACTTAATTTTGGTGTGTCCCTTGTCCCTTTTCCTACAGAAATCATATTTCTGTGCAGCACAGAACTGTAGAGCTGAAGACAAATTACAATAATTTCTAAGTCCTTTCTTTTGATCATCATGTTCTGTGTTTTTTATACCTTGTCCTATCCAGAGAGTAGGAAAATATTCTGTATATATTACATGAAGAAAATTAGTCACAGAGTAGTTGATTATTGATAAAGATCAAAGGGGTAATTTTAAAATTAAAAAAAAAATTATTTGAACAGCTCTGCAATTGGAAAAAACTGTTTCTACCTGAAGCTATTACAAAAAAATATATAATAGTTCTTTAATGTCATTGTCACATTATCTGTCTCATAATCAGTTATAAAAACTGTATTTTTCAGTTAGTTGTATGCAGATAATGTGTTGGTTTTTTTTTTTTATCTTAATTAATGTCCATGTTGCATAAAAATAATATGAGGGGGGTTATATTAATTTGTAAAATGGATTCTGACTACCTCTTATTACTTTTCTATACTTGAGTAAACGCAAATAAGGAAGGATGGTATGGCCAATATTTGCACAGCTAGTTTTACTAAATTTCACATAGAAATGATGGTCCAGAAACTACTTCCTTCCATAGTAAGAAACTTAGCCACTGCTTGAACGAAAGGCTCTGCAATGAAGTTTTCATAACTCCATATTTTACGTTACTATAGAGCTGAGAAAAGCAGTTAAAATTGTGCAAGGACTGGACTCCTTTGCAGGCCCCTTAGCAAAGCCATTGCTGTGGGCAAAATATTCTGTGTGTTGGCAAACCAACCAATCACCAAATATCTTCCAACGAATTGCAATGCAAAGTGAACTTTTTAGAACGTGCAGAGGCAGAGCATAGAGAAGAGGTTACACAGCAAGGTTTGCTTTGTATTGTTCAGCACTGCAGGGATGTTCCTGTATTAAATAATATGTTCTGGTTTGACACTCATTTAATGTAGATTTCTGATGTCTTTATAATGCTTACTTCTTACCACAGTAATTACAAAAAAACCAAAACAAGCCATAATTGTTTTATTAAAGTACCTGGCATCCAATTCACTCAGAATCAGTAGCTGTGCCTATCCCACACAAACATCTTCTTTCAGCCTTCTAGGCCGTTCACTAATTACATTAATCCTTTCAGGAATTTTTCCAGAATGGTTGATGTTACAGATTCCATTCCCTTCTCTACTGCTCTATGACACACATATGCAATGAAGTCACTGAAGAGCCTCCAGCTCTTTACAGATGAATAAAAGTCTTCACTTTAAATACAACAGATATATTGATTCTTCTTAATTTTATGCCCCTGACACTTCGTTATTTTACCATCCGTACGTTTCAGACAAAATTACAAGTGTCAAGTGTAATAAGCAACAATAAACACATTCAAATAAACTCACCCCTGATTTGAAAGTTAAGGAAGAACAAAAGACAAAGGAAAAACGTATAAAATAAAAATTTATGCCTTTACATCATTGATGGACAGCATATTGAAATTAGCTTTAGAGACATACTGCAACATCATGTCATTCATCTTTTTACCTCAATAATAAATAAAAAAAAAATAAAAAATATATTTATTTAGTGGTTGAAAACTTCTTTTGTTTTTTAGCATGGGACATGTCTTATTTTTAATGCAACATATTAAGACAAAAAAAGATATTATTTTGTTTGAGAATGAGATATCTAGATATTTTTTTCTTTTTAGTTCACTTCAGACACATAAATGCAGCCCCCTTCAAAGTTTTCATTAGATAGCCTATTATTCCCTTGAAAGAAATCACACTCTATGCATTATTCATTAGGGGGAACAAATCTTCAGAGCAGTCACACAGGCTGCAGTATCACAGAACTACTTAAAATTCTATGTCTTCTTTCTCCATTTCTGCTGAATTCATTTCTGGTCTAATCTGGCATAATACAATATCTCTGGTTAATTCAGATATTGCAAAGCTGAAGAAAACACATATTTTTTATTAGTGCTTGATAATATCATCTCACTTTAATTTATCAAACACATGCAGTTCAATCTGTGTATGATGTTTTGATACCTTCATCTTTTTTGGGTTTTTTTTTTATGTTTGTTTGTTTTATGTTGGTGTATATTTGTACACAACCATATGCAGTGGATGTCTAAAGAGTGTTTTGCTGATGCTCTCCCCTGCTTACCTCCCAGAGTTTATTTTTTCCAGGAGTCTCCTTTATATGTACCTTAATTGCTTCCTGTACTCATTAGGACTATTGCTGTGTGCTTCCCTCACAGTTTCCTGCCAGCTGCTATGTTACACTTAATGGGGAAAGCCAGTCAATTCTTCTTTCACACATGTCAGATGATGCCAGCCTTACAAGGTGTTTTCAAAAGGGTGTTGGAGGTGAGCCAATAAAAGAACTCAACTAGATTTCTTGGGTGTGTTGTTTTCTCTCTCTATCCTCTAGATATCTCCTCTAAACCATGATTAAACCAAGATTGAGCAAACCATGCATTTCAGCAGAAAGGAAAGGTACAGACCTTCATCCTGCTCATGACTGGGCTGTTGACCTTCCACAACTCCCTTCTATTTTCTGTGTTTTCCACTCTACCCAGGACTTACACATGTCATTTCTGCTTAGCACACAACTAAGAACACCAGAGCTGCCATTTGCTATGCACACATTCAAACACTAGCAAAACCCTCATCAGGGAAAATTCAGTTTATAAAACCCCCTAATTTAAAAAATCACAAGTTGCTGATTTTTACCTCATGTTAGTCACCTCACATCTACTTCTTCTTTGCTTTTTCTCTCACTTTTCCTGTCACTGTCTTTTCTGACAAATCTCAGTTCAACTTCTTTTAGGTGCAAAACCTTTGGGAAGAATTAGAAGGAACTCATGGTTCCTTCTAAAGCACAGTACAAAATAAAAAAGATTTAACTCTTTACCACTTTTAAAATTATTGTGTATGTGTTACCTTAACTGCTGGTGGGGTATAGTGCATTCTTGCTCTCACTTCTGAAGCATCTATGTTAGTTAACACACATATTCCAAATCCCAAAGTACCTCTTTAGTCAAGACTAGTTTTTATTTAAGCTATGAGATGCAGATTTTAACAACAGTCCTTTGTTTAATATTATTTTTAGAAATTTCTGATAGTAGTATTTGTTGCTTCTTTTTGATCTCTGAATAAATAAAAAACTTTAAAAAACAAGAGGTTTTCTATGATGCCATGTGAGCTGCTTAATGACAAGGCAAGTGATATCCTGCAAAAGATATTGAAACAAATTGTAGAGTTATAAAACTCCATAAATACAAAAAAAGATCAGAGAGGGGAAAAAAGTGCAAGAGGACAGTTGTGAAATAATAACTAGAACAAAATATAGTATTATCCCTCCCCTCAAAAGAGCTGGCAATGGTTGTTTATGGGAGTTTTTTTCTCAATTTTGAACATAAGCATGAGGCGGTGACAAAATATGTAAAGAAATTAAAACTGGCAAAATACAAATTACTCTTTCTATCTTGAAAGCAAATCTGAAAAAGCAGAAGGACTTGTGGTCTAAATTACCTCCTTACATAATTTCCAAGACTAAAGCAAATAAATCCCAAATCTTATATACTTAGCAGTCATTCTGCAGATTCAAGCTACTTGCCTTAAAAATAATTTTGTACTTTATTATCTAAGTAGTCCATAACGAAGATTTTGATAATACTGACATTAAAAATCCCATCATTATCAATACATACCTAAATACATTTATTAAATAAAAAATTTAAATTCATATTACAGAACTAAAACGTTTAAAATTTAATTTTCTTCAATTGTGCATTATAATGCCAACATTATAATTTTCATCAACCACATTAATTTTGGTGCAATACTGACTAAAGACATTTCATCATTTGAGATGATAAGTGTCTTGAATTATATAAAAATAAAATCACGTAGAAAAAATTTCAAAATATCAGTACATTGGTTTTTGTTTTGTTTTTTAATTTAGAGAATTCAGATTCTAAGTAGTATGAGGATGTAAAACAAGAATATAAGACTAAGACTATCATTTTACTCATATTTTCTCAGAGAGATGAAGGATTTTCTACAGCTCTGAGTATGGGACTGGAAGGTAAGGCCTTGAACTGAGACAAATTATTAGTATTCATATTCTGCAGAAGACAAATTTTCACATTAAATATACAGACACTCATGTATACTGAATGTCACTAGGGATTAGCATAATATTTCTGTTAGTAACGCTAGCTTATCTAACTGAGCAACACTCTGTAGTCAAGAGCAAAGTACTGGAAGGGTGAAAATGAGCTTAAGTGTTTCCAGTATGGGTTAGGGAAGGAGAGTGACCATTTCCACAGACAATTATTTAGCCTTAACTGGAACCCCCATAAAAATTCCCTGTCCTTACATAACTGATTGACCTCCCTTCTTTCTGTGTATTTCAGTAATTTCTCCTTTTCTCCATCATGCTGCTCACTCCAGACTACACCAAATGAAATATGAAAAACTATATTTTATCATGGAATCAAGGAAAACTGACATTTTTTGCCTTGACACTTGATCGTAAAACATAGTCCTTGTGTATGTCAGATATAGCTCTTCCAATGCAATATAAATTATAAATAATAAGTCCAGCATTTTATGTTATTACAGTTTGCTATTGCAACTGCAGCTGAGGAATTAGCAGAAAAAAAAAACCTTGCTTAAATGCTACATTAATAATCTAATTTTCAACTTTCCCACTGTTGTAATGAATATGGTGCTTCCACACAAAGAGATTTAACACAGGGTATCCCTGCTCTTCACCCAAACATACAGATGATATATGAACAATGGAGATTAATATACACAATCACAGATCACAGAAGGATCACCCTGATGTTCTCTGCCTGTAGAGAACAGCGAAAAATTTTCCTTTGTAAGACATGGGCTTTGTGTTGGAAAGACCTTTGCACAGAGAAGACCTGGTACTGCTTGTGTGTTTTTAAATAATGCTACCAGGCTGAAAATTTTGGCATGAGTCAATCATCATATTATAAAAGCACATTAACCCGGGTGAGAAAGTTCGAGACTAATCAGTTCAATATAGGAGGGAAACCAAAAGCAACAAAGCAAGAGAAAGAGCCAGAACAGAAATAGATCAATCTTTAAAAAGTGTCTCTGAAGGGAAAAATTCTGTTTGATCTCTGACTCAATTTTTTTGTGTCAAATTTTTTCTGACGAAATTTTATATTTTCTAAATCATATAGAGAATAACATCGTGCCTATACACTGCTCTGTACTCTCACAGTTGAAGCAGAATGGAGAATAATGGTAAAAATACTGACAACCATAATTTTATCCTTGGGTACGTAATACATATGCATATAGATAGAATTACCTCACTAGAGATATATATTTCAAATAAAGTTATTAACTCATACTTGGAGAACAAGAAGTAAAAAGAACACTTTCCCAAGAGAGAAAAGAAGAGGAAATGTACTGTGTTGAGATCTGTTTCAGATAAATGTAATGTTAATTATCATAATTTATTGGGCAGAGAAGTTTAAAACATGATAAGTTAGATGTTAGGAGTACTCATAACAAAACAAGTTTCTGACAAAATAAAATTCATTCATTCAACATATAGGTCCCATCCTGCTCCCTGACCTACACATGCTTCTGTGTCAAATCAAATCAAATCAAATCAGAAAGAGGGCGAACTGAAGCAATTTTTAAAATATTCCCTCAAATTCCATGAACTATTTATGGATGTAGGTTTAAATTATTTTGCAAAGGCCACAGCAGCATAATAGAGATGACAGGATATCAGAATTTCCATTCTACAGGAACTTGATGGGAAGGGCAGGGCAGGAATATTCAATTTTGTAGCAGAAAATATGCATTGGAAATTTTCTAATAACCAAGAATTAAATTTAATATAACTTTGCTCCATTGACAGAGTTTTCAAATAAAATTGAGCTTAGGTATACCTCGGCTCCTTGTTCCTTACATATTCTTAGCAGATTGATCAGAACCCAGACCAGCAGACAGACTTTCCAGCCTTCAGCTCTGCAATAGGTAGTATGAAGAATATGACTAATCCACGTAGTGGATGCAAGTGTACATCATGGAAATCCCTGTCAAGGAATAAAAGCATTTTATTTTCATCAGACAATAAACGTATGCATGGAATCAATGTTTTATGCATCATGAGCTTAGTAATGTGATGTCAGTCTAAAGTCTCACACCCTCCATCTTCCCTTTCTCTATTTTTATTTATAATTTCATTAAGCCTTGTCCAAATAATGTATTTCATTTCTCAGCATAATCCAGGTATTTCGGTGAAAAGATTTCATTCTTTCTACAATAGGAATAACCCGATACATCATTTGTTTCATGGCCTACCAAGGCTTACCTTATTCAGCATGCAAAAGAATATTCTTATTCTGGTAGAAGTAGTTCTTTATCAAACCTTCTCAACAATTAAGATTCTTACGTGAAGGATGACCAGTCAAATAATATTTTTCCCCAAAAAGTTATGTTCTATTTCTTCCTATGTTAATCTTCATGTTACCTGATGAACAGGTTTTCACCTGACATCACATCATCAAAAAACACAGATAAACCCCATTTCCATTACTTACTTTCCTTGTTTTATCAGTGATTCAGATTCTCAGAAAGCCTTATTTTTGGTAATTCCCTTTCCCACTTCCTTCATAAAAATTATTAACAAATGATCACTGGCCCTATATTTATTTTCTTCCCACTGAAAATAGTTCAAAGGCACTACCTGCTTTTTTCATTCCTTGCATGTTTTCCTAGCAGAGACAATTATGTTGTGACTGTGTGTCAGACAGAACTTCTCTCAATGCCACCACTTTAAACATCTTAGCAGGTGAAACACAGGTGTGTGCCAGCATTCCACATCCATGTCTCATCATCCTACCAACAAGAATTCCTACCACAACAATAGTCCATTTGAGGGTGTTATTTGAACATTGCTCCTTCTCTCAAATATTTTTACTGAATAACTTTCCAAAGAATCATTACCGTCTGCTGATGACTTCACTTGCATTGTCTGTTACATTCTGAATATGCATAGGTTTACAGATCCTTATCACCTAACCCAAAATAAAAACAGAATTTGGCTGTAAGACCCCTGCTATGCTCCTACTAAGGTAAAAACTTTCTGTTTATGAATTTAAACATGGGTAAAAAAAGAGAAAATAATGAAATAAATAAGAATGGAATTTTTCCCTAGTCTCTAAAATATGTATAGGCAAAATTTACTAAAAACATCTGATGGCTAATTTCTGTTTACATATAAACATACATTTTACTGTTCAGAGTAAAATTGTTCAGGTACTTTTAATTTTAACTCTAAGTTTTTTATTAAGTGCCCTACGGCTACAACTTTGATCAGCATTCTTTCTATTTTTTTCTCTTATTTCCAGATTATAGTGGTATTATAATACCATTAGAAAAAAAGTGAGACCTCAAGGATTGTTAGCTGTTGCAAAATATTTGTCCAAGAAGCATAAAGCAACTTCATGTAGTGAAAGTGCAGATACTCCTTGTTGTAATGCTAAAACCATTTGTCATTCTCTGGGGAGCATTTCGATTTTCAAGAAGAAACGACAGTAACCAAATCTTAATCCTATCACTGCCAAGGGAATTGTGTTACTGCGAGTAACTTTTTTTCTTTTTCCTTTTTTTCATATAGCCAAATGAATTATGTTTGAAGATTATAAATTGTGTGAGAAGTGCTGAACAAATGTGTAATTATTTAATCAGAAAAAAGGGGTTATATTTAGAAATATGGGTCCGTTTGAAATGTCTCCTAATTATTGTACTGAGTGTCAGACCACAGACTCTGAGGATCATTCAGTTACTGCAAATTTCTCTAAGATGTTATTGAAGCCTGGTTCATTAATTAACAAAACATGGGCTGACTTAGGGAAAAACACTGAAGATTCAGTGAAGATACAGTGACCCAAGTCATGCACAGTAATTAGATCAGAAATGTCTGTGATTCCAGAAGAAAAAGATAACATTACACTGTATACATATTTGAATAAGAAAACTTATATTTTTTATTTTTGAGTAGAAAGTTCCGAAATTTCACAAATTTTTAAGGAATCAAAATTCTCAGAAGAGCAGTGTTGCAACATCATCAAAGAATTTTCTGTTCCCTTATGCATTCCAGTTGTGGACTTTGAGCACAACTCACTATACACCAGGTTCCTTTTCTAAATAAATAAAAGAAATGTACATCTGGTAAGTTGATTTTGGTTTGGTTTTATTGGTTTGTTTTTCTTCTTCCAGCATTAATTGCGCTGCATTTCTCAATAGTGAGCTTCTTTATTGTACTTTGGAAAACACTGACCCACAGTAATACTGAGCTTCAAGAGCGAAGCTACATTTCTGAGTCACAGAACTGGGCACTTCTCTGTCTGCATGATGCAAGAACAAATCAAACTTTTACTGGCATTTCATACGTGTTTCAGTGATTCTTCATCCAGTGTGAATCCCTGAATTGCTACATCCCCCCATTTCCAATCTCTGTGGCACTTCGAAATTCTATGGCTGGTGAGAGGTTTAAATGTTAAATATCATAACACCTAAATCATATTGTGGCATATTCAACATCAATTAAAGAGCCTAAGCTTCCCTCCAGATTTTTCTCTCATAATTAAATTGATCTTGAGAGTTCAACAGTAATCAGGTTTGAATTTTTTATCTAATTATAACAAAAGTAATCTTGATTGCTTTTTTAAGTACATATTTTGGGAGAATATCATAGTCCACCATAAAAATTTGTGTTTATTACATCCTCGTATTCATGAAGGACTCACAAAGAATGAAAATCTTAGCTTTCAAGAACTTTGTACTATATAAAATCTTAATTTTCTAAGTGTGGAAATGCTGCCCAAGGAATAATGCAAATTTAAGACTGCATGAAAAGAAAGTTTAAAAACTCCTAAGGATTCATAGTATTTCTGTAATTTTTAAATTTTATTTTCTAGTATTTTATTTCTCTGTTGGTTTAACCTCATGTAAGCATATGTGTCATCTCACCTAAAATAGTTTTTGCCCCAGCAGCAAATGCCTTCTAGAAGGCTGACAGTGTAAAGTGTTGATGTGAAGAACACACATACTCAAGTTTTCTGTATTCCAAAGAAATGATATAAAAACTGTGGAAAATTTTCAAAATATATTTTAAATATATATTATATATAATAATTCTTTGTGGTTTTAGGTGTGGTTCTAATTTATGCTATTTATATTTTTTCAACCCCAACAGTCCTTATCTTAGTAGGCCCACAATGACATCTTGTGGCTACTCTGAGTTGATGACTCAATGATTAATAAAATAAACATGTCTACTTTCAATAATCTTTTGTACATGATTAGAAATGTTATCCTCAGTGAAGATCCTGCATAAGACATCTGCCTGTGACAGTGGTGCCTGGTCTTTCTAATCCTTAGCAATCACTCCAGTTGCTTCATTTTTCTGTCAGTAGAAAATTAACTAATTAACTTTTCATATAAAAAACCTGTGCAAGTGGTTACACTGCACTGCATAAGTGACAACTGGAAGTCTTCAGGCTATCAAAATGTGATCGATGAGTTTAAATCTGCAGCATTGGGAAGAACAAAGCCAAACTTAAGGGAGTGATTTACTAAGTCAGGTCCAAAATAAATCCTTTTGCACAAACTTCGGAGAGTTCTGGTTTAGTTGTTTGGGTTTTTGTCTTAATTGGAAGGTCATAACATTGATTAGCCAGCAGCACCTCTTTTTTTAGGATCTGTCCTCAAATATTTTGAACAGATATCCATTCTCATTCACTTCTGTTTTCAAGTACAAATTGCAATAAACTTCTTGGGATATCTGTTTATCTAAAGTTATGCAACAAATTTTATGTAACCATGATTGTTATGTTAGTTGTCTACAGATTTCTCTGATTTAACACTTTTGTCTTCTTTAATATTTCTTCAGCGGTTCCTTAAATTCAGTTGAACTCTTGCAGTGGCAGTCTTAGGTTTCTTTCCCTAGATATTTACTTTCTAATAATTTGGGAAAAGCATAGTGGCCATGTCTTTTCCTATCCTTTGCTGCTCATAGCTTCTCAACTGAAAATTTCAGATAAAAGTTGAGGATTCATTGCAAATGTTCATTTTAATATTTCCTCAGATCATATTTAAACATTTGCAAGGCAGTTGTCTGCTTTTGGATAGAACAGCAACTTTCTAATTTCACGTTTTGGAGACCCATATCCCTTCACAAATATTATAATAAAATAAATGTCTTCATCATTCACTGCAGAATCAGCAGCAGCATAGCCTGGAATATTTTTAGATTTTGAAGTTAACCTTTTTCTCTTAATTTTCAAGGGCGATTTCATAGAGGTAACCCAGACCCCTTTCCCTTTGAACTAGGTTGTCATGTATTATAAATTTGCACACACACACACACACATGTATATGTATATGTATATGTATATGTATATGTATATGTATATGTATATGTATATGTATATGTATATGTATATGTATATGTATATGTATATGTATATGTATATGTATGCACTTGTACAGTTTTGAAGTCTATGTTCTGAGAGGACTGTTGGGGAATTTTGGGACATGATCACTGCCCATCCTTTATTAAATCTTTAATTAGCACAGAAGTGTTTGATTTCCCTGAAGATTACGTGTGGCAAATCTGATTAAATGCTTACTTTTTGCTCTTCACTGCACACAGAGTTTCATACAGGGTTTTGGCTGAAGCAAGAGCTGCAAAACACAGCATTTGTGCTCACAGAGAAGCCATCATTGGTGGAGTGGGAAAAGAAAAGCATGATAGAATGAGAAGTTCAGGGAAGGAGAGGAGCTGGGAAGCTCAGATTTGGCAATGGCTGAACACTGTCACTGAAGAGAATCAACATCAGACTGAAAATAGAATCAGCAGTTGCATTAAGAATTAACACAAGCATGAGGTGAAGGATGAGGCAGCAAAAGGATTTTGGCAAAAGGAGGCTGCTGGAAGGCTGCAGTACAGCATGAACAGTGAAAGGAAGGGGAGGCATGATGAGAGCACTGCTTGCTCCCTCAACTATTGTCAGGAGGGTGGCTAAATATACATAAGAGTGGGAAACAGCAGAAAGAATGGTGAACTCTCTAGCTGAACTTCTCCAAAAACCTATTGTGAGACCCAAGTTCTAGCTCTAACGTGGAGTTGAACATCCTTTTTTGGTAGGGAATTGAAGCTTTTCAAACGTGGACTAGAAATTACCAGTGTTAAGAATTACTTGCAGTTGTCAACAGTATTGTATTGCCCACTGTTGTGCTTTAAACTGTAAAGCACAGGTTTGAAAACTTTCTGCAAAAAATAATAATTGTGTTTATTTGTTATGAATAATCCCATTTGTATTAGCTGCTAACTTGAGCTGTTCCCTAACATATGCAACAATATTATCAGGCATAAATTGTAGAAACAGAATCCAATGTGTTGGAAGAGAACCTCTGGAAGTCTTCCAGTTTCAAGTTTCAAATAAAATCAAGTTGAAGGAGGTTGATCCATTCTCAGTCTGAGGATGGAGATTTTACAGCCTTTCTAGGCAATCTTTGACAGTATTTCCCCAGATTAAAAAAAAAAAAAAAAAAAATTAAAAAATTAAAAAATCTCGCTGTCCCTGCAGTTAACCTAAATTTCTCCATTCTTTCTATTTCTGCAAAAATTTATTAGCTCCCAAGTTAATAAATAAAAATTCATATCTGGTTTTCATCAAATTACAGCTGCAGTATTTTTTATTCATTTACTTATACCGACATCCCAACTAGAATGAAAATAGAGCAAAATTTGTTTAACTCTGCATCTGGAGATGCCTTAGACATCTGCTGGCAATCTTCACTAAGCCATGTGCCAGAAAGTGCCACTCTTCTGGCAGAGATGTGAATCCAGTTGCCTCAGGCACTCTGAAATTCAGGATATGAACAGGGTTGCACCTTCATTCCCTACGGTCACTGATCCAATATATACCAACTTACAAAAAAGAATTTATTTGGAATTGCCTGATTAGGCAGAAAAAGGCCACCTTTTGCTGGACAGCCTTATGCAGGGATTTCAAACTACCCCATGCAGCCACCCTCTTGTCATCCATGAACAGGCACAAGTGCAGGGAGGTCTTGTGTTACAGTAATTGTGCATATGTTGTTTTGTTTTGCTGGACAATAGATTGCCACTGTCAGCTGGCTGTCAGTTAACATCAATCAACTCATTAGAAGCTCTTGACTTTCTCATCCAAGCTGCTCATAAGGTCTGGTAAAAGAGTGCAGGCACTCCTGGGCTTCCATTCCCCCTCAGGGAACCAGAATAGGATCCAGGGAGTACTGTGCTGGTGAGGTGGTGAAAGCTAGATGCAAGATTTAGATGAAGGCACCATTTGAGTTACCCCTGCAATCATGAAGAACAGTATTGAGGAGGAAGGAAGTAGGATGAAACTGGGTTATTGTTACTGTGAAAGAGAAGGACTAGCAACATGTGAATGAAAGTCAAGATAAACTGCACTTAGGTACAACTTATCCAAAAATGGGGGAAAGGGGAAAAGGGGAGTAAAGGAAACATGGGATTTTCCTAGTCACCTGGCCATTTGTACATTTGTACAGTGTTATGCATTTTCCTTGTGCTACGTTCTGAATGTAGTCAAGAGTGCAGCTAAGAATATGAGTATCATGTGCCTTGGAATGATGCTGTACACTGCTACAGCACACACCTGAGGAGGCACAGCCCATTTCTGGTGTGTATCTGTTGTAGATGAATTTAACAATTATTTAGAATTTTAGTTAATTAAAAAAAAAATAATCTTGCAATTACAGAACACATTTTAAAGCCAACTCAGTTTCTTCCTCAACCCCTGTGGTTTGTAAGAAACCACACAGATTTCTAATGGATTTCCAAAGCTACTGCAACCTCCACAGGAGGCTTCTCTGTATTCTAGAATTCAAAGGCTCTCTCCAACTTTAAAATTGATAAGTCCTTGAAAAGCAGTCCTGTTTCTGTTTATTGTAATTCAAATCCTAATCAGGTTCCACCATTCTCTATTACTCTATTTTCTGGAATTGTATCCAGGACACAAACTTCCAAAAGAACTCTTAAAGACATAGATTGGTGCAAACTTGATGGCAAAGGTAGAATTCTGTAACTTTCCAATTCTTGTGATAAGGGAACCTGTCAAGCTTGAACCAAGTCAAATGACAATGGCTAATGCATACAGAAAGAAAACAGGGAAACACAGAGAAAAGCTGTCAGCCCATCTTGGATAAATCCAACAATTACTTTTTGGACTCCTCTTCCCTAGCTGTGGGATCTTGTGCTGTAAAAATAGTCAAAGAAAATCTAGCTGAGGTTAATCTTGCTGACTCACAATCATGTCGAAGAATAGGTTCCATTTGGGACACTATTGTATCTCAAATTTTGTTGTCATGGAAATACCCATGGGAATCCACTTATTTTCAATTGCTTCATTTTAATTTCTCAAGTGCAAACTATAAATTTCATATTAGGATAGAATGGTCCCTCTCTTATCTGCTTTACTCCCTAGATATTTGATACCAGAACCTAAACTCAACCTTTAATAGAATTCATTAGACTTTATTGCTATTGTAAACTGTCCTGTGGTGCACAAAGTATCCTTTTATTACTTTCTTGATTACAACAAAATTGCACTTGCTTGCTGCATCAAAGTTAATGACCCAAGAGTATGAATGGAGTTGCTAGCAGCTAATAAAAGTGTTATTAAGAAAGGTATTCAATTAAATAGCTTCAATTAATGTGTTTGCCTTGCTGATAAAAAAGGTATTCTGCCATCTACAATGAACTTTCATCATGAGAAGACTTGCAAAAGTTGTATAGTGATGCATCTTTTTAGTAATACAATTGGCTGGTACAAACCATGATTCAAAAGAAAAAAACCAATACTTTTAAAATCAAATGTATAAGACAGAGCAATGATACACAGGCCTGAAAAATATGAACACTAGTTGCTAAAAACACATTATGGATACAATTTATAAGCAACTTCAGACTAGAATACTGAAAAATATGTTTATTGGCTTAAAAACCATGAAAAGTATACAGTGCTGTAGGGAAAGGAATAGAAAAACAAATGCAACATATCAATCTATGCAGTCTGACCTAAATATGGTTCTGGTTCGTGACTGGAGTATGTCCCTAGGAACCAGATAAAAGAAAACCAGTAGAAATGTCATGATAAAGAGACAATGTGTAATTAATAGATGTAGGAAGAATAAATCAAGAGTCACTGGTTTAGGATTCACAGGCTGCATTTTTTTAAATGGTGACACAATGGGTCACCAGAACATGTACCAGACTACACTTCCTGCCTGGTCCATCATCCTAGTGTAAAATAGTAGCTCTGGGGCTGTAAGGACATAAAGAGCACAGTTGCCAGTCTCAGATAGTGTTAGGGCCACAGAAAAACTTTGCCCTGAGATAAGCACAGAAGGGAGAGACAGGATGGCAATAACTGCAGCCTGGAAGAGGTGAGATATGGCTAGATCATCCAGGGTAATGCATCCAGACAGAAATTCCCACTGTGGCAAACTAGTAATGAAGTAACTGCTCATATGCATATCACCAGTTAAACAAAGACTCCAAGGTGTGGGACAGATGGCATCTATGACACCAATGACAGCAAAAGCCCCCCTGAATATGCCTCTGTGGATACCTGGAATGTAAATTAAGCCACCACAGCAGGAATTTGATATAAGATCAAGATGTTATTGGGTGTTATCTCAGACCTAAGGAGAGGGTAACAGAGCTGGGGGAGAAGAATGTGTCACCACTAATGGACACAAAGAATGTATAATTTATGCATCACAAAGAATATGGAATTTATGGGCCACCTGGAAATCCAATGTAGCAACTGCAATGAAAACAGCTCTGAGTAAAAGGTAATTCCAGCAAGGGGAGATCATAACTCACCAACCCAAGACAAGAAACCCACTGACTCAAGAGAAAGACTGAGTATGTGACTAATAAGCATTAGAAGCAAGGGAGTAATTTAACCAATAGAATAAGAGAACTATAGAGCCAATGAACATTAATTTCTTTTTTTGCTAAAATGTATAAATAGTGACTATTGCTGAGAAACCGGAGGTGAAGGAGAGAATCTGGATCCACAGGCAGTGGCTGTCTTCTCCTAAATCTCTCTCTGTCTCCCCCCCATGTCTGTCTCCCCATCTCTTCTCTTTTCTATTTCTGTCTCTCTACATCACAATTTACTGTTAAATAAAATCTGTACTATGGACTTCAGCATATGGCCTTTTTTATACCTTAATTCAGGCTTGGGCATTTCTCAATAATCAGGTTTAAACAGACGCCAAGTGGAGTTTTGTTGATGAACCAGCTTGGCCACATCAAATGAGTGTGAATGTTCTTCCTGACCTATCAAGACCTTCAGAGGGAAGTGTTCAGTGGCTCAGCTCAACACAGAGCACCTAGCTCAACATCCGACCACCTACAAAAAGGCTTTTTGAAGGAAGTAGAGGACTTGAGGAAACTTCAGCTTGTGTATTCCTCCCAGCAGTCGTGGGGATAACATTGTGAGGGTGAGCACATTGACACTAAGTCATGGGGATCACATCAGCATTGATCCAACTGGATGTTGTAACTGTTGTGCTCAAGTTGTGGTTTCAATAACTTACCCGATCACACTGCTAAATCTAAATCCTGTGTACAGTCAAGTATCTTCAAAAATGTAAGTTTGGTGTTAAAACATTAAACTCTTCCTGTGGGGAATATCTAAGAGAACTGTTCAGAAAGTGTTGGACCGTGACATAACCTGTCACAGTCATGCATAATTAATCTAAACTGGCAACTTTTGTGTTCCATTTGAAAACAGGTAAAGGCATGCAAGTATCTTCTTGATTTGATTTTGGCCCATTCTCCTTGATTTAAGCCATTATATGAAATATTTCTTCAATTGCTAATTGTGTGTAACAGAGCACACAGTTAAATTAGCATGGGTGATTAGTACTCTCATTCTAAACCCATGAACTTTCTGTTTCCTGCAGCTCTTAATCAAGCCATTGCTTAACTTCCTCCTTAACAACAAAAGCTTTTAAAATCTTTCAGAGAAACAAGTGTGTGAATTCTGAAAGAATTTTTGTCTCTGCTGAACTGAAGACTAGTCAAACTAGGCAAAACTTTCTAGTAAAAAACTCATTAATGCCATGAAGATGTAAAATCTCTTATTCTAATTATACTTAGTTCATAATTTCTCCAGGTCTGATTTAATTATCTGTATTATAATTTTTGCATTTATTTTCTTCTTATACTGTGGCTGCAATAGCCATTCTTATTTGGATTCAGCATTACAAGATAATGTTTTTATAAACCCTCATATTTTTCATAATTATAAAACTAGAATGCTGGCACTTAAATCCAGGATAACAAAACTTTAGGCAAATGAAGCATAAGTTTGATAATTTTAAATCAAACCAAGTGAAAAATATTGAATTGAACCCTCTCAGGAGCACTGCTAAATAATTCTTAGGATTATACTGTTCAAGTTATTTAAACAAGCCTACATGCATTCCTACAACACTCAGTGAAAAGCTATTGTGTTTTCATGAATATTTTATTTGAATCCCTGATTTGTAAGATGAAATTTCTCTTCCATAGACTTCGTACAGAAGTGCAAACTATAAACTAAGTCTTGTAAAAGCAAATTCCTTGATATGAAACATCCCTTTATCTCCACCTTGTGGAAATTTTCTGCACATGTTATTCCTTATTCCTTCCTGAAAAAAACAAAACTGTGGTTGTGATCTGAGCAGTTCTAGTAATGTAGCTGAAGTGTGTAGTGAATCCATAGAGATCCTCTTGCATTTGCCTTGTCATGGAGTTTTATAGCTCCAAAATTAGGTTTTCAATTAAGTAAGCCTGAGCTGAATCTGTTTATTAGAAACACCAGGAGACAACACACGAGGGAAAAAGAGGAGATTGCAGCAGGTAAAAATTCAGATTTTGTTCCAAAGATTGGTGATCCCAAGCTTAAATCTGAAACAAAGATAATAAGAAGTGAGCTAAGATGGATTGGTGTTGTAGGACACAGCTGTATTTCTGAGCATTAATCCCATCCATTCCACAAGCAGTTTACTGAAGCATTAAATAATTCGTTTATGCAAAAAGAAACCAGGAACATGGACAAATATAATAAATTTAAAATATTAAAATTTTAATTCTTACCTTGATCCGGAGATGAGACTCACAGTGCAAAACTTCTTTAGGTGATAGTTCCACTGTAAAGTCCTATTTTCCCTGTTCTCTTCTGGAAGAGAAAATATATTACCCTCTTGCATTTAATAGTCTGGAGATATGCAGAAATTAAGTAAGGTGATCCTCGTCATCACTGCATTTGGTTCTCTGCTAATAGTAAAAATAGCATAGATTAATTTCAAAATCATTGTTAAGCTCTGTTTAAAAATACATATTTTTTCTCTTTATATTTTTTCGTTAGAAGGTTGTTACAGAAAAGACTTAGATTAAAGGTTACGAATTTTTTTAATTATTACTGTTTTCCAACCTAAACTCAAGCTGTTTAGTTTTTGCTTGTTTATTCTTTTACTAGTTTTAGCTAATTGACTGAATAATTATTTGCTTTTTGCTAGAGTTGTTCACTGTCATTCATGTTTTCTGTTAAAGGCAAGAAGTAAAACCCCTCAGGCTTGGTTTTCTTGGCTGAATATGTCAGTCTGAATAAGTCTTCATGGCCTCTTTTCCATTTACCTGGTCATTTTTTGAATATTTCCATGCATTTTTTCCTAAAATCAACTCCTCTGAACTGCACAAAGTCACCTCACACAGTATCTCAGCTAAGACTTTACACAAGGCAGACCTGTAATAATAGTGAAGTACTTATTCTGACTTAGTATAACAACAGAATCACAGTTCTTCAGGAGCTCTGTCCACTCTGCCTGCGTTCAATATGTTCAGAAAAAAAGAATTATTTTTCTTGAATTATTTTTCTTGAAGTTTTTTCCGTCATCCTGTTGGTAAAACTCATTTTTTGATGTGGGACACAAGAGAAACATTCAGCATTAAAATGAGATAAGGAGATTTCGCATTAATTTATAGCTAAAAATGCTGTATTTAAAATGGTATTTTTCCCGATCTTCCTTCAGTGAGGTTTCAAATCCAGTATAATTAGTAAATATGGCATTGCTTATTTACTTAATGCTAATTTAAGTCCACAAAAACAGGGCAATTTTATTAGTCATTTAAAACAAAACCCAACAAAAACAACATAGACTGAAATAGTAGTCTTAATTTTGTAACGAATATGTTTCTTTCAACTCTTCTTTACAAGTTATTTTTTATTTCATCTTACTGACAAATTTAAAAAAAAAATTAAAAAACCCTGAAATGTTGGTTTTTTTTCTAACTTTAGTGAGTGACAGTGTTTTACCTCTTGTATAAAACCTTCCAGTAGATTTTAAATGTCATGCTCCGAGCTGTATCTTAATGGAAGAATGCTAAACCTTTCAAAAGCACAGAACACAAGCTACTGGCACCATAAATGCTAACAAAAGGAAGATTATGTAAACACATAAACAAACAGAACAAGGCAAGTGACCATTAT
Organism: Sturnus vulgaris; assembly: GCF_052056855.1. Taxonomy (NCBI): domain Eukaryota; kingdom Metazoa; phylum Chordata; class Aves; order Passeriformes; family Sturnidae; genus Sturnus; species Sturnus vulgaris. The sequence goes on along the minus strand of NC_142246.1, from coordinate 35,230,507 downwards.
CTGAGTATGAGTTCAGGTAGTAGAGACTGGCCACATCCGTGCTGCACAGCTCTGGGCTGTGCCTCTCCTCCAGCCTGGACAGGGTATCTTTATAGATGCAGCATAGTGGTTATTTTTTTTTAGTTATTTAAACTTCAGAGTGAGAGACATAAAATGAAGGTGGCGTTGTAATTCATCAGAATACTTTCACATGGGAAATTAAGGATGACTATTACAGATTTTATATGAAACTATGGAGAAATAAAAGCAGCAGACTTCCTGAGGGACTGATCAGGAAGTTCCTAGGATTTTATTTCTTTTTTAACAGACAAAACCTGGCACAGTCTCATCCATTTTGACCAGTGCACAACATCCCACAAAAACAAGCCTTGGCATTTTCTGAAATATATAATTTGACAAACTGAATTAGCAGTTAAACAAAATGAAAAACCAGATATTCGGTACTTAAGTTCACCTTTCACCTTATAGAATGCAGTCTTAAGGGCAGAACATATAAACCAGCTTCCTATGAGATATTGCAGTTATATTTTGAGGTATGGAAGGCAAGTACTTCACTGGTCCACTGCTATGAGCTCAGGAAAGCATCAGTGTTAGGTGTAGGACTGGTGGCAGAGATCAGAAAAACCTTGGGACTTGGGCTTATAATACTTCTCTGATGTATCACAACATCAATGATCTTTATTTTTTTATCATTATATAACAGTGAACATCTAGATTTTATTTTGTCTTTTTCTGCAATAAACTTCTAAAAGCATATTTTATATGCCTAAATCTGCAGAAAATCTGAGAGAAACTCTGACCTTTTTGGAGTGCAATAATTGGGACCAGTGATCTGGAGGTATTCCTATTCAACTCTTTTCTGTTTTACAGATTTAAACAGTAACCTCTTTCTTTTTATTCCTCAGTTACAAATTTTTCATTCACCCTATAAGACATTTGCAGCCTTTTGATATCCTGAGAGAGGAAGAAATCCCTGCTTTCATCTCTTTGCTGAGGGCGTATGCCATCCTCACGGTGGCTAAAGCAAAATTCTGACAGCTGCCTTTTTTTTTTTTTTTTTTTTTTTTTTAGTAGCACAACTCTGTAGACGTTTTTATGTGGGTATGTAAGCGAGGGATTTTGGGAGTGGCAGCTATGTAAGCATATGTAGAGCAGAGACCTAAATAGAACTCCAGCTGACATTCTGGCATAGCATCTCATCCCACACTTGTTTTTTTACTCATTTGAGTATTTGCGCAAGTGAAAGGGCAACACAAATTGTGTATTATTGCCATTTTTATATGGATGTTAAATTAGCCTGAAGGTTTGGTCATTTGGGTTTGGTTTTTTTTTCAATCCCACTAAAAGCTCTCCCATATTTGCTTAAACACCGCATCAGCTACTGTGTATTTTCTCCTTGTTTACAAAGTACAATATTACAAAACTTACAAAATCCTATGGGTAACTATTCCTGTCACTCTGTGTGACAACAGCAGGTGGCAGCAAGAGATCTGGATATAGACTTAAGGAAAAAAAACAACTAGGGTTTGCATAGCATGAACACGGTATGGGTCAAGTTATTTTCTATAGGAGTGACTTCTCTCATGAAAATAGTTTCCTCCGATCCAAATTGGTATTTGGGAAACATATACTCCCCAAATATTTTTGATTGAAACTGAAATAAAATAGTTTGTTTGGTTTAGTTTTACTCACCCCAAAACTACCTGGCCTGCTTAATTTCAAATTATTTTAAAAATTCTAAGACATTAAGCTGTTTGTTTAAGTAAGGACATTGGGAAAGATGCAATGTGAGTCTCCTAATCTCCTTAACTAAGCCCCTGAGTGCTCTGAGAGCTGTGTGAACATCCACATTGTGGAACAACCAGCTCTGACAGCCAAATCTGCACTGCACTGTGCCAGTCCTGCAAGGAGATTGTAGTGACTTCAAGTTTCATTCATGTGAGGAAAGGCAAAATAATTTGATGACTGAATAAAATACTTCCATTTCAGAAATCCTGATACAGAATGCAATGAAAATATGAAAGGAGATGTTCAAACAGTGCATAAGTGAATTTTTTAGGGCTTTCTCTTTTTTTAATTTTTTTGTTAATTTAAACTATTCAATTTACACAAACTGAAACAGCAATATTTCTGAATTTTTCTAATCTCTGGTTATCACTTCCCTCTGTCTATTTTAGTATCCTCCAGGTAATCTGAACAGAATAGACCAGAAACACTTGCAAGACACTTGGCAATCTTTCATAACTTTCATTTGCTGTGTATGCAATAATTGTGTCGCTTGACATTCCTTTTTCTGCTTGTTGCTAGACAAACGTAGGATGAAAAATGCATTTCTGAGAGCTGGAAAACTTCATAGAAATGGAGATGGAAGGGGCAAAAGGAAACGATGAGATAACTCCATCCAGCATGAAAGTCTGTAAGCACATCTTCATCTACCAGGAGCCAGAGCACAGCCACCACCACACCTCACCTTTTAATTAAATTCTCCACAGACTGGTAACACAGCAGGCAATTCCCCTCACCCAAAACAAAAGGACAAGACAGAGGCTGATAAGGACAATTGGAATGATTACATTAAAAATGAGCAGGTGGTGATAGACGAAAAGTATTCACATTGCCTTGTCCTTCACCTCATATCAGAGACTCCTAAGAAAGACCTAGGAGGCTTAATCTGCATTAGTTCTGGATGAAAACTAGAGAAGCTTCTGCTACCAGGGAGACCATTATTTTCCTCCTGGTTGGACAGCAGTGTAGGAAAATTAATTTTCCTTCAAGGATGTGTCACACTAGAAATATGAAAGTCGTCCTGAACCTAAAAGCAAACATTTGCACTATACTTCATTTAATTGGTTTTGTTAGGTTTATCCTTTTAAATTGCTATTGTTATCCTGCTAATAAAAGAACCCAAAAAAAGTTCCAAGCAAGTGGTGCCAGCCAAATCACACAAATCCCTTTGTGGTGTTCAGAGATATATTAAGAGCTTTTTGGAAATGTGAAGACTCAGTCATACTATAGTAAGATATTTTCCATTTCCAAAATTGTGGAGTAGAAAAGCAAACTACAGAAGACAGAGCAAAGAGCAGTATAAAATCATCAGGAAATTAACATTTTTTTATGGAAAGAAATTATCTTTGGGAATGTTCATTTTATTTCATGCTATATATGTTCGTAATGCTCTACACAACTTTTCAAAAACATGTCAAAGAAGTCCTGTCAGATATTTGAAATCCTTCTGCTACTTGCTATAATTCTGATGTCAAATAAATTAAGAAGGAAATACTTATATTTCCTTCTCTTCTCTGGTCTCATGGGATCTTCTTTCTCAGTCTCAATGACTGAGTCACTGTTAAGTTATGTACTTACAGAAGAAGATCTTTCATCTTTCTTTTCACTCTGTATTTCAGCCTTATTATAAATGTTCTCAGATGTGTGACTGTCAAGAGATATTCTGTATATGTCTCTTAACAGCTGCATTTTTTATTTCTTATTCTTTTCATTTTTATTTCAAAGTCCTGCTGAGTTTGTAAGATGTGCAGAAGTACTTTCTCTCTGGACTAATTTCCGTGATCTCCAAATACTGTGAAATAGACTTATTTCTCTTATACCAATATGTATTTTTGTGTGTTGCTTTTTTCAAACTCTTTCTTGCTCATTCAGATCTGTGCTCTAGTCTCATGTCAGATTGGAAATTATCTCCACACCTCAATGGTTTTCCCATCCTGTCAAGTGTTTGCGGTATGACCTATCCCAGCTCTTTCCACTCTCAGGGCTCCCTGCTACATGGCATCGTGTTCTGATTCACTCCTTTTGCTGTTGTTAGCCTTTCACCAATTTGTCTTGTCATTTCTTTCACTTATCACACCCTATTTGCTTCATATCAATACCCTACATTAGCACTAGCAATTTGTCCATTTTCCCATCTTTTTCTTTGCATGCCCACCCATTCCATTGCCTGTACCAGTCCATTGGAACAGCTTGCTCTCCTCTCAGCACTGGCTGTGAGGCAGGCACACACAGGCCACCAGAATGATTAATAGCCTTATGTGGAGCACACTTGGTTGTGTGGCAGTTAAGGAGAGACGCTGTCACCACAACCACAAGTACTGACACGGAGAAAATGTAGTGCTGCAAATAAGTGCACCAAAATCAGATAAGTATATTATAAGACTATGTGCTGACAGTTCCTTTTCCTGTGCTGTCAGAAGCCAAGTTCCAGGACTCTTTCCAGACTGCAGATACTGCAGAAATAATGAGATGCATGCAGGAAGATTTTTCACACATTTGGCAGATGAGAGAGAGGAAGAGCGAAACCAGTCTTTGACAGGTAACATGCTTTTAAACACTGCCAATGTTTCCACTTGAGTCAGAAATTTTACTAGATATTCTGTCTTTGAATTTGCCTAGTCACTTATTCTGGTGCCTTTTTCTGGACTTAGAGATTAACTGACTGTGCAGCCAGTTATGAATTACTTTTAAGAGAAAAAGAAGCGATAAATACATTTTTATGAACAAGGACGTTCTTGTTTTGGGGGAGAAAAGTTTTTCTGAGGAAGCTCTACAATTAATCTCAAAAATTGGTTCAATCAAACAAGAAAACAACGTGTGTTTATGCCACCTATTGTCATCCAGAGGAGGTCTATATGCAAGTAAACTTAAGCATCTCCTAAATTTAAGCAGTGGCCAAGGCACATTTCCCATGCTTAAATATATCTAGATCAAATTCAGCAAGAACATGATTTATCTTGGAATTTTCTTCTGGGGAAGGGACTACATGTTGTTAACCTAAATTAAGAAAGAACTAAGAAAGTTACATATTTGGTAAGGCACTTAGTTCTCTTTTGTTTTGGTTTTTTTTTAAGACTTTACTCCTCTTACTAGAATCTTGTTTCGATAATGACTTAATTCTTGAAAGGATTCCATACATCTGGAAAAACAAAAAACAAACAAACAAACAAACAAACAAAAACCAAAAAAACAAAACCAAAAACAAAAACAAAAACAAAAAACCAAAAACAAATAAAATAAACACAAAACAAAACCACATCACTGCTGAATTGATTTCATGTTTTTCAAAAAATATTTTCCAATTTGTCACCTTTAGGAAGGCACCAGAAAATGAAGTGGCAAGGTTCTCCTCTGCCCCAATCCTACCTATTTTCCTTATTAAATCAGATATGTATCTTAATTATATATTAAGAGGAAATGCTCTATAAAGAGCTGCACATGTGACGTATGTACCTGTTCCTCCAGCTGGAAGACCCACGGGTGGATTTGACTGTGTTGTCTTCTTGCTGAGGAGCAAGGCTGGAGGGTTGAGCCAGACACAAAAGCACAAGGCTGGCTCTGATGTCTACCCTGTGCTGAGAAGCCAAAACACTGCAGATCAAGACATGTAAGACTCACCTCAGTCGAGTAACTTGGTGGCATTTTGCATTTTTCAGGGTGTTTGATACCCTTGACAGGGCCAGCAGGTGCGAGATGTCATGTCTGCCACTCCTCCTGGAGTAGTAGGTGAAGATCAGGAGAGATATCCTAAGGCCCCTAAAATTATCATAAATATCATCTGGTCTATGCCCATCTATGTTTAAAGCTCTAGCAATAACACAGCTTGTTTTTGGGCAGCTGCTTGGCTAGCTAGACACAGGGCAGTTTAACATGCAACTTCCATGTGTGCAGAGGTAACACCACTGACTACATCATCACCAAACTGAGAGACCTCAGGATGCCACGGCTGAACAAGCACGGCTCTGCTCCACTGGAACTTAGAACTTTGCTTATCACTTCAATGACAAACAAGGCTTAGATATAACTGGAAGCTGTCACTACTTAGTTATACCACTCAGTAGTTTAATTCAAAATATATTTATTCTAGAAAGTAACAAGTATTTACAAAAGGCTAGCATCCCTGTTTTCCCACCAGGTGAGGTAAGTCAGCATCATCAATAGCATATTTATAAATTTTACCTGTTATATGTAAAAAAAAATCGCTGTACTACAAAAGTAAATTTTGTAGTCGGGGTGGTGGTGTGGTGATTCACACTATCTTGCAATGATAATTAAGAACAAATGCCATTTCTAAAGTAGGTGGAAAACTCTGCTAAAGATTTAAAAAATCCCTTTAGAATAATGAGCAATGCCAAGAAATCAGGTTCCCTACTGAAATCCTTTAGCTGTTCACTGCCTGTTAATTCACTCCCACTTGTGACTGATATTTAAGGGCTAAATCTATTTGTATATATATATATATGTAAAGACAGACTGAATGTTTTTAAGCTATGCTACAGAATAATTTATAAACACACAGAAGTAGAAAAGGAACAGACTGTCTTACGAAAGCTATTATCTAAAATCAGACCCTCTCAAACGTACTTATTAGCCGCACTCTTCTATTTTACATCGCTTTACCACCAGATGTCAGTACCTTACACACATCAGTGTGAGATCGACAATACCGTCATCCCCTTTAACCATTTTCCTCACTGTCATTAGAAGGTACAAAATAATACCTTACGTGGATAATCTCTTTGTGTTGTGTTTTGGGTGGTGGTGGTTTTTATATGTGAAGATACTTGTATTTAATGAGGAATAAGCAGGAAAACCAACGTGCTTTCCATTATCCACAATTGTGTCTATGAATAGAACACAGGCTCAAAAAAGAAAAAAATTCCTTCCTTCAGGATTTTCACTTATGTTTACTTAAATTGTATTAGAGAGATGTGATCATGGTCTCAGAGGGCCTGGTCATTGAAAAATAAACTTGAATGCCAGAATTTCATAGGAAGATTGATTGCAGTTATTTGTGGAGCATCTTGACATGCAATTCAGGACAGAAAAACGTAAAATATCAAATTTCAGCGTCACCACAGCACTTTTACTTGATTCCACTTTTTTTTTTTTTTAATTAATTAATTTATTTATGAGAATTATTTATTTATTTTGGTATAAGAAGGATTTGCTTTGAGCCTAAGGCATTTTGAAACTTATAATACTTCAAAATCAAAGGGTAAGTACATTAAGTTAGTTTAGTTAGATTTCTCAGTCTGAACAAATTCCTAGAAAGAAATAGAGCTGAAATGATTGCATTTTCAATAATTCATATGGAAAAAAAATATTTAAAGATAATAAAAAGTATTTTAAAATTACTGAAAAGTTCAACACCAAACAAATTGAATGATACTGAAAACTTCTCTCTGTATACTACACAGAAGAAATGAAGTTAGGTCACTTGTAGGTATATGAAAACAGGATTGCAAGTGCCAAAATAAAAACATAGAATAAGTAAAAATAATCTCAGAAATATTTATCAAATTGAAATGTAGCACTAGATTATGTTGTCTCTGCCTAATATAAAGCAAAAAACAATACTGGATCAAACACAGATTTGTTTCCATTCAGCTGTCTATAATTTTTTCATCTCTTGTTTTTCTTTGTTTTACAGAAAACAAAACAACAGAACTGTTAGAAGGACTATGACCCTAGAAAGAGGTGCAGTCTTCTGAGTTAGCCTCCTGGGAAAACCTGTGACACAGAGTTCAGCTTTAATCTTCTGGAACATAGTCAAATTGTCTGCATGTCTGTTCATAAGTACCTGTTCGACAGATCTGGCCCATATAGTAGTCCAGGCACTGAGTGGATTTCAAGAGTTTAATCCAGTTAAAGAGATTAATGCAGATAACAAACTCTTACTGCTCCCCATGGCACACAGGGAAGCCTTTGGTAAGGGGAGAAGACTTTGACAGTTCAATGGCTCCTTCAATGCACGTGGCCTTCTATTAAAATTTAATAAAATTTAGTACAAATAGATATATGAATCTGTATATTTTTTGTCAAAATGCAAACATTTCTCATCGTACACAAATTACCAAAACATTTCTGAGTACTGTTAGTTTGTCTTGTATTTTAAAAAGGACACTCTTTTAATCCCTTTTTTTAATCGACTTTTTTCTTAGGATTATCACCTCCAACAGGTCACTTAATTATATCCCATAAATTATGGCATGAATCAGATTATTACTTTTTTTTTTTTAATTTGTGAACTTAGTGGATTTGACTTTTTATTTTTTTCGTCATCAGCCTCTTTGTGACAGATGAACACCTCTCTCAATTTAAGAAATATTATTTTGTCTAATATTTCTATTTAGGATTTTGTCTGATCTTAAAGAAGAAAAATAAATCTTGAATATCAGTTGGAAAGTATTGCATAGCACAAATTTGCCTAGGATTTATGGCAACGTGATAAGCATAAATATCCCCCCACTTCCTGGTTTTCCCTTTACATTAGGAGTACTGGATGATGATAGAAATGTCTTTAAGGAGCTCAGGTTTTTCTCCCTAGGGAACATTTTCTCCACAGTTGTTCTCCACAGGTTCCCTCACATTTGGAGGCTTGGCTGGGCACAGCATCACATCTGATCTGAGCCATGGAAGATTGATCCCAATGCCCGTCTGAGCCCCCTGCAGCTGGAGCAAAGCAGACTCGCAGGGATGGAGGGGGAAGCAGTGGATTGTCCAGGGGCAGAGATTGAGGGTGAAGGGAACACCAGGAAAAGGGTTAGGGGGAAGCAAGCACGAAGGCACAGCACCTGTGGATGCACTCTGGAGGGTGTGCAGTGAGAGAAAGAACAGTGTTGAGCTTGCTGAAGAAAGGCAGGGAAAAATATCTGCTCATGCATGTATTTCCACGTGTTAAGTGCTGAGAATAAGGCTTAACATTTCTGTCAGAATGTTTGGAAGATCCATAGGGGAATAAAATAACTCCCTAAAGGCCAGAGACCTGCTATTACCAGAAAGCAAAACAAGCTGAATAGGCTCATGAAGAAAAAGTCAGAGCTGCTATTACCTCCATAGATGATCTTATCATTTGCAAAGTATCTGATAACTGTGGTAGAGTAAAATTAATGCCATTTCTTCTATGAAAAATTTCACCCAATCATTGAATTTACTTTTTCTTTGAGGCTGTCATTATTATTACTGTGGCACAGAGGTTCATTTGAAAAAATCTATCTTCATGTATGTGTGACACATAGACGTGTGTGTATATTTTCAAGATATGAAAAATGCATGCACTTAACATAAACTATTACACTGCAAAAACACTTGACATGTGTCACATACAAAAATCAGATTTTCCATACTGATCACCCTCAAATCTCTACTTTTCTTCCTTGTATTAGTGAAAAACAACCTTGCTGCAGTGGGGCCAGGACTATGACTGAAGCAGAGGTCCTCTTCTGCATCATCCCCTGAGCTGCTTTAAGTGGTACAAGCTCTACCCCACAGGTCCATGCAGTTGCATATGTGACACATCAGCTCTGCCACCACGCCACTCATGCTGGGAAGAGATCCTGAGCACACATGGCCAGATGACCAGTGACTAGGTCCTTCTGTGACAATTAAAGCTTGACAAGTTTCTCTCGACCATCTGCTCCTTTCAGGAGAAACATGGCTTTAGACTGTCCAAAATATGTTCCAAGTGGCATTTGCCATTTGTACCTTGTCAGAAACTCTCACTACGCCTAAAGCCCTAGTGCTGCAAAGCATACCTGTATATAATGCTTTAACTGGGGTACAAGTCTCGAGCCCAGAGAATCTCTTATTACCTTGCAGCTTTACTAGGGGATTACTAGGAAAGGAAAATCTTGTATTTCTTTTTTTCTGCCTTCCTTTTTCACTGGTCTCATCCCTGTTTCCAAGCATGTGGTACTTCACTGCTCAGTGGCATCGGTACATCCTCTCCTCGGTAGCAGCAAGTTTTATGTTGCTTCAGCTCCAATTCAAATTATGTCACAAGGAAGAGCATGCCATGGAGAAGTAAATAATGAAAGGAAAACAGAAATATGAATGAAACACCTTAATGAGGTATTTGTGCCTAACGTTTCATACTTCAGAAGATGGCATCAATATGAGGCATTAGCACTGCCTCCTTGAGGAAGGTTTCCATCTGCTTACTCAGTTCAAACCAGGCTGCTGATACCTGACACTTTTCCTCTGTGTTTAACCATGTGATTTAGTTTATTATTCCAAAAGGACAAAGTGGTGAGGATGTGATTTTACATGCAATTAACTAACTGAATTGTAAAATCCAGGAATTAACTTTCATGCTTTTACAGGGACATTAATTTGTTGAGGATAAATTTGTTTCCCCATGAGATTTGTTCTAAAATTAATATTTATCCTTACAAAGAAATACATGTGAGTAAAGCTATGTAATAAAACCCAGGACTTACAGTCTCAGAGACCAAAATATTTTCTATTAACCACAGGAAAGTGATTCATGCTAAGTATCGTTTTCTTGGGCAACTGAGAAGAAAAGGTATTTAGATCCTTTGAAAAACCTAGCTCTGATAATCCTTTATGTGGCCTACACAGTATTTCTGTCTTGAGTAACTCAACATGTAGAACCATAGGATATTCATGCAAGTCTCTTGGGGTTTTTTGCTTTTGTTTTGTTTTGTTTTGCTTTGCTTTTTAATAACTCCTAAAGTACATACACCTGCCTCCAAACCATCCCTTTCAAACATGGGAAGCTCAGAAGCACCAAATCAAAGACCTACTGAAATGATCTTCCCTGGGGCTCACATTTACTTGACCAAACTCCACTTTACACAGGGAGGGAAAGAGTGCACAGCAGCTTGTGTGCAGAACCTTTTCCTCAGGATAAATTTCTCCCTGCAGAGTAGCTGCAAATCTGTCTGATGATCCACTTCTGTACCAGTCACCATCCCTGTTGGTGTGCCAGCAGAAACACTTACCTGTCTCCATCATTGCTAATAATTGTTAAACACAGAAGTAACTGTGATGTGTTGGGATCCTCCACGGATGCCTGAAAGAACAAGAAACTACAGCTGAAAACCTCAAAATCCAGCAACTGCTGGAGTTCCTCCCTTGTAGAAAATGCAAGTTAGAAGAACTCATGTGGGACAGAAAGAGCTGTTAAAGACACTGTGTGCTCTGGGCCTGTTCTTTCCAATTGATATCTACCCAAAATGGAGGCAGCTCTGAAATGTGAGACATAAATCAGCTTGCTGCATAACAATGTATGTGGGGTTTCTGTGCAACCCAATAAAAATAAAAAATTGGGAAAAAAAATAATTTTAAGAGAGAGCTTGTAAAAACACACCCTTTCCTCCTGAGATGAAATTTACTATAGTCTGATCTTTTATGGTTTATAAACTGAGCTGTGTTCTTCAGAAAACCAACTACATAAATACTTGTGGTAACCCAGAAGTGAAAAATTTAAAAATGCATTGGATCTTGATGATGGAAAAGACTCTATTAACTGTTGTCATCGGTTATTATAGGAAGTACAGTACAGAAATATTCTGTCCTAAATATACTACTGAAGTGAGTTGTAATCATGATAATGTTCAAATAATACTTACAATCAATGTACACATATTACAATTTAAATAATTGCACTAATGTAAGATTAAAAGTTGCATATATAACTTTAAATTAATTTATAGATATATTGCCAGTTGCACTTGAAATTCTCTTACTTTAGGACCTGTGGAAAAAAAAGTCATTAACTATTTAGAAATATTAAATAGGCATATAATTTCAATGTCTCCTCTATTTAACTACATCACCTAACTATATGGTGCATTGGCTTAAAAATTGCCAGTCTCTCTACCAAGGTGGAAACACTCATCCCCAGTCTGTGGTGTGCTGCTGTGCGTTGTCTAAATCTTGCTGATTCAATGTTTTATGTGCTCATGCTCAATGTAGAAACATTGCTGCTGAGGGAAACAGTCCTGCTGATGGATAAAATAATCTTGTGCAGAAGAAAAGGGGGTGATGTGAGTGGGAGACAGGGACTGGGAAGGATATCTACCTCAAATCAATTTTGCATCTGTTTTGTAACATGCTATTAGTAGCATTTATGGGGCATAGTAAACTGTGATGAACAAGCAAAACTGAGTATCCAGGGCTGGAATCCTCTTAAACTGAAAATTTTTCTTTAACTGTAGCCTTTTTAAAGGCAAAAACCTGTGCCAAACAGATTAGCCTACAACAGTTTTCTTAAAAGCCCAATAGACACAAGTTTAGATTAAGCACAGAAGAGTTTTTAGAAATCAAGATCCATGCAGCCTACCTCAGGAAAAATCAGCTTAGGCTGCCAACAAACAGAGAAGACTCTGGAATAAACCAAATATGTGCAGACTTTGAAGTGAATTAATTATGACAGATGTGCTGTGCTGTGCTGTGCTGTGCTGTGCTGTGCTGTGCTGTGCTGTGGGAAGCTCCTCTACTCCCTTGGCTTGTGCTGCTACTGAAGAAATGTTTGCCATTATGGCACATGTTCTCATAGAGAGCAACAAAGAGCTACATAACAGCTAGGTAACTGAGAAACAAATACATTACACATTGTTCTCTCTCAGCCATTGGAATTACTTTACATGCACCTAAGTAATGTAGTATTGTTACTGAGGTTTCAAAGTATTAGTTGCTGTAACATCCAGAAATCAGTATCCTCATTTGCTGTCAGATCAGTTTCTGCTGAGCTGTTCCAAATGAGACTGTAGCAAGGGAATCTTTCCTAATTTTTCTTTTGACTGATATGTTAAAAATATAGCAAATATGGCTCCTGCTACCTGGCACTTCCTAGACTATGAAACTCTGCTCTTAGAAAATATTTTACTCTCTTAGCCTTAAGATACGTGATTTCTGACACTAAATGCTGGTTAGGAGATATTCAAAGCAATCTGTGCAATAGCAAGGTGTATAGGAGAAACAAGCTTCTTCCATTTCTAGATACGGTGACCTGTCCTGTATGGACAAAGAAAAACTACACAAAGAATTAACAAGAACACAAAGTACACAAGTGTGTTTATTACATTTTGCAAGCACTTTGTTCTACATTTCAAAAACGCCACCATCAAGCTGTTGGCACATTTATGTACAAAACAGATTAATTGTAATGCCTGCTACAAAGCATTCTTTGTGAAAATACAAACTCTAATACCAGAGAAGAGCCAAAAGCATTAACATCATTACATGAGTTTAAAAGACATAGTTTTAAAAATCAGCACAAACATTTTAAGACACAAAACTGAAACACTACAATATAGAATCCAAAAAGAGGTTCCTAATACTTTTTGCAGAACTGTAATACCGGTACTGCACATTATCAGAAAACTGTTGACCCCGTAGGACAGCTTAAGTGTAAAAAAAATCCAAACCAAAACCAAAACCCAAAATCAAAAACACAACCAAAAAAACCCCAAAACAAGCAAAAGAAAAGAAAAATTAAAAAAAACTCAACCAACTAATACTACTTAATGCATTATCATGCCACAAGTAACTATAGTATTACCTTCTACTTACTACAAGAATTGTTAAAAATTACTGATGATGCATGACTAGTAATAGTACAAAGAAGAGTTTTACTCAAGAAGTTTTATTAGAAATGCACTTACACTGAGAGAGAATTCACAATGGTCCAATAAGTGCACAAAACTACCTAAGATTTTTAACACTGACAAAAATGTCTTGTCAGGCTACATCACTTTAAAAGACACTTTACAGCATTCTTGTAGCATTAGAAATAGGCAAAATAAAAAAAAAAAATCCACCAAATTTGGTCCAATAATACCAACTTTTCTTAAATAGGGTTTTTTGTTCTGTTTTTGATACAGGTAATTCTTTCAAATTAAGACGACCTGTCATTCTGATAACATTTTCATATCAAAATAAAGGTTCAAATATATTACTACACTTTGAAATAATAAGCTCTGTAGTGGTCTTTCACCTTACTTCAACGTAATACAGGTAAACCATTATGTGTAGGAAAGCTAGAAGCCAAGCTATAACATTTATGGAAGTCTCCTTTAATATATCTTTTACAGTTCAGACAGGTGCAATCCATTTAAATTTTTAAAGCAGGTAAAAAGACATCTGACTCCTATAGTCACTGCATTTTGGATATATTACTTTCATAAATGTAGCTAAGCAGTAATTTCTTACATCATCACATGGACAGCTCCAATTTAGCATAACCATCATTGAATTAAAGAGAGATTATTCTGTAGAAAACTATGAATAACTATATCACTTAATTAACAGTTGTCTATATACCATAACTCGTTAACAGGTAGCCGTGGTATTGAATTCCTTCAAAAGGCAAGTGGCCATGCATTGTTAGCACCACGGACTGCATGCTCACAATACAAACAGGAATTATCACCCATGGAACTTGAAACAAGAGAATATTCTTTAAAAACATCAATAATACAATGTTAACAAAGATAAGAAGCACTTTTTTCTTTTTTTTCTTTTTTTTTCTTTTTTCACTTTTTTTTTTTATTTTTTTACCCACTATTACAAATTTAGAAATTGCACCTTTGATTGTTTAAAACGTTCTTAGGACCTTCATTCAAGTTGATCAGGGTCCCTCTGGCAGGTTTTCCATATATAAAGGAAAGTCATCAGAATGTTTTCTTTATATATTGTACATCATGTACAATGGTCCCTTTGAAGTATACCTGTAGTTAAAGTAGTTACTGAACTCAAAACTAAAAAGTATAAAAAGCTACTTTTTTTCCAAAAACATATAAGAAACAATGCAAAAGGTGTTATGCATAACACATACAAAGTGATTAAAAAAATCAAACACATAGTTGTATTTGACAATAGTTTAGTATTCTTGACCTATCAGAACTAATTAGCTTAAAGGGATTCAGGAAAGGCTATTTAGGAGCTTCGTGGTATAGAATGGTCGCACAAAGTAAGAACTAATTAAGAAACCAAGTGCTAGACAACCAAGAATTGTATGTAGGTGATATGTAAGTCACCCAAACTATCTTTTGTGAGAAGCACTTTCAATTGTTTTTAAAATGGTAGGATGGCCTTTAGTTAAACAACAAAGCATTCACATGTTAGGAAGTAAGACAAGGTTTCTTTTATGTATAAGCATTGAGCCTCTCTTTAGAGCGAGTAGAATGAATATCATGCAGCTCTTGTTCCTCCTTTGATTTAATATCCTCATATTTTTGCATTCTGCAAGCATCTTTCACATAGGCCCAGTTGGCAGACAAGACCATGAGATAATGAACCTGTAAGAGAGGTAACACAGAGTTAAGAAACAATAGAGGTAGCCAGAATAGAGCACGTGTAAACTTGAAGGCTGCAGGACAGAGACTGGGCTCTCATCAGCAGGAACTAGGCATTCATGGTATCAAGTAGCAGTACAGGACCACGATGGCAAACTCAGGCTTCATTAATCTTCAGATTATCTCCCAGCTGTTACTATTATTATAACTAGTAGTTGGTAGCAACAGATATAAGGAAAAACAACCTAAAACCTGAAAAATCCAGAAATCATCCCTGCATTATTTTTAAGCTAGTCTGCAAAGGTACATGTAAAAATGCCTTCTGGTTATGTATTTATTGTACATTTTCCCCACTGAGGAAGTATTTGTTAAGGTAGTTCTTAAGATAGAAATATGCCATAGATACAACTTATGTCTGCATATCTAATACAATTAAAGAAAGTTTTGCTTCTTAATTTTTATTAAAGTTAGCATATTCTTTCCATTTAGCCATGACTTCTTTCAACTACAATTCTAACTTTGTATTTAACTTGCCAATCTGGGGCAAAATTGTCAATAACTGGAAAATAAGTTCAGCTAGCAAAATGTGACAAAATATAGCTAAAAAAAATTTTGATGCTCTGTTCACTCTGTATTCAGTCAGAAAATAAAAATGTTCCACAAGGATATTCAGCTGGCTTATGCTGGGACTCTCTGAACATTCATTCCTTTCCTAGCAGGCTTTCAGACACTTTCTGATGAGAGCATCTCTAATTTATGGTAATCTACTTCCTCAGAAGCAACGGACAAGTTTGTGGGTCCAAACTATTTCACCTCCCTCTAAGAAATCAAGAAATTATACTGGGATTCAGTTAATGGAAAATGGAATAATAGCACAATAAAAAACCACATTGAGTTATGCAAATTCTCCTGTTCATGTTGTACTGTTGTACATATGAGTATCTTAGATTCACACTAAATGAACAGATCTATTCTAATATGTGTTTTTTCTTTTGGAACATCCAATGTTATTTGGACTTTTTTTTTCCACAAATGTTTGTTGGCAATTGTTGCTGATTAGTATAGGCAAAAGTATATTTCTTAATCTGGATAACTAAGATCAAGGAAAGCATTCTGAAGCCCTTAAAAAGACCTGATATTTTTGCTACTTTTTTTATCTTCCTATTTTATGTCAGATTTCCAATTAGTCCTTATTTGAGAAATAGTCAGACTTGAGGAGGCATAAAAGAGAAAGAAGTTGTTCAGAGGATCCGTCCTCTAGAAAAAAATAACCAAACTAGAGAGTAGTATTTCTACATGTATTTAGGATTTTCTCAGTATCTCTAGAACACTAGCAATGCAATCCGTGGGTATGGATGTTGGAGAGGGCAGCATGTTGTGTGCCATTCTGGAACACTCTCTACTCATCATTTAGTACACAGGAAAAAGAAACACCTTCTTATCCTAACTCAGCTCTTCCAAAAGCTTTCACCATGGCTGGCTTCTGGATCAGGCATTTCTAGATCAAATGAGAGACCCTAATCCTGGATCTCCACTGTACTGAAGGAAACGCCTTCAATTCTCCACAGTAAAACTATTGAGAAAAATCAAAATAAACAGGCTGGTAATCCTAACAATTTCATCATCTCTATTGCAATTTGCACTCAATGAAAACATGAATACTGGCGCCCTTTGATCCTGAAATTTTAGTTTAAAATACAGTCTGAACTTCAAACAGATTGCAGACATGAGAATCCTGAAAGTGTGGGGGGATATCAGTGTACTCACATCTTCACGACTTTTTAAAATGTATTTGCCAGAAATCCTTGCAACTCAAGAAGCTCTGATGAAAATGAGATGATGTTTTCTTATCCTCACAAAATATTTCGTAATGACCCAGTTAAGAGACAAATTTAAACTTAATGTCTTGCAGTTTCATTTGGCATTTTTCTTTGTTAATAATAGACTATTTTGAAGGTATATTAGTAACAGTCTGACCTTCATTAAACACCCACTCTTTGCCCATCCCTTCTTTAAGAAGTTACTGAATCAAGATATTATAATAAACTATTGAAAACTCTTGCAGTTCACATTCGCTGTAAGTAGGAAGACTTGCCAGGAAACACCTCCTATAACTTATATAATCTCAAATATATATCCATTATTTATAATGACATATACATCGAACAGTCCAGCCACCTTTGTTTTTCTGTTTTAGCACCAAGTTCCTAGATAACATTGCCACACTACCGAGGTCATTTCTAAGTGGCTGTCTAATTGCGTTTCACAACTCCATGACCTGAATAGCCTGAAGCCAGTGGGGGCCCCATCAAGGTTTATTTAAATTGAAGCCAGGCAGCTTCCACAGTCTGCCTCAGGAGGTTTCAATTACAGACATATGCAAGACAGTGCGGGGTCTTTCCATACCCATTCCTGCTCAGATTTCTTCATAAGGTGAAAGTTTGCTTCAGTGTTTAGAAATTGTGGAATTGCAGCTAGCTTAGGAGGATATTTGGGCAGGGGAGTTTGTTGTATTTTTCCATTGAGGACATGTCAGTACTTCCCCAGGACCCATCTCTAAATAGCTTTTCTTCCTCCCTTAACACAAATCGCATACCCTGCAGAAGAGCACAATCATACTGAGGAGAAGAATAGACCACTTGACATTTCCCTTGTTCCTATTTCAGGGGGATTGATTGCATCGCCACCCTGCAGGACAAAATTTCTATGGAAGTTAAGGCAAAAGAGTTACCAGCTCACATGGTAACTTTTGAGAAAGGAAATCTTGCATCTCATAATTAAGTTTTTCTGCAGTGTTTTTGGGGAAACATCACAGGTGGAATGTATACCGGCTTTACAATCAACTCTTGCATGCTAGAGCTTACATTTAAACTTCATGTCTTCTGTCTCTTTCTAACACACTGACAACAGTAAAATTAATATGTATTATTGTAATGATCTCTTCCACATGCATTTGTTACCCATTCAGACAAAAGAAAGAACAGTACTGCTCAGAATCATATATGGTACAAATTAAATATGATTCAAAAGCCTGGCTATTTTTTCCATGATGAAACCTCTCAAAAAGCATTTACAACATATATAATTCTATCAGGTTTTGGTTTCGGTTCTTTTTTTCCCATCTTGGGTTGACATAAGAATGATAAATTTTCAAAATAAACTCTACACAGGTGTTCTTTGCTGCAAAATTAAACTTTCCTTGACATATACTGTAAGGAATATAAGGTTTTCTGTGAATCAGTCCTAATACTTATTAGTCCTACTTAGGACAATTCTCCTTTTGAACCCCAAAATAACACTCTCCTTTGCAGACTAAAGAGTGAATTGTGAAAAAATTCACATGTAAATCTGCGACCAAGACATATGGGGAATTTGTGATTTGTGACCAAATAGTATTGCAAGTATTAACAAGTTTTGTGGTGGTTTTGCAATAAATGACTACTTTTTAAAAATATATATTTTTAAAATATACTTTCATGAAAAGTATCCTGGGGACAGATGAACTTAATATTTACAAATAAGCTGATTCTTTTGTGAATTTTGTAGAATCATATGGATATTAGAGAGTTTAAGGAAATCTCAGATATTAAATAGTCTGGTACTCGCAAATGTTTACAAATTCAGAAGTGAGGATACAGAGGAGGATACTGATGGCATAACTTTAAAAGTCAATTCAGATAGCATATTTTGCTAATTCAGTTATTCAGCAGTGTCCCTAATGTTGCACTACAATTACTGGCTGGCCATAAATACAACATACTTACCACTTTAGTCAGATAGACTATTCTAGTTTAAAGCAATTTTTTGCAAGAAATGTTTTAAGAGTGCATTATGTTAATAATCTTTTTCTTTTGTAAAAGACTGGTATTTTAATCTAATTTTCCTGTTGAATTTCACAAACATGTTCTGGGTATACACAAATGTCATAATTTCATATTTGTGATTATTCTTGAAACAGCACATGCAGTGAAGGGCACTGGTTCTCCAATGACTGGAGTTACTTCTGCACACTGTTTCTCACTACTGATGCATTACCTCTGTCTACTAGTTTGAGTGCAAGATCTGGAGAAAAAAATATATCTTCTTCTTCCTAGATGAAGTTAGTTAGGACTCCAAATTAATTTTTCCTCCCTTAAATTAATTTTACCTTGGGAAAGTAAACTTCCCTTAAAGGAGAACCTGTTAATATCTGCATTTCCAACCACCAAATTCTGAATTTTCCCTCATGTCCTTATCCTTGTGTTTGGGCTACTGTGTCAAGAGTGAAGCACATGTCTCAACCTACAGATGTGGTCTGGAATGTTGGTTTTAGAAATTACCACTATTAAAGTGTAGAACGTACTGGTCTTTAGGAGGTACCTAACAGATTAGAATGATAGGTTAAAAACAAACTGTGCCGTTACAAACTTGAAATATATATATATAACTGTTGCAAACATTTAATGAAACATACATCTACCAGCATTGGGACACTATGCAATTTACTAGCACTTAGAATATTAATTCATCTTTTTTTTGAAACAGTGTTATCATGCCTGCTCTGTGCAGTTACAGAATTCAACAGAAAGCACACTTGGATATGGGTAATCCTTCAAAAATATGTGAATAAATGTGCACCATCAAAGTGAATTCCTGAGGTGCTTGTGCTTGGTTTAATACAGGTATGGCATCTTTCATATGCTGAGTTTTGAACGGGTCTTTTAAAAACTTCATTGAAAGTATTATGTATTTAAACTATGTGGCACAGTGTACCTACTTAATTTGCTTTCACTGAAGATATGCTATTTTTAATTGAATATCTTTCGGTGGCTATTCAGATTAAAAAGTCTTGTTTAAAATGCAGAATTTTTATCTGAACAAACTAGCATTTCATAATAACTACTGAATATACTTTCAAATAATCATACAATGGAAAACTAATGATCTCTTGGATTTAATTTCCTAACAATAATGATATATATATCATAATTGCTATATGGTCACTATTATTGAAACTATAAGTAGAAAAATTTAAGTTTGAAAAACCAATTCAATTATTAATATGAATTGTATTCTACTATTGCACTTATTATTTGTGGCCTTGAAACAAAAAACTACATTGAAAAGAGATATTTTCCATTTGGCTATCTTTGATGTTTGCAGCAAATGAATGGCAGATGAAAACAAAAAAATCATTAATGTAAGAGAAGTACTTGCTTCATTGGGTATTTTCTGAGTGTACTTTTTTATAAAAGTAATTATAAGGATAACAAAATAATCATGGCCCTATGATCTATAAAAAATTACTAGTATAAGCAGTACATAGTGATCACCACCACTAACACTTGTGAATGCATCAGCACCAAGTAACAGTCACTTCTCATTTCTCATTCCAGTGTGCATAGTGCAAACCTACACCAGTACAGAATTGCAAGTCTAAAAATATCTTTTTCTTAGGCAAATACAGCAGACAAAAGACAGAAGAGCAGGGCACTAGCTCATACACTTTTTTCTCAGTGGAACCTTCTCATTGACAAAATGTCACTAAATTTAAAGTAATCTTCATTATAAAGGAGCAGAAAAATTAGTCCTGACAGAAAAATCAACACATTCATCTATAGTCACAGAACTGACAAAAAGATTCTGCTCCTAAAATAGCAGCATGGCAAGCCTATGACTACCCAGAAAGGCAGAGATCATGAAAGTATAATACTATGGTTACCACACAGACACTAGAATTCAGACTTGTCTGAATACAGCAAAAGAAGAGTAAAAATTATTTGCATGTACTTATAGCTGTTTTTTTAATTCAAAAAAGTAATCATGATATTCTAATTCAAAGAGAATCCATCAATATATTAAAAAAAAAAGAAAAGAAAAAAAGAGAGAGTATTGAATTACATAACTATATTTTAATAATAGCTTTGAGTGATAGTATGGAAATTGAACAGCTGATCCTAAGTCAGAACCAGAAGGTATCAGCAATTCAGATGAGGCATAGAGTGTTAGGTATCTTACCATAGCAATGACTGCTGCTCCAGCTCCAGCAAGTGCCACAATGAACAAATGGAATGTCATGTTTAGCTGCAAAGGGAGGCAAAGAAAAAGCTTTCATAGTTGTACAACAAACAGAAAATGAACAAAAATTCAGAATACCATAGAACAAATAATTGCCTTCCATGTGCCACCCTTCCACAAAAGTAATGAATAGGAATATCTTTCCAAGAGATTGATATCACTATGTGTCATTGTGCTTGTGCTTGCTTTGCTACAGTGCTCATATCAGGAAAAAAAACATAATTCTATTTAGGAATACAACATTTACATAATAAAATATTAAGAAAATTAATTATTTAAAGATAAGCACTGCAAAGCATTTTGAAGGTTTTGTTTGGGGTTTTTTGTGCTACAGTACTACAATATTACCTTACAAGAATTCTGTTTGTGGTAGCTTCTCCAGTGGCAGAGACAGCCTAAGAAACCCCATTTTCCCTTCAATACCTGTAGCTTTACATCCTCATATATTGATCCACTTTCCTCTCAAATTTGTTCACAGTCATATAATATAAACCAGGTTACTTACGTAATTCAAATTAACCAGCATCCTCACCTAATCCCAAATCAAATGATGACATTTGCTCTTAATTTCAATGACCTGGTTTATGCAGGAGCCACAGAGAGTCAACTGCACCACAAGAGCTGCATTTTCTAAGATGGTTTTGGTATAAGGGCGGATTGTGTACCTCCCCTCTGAGATTTATTCAACTATTTACTAGGTAAGACCTAGTGAAACACTTAGCAAGTCTTGATCCTTCTGGCTTCAGAGGGATCAGCATTTTAGCCTCTCTTTGTTTCAGGCAGATGTAATTTTGTTCGTCCTTTATCATTTTAAAACAGCACCAGAACCCTTAGCTGCACTGAAACAGGTGGCATTTGCCCAAGGGAAAAACTGCAAAGAAAAATGTGCTAAAAGCTACTATCCTAATGCTCAACAAGGTTTGGCCAAATCCATTTGAAATCTTTACTCTCCTGTCACAACAGTAATCATAAGCCCTTCAATCAGTGAGTCCTGTGGATCTATTCATTGTACAGCAGGGCACTAGCCTTCAAAAGCGTCTCAGTAACAAAGAACAAGATATTGGAATTATTAAAAAACCCTAAACAAACAAACCACAAGTGTCTTTAGAAAACAAATGGATGAAGAAATTGCACTGAATAAATTTGATACTTGGTAAAATACTAGGAAAACTACTTGCTTGACTGTATTTTTCACCATGATTTAATTCATCACCATATCTAGAATTAGACCATTAACAGTGAGAAAACATATATTAGCTACTTCCTACTACAGCATATATTATGGATTTGCCAAAAATACTATGATATTTATTTACCTCATTAGAGTCACACATCTTGATGAAACTTTCTGATGAGGTGCAAACCTTCTTTTCCTCTCCAACAGTTACAATACCTGGAGAAGAATAAATATTCATATTATTTAGAATTCCTGGCACAGATCAACTTCCTTTATATGAGAACAGCTAAGAACTTATTTTAGCAATGATATTTGGGTTTGGTTGACAATCGGGAGTCTGGAGCAACTCTCCTGTGAAGACAAGCTGAGGCAGTTGGGATTGCACAGCCTGGAGAAGAGAAGGCTCTGGGGAGACCTTAGAGCAGCCTTCCAGTAACTAAAAGAGTCCATCAAGAGAGCTGGAGAGGGACTTTATACAATGGCATGCTGCAGTAGAACAAAGGGTTAATGGCTTAAACTGAAAGAGGATCAGTTTAGGTTAGATGTAAGGAAGAAATTCCTTGTGGTGAGGGTGTTGAGCCACAGGAACATGCTTCCCTGAGAAATGGTGGGCATCCCATCCCTGGAAGTGCTGAAGGACAGGTTGGATGGGGACCTGAACAATGTGATCTAGGGGAAAGTCTGCCTGCCCCATGGTTGGAATTTGTTTTTAAAGTGCCTTCCAAATGAAACCATCCTAGGATTTTTTTCCATTTCAGCCAGCACAAAACTAATACATCATCTATTTAGTAAAAGCCCCAGTAAGAAACATGTAGGTAACAATTTTTCTGCCAATTTTGAAAAAATCTTTATTCCCTATTTTGATCAGAACAACGATTAAAAAAGCATAAATTATTTACAACCAGTTTATACACTTAAAATGTTCACAAATCTTCTGTAATCTCATGTGGGGAAATGTGCTGTATATTGGTTTCAAACATATTGATCTGGTATAAAGCTTCTTTCACAAGTTATAAAAAAGCATTACACAAACATACTTTACTGTTTCTCTTTTCAGCAATATTAAGTAGAATTGGCTTCCTTTAGCTAATGTCCAGATAACAAATCAAGGACTAGCTTGAACAAAAAACTACAATTAACTAATTTGTCATGAAAAATGGTTCATTCCTAATATTAATCAGTGGTTTTTGCACTGAATCTACAGGAAACAGGTACATTCACAGAATACACACTGTATATCTTGGTGTTCTATGAACACTCTAAATAGAATTAATAAAAAAAAAATCTTGAATATTAACAAAATAAAAGGTCATAGAAAGAAAAATGAATACACTTGATGGGATATATACAGATAATTTCTTTTTAAACTCATCTGCCATGCTGTGTTGGAAAAAAACCCAATAAATAATAAAAAAACCCAAGTTTTCTTTCCTCTCATGCAAGAATAATGTCAAATATTTTATTGAAATGTTTATTATTAATGAAACAGTTTCTTTGCCAAGAAATGCAGCATCTTTTATATCTCCACACAATTAAAATATACTGGGATTTTATTTTAGTACAAGGAAACAAAAGAAAGATAAGAAACTCTCTGTTGAGAGTATGATTATCCAAAGCTCTGTGGGTTGAGAAATCACTAAGACCATAACATGTAGAATCAAACGAGTCTTATAGAAGGAAGGAATTGAATTACCATCACCAACACAAGAATTCTCACACATTTTAAGATTACAAATCCCTTTCTATCTAAATTTCACATCCTCTCAAAATGCACATAGGTGCATATCCCCACTTTATTCTAACTCCCACTGTTCAGGCTTTAGACCCACTCCCTCTATCTCTCTTTCCACCACTTTCTTAGATTGTTACTATCAGTATTGTTAGTCCTCATCAAGGCTGAAAGCAATGAATCTTGTTGTGTCCAAATTCACCTCTGCAGACACAGCTGATACCCTAGGACCTCACAGCTCCAAGTCGGTGTCCTACCACAAGATTAAAAGTCACTCTCCAGGTAAATGACTAATTAAGCATTTTAGACAAGTGCCAGCAATTTGTAAAGAAGAGACTAAGCCAAAGCCCCATGCCAGATTTTCATTACTCTGGGAAGATGGACAAGGTTGACTCAATTTTTGTCAGGTCTGGAAATGCAGTTCATCTTTTATACACCGCCTAGACTGGTGGCTAAAAGGGCAGAGAGAGACTCTCAACAATTGCTTCAGAAACACTGAACAGCTCATTTCAGATACATGGAAGCAAAGCACTGGAATGCTTTCTTTTGTGAAATCTTAGTTTTCATTTAGTGCTTTTTATTTACATACCATACTGGCGAAGATCCAAGCAGAGATTAGCTCCATCCACTACGGTGGCATTTCGGCAAATGGTCCAAAGATTGAAGTACATGTAAACAGGCAGAGAAGTGAAAGCTGTAACTCCAAGCCAGGCCAACATAAAGATGTATGTCAGCATAATAAACTGCAGTAAAAGAAGGAAAAACAAAACCCATGGTAAGTCAGAACTTAACTGATACACCGTTGGAGAAAAAGGAGCCACAGAGAAGTAACAAATGTACCTATGACTGGCTTTGTCTGTTTCTGTCCTTATTTAATTTATGGTTTTGTTTGATAATCCATTAATTATCAGGTCAAAATGATGCCACAGGACTAATGTGATGTTTCTGAAGAACAAGAATTATGCTTCCAGAAGTGCAAGCTTACTCCATATTCCTCTCACTCATGTGCCAATGATGGATGTGGAGCAGCACACCTGAAGTACAGACAGCTGCATGTTCTGGGGAAAGTATCTGTCTCTCTCCCTCATCATCACTACTCCACAGTTAGGACAAGAAGCCTTATGGTTGTATCTTCTAGTATCAATCATGATGCAAAAAATTGAAATTAAATACTGCAGGCTTTGCTTCTTTTGCTTTTAAAGTTGGGCTCTTAATAAAAATGAGCATTTATTTATCACTGCCACAAAAATATCACTGGCAAATCCATTTTGCATTTAACCAATGAGACTATATTTTTGCCATTCTGTTATTGCATTTAGACATATTTGTGGTCTACATACAAGCAAATTCATCATTCAGAAAAAAAATTAAGTAAATGTCCTATAAATATGTAAACATACTACCTTGCTGCTCGTTTGCTGGCCTGACACCACTGAGAAACACACTTATTAATAACAAATCAACTTTTCACTTTATGCTGTGGAAAGGATATGAAGAGGCTACATGGTAGAATGCGGAAATTAGTCTCTAAATATTGAATCCAAATAGCCCCAGCATTTGGCGTCTTCAGAAATGCTGATGAGTCTAAACACATTTCTGGAACAAAAAAAATCATCACACTAACATTTTTCTAGCTGCTTACCTCAGAAAAATATTGTCTCTGAGAATAAGAAATATTTTTGAAAGCTGAACAAGGTGATCAAAAAAATTGCTAAAATTTAACCTTAAACAGTAAATAAGGGAAAAATGGAAGATATTTTCTTGTTTGTTTTTAAATGTAAGATCTCTCAATTCAGGTAATATAGGAAAAAGCCTAATGTAAGTACAGATTTTAGTTATGGAAATCAAATAAGGTTAGAATCTGAAAAGTTGTAACTGGTACTAAAAATTGTAGCAGAGTGGCTTACCCACATTGATCTGAGCAGGAAAAGCAGTCCAAAACAACAAAAAGTCTGAATTTTAAATGAGATCGTTTTTTTACTTTGAAGTTACAGGATGGATGTCCTCAAGCAATATTAAAGAGACCTTAATTTGATTTACTTCAACTCACTTCCAAATATTATTAAATAAAAGTATTTTAATTCTGAGGAAGTATATTTACATAAGGATTTAATGTAGTTTAATTAATCCAGTTTAAAATTTATTTCAGATTAATTTTCCTGATTGTCCCTAGGTAAATGAGACTTGCAGTAGTAGCTAGAAAAGCTGTTTAATACTTTTGATATCAGCTTTCCATCCTTTTCTTGTGTTAGTACCCCATGCTTCAATACTCATACTTTACATCCATGCTTACCAGTTTGAGAGTTACAAAATGTTTTAACTTTTCCCTCAACATCCAACTAGTTTAAAAGAAAAACTGATGTATCTAATTTACACAGAAAGATTCCTAAAAATGTATTCATGCAGCTAATGGCTGTGTTCCTTACCAAATTTCCCCAGTAACCCACTTACTAAAAACCCAACTGGTAAAACAGAAAGTGATAGCAAAGTCCAAAATAAATATGTACCCTTGAATACTGCTGTAGACATTTCTATGTTGCTTTACATATTGGAAATTCTATTCCATCTATGGCAGAGCAAATAGTTAACACATGTAAATACTCTTCTGTATATGCTCCTTTTTTTTTGTTGTTTGTGTTGTTCTTTTACTGTTTACTTTCTTCCTTTCCCTATTGCAGTGTTAAAGTTAAGGAAACAACATCTGGCTCAACCCCAGGCACGCACTCACAAATAATTACTTGGAAAATTACTTAGAAATGTAGATTCAGGGATGTAAATTCCCAGCTAAAGTGCTATGTCGAATCCTAATTTATTATTAAGCTAAAGAGTTGCACTCATTTTTTTCTAAGGCAGGAATAATAAATGAGAAAGAAGAATGTCTTGGTATAGACTTTAAATACTCATTTATTCTAGATGTGTATTAAAAGTAAAGCAGCCTCCTAGACTGTATTCTTAGCTTTTCAAAAACAAGTAAGTCTGAGGTTTAACGTGATCCTTCTAGGATTTGTGAAATAAACAATACTTGATAAATTTAGTACATGTCTCAGTGTAGCACACCCATAATAATTAAATGGAGTACTAAATCTTTTATGTTAGTTACATTACTGAAATGCAATAACTGTTTTTGTGACTGGGCTCCATATAGATTTGAGAATCTTCTTATTTTATGATTAGTACCAAACAGAGAAAAAACATGAATATTACAAATTCTTTTAAATATCTATTTGTTTTCTGATCTCTGGTAATGATGAAGCCTACTCAAAAATCTCCACTGAGATAATACAGAGCACTAGTACAGCAAAGAGAGGGAAAACAGAGCTTATTAGCCTTGGGCATAAAATGATAGTAGAAATCTGTCAGATGTTAGTTGCTGTGAGTCACAAGAGCTGCCTTCTCTGAGAGAATTGTCTGCTTGTTATGGAACAGATTCTCTTTAAAAACATGAATCTGATTGGTTTGGCATCTCAGAAAAAGTGGATCAAGTGTTGATTTTGCTTTAAAAACATATTTTAGATAAGAACTTCAGTTTTCCTCTGTCAGTTGCTTTCAGCTGAAGAACCAGTGGCCAACGACATGCCTAATTTCATTTCATAACACCAAGAACACCAAGAAGACAGGAAAAAATATGGAAGCTTCCTTTGTTTATGTAAGAATAACTAAAATACAAAACTTCAAGTTGAACCATGTGGTAATTATGGGTTATGCCTGGAAGCTGCTATCACTGATATCAGTGAAGCAAACCACAGAAATGTGATCTGGGCAGTAATATACTTACTGCTCTAAGGGCAGTAAAAAAAGCTTAAGCTTGCACAGCAAATTATTAGTTTCTAGCAATAGCAGGTGGTAGCTTACAAATTCTTTTTATAATTGAATGAAATTATGAATTATCTGATTTTTCAAAAAGCACAGAAAATAAAGTCTTTTTTTTTTTAGATTATTTTCTCTGATATTACAACCTTCCCTCTTTGCTCAAGAGAACTTACAAGGAATGCTTAAGGAGCCTGTTCATTTCAGGAATTAAATTCAGAACCCAATCCCCTGAGATTCAAAGGGATCTTTCTCCTTTGAAGTAGCATTCTGCTACGTGACAAGCTGAAGATTTCTGACATAGCAGTAGAGTGTCTTAAAGAGGTATCACAGTTTGTTCTTCAGCATCCTGTCTATTGTGTTTATAGCGAGAATTACTTTCTCTGATCAGTTCAATTTTCACTCTAAGGAGCGGAACATAAACTCAAAACAAATTAGAAGTGATAGTGAAATTCATCTACCAAATCCTGAAGATAAAAGATCTTTGATTTAAACTCAGTTCACATTTGCAAAGAATAGATTAAATGAATAATTATTTGAACAAACAAATCTTTAACTATTTTAGTGGGTTTTTTTTTTTTGTATCTTCACCACAGCTGGTAAAATGCTCTTGGCAGATTTTGTAAGCTTTTCAGTGTCTGTAATGGCTTTTCTGAGTTATAAATTATCAAAGATGGCAAATCATCAACCTTCTGGGATGATTTTTTTAATCAAAACAGACCAATGTCAGGAAGCAGGTATTTCAGAGCATATTCTGAAATTGTTTGTGTGGAGCACAACTTCTCCGGTGGTCATAGCTGGTTGAAATTCTTTTTCCACTAAAAACATTACCCAAATCTTATCTCTTTTAACAAGACCAAGATTTCAGTTACTGGTTGGGCTTTTTTTCCCTCCTTCTTTCTAATTTATGGGTACTTGTCCTATGAAAAGCACATTCATTAAATTTCAAACACTGTTCTTGTTTTAGTTTTGTTATAAATAATTTAGCACCCCTGAAGAAATATTGTATGATGGCTTCAGTGACCCTAGGGACAGAGACAGTGAAATCTTATCTAGAAGGTACAGTTTCTACAAACAGAGATGGAATGAAAAGGAAACAAATTAAACCTCGTTCATTTCATTAGGACACTACTGCTTATAACAAGAAAAATAATACAGAAACACAGTAACAAATTAAGTGCCCAAATAAAACTTAACTCCAGAAAACTCATGTTGCCATGTAATTTTATCTTTGTTCCAAACCACTCAGTGCTTACTTTTACACTTTCTCTCAATCTCATCATATATTTATTTTATATGAACTCCCTGATGTGAGCCCTCAATGCCGAGTTGCAAAAAGATGTACACCCTCCTATCTTTGCATCACATTTAGATTTATTATCCTATGACACACAGACAAAAAGTGTTTGCTACCACCCACATGAACTAAGAGGTTCCTTCCAAACCTCTTCACAGCTTCAGAAATTCTCTTAGAAAGTTTTTGCCAGAGATCAAAACCGGACCTACAGAGATCATGTACATCCATCCTGCTCAAAGCCTATCCTGCTTCATCATGAAACCCTCACAGTGTTGGACATCACCCAGAATAAGCCCAGGGTTAGCCTGGATGTCTCTTATGGGAATACTGGGAAGCAGCTGACCCCTGCAGTGCAGTGCAGTCCTGGTTTTGGATGCATTTTTCCAACAGGAAATGCAAGAACTAGATGCTGAGTTGGATTTTTTGGCCACACAGAAGCATAGACAGAAGGGTCTTTTCAATTTCTTCCTGAATTGTCCTCTCTCAAACGTCTCATTCACTTTCAATTGTCCATATATTTGATTTCAGTACTAATAAAAACTTTAGTTTTAGCACTTTGGCCAGCCTCAAATTCATAGCTGACCTTTGGCTTTCAGGCCTTCTGCTTCATCTTGTTCATTTTGCCCATAAAAAATCCCTCTGAGTTATTGCTCCTGTCTCTTTACCCTGCATACATTCTGCATAAATGCATTTGCATACTCTTTTTAAATTATTCATTGCAGCTGACACATATTTTCTCAAATGCTGAAATTCGTTTTTGATAGAGTGCACAGCTCTCTCTTCAGTTTGCAAGAATTCAGATTTAAAGTACCGAGTGTGCTCCCACTTCAGGCCTTTTGTTCCTTTGCATTCAATTTTCTATAATGCAGGGTTCTGACTACACCTTATATCAACAGTCCAGACTCAATAAGGACTTTTTATCAATAAACTTTTATGACAGAGTAGTTTAAAGATTAGATATTTGTTCCTGTTTATCACCTATATTATTACCCCACAGGAGTTTAGTTCTTATTTTCAGAGGTTTAGATTTCATTCAGCAGAATTTGCTTTTTTTTTTTCTTCATTTTTAAAGAAGATTCTCTACATAAATATTTCCACCTCTTCCCAATGTATTTTTTTTGTGAGAGCATCTTACATGTATAATTCCCCATATGCAAATATGAAAGAGAGCAAGTAGAAAAACTTGCTGAGTTCCTCTGGAAAACATTTTAACAATGCAGAAGCTAAAGCAGCCTCAGCTGCTTATTTTAAAATGTTGTCTAGAAACAAAAATGCTATTATTTATTTAAATGTAAATAAATGAGAAAATGAAAAAAAAAATTGTGCAGATGTCTTTAGACATTAACATGTTTAAGAAGGACTGTTGAGTAGCTCACAAGGAAATGGCCTCTAACATTTTAATTTCTATACTAACTAGCATATCCAAATTCATGCCTCATTCATGGAGAGAGATAAAAGATGAAGCAAAAATATTTCAACTTGTCTCATTTTATATACAATGCTTCTGGAAGAGACTGTTGTTCTGATATTATCACTAAATGCACTGTAAACCACAGAAAATACACACTTGCAAAGTCTTTTTTACAACATCACTTCCACTGCTAACAATCACTTGTTGGACATTTATCATTGCCTCCACAAAACATGTTCATTCTCTCTCTCTCTCTAACATATTATACTCCCAGGCACAGCTCCAAAAGTCTTGTTGAAACATGGATAGATTTCATGGTGGGCTATTACTGTCATGTGGTTGATATTCCTTGGCTGGCTTTCAGCTGCTTCAAGAGGAAAAAAGCCAATATTGGTCCAAATTTCCCTCCATAGAGGGAGAGACTTCTCAGGTTTGCCTAACTGAAATTCATTCATATACTGAATACTACCCAATGAGAATCTCCTTTGATTATTAAAATATTTTAACCAAAAATATAAAATCCTAGAAAATTAAAATTATATTTTGGAACAGTTTTATTTGGTTTTTTTAAACATTTTTCTTCTACAGACAGTTTAGATGGAAAAACAACTGATTTTGTCAAAACTAGGATCAATTGTCACTGTTGCTTTCTGCTTTTCATCTATTTTTTTTATCTGCATATATATTTTTCTAAATATATATTTCAAGGTAAAAATATCCCATGCATTATTTCTATTCCTTTGGAAACCATTTAGATGCATGTCAAAAACCAGCTTACTTTATGATTTATGCTGTTGATCTTTTGATAGCAGTGTAAGAGGAGATTTCTACAGTCACATCAGAAATGATTCTTTAACAAATTGATTCACTTTTTGAAATATTGCTTAGTAAACAAATTAATGAAATATCAGTTTGAAGAAGATAGCTTTGTATTGATGCAAGACAGTTTTACCTTGAGATGATACAATTTGTCTCTTTGGTACTTCCTTAGAAATCAAATATTCTAATTTTTTTTTCTGAATTTCCTTTAGAATGTTGATGGGTTTATAGCATTGTGTTTCCTAAAGTTATCATTAATTGTTTTATATATCCTTCAGGCAAGACTATAATTTTTTGTAGTCTGACAGGCTTCTGAAGCCCTATAGGAAGCATCTGTAGGAAGCACCTATAGGAAGATCCTTACTGCTGCTTGCCAAAAGCAGAATTTCCTATGTAATTTTTTTTACAATCTTTCAAACAGGAATTTTTTTTCTCAAAATGTATATGCTCATATTTTCACATTTGCAAAGTTATCCTCCTCCTTTTGTTTTTCTTTCTGGTGGTATTTTTCTAATGCTAGGAGGTGCTCTCTGAATATAGCCAAGCCATTTGCTTTTTATTTAAATGTGATTGAAGGTAAATGATTTGGGTTTAAAACTGGCTTTTAAAAATATGGATTAGATATCTTCATTAAATACTCCCTTTTTATGTGCCCTCCTTTCTATGTTCATGCCACATAACTGTTCAATTCAAAGACATAAAGAATGAAAAAAATCAGTTCCATCATTACCTTTTCCCTGACAATGCAGGCTGGTCCCTAGTAGTACATTTTCTAGGTTATGCTACCAAATGGCTGATAAATTTTTTATAAAATCTGAACCATACTCCAATGGTTTTCAGTGATGACAAGTTTTCCATACACAGATGAAGATATAACACCCAGCTGGGAAAGGACTGAACAGTACAGAAGTACAGATTGTTTACATTTTTCACATTTCCAAAATTTACATTGCAACATTTTTTCAGGAAGATTCCATGGTTTGTAGTTGGAAACAATGCAGCGAAGCTTAAACTAGAAAGCAGAAACAATAGTTGTAAGTCTGAACAAATATGTCACTCAAGACTAATACTTGGCTGTCAAAAAAAAATATTTTCTTTCCTGATATATTCTTAATAGGCTTTGAGAAGCCTATGCGAAAATGAAGGCGTAGGGACCTTCCTTGTTTCCTGTCTTCCCAAGCATTCGAAGTAAAAAACACGGCCTTTTAATCTTTTATTGTGACCTTAAATAAATTTAAAAGTTTCCCTCCTTCCTGTGCAAGCAATGCTAAAAAATATTTACAAAGCTAATTATGAATTTGTAAGACATCAACAGGAAGATGCAGCTCATACGGAGAACAAACGTATATGGTTTCTATGGGTTTTCTTTCACCATAAAAACAATGCATTTGTGATAATTTCACTGATGTTCAAAGGCTTAAATAGCTATAAAAAGAGTAAGATGTCTAGAGGCAGCTAATAAGTTAGCCAGGTGAGAACAAGTAACAGGGAAAACTGTCATCATCTGATGAAACATTCAAGTTAAAGCTAAGATGAATGATCTGAAAATAGGGGAAATAAAGCTATCATCTTGAGCAATTTATGATGATCCATAATAGAAAGTTAAAGCCCATGGAGAAAGTGAAACCATTCCCAAAGTTAAGCATACTTTGGAAATGTATGACAGCAGTTTAATTAGCAAAAATACTTACTGGCTGAGCTCACATGCCAAGAAAAAAATCTGTCATCAATGTGCAAGACAAAAAACACAGTCTGAAGCAAAAACATCCAGTTCATCCAGTTTATCACCAACAACAACATTGCTGTCAGTGAGCAGCAAGACCAAGAGAAGATGAGAAGGTACTGGCAAGGCACATTACAATGTCTGGCACACTCCTCTATTAAAGGAAATAGTGAATACCACAGTCAGCAAACGGGCTGCATATACAACACGTGGGAATTTATGGGAGAAAAGGAATACCAAATAAAAGTATGATTCTATATGTGTAATATTCATGAGTGAGAAAATCTGGAACTATACAATAAAGAAAAGCAAAAAGGCTTGGACAGATTACAGAAATAAGATAGAAATAGAGTCAGCACCTAGATATGCATAACAAAATAATTTCTGAGCTCATTGCAAAATATTTCTAAAAATATAACAAATAGTGAAAAAAAAACTTGCTTTCTTCTTTTTTTTCAAGATGCCATATGTGTAAAAACAAAGCTGTTGGGAGAGAATGACATAAAGATGACTCTCTTCATCATTCAACTGAGCTTTTAATTATTGTTAGGGCTTGTTCTTCCTATTTCAAGATCAAGAGCAGAAAACTGCAAGGAACACAGTTCCCTAAAGAAATTCCAACACTGGTTTAGTATCCAGGTATAAGATGAATTCCAACAACCCATAAAAATGTTTTCTTTCATCACTAACTCCCGCTATGTTTAGATAGAAAATGTTATTCACCTAAATTCCATCTAAAGGGGCCAGGCAGGATACATCCAGCTAAATGTATATAGTTGATTGAAGAGCTTAATATAAAAGACATAACTTAAAAGACTTGAGGGCTATTCTTTTTGCAGAAAATAGGACAGTCACAAAAAATTCAATTCATCTGACAAAGTTTGCCTATGCTTCCCTCTCCTTTAACTACTGAAGGAGCATAAGCCTTTCTCTTGACAACTTTAGTAACATTCTTAATTAGGTGGGATATATCTGTGTCAAAATAGATTCCCTCTGAAATTAACTACTCCATTAACTTCTGCGTAATTTGTGGAAAAAATAATGTTTCTGGTTTTCTATTGAGCATTCTCAATAAAAATCTAAATAGAAAGGTCAGAGCACTTTGAATCTCATCTTGCCCATTTCCTGTATCATGGTCTGAAACTACTTACAGGATGCACAACTAAATATATATGATGACAAGAGATTTTTAGATACTTTCCCTAGTTAAGATTGGTTTAAAGGATTCTGGACCCATAAGTATATCTGCTGTCTTGGAGAGAAAGTCCTTTATTTCTCACAAATATTGTATGAAGCATACTATATTCCTCAGATGGAGCAGAATTTAACCAGAAGCAAGGTCTCCCTGTCTGTCAGATCAGCAGTTTTTCCCCAGAATATCCAGACATGGTATCTAATTTTCAGAAATGAGAGCTTCACGTCTAACATTCAGAAATAATACATCTGTTCTGGGTGGGAAAGCCAGCTGAGCCTGCACTGAGCTCTCTTCCTCCTGTTACACAAAGAATCAAATGTCAATATGATGCAGTTTCACTGCCTCTAGAATAACTGGGCTGGTATGGAAAAGATGAAGTGACGAGTTCACAGATGGTTTTTCAAAACATTTGTGCAGCTTCCTTGATTTTTTTGCACAATATAAACTGAAAATATTTTGGGACATTCACGTTTTAGTTTAGGGACTCAAGAAGCATGTGTGAAATAGCACATAGGTAATCAGGTACCCAGAATTATTTTCCAAGGCAGAAAAATGCTTGCCAGTAATTAAAATAAAATATTCCTAAAGCTAAAGATACAGAAGGTATATGTAAGTGAAGTTTAGAATATAAAACATCTTTCTCTAGAGCCTTAACATGGTTCTTTTGAAAAGCAAGGCACAACGAAATAGAAATACAACAGCCATGATGAAGTCTGGATATATAATGTTTTCTGATGAAATAAACCAAAAACCAAAGCTCCTTTCCCATTTTATAGCATAACATGAGAGGGGGAAAGTGTCATTTATTTCTTTGTTCATTTTTTTTTTATTGACTCAATAAGCAGATATTCTAAAACAAGGTGTAAATGAGGCTTTCCATGCCAAGGGAGCTGGATATAAATAGGCAGGGTATTAAATTGCTAACATGAAAACAGTGTTACAGTTGGCTTCAGGCCTGTCTCCCATTCTCTACTCATCATGCTGCAGCACACTTAGATATGACTGTTTATTTAATACTCTAAAAGCATGTTCAGGCATGGAAAAATGAAGACTAGAAAGAAAGCCATTCCTTCTCAAATGTGACTGGCATTGTTTTACTGCTTTTTCTTTACTTTTCACAGTAAATTTAGTCTGCAAATGTTGCCAATGGGAGTCTTCACTGTCACTTTCACAAGGCCTCTCTCCGATGTGGGAGGCTCCACTCCATGGCTGACATGACTTGGATGCTGAGCCTTTGAATGCTCATATCAGCTGATAAGCCAACTACAGTCACTGCAAAGGTTAGGCTGGGAAAAAGAAATATCTTTTTCCATTATTTCAGGCAAAAAAAATTCCTTTTGCCCATTCAGAGCTAGAAAGTGAGCTATTTCCAGCTAAGGATGAAGGCCAGGAAGGGCACATGAAAAGTGTCTTCAGATGTTGTCTATTGGTGTTCTTAAAAGCCTGCTTTTCAAAAATATTTCATAAAAAAGAGAAAAAAATGTTACTTTTCATATTTCCATTTATAGAAATATAGCTTATCCATATAAAGTTAAAATAATTTTTTCTCTCTGAAATTTTTTTATTGCTTTTTTTCATCTATTTTCATAATAGGTTTAGTTTCAAACAAAATAAATTTGCTCGTGCAAAATATTAATGACAAACAACTGGCAGTGGTAAAGCTGAAGGACTTCGTTCAGTCTTTAACATGCTAAACTTCTATTTAGAAAGACATCAACAGATTTAATGTGAAATTATAGTCACAACTACAGTTTTTACAAAGGTGTTTTTGATGGGGAGCCATTTTTATAATTTTAATTTTTCAAAACAACAAATATCCTGTGTGCATTTCTGTTAGTATTTAGGCACTGGTAAAAGAAGCCA
Source organism: Sturnus vulgaris (assembly GCF_052056855.1). Lineage (NCBI taxonomy): Eukaryota > Metazoa > Chordata > Aves > Passeriformes > Sturnidae > Sturnus > Sturnus vulgaris. The sequence goes on along the minus strand of NC_142246.1, from coordinate 35,194,379 downwards.
ACTGTTTAGTCTTTGACAGTTTAGATCTTAATATTTACAAAATTATGAGCTCAAAACTGTATACAAGGAAGCTTTCTTGCAACTTGTAGTATCTGCCAACCCCTTTCAATAGCATTTTCTCATTTTGGCAACTGTACACAACAAAATTTATTACAGCACATTTTTAGCAACTGAACAACCTGGCCTTGACACACAATACCGATTTGGTTTCATTTACCTCTCCACTATTCTTTTTGTTGCTCTTAGGTCTTATTTCTTTATATCATTGTATTGTTACGGAACTGAATAAATTCTAAACATGTGGCTCTTAGATTGAAATATTTTCTAATTCCCAATATATATATTTTTTAAATCTAAGATGTCATTTTTCCCTTAAGAATTTTAAGTATGAGACAATGAAAATCAACCTAGTCAAGAGGATATTAAATTTTAATTGACATATACTCTCTAGAGTATAGACACTAAATCCAGAATAATAATCCAAAATAACCCCAGACATTTGTATAGCAATCTTACTGACACATCATTAAAATGAGACAAGCAATTAAACAGCAGGTTAGTGGGTTTTTTTCACTAGGAAAAAGAAAAAACTTCTACTGACTTCAAGGATAATAACAGCAAGGCATTAAACTAACTGATGGATTATTCTAATTGTGATCATAAACAGTATACAGCCTTAACTTTAGCTGCACAATGTGTATCAACCCAGGGCTTCTCAAAGTGAAATACAAACATTGCAAATCACTGATGAGGAAAGTAAAGTGTTGAAGGAAATAGTGTAATGAATCACTAATAATAACAATGATATTAACCATAGAATAGCTGCTTAACTATACATTTCTGCTAGACACGTACTAGAGAATTACAATTATCAAAACTGGGAGAAGATGTAGCACTGTTCTGCTGCAATATTGAGGACAGACATTCATGGGAGCTGTGAAGAAAAATAGAGTTCTGAAAATCTTGCTATTCTGTACAGAATTGGAATTAACTTAGTAGGTCTTCAGTGAATATAGATTAGAGACTTCTTTCCAGAAGATGAAAGCAGCGTTGGCATAAGCAATGACTGCTCTTTATTTAAAATGTTCTCAGTCTTTATATATATATATATATATTTAAAGGTTTTAAAGCAATCTTAGTCAAAGTGCCAAAATCATATAATGATGACAAGAATGAAAGAAAAAGAGACAAAACCACAGGATCACTGTGGAGCAGGTCACATCTACATAGAGATGACCTACACACTGCATTCCCCAAGTTACAAGATGCAGATAATCTGTATCCAATTTAACCTTAAATGTCAGGATACCCAAAATACTAGTTTTAATAGTCTTTGTGTAACTAGAAGTATCTGTTGCTTATATTTCTTTAGACTATTCCACTTAGTTAATAGTTAACAGTTGTAGTAAAGTACAATGGGAAACCCAACCCTGCCTACTCAATTATATATTATTTTTCATTAATGTAGCATAAAAATTAAATGTGCTTTAACACCCAGATCTATTTGGCTATATTTATTTATTTAGCATTCATCACAAAATATGAGGTCATGATGCAGATTGTGTTTTCAGGAAAATCCAGCTCCAACAACTACCAAGTGTACATGCCTCTTAGCTTAGAAGCAGAACAGTCAAATACCAAAAGAATTACTTACCTGACACAGAACAAAAATATTAAAATAATCCCAGTTGAAACAGTCAGCAATTTTAACATGATAAAATTCCGTTTAAGTCCTAGTACAAATCAGAATTTTTTGAATCCAGGTTTTCCAGGATCATAAGTGAATGGTCTCTCCAAATGAGACATTAATACAGGAGTAAATAATAATGGGCTGTTTGCCATTTAGAAACAAACCGGAACCTGATGACAGGTCTCAGCTTGTTACAAAGAGGAACAGGCAAGATTCCTAAAATAACTGAAAATATTAGCAAAGGAAATATTTCTTTCCCAGTAGAGCTGGAGGCTTTACAATTTTAGTCCTGCTCAGTACAGATTATGTTGCTGAGGTAACGAGCTTTCTCATTCAGCTAGTGCAATTCATTGCTCCTGAGTAGCAAGAATTACTTCGTGTTTAGCCAATACAGAGAATATTTATAACTCTGTTCTCCTTTGCTGTAAATTTTAAACACTGAACTGCGGTATCACAAAATATCAAAGAAAAACAAAACCGAAAAATAAACATCACAAGGCACTAAAAAAATATACAAAGCATATTGAATTTGTCGTAAAAGCTTTCTTAGCCACTTACCCAGGCACTCACACATCTGCCACAAGTGGTGATTTTGAAATCTCCGTAGAGATCCTTGATGGCACCAGTTGTAAAGAATCCCTCCACCATCAGCAGAATGCCATATACAAAGAATGCAGCTGCTACACCATATATCACGTACTTGAAGATGTCAATCCTGTATAGGAACAGCAAAAATTAATTATCTGCATAAATATTTAAAGCTGACTCTGAACTTTCAGTGTGAGATAATCAGGCCCCCTGAGTCTCAAACTTTATGACTGGAGTCAGTGTAAGTGTTGATGTGCCACAAGGACAGGTAAAGCTGAGGACAGGAACGAACTTTGAAATAAAATAGCATTGATACAAGAAACACTGGTCATTTAATCTAATTAAATGTGAAAATGGATCTGTTTAGGTAATACAGCAAAATTGTCACATCAATTTAAAAGTCATTTACTTTTCAATTTTTTTTCCTCTAAATGAAGTGGAAAAGAAAAAAAAAGAAAAGGAAAAGGAAGCAAAAATCTCACACATCTCCTAAGTTACACATTCCATCCAGCACTTAGGTTATAGAAGATATTTAGTTGCAAACTTCAATAAAACTTGCTGCACATTCAAGTAGTTCTCAAGCTGCAATGTCAACCTGTGCTAACTTCTCGTTGTTCTCCCACTTACTCTCCAGTGGACAAAGCATTTGATACAGAATAACAAACTCATCAAGAGAGATTCCTTACTTCGAACTAGAAACATATCATTCCAGAAGTAACGGGGCCAGATTATCTGTAATTCTTCTATAATGAGGCTTTAAAACATATTTTCACAGACACACAGCTGAAGCAGAGGGGTGGCTTGCAGTGTGACATGCAGAGTCCTAGAAGGCTCAATTCATTAAGGAGATTTCCTGCCTTGTCTGGTTGTTCTGCCCAGCACTGAGTATAAATTCAACATTGGCTCAAGAAGACTGTGCCTCCTAAATATTCTCTCATAACCAGCATTTGTGAAAAGATTTTCACTAGCACCTCTCTTTGAAACATTCCTACTGACCATAGCCTTAGATCAGCAAATTTCAAAGTTTGCTACTCGAACTTCTCTAAAAAGCTAGCCAGAGTATATTTTCAGTTTCTTGATGTGACAGGGCAGGAACTGTGCAACTTTTTATAAAATGGTAATATGCAGATTTAAGATGGTAAATTCCAATCTTATTCTCCAGGTCAAGATAGCAACACCTTGTAAAAGACAAAAGTAAAAGATAATAATAATAATAATAATCTATAATAATATATCTTTGAGCTTGAATGGTTTTCAAAAGATTCAAAGTCAGGTTCAGGTCTACATTAAAAATGTAATAAAAATGCAGCTAAACTTCTGACATAATTGGGGATGGGAGAAGTACTACAAATGAATGCTTCTGGAAATGAGGCACATTGTTTTTCCCTAAAGTTCTAATACCAACGCACTTCCAGCCCTTTTTTTTTTACATTGCTTTTTGTTTCATACTCAAATGAAAACTAGAGTAAGTCGATTTCTGTATGGAATAGATACTTGACCAACTCAAAAAGGTGAAACAAATTTAACACTGCAGATAGTATGAGATGATGCAGATGAAATTTATTTTAATATATATAATTCTGATTATATTTTTCTAATGGAAAAATCCCACTTCTCTGATTTGACAACAATTCATCCATTGTAACACTTTTTTTAACATCAAAACTGTGTTTTAAGCCTATCTTATCATTAGCGATTAAAATAAAGGTTACAAAAACAAATAGGAACTTTGTGACTCTTCAATAAACACTCTTCCAATTCCTATATTATATACTTTGAACAATTGTGACCTTCACCAGTGGTTGAAGTCTGGGAGTTCTGCCAGCAGCAGCTCCTCTCAGACCTTTATGTGCTCAGTTACAAGCTCTCATTGCCCTAAAGAGATTAGGACTTTTGAGAAGTCCAGAGACTATTTCAGTCCTTACAACAGCCCTTTAAACCATCTGTGCTGGGTCTCCCACTGAGCTGCTTGTGTCAAAAAGTGTACTAAGAGATCTCTGCTTTTTCCTTAGCCTTATGTGCATCTACAGGAATAACTTTCACTTAAGCCTTCCTTTCACAAAAGGAAAAAATATATAAAGCCCCACACTAGCCAAATATAGTAATCTATTTCTTCCTCATCCTCTCATTACAGAGGTCATAAAATCTCTATTCATCACACTACATGGGATGAAATAGCCAGACTTATTCCAAGGGAAAAGGATAAAGCAAAGAGTAAAACGATACATGAAAATTGTGAAACAATCACTCAACTACCTCTTTAAAAGCCAGATAGAATTGTATTGCAGCATAGCTACATTTAGTGTCTGCTGTATTTAAAGAAAATGTAGTACTACAATAACTTTATATATATAGTTTTGAAGATAATATTGTTGTTAAGTTATTCTGCAGCATCTAATACAGTTCACATAAACTTATTTTCTCATTAAGTTATAATAGATAAAAGATAGACCTTATAAAATGGAGATTGCCTTTCTTTAAAATAAAATGTGATTCTTTGTGGATGAGCTCATGGAGATTAATTGCCATCTGTGCTTCAGCAAATTCTCAAATGCTGCAGACAGAGCTTGAGAGCAAACAGGGAGGTAGAAGGGAACAGCAGAAGGGATGATGAACATGAGCCAATGGGCAAGGTGGGTAAGGAAAAAGAACAAGGGCTTACACTTGTGTAAGATGGAATGGAAAGAAAGAGGTGGGTAATGAGCAAAGAAAGGACAAAATGATAAAGATAAAAAAGATTTTGTTCTTCTGACAGGATTAGAAAAATTGTGTGAAGACTAAAGCTACTCTGACCTAGACTGCTGAGTAGAATAAGTGGAATGATTATTTAAACATGAAACAATTGTGAAAAACATATTGAAGGCAGTAAAAGCTATTTTTAAAAAATATAGAATAATCTAAACCATATTTTGCATACTCTCTTAATCTGGTAGATTCCTCATGGATTCTTGATCTGCCTTTCCTCACAATGCTATGTTCAAAAATGTTAAACATTATTGTTTTTAAATCAAGCTGATCCTTCAATTTTTAGTTCATTCTCTGCTTCTAGGTCATTAATTGTTCCATATTAAAGAAATTCCCTAATTCATTAGTCAGAATCTGGATTCTATCCAACAAGAAGCATATTTAAAATATCTCTAGAGAAAAAGCTTCCTTCTTCTGGCAGAAAATATTCAGGGAAGCAATCAATGCTAACTTCTCAATGAACAGGTTGAAACTGAGTGCCAAGTAGACTATCCCAGCAGTCACAAGTCAGAGGTGAGTGAAAATATTCTTAGTGAGTCAGACCAATGTTGCAGATTCCCTACTGTGTATTTTCATGGTGTTTTGCCAAATTTAAGTATTAAAAATTGCAATAAATCTGACAAGAAATAAACTAATTTGTTGAATGATCATGTCTGTGTTCAGCAGGTTTTTGTGAAAACTGTGTTAATATTGTTTTGGAGCAATCTACATACTTGCTAGGGATATTTTAATTTTTTTAAATGTGTTTAATATAGAAATGCAGTACAGACATTTAGTTGCATTTAACAGCTAAAGTTCACACTAGTTTGCCCTGTGACATGATTCTCATGCTGCCCAGAAAACCATTTTATTCAAATAATTTATGTGTGCACTTCAGCCTGAATAAGTGACAAAAGCCTAATATTCCGAAGGTTTTCATTGGACTGCCCACCAGAATACTCGATATTACTATGGGACTAGTTTTCCTGAATTTATAATTGTCTCAAGTTTCTATTCCTGAATCTACAACATAATTTCTCCAATATATACAATGATATTAAGATATTACAGATGTTAAATAGAACATGATTGGCAGTAAATTGTACCTATACTCTCTGAATACAAGTAGTTTCAGGCAATTACATTTATTTCCAAGCTAAAAAACCCTCAAACATAACAAGAAAAATAACATAACAAAGCAATCAAAGTACTGAAGTGTTAATAAGATTACCATAGTACAATATCTAATGAAAAACTGTCCTTTTTTTTTTGTTTTTTTGTTGTTTTTTTTGTTGTTGTTGGGTTTTTTTCTTGTTTGTGGGGGGTTTTTTGTTTGTTTTTGTGCTTTTGGGGTTTTTTTTGGGGGGGGGGTGTTTTGGGTTTGTTGGGTTTTTATTTTTTGTTTGTTTGTTGGGGTTTTTTTGTTTTGGTTAGCTTTTTTTCAGCCTGCATAGAAAATTTAGAAGGATGAGAAATACATGGAAATGCTACTATTGGGGTAGAAGGGCTTCTCCTATTTCGTGAGGTTACTTGGTTTTTTTAGACTTTTTTCTCTTTCAATTACAGGAAATTTGGAATACTTGATGTTTACATCTGGAACACACGATGATCTCTTACTCTGTAATCCAGAAATGCTGGCCTCTGTGCTGATCCTCTTGCCCCCTAAGGGACTGGTCCTAAGAGGGTGCTAAGACACTGAGACAGCAGCCTCCCCCCTCAAGCTGTCTCAAGCATGTAGAAATAGTTTTGCAAATGAGTTTTTAGAAGACAGGCAAAATATAAGGGGATGTTTGAAAGACAAAAGGTTTGGGCTATGCAGAAACCAAGACCTGTGGAACTTTTGAAAATTCTTCTCAGGCTCTCCTGCAAACTAGTTGGGAACAATTTCTTGGTGTGATTTCATGATACTATTCACTGAAACAAGTTGAGCAAAGAAGATAGCTGGTTCTATGAAGCAGAGAGAAATTGTTAGGAAAAGGAGGAGACAAGCAAAGACAAACTTCAGAAAGAAAACCAATAGGGAGAAAGAATTTATTAATAGCCATGTACTACCTGCAAAGTAAGACAAAAACCCCCAAGTAACAGCCCAAATGAGGTAAAAGAAACTGAAATGTTCTCACTTTGAAGGGAAGAAATGAAAGTACTAACAAAATGTCAACATACGTCCATGAGGAATTTTTTCTAGATTAGGCTAGTAAGGAGTCTAACTTCTAAATTTCAGGTGGGAAGAAAATAAAAATGGTGTATAGAATGCTCAACTAAAGTTTATCATGAAATGATAAGAGAAAGAACTAACAGTAGAGAAGGGATAAGACCAAAAAAGACGAAAAAGTAATTTTTATTAAAGTAGAAACAAAATACAATTGAAAGAAAACAGAGATAGTGATTATATATTTCTGGAAGAAGTTGCGTGTGTAATCACACAAACCATTTGCTCAAAACTAAAGCCAGATTGTTAGTATTACATAAAGAAGAGATCATCGTACTACAATATGCAAGTTACATTCACATTCTGCAAGGGCCAGATTTTCTTGTCCTACTCTGAAACAAAGCTGATGTGACATAAGTACCCACTGTTTTTAATTTGTGATGTACAACTCTACAGGCATGCAGAATGGAAACCTAGGTTATCATCCTCTAAAAGTTTGCTGTTTCCTTCCTAGGAATGGAACAGTTGAGTAGAGATTTCTTGCAGAACATCTAACAAGCCATATAGAATCCTCAAACTAATAGAAAAGGAGCACAAAGCACACCTCTGCTCTGTGAAGCTTGTAACTTTCTTGAAATAGCAAAAGCTCCAGCATAAGAAATGTAGAAATAATGAAATCTTTGAGTCCAAAACACTGAAAGTTTACTACAACCGATGGATAAGGCTTCTCCTCAACATTGCTTCAGGTTTTTTTATAACCTAATGTTGTTCTGTCTAAAACTACTTTCTTAGAAACTTTTTTTAGGGATGCTAATTACAGAAGAGATCAGGAGCCTTCTTTATCTGAAGAAAGCAAAAGCCCCACTGGAACTAGGGCAGAGTACTGTGCTGACTTCTGGTGGAATTACATGATGGTCGTTTCACACTACGGATACTGAATTCCCAGGCAACCTTCTATAGCAATAAAGTGCAAAAAGATGTGGCAAAAGCATGTTGCAGGATTTGTGAGTGTTTCATTAGCACTACTATAAACTTGGAGCCATACAAAGTACATACTGACAGTATAAGACTGACAATTTGTTACTGCATGTCCAGATTGGGATCATAATAGTAAATTTACCCTTTTGAGATATCCTGTGGAACAGAGAGTTAGTTTTACATGGCACATAAAGCATATTTAGCAATATGGATATTACATATAAATATACACTTTCCATTATATCTGTTCATAAAGTGAACTAAGAATAAAGGGAAATAAAGACAGTTAAAAAAGAAAAAGACATTTCTATGGAAACGAACCACCTATTGAGAAGGGGAAAATCATAAGACATGAAGTGATTATAGCTAATCTAAGATTTCAGTCAACCGAGAAGGAGAGCTACTTAACACAGTACTAAATAATACAGATGTCTGCCTGAAAAGTAGGAGACTGTATTTGCACAGAAGAAGACCAATAAATTCTTTATGTAAGATCACTCTGCTGGTATTCACATGCACTGCTATGAATTTTCCAGATTATTCCACTGGTATTCTCATGTGGTGCTCTGAATTTCCTTATTTAATTTCATAAAATGAGGACAATGTCTTTGCAGGTAATTCCTAAATCCTAAATTTTACTTACATAAGTTCTCGCTGGTATTGCCTTTAACAGAATACAGAAGACTGGACTATATAATATAGTTGAATAGGTGGTAAACATGACTTTTCAGCACTATATAATCTTGTAAAGTTCAAGTTCTCAGGTGCTGATATTTTTTTGCCAGATTTGATGCATCTACCCATGATACCAGATCTCAAAACCTATGTTCAACATCTAATATTTAATATGCTGTATTTGTCCAGTGTTGCTATTTATATGTGACTTGATTATTCCAACGAAATAAAAACTGCTCTTCTTAAGTAAACTGCATCTTCAATGACATTGTGCTCTCTCGGGTGGTTCCTGCCAAATTATAAAACCCAAAGAAGACACGTGGGTCAAGGTTGGATGTTCCTTGCAGAGCTAACTTCATTCTTCTACACAATGTCAGTTTCTGTTTCCAAATATGCTATGGCACAGGCCCACATAAGTTAGCAATTATTTGATACAGGGTCTTATATGTTTTGCTTTCCATAATACAAAGAGTATTTAAAACATAATGTATGTTCAAATTTAAAGAATACCAAGCTTTTGTAAGAGATCAAAACTGTGTAGGGAAAACCGGATTACTTCTATTGTGTATTAAGGAAATGCCTTAAACAGAATAATTACACAGTCTAATGCAAATATTGATAAATATCACATTTTATATTAGCTGTACTTTACTAAGGGTCACACTGTAATAACTTTCACAATATTGCACTAATATAGGTGTAGAAATATTGATGACAACAGTAAGATTTTACGGCTATCAACATTTAACTTGTGATAGCAGCAAAGTCAAAAACAACTACAAAAAAACCCCACAGAAAATCATTATATCCATTTATCTACTTCTCAAATTGTTTTTTTCACTAAGAGGAGAGATATAAAAGATTCTGCACTTTTTTTTTTTGTTTTGCTAGGAAAAAAACAGCTGTACATACATATGTATATTACAAAACAATACCATCTTAATAAACCCTGACTATACACTAACAAAAAAGTCATCAGCAGGCATAAAACTTGGCCACAGCAATACCTGAAACACAGGTTTCACATTCTGAAAGGAAGGAAATTTGTAGACCTAGGAAGGTGGCACCAATACAGTGTCTATGAAACTTTCTATAGAGAACAAAGTGACAACAGATTTACAGATTGCAACTTCATTTAGTTTACTATTTGGTTTCACACCTTTAAAGGAATGAATTTACAACAACCTGAATTAGCTTTGTCTGCAGTAGGAAAATGAGTTTAATGTTACTATCAGGGAGATTTCTTCATTTTCCACTCTAAGAGCATGATTCCCTTGCTCCATGGCCTATATATCACAAACGTGTGACAGATGGCACTAACTGGCCTTGCATACTGAAGAGAAAGAGCTGGAAAAGGATGCTGTTGGGAAATACACAAAACATACCATGTGCTGCTGATTTTCTAAAGTCTTTTGGAATTTGTTCCAAACTCCAGAAAAATATAAAAATCCAGCTCATGCAATGCATGCTTGATGGTCATATGTCTGTTTCTGCTGACTTTGTAATCTTCTCAAAATCAGTGATTAAGTACGAAAATCTAATTATATCTGGTACTTTGCAGGTTGTGTTTGCTGCATTTTATTAAGTTATTAGGAGAATGACTGAATACAACATCCACCTCAAGCAGATTGCTCCGTTTTAGTGAAACCTACAGAACTATTAAACTGACAAAGTCAGCAACATAAATCATTCACCTCTTGCAGTTAAATACTATAAAAGCAGTTTTCAGGATAATTTAAAGCATAATATGTATTTTCTTAGGCTTCCTTTGGATCACAAAAAAGTAAAATAACTACTCTGTAGTCACTGAAAGAATCCACATCCCAAAAAAAAACCTTATGACTTCTGCAAATTCCTAAACAGGCATCCCTTCACTTGGTGGGGGAGTGGGAGGAGGGAAATAGCTACCATTAGAACAGTGGTAATGTTGATAGTGAAAAAGTCTGGAACTAGAGGAAGTGAAGTTTTCCCAAAACTCATTCAGAAAGCAATATAATTGGAGGTTAGTCCCCATGAAAAGGTCACACATTGAAAATTCCAAATGTTTTTATAGCCATCCAATTTATTAAAAGTTCATGGGTTTAAAAATGACTGTCTAAAGAGAGTCTACCATCAGCTATATGATTTTTGAAGATATGTTCTCTCCATAAGGAATACCTGCTAATGCCTTAAGTTTTAGCTTTCATATTTTTTTAGATTATGTCTTGGTGTGGCTCTGAACTTCATATAGAGTGTTAGCAAGTTCTCTTCACAGTTTAGTTAGACAAAACAATCCTTTTCCAGCCTGAGAACCAAGGACACCATTGTAGCTTCAGGCCCAAAAATTGTAAACAACAGGGAATTGAGGAGAGCAATCTGGGAGGATGGGCCTTCATAACCTGAAGCTGTAATTGGAAAATTAAGCCCAATATGTAAATGGACCAAAATTTATAAAAGTGTGAAAACTCATGACTGGTCATCCATCTTGGGATCATCTTGGGTCCATCTTGGGTAGAGCCATGGCAAGGTTCTTGTAATACCCAAGGTGTATCCTTTGAAGGCCTTTTAAATAAATACCTACTTTATTAATTTAACACTGTCTAGCCTCTGTTCCAGGTAGCCTCTCACAGGCATCACTCTCTATACAGCATGTGTTCTCATTAATTTCAACACATTTGATTTATATTAGCTTTCAAGTATTTAGAGTAACTATTTTACCTTTCTCCCTCAAAGAAACTAAAGTCAGGTGATAATCCAGTGCTTTGAGATAAAATCCTTTAAAAAAAATAATTGTTTGGGGTTTTTTTAGAAATTTTTGCATTTTGCATCTTATTTACAGGCTGAATTTTGTATTTTCCCCCTGAAAACAAACAAGCAAAAAAGCACTCTCTCTACCTTACCCAGCTTCTCTCTAGATTGCCTCCATAACGTGGCAATTATTGACCATGATCGTTCTATGTTTTAACTTGGAAAGAAAAACATAAATTTGAGAAAATTTATGTAACTGAGCGGCATTAATAGAATTTAAATGACAGCTGCAAAACTTGCTTGTCATTTTAAAATTACAAGTATTTACTACTTGTCAATATTTCCACAGTTAATATGATCTGCAGCTGGCATATCCTCTTTGAATTCAGACAGTAATACAGGGAGATGGAAAGAGGGACCAGTCTTCAGGACCAGCACTCAGATCACTCCTTTGATTGCTCAGGGCTGCTGCTTTTGGCTGAATCCCCAAGGGCTGAATGCTCCAAGGGAACTTTGCTGCCTATTGCAGGTTGTTAATTCTTTAATGTCTCCCCAAGAGCCAAGGCATCATGTGGAGTGTGGGCAGCCCAGAGCAGCCCCAACCCCGGGGCCAGGAGAGTCAGTGGTGAGGGTCTGAAGCCCTCTGGCTTCACTGAAATGTGGTCCTGGGCCACGGGAAGGATGGAGGGTGGCCCTGGGAGAGGCCAGGCAGGGACAGGCAGGACTGGTTATGCCCTCAGGGTCATTGATGTGGGCATTTCTGAATGGCGGTGTTGGATCTGGTACTTTGGCTTTTATGTTAGGCATTTAGAGAGTGTTTCAGAGAGTGTTTTTCCCCCCTTGTGTCCTACTTTCTCTACAGGGGTCTGCTGCTTCTTCTAAATTACAGCCAGTAGCCCCATTGACAGAGATAAAAGATATCGAGTGGCTTATGAGCTGTGTTATTTGCATTCAGAAAAAACACTTGTGAACACAGTTAAAACAGCCTTCATCTCCTGCCACTCACATAAGTAGTCCCCAGATAAGGATTGATTTTTATCCTGAATGACATTTGAAATCCAGCATGCTAATATAACTATAGACAGAAACCAGAAGCATGATTAAACAGAATCTAACACACGTCACTCCACTGCAGCGTCCACCTGGAACATTTATCACAGGACAGACTCCACACCAGCCTGAGACACTTCACAGCACTAGAAGCATTAAGAGCACAAATGTGTTAAATAACCTTTAAAAAAGTACAGTTGAGTAGGGCATACTGCTAGATTTTTAAGTTCTTACCATTTGCAATCAGAAAAATAAAAACCTAGGTTTTATTTCCATTTCAACATGTATTGTTTTAAGAATGTAGGCACTACAGCATTCATTTCTACTTGCATGTTCTTCTTTCTGGTTTTTGGTCTTTCAAAAGTATATTACTATAGAGCTTTTGTACTGCTAACAGTTAATCAATATTTGTGAGAAAATATCAAGGATTTATTCTCCCTACATATTTTTTTTAAAGCAGTGTAATATCTACTCAAACAGGTAGAAAATTAGCATATGCAAATTTCTCTGCGAGTAACACAGTTTACCAGTTCAAAGCAACGGCTTCTCTGCTTTTAGTCAAAATATTTGCTCCTCCTGCCTTTAAGACATAAGTTTAGATATACCTTTCACAACTGAATAAAATCAAATTTCATTATAGTGGGTCTGCCCAAGAAAGAACTGGGTTTATTATCTCATTAAGTGAACAAAGAAAAAAAAGATCCAAAAGCTACTAGCTAAGAAAAACAAATGCCAGGTGGGAAAAAATTACTTTTACAATTCCTCAATCTTTTACAATGAATTATATGCATTTGGACTATATTCCCTGACTGATACTTTTACTTTAGTATGTGACAGAGAGAAGATGGAAAACGTGCTATGAAGAGAAAGCATTGATTTGTGGTTGTTCTGCACTAATAGCTTCCTAGGGACTAATAAAATAAGTTAGAGCCTAATAAAATGACTGATCTTTCATTCAGGATAACAATGAACCTTAGCCACCAAGTCAAGCCAGACTCATTATTCTAAATGACAATCCAAAAAGGCAAAGCAGAAGATACATCTTCCCCTCAACCCAACATATTATTATACAAGGACATAAAAATTCCTTGATCCAAAGAAGAAAGTTTAATTTTGCATAGCGGTGACATATTCATTTGGTCTGTGCTCCCTTCTGGCTACTAATCCCACAGTGAGTGCACTAAAAATTTGGACAGAAGCTTTGGAAAGGATATTGATGACATAACCCAAGAGAAGTTAAGAAATTTCAGATTCCATTTCTAGCTCTCATGCAAACATTGGTACCCAGTCAGATCAAATATGTATATCTTGTTCATTTTTCTATGTCAAACAATGAATATAAGGAAAGAGTAATAGCAGGTTAGTCAACAGGATAACCTCCAACACTACTCTAGCCTTTGTGACTTCCTTAGCTGGATAAATCTGTGTGTCAGTAGAAATTATCAATGGATCTGTTTTCCAAGATTATCCAGTCTTCCCTTGAAGCCATAAAAAACTTCTGACATCCATAATATGCAAATAGGTTTATAGTTTTGCTATGAAGAAATTGAAGAACTTGCTCCTGCTCAATCTGGTGCCTACTAATTTCCTCTGATAGCTCAAACTTTTTGTACTGGAATGGAAAGACAATCTAATCTTGCACATCTTATTCATAATACTGTGAATTTACAGACCATTAATGCAACAGTTCTTAATCACCCCCTTTCTAGACTGAAGAATCCTCCTATATTCAATTTTAAACCATCTATTTCCTATAATCTATTTTCTATAATCATCATTTCTTTGTGTTCTTTGAGGCACCAGCACTGTATACAGCATTAGGGATATGAATGAAAGATGCACTTACACAATGGCATGAGTGTGTTCTCTGTTCCACTTTGATTTTTCCACCCATTGGTACCAGGTTTGTTTTTTGATCACTGCTAAGCCTGGCATTTTCGTTATGGAACTATCTACCAGAAGAGGTCAATGTTTGTGATGATCACTTCACTTTTATGAAAAATATTCATGAAAGAAAATAATTACAAATGTAAGGATAGGCTTCTTTAGCTTTAGTTACAACCATTAGCAGCCAGGTAAGAATTTTAATTTCAAATATCTAAGAAAATCATGTTTTAAAGAGATAATTTTAAAGATACAAGAAAACATTTCATTTAATTTCAGCATACAGTAAACTATTTTTTTAATGCAATAAATTTAACAAAGAGAAGTTGATGCTCAGAAAAACAAAGGTCTTCCATAAATAGATTTTCAGGAACGGCAGAGCATGAAATCTTCACAACAGATTAATTCCAGAAAAAACAGAAGCAATAGAATTTTGACATTTCAAGTCTCAGGGTTCTGCACAACTCCTTGGTTACTTCTTTACGGTGCTTATTCCCAGATCTGTTACTTGTTGCACAAGTCTGCTTTGTCTATTTAGAGCTTTGTGGACCTTGGGGTTTGTTTTTTTGTTTGTTTGTTTTCTTAAATGCAAGGATGCATGGAACAGATTTATCATTATTATATGATGCAAATTTCAGTAATAAATTAATTAAAACTGTGGGATATTTAATAATATTGCAAATTGTTTGTAAATATAAAAATATCATCTTGGTCAAAACTTCATCTGCTAAGATTATGCAAACCATTTTTTCTAAGATTTTCACTAAAAAATATTTTCTCAAGCCGAATTTATATCCCTTGTGGAACTTCTGATCAGTTTGAAAAGGAAATAAGTAAAAAGAGCAGAGAACTTACAGGGTAAAGGCATCAATAACATCTCCTGCAGATCTTGTCATCTCAAAGTAGGTTTGCAGAATGTTGACGGTTCCTGAAAGTGCTTCATGCCCACAGCCACAGAACAGTGCAACTCCAGCATAGAGCAGGATGGTGGCAATCAGAGACGCGTAGGGAATGCCTCCCAGGCATTTGATGCAACACTCGAAGCATCCTACAAAAAAAGAGAAGAAAAAAGGGTTATGATACTAAATTATATCAAAAAAGCAAAAAGAATGTTCTATTTGTGAGAAACACTCCTGACAATTAAAGACTGTAGGCCAAAGAGAGTTTAGGTCAATTATAACAACCCAGACTGACAGAAAACCTGTGAAAGGTTAATTCAACTTCTGAGTTTTCTCAGTTGCTACTTGACCTATTAAACGTAGACACACCATCTGATTAGCATGAAATGTTAAACAGCTAGTTCCTCACAGAGTTTCATGTTTTTATTCAGAGCAGGTTACAATGTTAAAATATATACATATATTCACAATTCCTGCTTGTTACCTATCAGATTACTGAGGAAGACTCTCAAAAACAGGAAAACCACCACAAAAAAAAAAAAAAAAAAAAAAAAAAAAAAAAAAAAAAAGAAAAAAAAAGAAAAAAGAAATATATTCAGTCAAATTTCTTCCATATCATAGGTTTATTTCAATTTTTGGACATTCTTCTGACGACAGAATTGCTCCTGCCTGCAACACTAATTCGTTGTGCATCACTCAAATACCTCACAAGAATAAATAAAGACATCCACCAAAGAGCTTAAAATTAGAAAAAAAATATAGTTGAATTTTCTCTCAATATATTTTACTTTGTGTGATGTTTCTTAAGTGAAGGTAATTGCTCTTGAGTTATAAAAGGCCAGCCTCTTGTCCCAGCACCACAGCATCTAAAACAATGCCCAGTTGATAAAAAAAACATTTCTTCAGTAATTGTTCTGAAGTTTCTGGCACTACCCTGCCTAGCTTCATGAATGCAGACTCTCTGACTCTTCCAAATCTCATCAATCCCACAAGACCTTTTACACCCCATGGAACCCTTCCTATTGCCTTCTGAAGGGACAGAGAACGTGGCAGTCACTGGCTGAGAGAAGACAAACAGGCATTGACTCAGTAACCAGAAGTTGTATTTTCTCCCAAGTACTACCAGTTTATAGCAAAAAGGACCTGGATGGAAAACAAAGTATAGGCATATAGATTTTAAATATTTATACCTACAAAGACCAATTAAAAATTACATATAAGTTGTTCAACAGGTACCAATCAATATATTTTAACTTGTTCCAAAGGCTTTATGCTATGCTAAATCATAGAACCAGAGATATATAAAAAGAAAAAAGCCATTCTTTAAAGACAGTATGAGTACTTTCATAATGTCTAATTCTCAAATGTAGCTTCTCTATGTAATTTCATATTTTTTCCTTTAATTTGGTATGTTTCTATTTCCTTTAGCCTAGATTAGCTGAGTAATAACTTCCTGTCGGTTGAAACCTCCATTTACTCCTTTTAATGAACAAAAATAGTCATATATATATATTTAGCATATATATATATATATATATATATATATATATATATATATATAAATATATAAATATATATACAAGATTCCCTGAAGAGAACAGTTTAAGCCATTTTAAAATATGCACACATTTTACCCGGATAGAAACCCTTTTCTACTTTGTAAATATAAGTAACATTATGGAAGGCAGTATTCAAAAAATATAGCATACTAAACATTGAATATACCAAATGTATAAAAGACAAAATAATACCCAAGTATGTATCCCAATTGTATAAAAATAGAAAGATATAGCTTGAGACTACTTTTGTTTAATGACAACTTACTGTATCAGAGCCAACTGCGAAATACCAGAGGCAAACTGCACAAATCCACACATTTAAACTGCTGCCAAAGCCTTGCTGAGTACCCTGTCGCACAGGTCACCCAGCTCGTCCATGGGGGTAACACATTCCAGCCTTGTCGGTGAGAGCATTCCCTCTTCCCCCATCCCTCTCCATCTCTGAGCCCCCGTTCTGGGTGAAGAGCAGATCGTCCTGGTAATTCCTGCCATTCCACCGTGCTGGCAGCAGGCAGCTCTCCACCTCCACAGCACAAGGCTTTGGATGTCCAGGGATGACTCTGAGTCTTCTTCAGTGACAGACTATGGGGGTTTTGTACTCAGGGACTCTGTGTACTTTTCAGCAGTGCAAGATTTTAGGAACAGACCAGAAAAATGTATAAATGCCTTTGGAGTATCTAATTCTGCGTGCAGAAAACTGCATGAATCTCTTAAAACACCTTTGATCCTGTTTTATATGATTATCCTTAATATAACAACTGTGATTAATGCTTCAGTGTTTTAAAGCCTACACAAATAAAAAAAAAAAATTCACTGGAAAATCTACTGTCTTAAAGGCAAAAAACCTAAGAAATATATATTTAAAAAGAGTTCATTGAGCAAGAACTATGGGACAATACATAGTTATCTGACATCAGAGTTTATCACAAAATGCCCATTGCTATTTTTAGCACAGAATAACAGCAGGAAAAGCCTCAGAAAACTAGTACCACTGTACACCTATTGACTATTATTATTATTATTATTATTATGAGAAAGTAAAAAGGAAGGGGAGAGATGACAATAGGGTAATAACAGGAATGATACATGAGGGCTTGCAAAGTCAAAGATGAAAAAATAAGATAGACCTAAATATTTTCAGGGACACATGGACTTTAGGGAGTGTTAATACTGCAATAGCTTGGGGCAGGGAAGAGGAAGAGAGATTTTGTAAAGATTTCTTTTTCCCCTTCTGAGAAAGATGAAATGGAAGGAAGTTGTGTGTGCTGTTGTCTGGGAGCAGCTGGCTGTCATTACCTCCTGAAGCTGCTGCACCTCACTCTCTAGCTCCAATGAGGGTTGAGCACACACTCAGATGTAACAAATTCAGATGTCATCAAAACCCACAGACAGCGATATTACTTGAACTTTGTTATAATGAAACAGTGTAAAAATATAGTAAAATAGCATAGCAAAGTAAAAGCAGCAGAAATTATAGATGTAATCATATACAATCTAAGGAAAAATTTAATCAAAAATAAGTCAGTTTTTTCCCCCATCACTTCAAAATTTGTAAAGCAACTGAAACAAAGTAATAGTGTGTGAAGTGCTTCTCTTCATCTCTCACATTAAAACTGTTCATGTTTATAAACCTTTGAGGGAAGCTTTTAGTGGTATATTTCACCAATATAAGATCTTTTCATTCATAAAAAAATACTGGGAAAAAATTAATTCAACCACATGAAAATTTCAAATAATTATATATTGTCAAAGCCTTGCTCATTTATTTAACCCTACTACCTTTCTCACTTCTTACTTCACGAGTAACTCCAGAGTTTTCAGTGTTGTCAAATCAACTCAAAACTAAAGAAAACCAGTGAATCAGCACTATGATTTTAAAATGGATATTACACATCATTCATACAGCACACAAGGTAATGTGCTATAGGTAACATCTGCTCCAGTTCTTTTCTTTCAGCTGTTCAGAATGTGCAAATGGCTGTTTAATACCAGAACAATAGAAATGCTATTTTTACCTGCGCAGTGATATTGACTCACCAGCACAGTGTGACTCAGCTGTGAGATATGTGTGTACGTCTGTGCCAGACAGGCAGTCATTCACCTCTCCAAACACCCTCCTCACAAGGCAGTTAACACATACAGACACAGAAATAATTACTAGGAAAGATGAAAAAGATTGCATGCTCCTTTGATGTTTGTTCTCATCTTCAAATAGTTTTCGGCACTTTTCAAACTGTTCACTCTGCACAATAAACTTGTGCTATATAATTCAGCATCTATCATTCTTATTTTGCTTATGTGTACCAATATTTTTCCTTCAAGTAAAAATCTAAATCTTCTGGGACCATATGTCTTTACCAAAACTGTAGGAAGTAATCATAAACATTATCCTTTTTTTTTGTAGTTTTCAACATGAAGGCCTGTACTGTTCTTTTTTCTCTATTTTATTAAAATCATTCCATAGAGAAAATTTAGTCAAGAAATACACAGAAGATGACAAGAGAAGAAATTTTATTTTAAGCGGATAAAATAAAACTCCAAATATTGGCTATATTGAGTTACCAAAATGCAACACATTAATGTTGCATTACATATATCCATTTCCAGTCAACAAAAATCGCATAGACAATTACCTCTTTGTTCCTCTTAGTAGAAATATTACTGTCTATGTCAGAAATATTACTGATATAGATATCTAAACTTTCTTATACAGGCAAATCTGTGCCTATCTCTTTAGTTTCTGGGGCTTGGATGTAAATATTCTATTATATTTTCAATTGCATCAGCCCAAAATGAATTTACTTTCTGTTTATACAATCTCTACATTAAGAAGGCTAAAAATTTAGATATTGATGAGAAGAAGAAATTTTCCCCATGATTTACATCTAATTGTGCACACAAATTGCATCACCACAATAATTTCTTTGTTCGTGTGTTAGTGATATGTGAACTCTTTTTCCTCAGTGCAGATCAGGACATATAGCCAACAAATAAAATACTCAATCCATTTCTGTTCAGTATATTTAAAAGAAAAAAAAAAGATTCAGGACTTACATCTCATGCCACTTCTGTCTGTGAAAGTGAAGTTAAATCAATGATTTCAGAACCAGTTTTGGAATGCTGTTATGCTACTGCATTTTACATTAATGGTTAAGAAAACCCATTCACCCCAGATATTAACATGAAGAAAATCAATATTAAAAATATATATATAAAAAGTAAACACAGCAAATACAGAAGGATATTCTGGTTTTGTTTTTTTCATCCTTTCCAACTCATTTGCAGCTGGAACACCTAAATGATTAATCAGACACAACTGCATGTCCAAAGAATTACTGATTAATCACAGCTAATTTAATTTCCAATGGGAGCAAGTACCTCTGAAGAATATACAACATTTTAATAACATTTTTCTTTAAATTATTTTTCTTAAATAGTTTTCTATCTAATATTAGAAGACAGGACAGTAGAGTCCAAGTAAAATGCCAGAGAACTACATAAACTTGAAACAGAAAACAAAATAACAAAATCTTCTGTGTCTTCCATGCCTGGCTAGACATGCATTTCTTCATATCTAAATTTGTACCACTTGTCACGTAGCTTTCATGGCCAATCAACTCAAATACAGTTTCACAGCCCCATCATGAAACATGCAGATTTACTTCTGAAGTCTATTAAGCTAGACTTAACCTCAAGTCAAGCTACTGTTATGTAATATTTTAATTGATAAACACAGTCATCAAAACATAATTGAACAAAAAGCAACACTTTTTACTTATATCTTACACCCTCAAATTACTCAACATGTGGCACGAATTCCTGATCTGAAACTGGTCCCCAGGACATCCCAGTATAGCAGCAGGTAGAAGGAATCCAGCTCCCTCAACACTGTCCCAAGGACAGAAGAAAGACAAGACATTTACAATGTGGTTTTACAAAGCTGCAAATGAAGTGAAGCAACATTTGGGAATGAATCACATAAAGATCACCCCTGTACTTTCATTTGGAAAACCTGCTCAAGGAGTGCTGTAAACACAATCCCATGTGATTGGTCCCAGGCTCATTAATGGAATACATCCCCACTCTGCTCCACCCTCTCCCATTATACAAGATCTACTCACAAGTAGGCCAGTAATGCTAACAACTGAAGTTATTTCTTAATCTTGTTCAAGAGATGATTTCTCATTTAGATTAACCTTCAATAAGAATGCTTACAATTACAGAATTACCTGTCAAGCAATAAAAAGTAATTTTACCACAAAGTTAATTCTGATTTCCTCTCTGCTATGACTACAGTGGAAAAGTAAGCTAAACATTGAACACTTGTAAGAAACATGATATGTAGAAAAGCAAGAGTAATGCCCTGACAGACACAAAAGGATTTTAGGAAATAGGCAACTAATTGCAAGAAAACAAAAAAAACCCAACAAATATGAAGGTATCCTTTTACACATCTAATTGTGTATAATTACTGGATCTACTTTGACTTATTTCCACAGCGTAATTGGATATTAGCTAATCAGATATCAACTAATACTGAAAATGAAAGTGTTAGTCCTTAGGCTTTTACAGTCATTCTGCAGTTAATAGTTGCTTCAGTTACTGCACTCAGTGTGGGACCAAGGCTAAGAGGAATGATAAAGACTTTTTCTTATTTAGACGCAAAATGCCACCAGCTAAACTGACACACCTAACACTGGGCATTGTCAAAATCACTATAATGTGTGTTTGCTCATGAGAATCCCACTGGCCCAGATGACAGTTTTAAGCAGTGGAGATACAGTCTGGTTGTGCTGGATCTTGGAAGCAGCTCCCACAAACCCAGCCTTTCACCAGATCACTGTGCTTATATTACCTTGCATTTTAAAAAATAATCCCAGAAACCCCCTCTGTGGACTGGTTAGGACAACATTGCTGCCCAGGGAATTATATGAAGAATCAACATCTGCAACTTGCAGTCAGAAACTGTTCTGTAACATCTCACACAATTTCTCCCTTAACAAAAAAGCAACAAAATATTTACCTCTGCAACATCCATCCCACCCAGGCTCTGATTCTCTAACTTAGAGAAAAATTTAGTCATAAAAAGTATATGACTTCAGATATTTGAATGATACTGAGATTATCTCACCATGGACATACCAGGTCTGCACACAGATATCCCCCAGTGGCCCTAGGCCAACAACAAAAATTATAATTTTGCAGCATAAAACCCCACAATTTTCCATCTTATTTACTACTACATTTTGTCTATAGGTTGATACAAAGTACTTTCAGTAACATAAAAAAAACCCTATAAAATCCTTCAAAGAGGTTTCAAAACAAAAATTAAAATAAAAATTTCATACTTGTGATAAAGTAGTCTGAAAATGCAGCCTTAAGAGCTGAATATGGATGTCAGGAATTCTTAGTGACAAAAATTCACATCTTTATTGACAGCTGTCTTGGCTTTTTCAAACCAAGACAACAGCTTTAAGAGATGATGTTTTCTTATGTGGCTGAATGCTGAAACATTTTAAATTGAAGCAATAGACGTTAAAATATTTGATCTTTGAACATGTTTTGAAATGCAGATAATATTCTGAATCTTCTCTGTAGTCATTAAATCAAAAGGAATAGAGTCACAGTCTAAGGAACATAACTGAATTCAGCTCAGTTTTATCTACCATTTTTTTAAAAAAATTGAAATAATCAACTGCTCATTTACTCTATCCTATAACCATAAAAATTGCTCAGCACTTGTATTAGGAAAATACATTGTTGCAGAAACTTTTCTAAACTGAACTTCATTATTTGAGAAGTTTTGGTTAGAGATTTTAGAATTCTAATACCAGCCTAGGTCAATAGTCCAATGTAAATTCAAGTGTTTCATTGAATGCAAGCAGGTTTTTTTATTTTTAAGTTTGTAAAACCTCCTGGTAGCAGCACCAATATTTTTAGAAGAGAAAATTGTGCAGCAAAATTGCTAAGACCCTCAAAGACCTAATTTACAAATTCATTTATGGATAACTTTTTCATCCTTAGTGTATATGTAAATTTTAAAGTTCTTTATTTCATGGTTATTTTCATTTGAAATATGGGGATCTGGAGATTACATAGTATTTTAATAAAATACAGTACATTGCACAATATCTCTCCCTCCCTTTCTCATATGGATTCTGTCTTGATCTGAGTAACAGATAACAATTAAACCTGAACAAGGGTAATAGAATTAGTACACTTTCTGTACACTGTTTAATATTAGATATGATTTCATCCAGAATTGTCCCTTGTTCTTCTCCCTTGCTCCTTATTAAGCACTCAAAACCCCTGTTCAATTTGTAGTGTTTAAAAAAGAGTACTCATTACAGAAAAAAAGGGAATTCAGCAAGATCACTAATAATCATGGTACCTACTACATCAGAAATACAACTTAGATTTGCATTTTCATCATATGCATTGAACAAATTTCTTCACTTATACACAAGGCAATTAAATCTCAAATGGATTGATTATACAGATACCTAATAATTCACTGTCCTAATGTAGAGTTGGAGGAAAATGAAACAAGCTACTTTGCCAATGAGAAGAACTATTGTTTCAAGAAGCCTCCATCTATAACACTTAGCTATTCAAACAACTATGTTTAGCCATTCCACCTTGCCAAGTGACCTACAATATCTGTGTTGTCATCAACTGATATGACAAACTTTCAGGGCCAAATTAAAGATGTATTTTATATTTGAGCTACATTATATTAAAAATAAGTTTTCAGATAGGTTTAAAGACACAGCTAACATAAAGAAATATGATTTTAATTCTCATTGAAGCTCAAAGCATGAAAACAAACAGCAAGGAAGAAGAGATCCTCTCTTTCTCCTAGTTTAGGAGTCACATGTGTGCACTTCTCCCAAGATAACAAACAAGCTTCCCTGTTCCACCCATTTTAACTGCTCTGAAATCTGGAGGGAAAAAAACTCAAATAGGCTACCTACAGCCTCTTTTCCTGAATGATCAACACAGCTTAGGATTGCTGAATATGGATAAATGTATACATATATTCATATATACACATGCACAAATCCATTTTCCATCATAGTGGACTGTACTCTTTTATCAATAATCAATTATCTTGTTGACTTCCTCTGTTGCACCAAAGTATTCTGCCAAAGTATTTGTTGAAGTTGCATAACTCTAATGAATGATGAGAATCCCTAGATATCACACATTAATAAAAGAGCAGTGTGAAGCAGTATATCTGATTAGTACCTGTTGGCAAAATGCAGATCTAAGTTATAGTGACACCAGAGAAACAGTGGCTTGGCAGAAAAGTCTCATCATGAGTCCTAATCAAAGGTTTAGGTTTCATGTAGTGAAGGTACATTCCAAGCTTTAGCAGAGACTGCACAACATCCTGAAAAGTTACTCTGTATTTCTTTCCTACTCCATAACTCTCAACAACAAAGGGAAGCTACCTTAGATTGACTGGAAATACTTTTTTAAAGTAAAAATGCCTCATTTGCTTTTCCAGTTAGACAGGAAACTAACCTTTTCATCACTCTATGTTTTTGGGTTTTTTTCTGCTTTGATGGACAGGTAAATGATCATCCTGCATGCTGTATGCTTCCTTTAAGGCACCAGTGCTACATCTCCCAGCCCTGTCAATTGTAATTCTAACAAAGAACTAATTTAGGCAAAAGCTCCTGGCTGCACACCTCACAGCTTGTCAAATAAATTGGCTCAGCTACTATTTAGGTACCTCCATTTAGTAAGGTATTGAGAATGTGCTTGGCTGAAAACCTATGGGTTGTCCAATTGAATTAAAATCAAATTAACACCACAACTTCAAGAAAATATACAGAATATGACGCAGGTATCCAGAACTAGATGACATTGCACCAGTTGACAGGATACCTTCATTTTTTCACACTCATATGAAAAAAATTTACACATGAGAGGTTTATAAATGTCCATGGTTTTGTTTTTCTCTGCACAAGGGGGTAATGCTTCTGGTGAGAAAGAAACTCATTATTAAGAGCAAATATTGGAAAAGGGACCTATACATGCTTGGGAAGACTGATTTTACTAGGATTGGCATTGCTTGCAATGTAAACCAATGCAAAGTTTTCTGAAAAGTATCCATCAAAATAATTTAATTATATACATGCAAAAATTTGTATGTATTCAGAAATGAATACTCATATTTTGGGCATTGATGATTACAACAATGTACAGAAAACTGTGTTGTGATTAGCTGTTCTAGAGTCTTCAGTACATTAGGTTCATTGCTGCTTAATGAGACAGATCTCAATCTGCCAGTTAATAAGTATTAAAGTTACTGACACAGAGCAGTCACTGCTTAAAATACAAATCATTCAGGCATAACATAGTCAATCTTTATAATCTTAAAAAATCTTTCTGGCTGATTTAACACAGACAGATTTTGTCAGCTTCAAAATCGCTCTAAAGCTAAAGGGACAGGAATAAAACAAACTAGCTTCACAAACATGATATAAGTAATGAAGATGGGGGTCAGTTAATTCAAAGAGTTTGCCCAGTACATGCACTCCACAGATCATGTATCTAAGATTTGTACATCAACTAAATTAACCATTTATTATTGTTAATAAATGGGTTATAAGCATATTATATATATATCAATAATGCATTGAGGATGATTAAGACAATTATAAGTTTTTATGCTTTGATTCAATTAAAAACAATAATTTGTACACTAGTTCTGTGCAACACTTACTACTCTAATTATAAAGTGAATGACAAAGCCATGGATCATAAAACCAGAAACTATGTATCCTTTTCATCTCTCTCATCTAGAGTTCATAATCCTTCAATTCTTTTCCTCAGCCTTGAACAGAATTATTTCTCCCAAAGGAAAAGCTACTATGAAGTATGTACAGAAATAAAATTCTACACTATTTTTTTATCATTCATAGATATGTTGAGTAATACTGGCTTTAAGCTACATTTCTTTTCTTTTTTTTTTTTTTGGTGCATAATTCAAATCTTGAAAACCCAGAAAGCATTGCTTCATGAATTTTCTGTGCACTCGTCTGTTTAAATGGAATGTTCTACAAACCTCTTACATATTTAATAGGTATTTGTGGGTTTTACACACCTTTATTTTAGAGAAGGTTGCATCCTCCTTTTTTTTCAGGTATTGGAACACAGAAACAACCAGGTTATTTGCCAAGTGACTTTTCAGTTTGATAAGATTAAGATTAATATGATTTTTCAGAATAGTTACATTTATGTAAGCGAGCACACGTTGTTGTCATTTCCAATTCTTCGTGGTTAAAACTCAGAAATAACACAAATGCAAGTAGAGGTAAGATGCAAATACTTTGATCTCAGGAAATTTTCCAGCAGCTATGCAGGGCATAGTGGTCAAAAGAATATGAATAAAATACCAAATATTCAGCTTCCATAAATGATCTTTTTACCTCACAAATGCTTCCACTGTGGAAGAGGTTAGGGTGTGTATTTTGTACAGATGTTAGCTGAAAGCAGTAGATTTCTAGAACTCAAAAAGCCCAGATTTTAAAAATGGTAAAAATTAAAACTTTAATTTAATTGGAATTATATAGCCCTTTCCCTTTATTCTACATCATATGCAACTTCTGATTCTAATGTCCTCATGTTTTACATCACTTATATCTCAAAAGCCTCTTTTTGCTTCATCTGCTTCCTTTACCCTCAGGCTGTCTTCATCTTGGCTACTCCTATTCCCTTGAACACCTATCTGCCTGAGAAACAATCAGAGCTGATAATCTTGCTAGTTCTCTCCAAAGCTGGGAGACAGAAAGCTCATCTGCTGTGAGGAATGAGCAGCAGGAGCACAGCATTGCTTCCCTCTTCTCTCTCCATCCTTGCTCACCACTCCTCTCCAAGGCACTGAGATACTCTTTAATCAAACAGACATGCACATGTTGTCATATTTACTATCCAAATGGGTAGAACATCTTCGACTAAAGTAGTAGAAAAAGGAATTGCAAAAAGCTTCAGTATGATAGTTTGAATATTCTGAATATTTCTGTCTGGAAATAAACCCATAATCTTTTAATGGAAGCATTATACGACTGTCACTTTTACACCTCAGAAAGGAAAAAAACATTGATCATGATGGGGCATCCTTCAAGACATGACTACTTATGAAGTAATTAATGCCATTGTACATATTTTTAAAAAAATATATGAATGCATATAACACTATAAAATATGTTACTTGAACTCTTCTATATAGTAATTAACAGCTTAATCTGATTTAAAAACACCAATGAACCTATCAATAAGTAGATTTGCAGCCATAAATAAAACACGAGCATAAGAAGCTAATGAACTTGGAATAAACAATCTACAGGTATCATTTAGTCAGTGCAAATTTTCACTTTCTTTTTTTATAGATAATGACTTGAAAGATGCAAGTCATAAGCAAAGTCTCTGTGGTCTGTTACATGATTTCTCAATTCTACAACTAAAAATCTTAGTGATATAAAACTGAAGGTTTGTTATTGGAACAGAGTCATTAAGTTTCCTTCTACCAAGACCTCAGATTAAGTTATGTATTTCTTCTGAACAGAAACATTTGCAACCAACTTCTACCAGCTTCAAAAAGCCCATATAAATAAAACCTAAGCTATCTCCCACAAGAGTTAAACAGCCTTTATTACTGACTCCAGCAGGAACAGAAAACTCAACAAGTATTAAATGTAAAAACAAGTTTTAAAGTAAAGGAATGAATAACTGTATTGAGGAAAATGGCTTTCAACCAAACAGAATAGAATCTAGTGCAAGATAAATCTGCATTAAGAATGCATTTCATTTTCACTCTCTACATAAAGTGGAAAAAGCATTTATACTTGTACATTAAGATACTAAAAAACCTTTACAAATAATATATGGCACAAAGACAAGAAAACTCAATTTCAAGAACAGACTCTGAAATCATATTTCATATTAATCTAACTCACCTGCTTCTTTGCCATGAAATACTACCTTCTCATTTCCCAAAAGTTCATTTGTAATATACTTAGATGTAATTATTTTTTTCCTCATAGAAATATAAGGTTAGGGAACTATTTTTAAGATGGCCATGCAAAAGCAAGGAAAGATCTGTGAAAGGCCAAAGACAGTACAGGTTGGCAAACATGCTAGAAAATGAAAGTAGAGTTGCCATATAACATTTTCATCCTAATAGTGGCAGACATCTACTAATCTTTTTTTTTAACCACTGATTATGAGAACAAGTCAGACCAACCTAATCCTTACATAAAATTGCATTAAGACTGTAACTTAGAGTTTTCTTTTTAAAAATTTCTTTAGAAAGAAATAAATTTCAAATAATGCAGAATAAAACCTGTCTACAAGTGACTTGCACAAAATACAATCTACAAGACTGCATGAAATTCAGCAGTACCCTAACAGCTCAAATAGATGCAGTTCCACCTACACCTCTAGATGTAGATATCATCTGATATCTATATACCAGCTCACCCTTCCTATGCCTTTCCTTTAAAATAGGAAATGCCTGCAGTCATTGAGTACAGCTTATGTTGGCTTTAGACTATTTTATTATTATAAATTGTGGTTTTTATAATAATAAAATTCCAAATACTAAGGAAAGGAAAAGTTTATATGGAACAGAAAAAGGCCAATCCTGAAATAAAGAAGCACTGTACAGCAGCCAGGATCCATGATGACTGGCTCTCATTTCTCATGCATCTCCTTTTCTGCTAGCTTGCTCTACAGCTGGAGAGCTCTGCAGCTCTTCACAGCTACACCACTGTGAAGGGGTGCTTGCTAATCTCACATTTCACAGCCAGAAATATCTACCTTCCAGTAAATTATTTCACTGAAGCAGCTCCAGAGAGAGAAATCAAACAATGCAAAAATCAAAATTATATCTCACATTTGCATAGAAACCATAGATATAATAAAACAAGTTTAAAAGAATATTTCACAGAAGTATTAGTACTTTATCTTTCAAACAATATCTTTAGTATGTAAGATTTATATTGGATTTTCCTTATTTAAAAGATGTGTAGTCATTATGGTTAAACAGAAAATTTTCAAGTAGTGTGTTTGTCTTTGAGATGCAAATTAATTTTCTCATAATCTCAAAAAGTTTGAACCTGAAAGCATTCTAATGTAATATAAGTAATATCTTGTATTATAATGTAATATATAAGGTATCTTATGAAGTTTGCTGGTGATTAGCAAATCACTATAGAAAGGGAACAACAGATATTTTAGGAACACGTAGTTTTACTATACAAATAAAAGACATTTTTCTCTTTTACAGAAGTGTTTTTTTACCAAACATCACTGTTATATGTCCTGTGCCAACCGCTGAAAATGAAAAATGTACGTTTTTTGAAAATATGTACATGTTTACACCAAAATTAAAGACATGATAGTTGTCAACTACTATTTTTTTAAACTTGAAACTGTCAAAATTAATTCATTGCAGCTTTTCTGCACTAATTAAATTAGATTAGCACATCTATCTCCAGAGGTAAACCATTTAGCATTAAAAAAGGTCACAGTCTCAGGAAGTCTTACTGAGCTCCTATACAGTCTCCTCATTGTAACACTCTGCTAAGAGCAATATATTTTTCTCCTGGGAAATAAAAAAATAAAGAAGTGAAAAGGTCAACAGACAAAGAGATTTGAGGCAAAAAAAAAAAAAGTAATAAAACAGACAAATGCATTTGAGGAAAAATAATTTGTTAACATAAAAGATATGGATATGTGTGTATATCCATACCAAACTTATACATAAGTATTTATACAACTTCATTTAGGTTAACCTCTAGGCTTTCTCTGAAAAACAATTGGAGAATATGTGTTTTCTGCTGTATCAATTTTTATGTCCATGGCAGTTATGTCTAGGCCATTCTGTCTGGGATTTCAAGTAAGTTTTGCAATGCCATTATTCCAGGCACACACCTTCACCTACATTTACATGGGAAACTCATCACCCACATGTCAGAACAAAGCTGTGTAGAACTCAACAGCAGCTGCAGTGTGATAACAGGCCACAGTCACAGTACTCACTATGGGAATATGGACAACATTTTTAAAAAGGAAGAACCAGATTCTTTGTGATCCAGTATAATCCGTACAACCAGCAAGTAGATAATTCATTTATTTTGACTGCCACTACAGCCCTTTTTGCAATAGTGAAGGGGCTGCACAGGGCTATATAGCCAGGCAAAAGAGTTTTGACTACTTTGACAGGTATTTTGAGCAATGTTTTCACCCACTTGCCCAAATATTCCAGAAAAATGTTCCTTTAAACCAATCTGCTGGATACAATTTTCACAGACTTTTTAAAGTTTAGTGAGGGTCTATTTGTTTTTAAAATATTTTAGCATTTTCAAATGGATGTGTAAATTTAAGCTATCTTTCTTTATTTATCTATTTTTATATAAAAGATTATAATAAAGCCAAAATTAAAGTTCGCAGGTTTTTTGATTTTTTTTAATAAAGTCAAGTGATTTATCTGAATTAACAAAAGAAACTGAGACTTCACAACTTAAGCTGTTTCAGGATAGAGAAGTAGTGTACAGAGTGGACAAGTGATGCTCCTTGTATTTTTAGACTTCGAGGAAACATGAGAGGAGCAGGCTTTGGTTGATTATATAATTGTCCATTTCTGGTTTTCTCCAATGAATTCTAAGCAAAGCTTAGACAACCTTCCTACTTTGCCTTCTACATTACCTGTTCCACCTGGAGGTATTTGAAGAGTTCTGAACTTTTCATTTGTAATTACATATATTATCTGAATTCTAGACAATCTTGTTCTGATTCACTTGCCAAGTACCTGGACTATGCCTTTGCTGAACATGAAACACATGACACGGAACTGAGAGCATCATATAAGGAAACACCCAAGTATTTGGAAGAGAGGTGTTTTGTAGACAAAATCCTCAATGCATATGAAAGGAAATAGGCTAAAAACTGAACTTATGTGAACTCCACATATTCTGATTAGATGTCATCTAATGAAGAGCCTACCAACAACCTGAAGACTAACTGATTAACTATGCATAAGAGAAATATGCAAGTTATTGGCATTTACATTTTGATGAGAGTTTATAACCAGATGTAATACATGACAGCAGAAACCAGAACACTGGTTTACTATTTAATTTATTGGAACAATATTGATTTGAGAATTTCCATTTTTTGAACAGGGTATTATCAGCATGGAAAGTTACAATATTCTCTGTTTGCTAAGACATAAAAAATATGAGCAAACTGCAAAAAACTCATGCATATAATGTTAGAAAGATGCTGCAGTTATACTTTGTTTTCTGTTAACATTGCAACACTGTTGGTATGGATTTACAAGACTATTTTCTTAGTTTACTGAAAACCAATCCTTTAGTCTTTTTCATTACACATAGCCAAATCTAACAGTGCCTGAGCACAGATGGATGCATGAAAATTCTCTCCATAATCAATGATCTTCTCCCCATGTCAAGATTTCAGAGCTCTGTATGCTGCAGGCAAACATCATTAAGGTAGCACTATGAAAACCACTCTAACTTCTATTGTAACAACTATTATTGACTCTAATTGCACATGCTGCAGATAAATATCATAGGAAATTTCCAAAATTATGTTCAGATCACTGTTAGTTAATCCACTGCATTCTTATAAAAGATACAATCTGACATTCTTTGCCATTTTAATGCAAGGAGAATATCAGTGTGTTCCTTGGGTTGTTCCAATCAGCTTTCAGCCATGGGATTATAGTAACCAGGCTAGGTTACAGACACCAGCACAGGGAAAAAGAATTCAGCTGCCTCCAGGGATTTCATCTGCTTTCTGGCCTTGTTGAAATTTTCCAAAGAGATGATGGAAAAAAAAAATCAATTTACAGTAAATTATTCCCTTGCGTAGCTAACAAAATTCACTGAGCGCTGTGAGTACAGTAGCTCTTTGAATAGCTAGAGAATTCCTGGTGGGCAAATTTCAGTGTGGATGCAGGATGCATACTCAGGGAGGCAGATTTGTACTTACTGGGTATATTAAAGGGTAAATTTTAGAGTTCCAGCAAAGGTACAAAGTTACCTTACATATAACACCTCGAAGATTCCAAACAGACATTACTGACTAGATTCCATATAATAGCACATGCAGGCACTAAATACAGCACAGGCAACATCTTCCTTTTCCAGTTACATAATTTCTCATATCCCTTTCCCTGTTCTTATTTAACATTACATACTAATGAGGGTTTACATAGCCAAATATAGATATTGGGAAAAATAAATTATTTATTTTTCTCTATGAGAAACACTACAAATCTTTATTTATCAAACTTGGTAAACTGAAAATTCAGGCCACTTCCAGCAGACTCAGCTTTACAGACTACTGAAGAGTCTGAGTGGAGCAAAATTCTCTCACTATTTGCATAGACCTTTGAGTAGAAATTCAATAACCGAATCAGAAACTGAAGGGGTCCTTGAGTAAGCCAAGAGACCAGACAAGATACAAGATAATGCAGATGAAATGGACAATACTTTTTTTTGTCATTTGCTAGTAATATTTATGAGTACAAATGCTTCTCCTACAACACAAGAAACTCAATTTATAAACCAATGGACAAACTGTAATAAACATTACCTGCAACCACATGGTGGCCTCCACAAACCCATCTTTAGAATCAGTAAGCTCACAACTGGATTTTTTTCTTAAGTTTGCTTGGGCTCTGAGCCATGAAAGAATGACAAACATACAATATAAAGCAATTTTCATTATATGAGTAACTGTTTAGTTTTATGCAAATAAATTTTCATTAAAGGGCAGTTCTCCTGGGAGAGAAAAGCAAAGAAAAATCTGCAATTTCCATAAATTGCCAAATATAACAGCTAGAAACTTGTATTTGCTGTCGGTATAAAAGATGAATGCTTTTTTTCTAAACATTTGGTTACAAAATAACAGACAGTTTATCTTTGCAGTATTTGCAAATAAATCTAACTTTCATACATTTTAAGATTCTGACAAGAGAGAGCCAGCAGAACCAAACCATCATGATTTTTTTTTCATCAGACCCTCACACAAATTTTCGGTAGGTTAGGATAGCACAAATGCATGAAGGTTGGCACTGCATTTTGCCAATAAATTTCAGTAAGCTCAGTAAAAAAAATCATAATGAATTTTCAAGTATATGTCCTCTAATGACAGAAAGCTGCTCATTTCCACAAAGCACAAATGGCAATATGTTTATGTGAGCTCATCTAAATGACCTTAAAAGACTTCCTTCTGTTTTCTCAAATAGTAACCTTCTGAGGAAAATCACTCTAAAGAGACATGAAAAGGTCAATATAATGCTTTAGATGATGCTGATAAAGAATGTAAGAATCCTTCTAAAACTTGGCCATCCCTTCAGACAGAAACTGTACATTTCAGATCCGCTCAACTAATATTTAATAAAGAAGTCAAATACTTCAGAAAGTATCTAATATGGTGGGGCAAATACAACAAAGGAAAACTGCAAAACACACAGTAGGGTGTATCTTCATCCAAACACACTGCATTCTAGTAAAAATCCTTTCTTTTGGAGAGCAGATGGTATTTCAGCATGGAACAATTTGCAGCTCTGCTGATGAAAGGTTTTTGTAGGTTTTTTCTTTCTTTGGCCTTTTTTATTTTAAACCTTACTACAGCTTGAAAGACTCCTACCAACAAGCTTTTGAAGAGCTATGCTGGCTGAATGGGCTCCAAAATTGCACTAAAAAAAGAAAACAGTTCATTTTCTAGATGATGCCCACTCCCACATACCTAAAGTTAGGACGGTTAAGTATCACAAAAGTGTTTGTTCACGTTCTGCTCCATGTGCAGATTTATACCAGAGTAAAAACCCAGTACAATGCCAGGGAGTCTGGTGCAACCCTTATTTCTCGTGAGTGTTAAGGTACACTGTCACACATACAGTTTCCCAGCCTGAAAAGCTATTCCTGGCCATTACACTGGTGTCCAATGCCAGATGGGCCTCAAGAATCACTGAATATGTTCCGGTTAATTTTTTATGATAAAAGAATCTACTCACACACTTTCTTGAAAAGAAGAGGGTTATAATTACTTTTTGCAAAGACAAAAAGGATTATAATTCTCCATTAGAAATGTTTTCTTTTCCTGGTCGCATACACACACAAAATTGACCAATAGACATTTCTGGTTTCTGTTCTCAAGACCTCTAGGAATATCTTTTCTGAGGGATAAAGAAAATCTCCACTTGACTAGTATCCAAAAAGCCTGGACCTTTTAAAGGTCAGCAGCAGCACAATACAGGTCCTCCTGAGACAAATATTTCTGCAGTCATCCGTGCACCAGTATTACAAAGACAAGAGAAATACAAATACAAAAGTTTTTAAAAATAGGATGAGTAAAAAATGACAACAACTGAACAAAAAGAAAGCTAGCCTGCATTAAGAAACAAGTTAGATTAGAATACTGTTGAAATTGCAGAACCAATATTAATACTGTTATCTAAAATAAAATTTCAAAACAAATTCTTTCAATAGACTAATATCTTTCAAAGGTTCCAAATACTCAGAGCAATCAGGGAAGGTTAATGTGTTATGAGTTATTTACATAGGAAACTTATAGGAACTTTAAGAATCTTCTAGTAAAAACCATACATTTTTGTCTCAGCAAATGAGAAATAAACTTACAGTGACATTGGCAACAAAATATGAACTTACTGCTTGTCAAAATCAGTTAAAATGTTAGAACCTACTTCAATTGTGCAGTTTGCATTTCCAAATCTATACTCTTTTGTTTCATTATGCTGTATTTTAGCTGTAGGCATTTGTGTGACAACTGTAGGTAAGATGGAGATGTACAGTAACAAAAGTCTCTAAGAACTACATAATCTAGAAGACTAGTTTTTTAATCTCCAGGAATAGTTTCATTCTACTACTTTATGCATCCATAATAACACAGTTGCAGATAATATTACCTTAAAAAAGATCCTAAAAGAAAAACATAGGCTCAATTAGTCATCATGATTTTCTCTATCAAAATGCAAATATATGCATGTTGCAATGATTTATGCTATGAAAAAATATTTATTACCTAACCCAGTATTGTAAGTCAATATTTCCCCTGCCTGCAGAACATGAAAGAGAGCAATGCTGCTTTTTTTGACTGATCATAGGCAGCTGTCAGAGTATAGGCACACTGCACTTTACTTTCTCCTAACCCCAGCTGTTTTTTGCCTGGGATCCCTTCTTTCTTCTCTAGAGTTCTCCTAAGTTTACAGTGTCCAGTTTCTCCAATAGCCAGGAATATCTTTCCTAGCAATAGAAGCATTTTCCATGGATTATGTATGTCCTGAACAAGTGTACTACAGAATAAAAGCAAAAGGGCTGTGAAGGCAGCTAGGGATGGAATAAAACACAACTTCACTAGTTATTCAGTGGACAGAACCAACACAATGTAAATTAAATTTTATTAAATTTCTTTGGCTAGTTTTTTCATTAAAACCTGTTCTTAAGACCTCATCCACAAGGAATTCATATATGTCTTATTTGCACTGTACAAAAATTTTTTAGAACATTTCAAGAACAATTTCACATTATTTGAAAAATTTTAGTGCCAAGGTCACTACCGAAATTCAATTAGGTTGTGAGACCAAAGAGAGATCCTTTTGCCCTTTACTATTTCAAAATATAATTTTTTATATTATAAGTACTTCCTATCTTTTATTTCTCAATATTCCTTCCTCTTCACTGCCCCATATACACCTTCATGCTGTAATATCAAAGTGCTTTGGCAATTCTTTTTTATAATGATGCAAAATTAACCTACAGAATTCTAAGCCAAATTAAGTCTGCCCAAAACACATAATAACATAGTGTCATTTTCCACTGCTTTGCAGATCAAGAGAAAGGATTCCAGAATACAGAAGAAAAAGTATGTCACTGTGAAGTGTGGTGCTGATACCTAGACACATTTCTGTCTCAAACCACTAGAGAAAAGCTTACAAAATTGCTGATAATCGAAAAATAAAGGAATATTTTCTTTAAAAGAGTTGGACTGATCAGTAATTTTTTGCTTAAAAAGTCATTGTAAAGAGGCAAGTTCAATGGGAATAAAATATTTCACAGGAACATATTGTTTGGATGAACTTCTGTCATTCCTAAACTGGAATGTCAGTTCAAAAACACAGCAGAACACAAAGAATTGACTAGTGGTTACATTCAAAGGAAAAACGTAAATCTATTTTAGAAAGTTGATATTTATTTCTCACAGAATGATAGCTAATTTTTCATGATTTGATGAACTTTTTTATTTTGAGACAGTAAATTCTGTATTTCTAAATTCCTGTAATTCTAAATCATACAGATATGTACAGCAGTAAACTCAGGTATTTCATCAGAGCAGTTGTGCCATCACAGAGCAGCACAAGCTCCAAAATCCACCTGAGAAACCCACTCAGTTTTTGGCCAACTCTCTCCAGTGTACACTGACAAGAATGCCTAAGCTGCTTTTTTATGCAAGAAGAAAGATCAGAAATGTCCCAAAGAGCTACAGTCATATTTTAGCTCATTGTTTCTTGCCCCCTTTAAATGTGCTATCATCTCACAATAGGTCCTCTGAAAACACATAGCTCATTCTTGCATCATTGTGATAAGATTCTGAATCATCACAGAAGGTCTTCAGTCCACAGACTGGGTCAGCTAGGTGGCTCTAACTGAATTTTATTTTATATGCATACTCTATAGCTGTTACAGTAAGCTTATTTTCTCTCGGCAGGCTTAATAATCTACAATTGTTTATTTTTCTGTTGTAAGTCTGATAAACAGCTTTCAAACATTGACACTATGGGATGAACAAAGAAATGCATAAGACAAAGATTTTCTGTAGCTGGTTTAATTGAGATTATCTATGCAAGGGTGAAGGAATAATTTAAAGATATAATGCATTTACTATTTTCTAAGCAAGGGAACAGAGGTGGTGGCAGAGAAAGTAAATGAAAATAGAGTTTACTATAATATGAAATTCATCAAATATTTAACACATATTCAGTTCTCAAGCACAGTTTTGCTATCAGATCCAATGCATATGTTTTGCACTAAGGATGGATTTTGATCATTTACATTAAGTATAATTAAAACAACATAGATAAAGTCAAGCGATTAAAAGTAAAAAAAAAGAGGTAATGAGACGTATTTTAATTAAGAATAAGACTATTGCAATCAGATACAACTATTTATGCAAAGAGATTTTTGTTACTACTGTAAGATTCCTGTCCAGACAGACCATTGTCACATTCCATTGAAAAGTGCAGAATCCAGACAATTAATATGGTAGTATGTCCAGATATAAGTCACCATTCTTTTCTAAACCAAACCAGCTACTTCACCACTTCATACTCTGCCTCTTTCTGGATTTTCTACTTCAAGCTCCAAGTGTTAAGATTTATTTCTATGTAGCTGGATCAATGAGCTCTTTTGCACTAGCTCTGAATGTTATCTCATCTGCCAAGGTTGCAGAATGATGTGGAATAAATGAACACCTGCTCTTGAAAAGGAAGCTATCTGAAACACCAGGCCTTGGCAAGATCAGTATAGAATATGCATGTCACCCAGAAAATCTGTTACAATGGCCAGCTGCCAAGGAATTTTTGTTCCCAGGGAAACACAGGTTAAAACTGCTGTCAATAATTTGTCTTAAGAAGACAAAGAATCCAGTCAAAGTGGGGAAAATACAAGAAAGTACACAAAAAAAAGTATTGAATAAATTTTGCAAATAAAAATATTTGAGTTCCTTCTTTTCCACTGCTTCTAAAGAGCTAGAAATATATTGTTGATACACTGAGCAATGATTCAGTCAGAATTGAGTCATAAGTTCATTATCCTCCTCAGGGACAAAAATTGCTCAACATACTTTGTAACAAACTGAATTTGATGGCATAAATCTGGTACAAAACCTCCCTTAAGCCCCTGTTTCTTTCATCAAGTTAAAAATATTGAAATATATATGCAAAGAAGTTTTGACAATTTAATTTTTTCTTTTGTGTGCATGTATTCTGATAATAAGACATACAGGAAGAAAAAAGGGAAAGAAGAAATGTGAACTTGAATATGAGAAGGAAATAGAGATGAGGTTCAGAGACAGTAGGCTACAATTATGGTTCCTGTCTCAAAATGTTTAAATACAGAAAAGGCTTGATACATGTTTAAATACTGAGTGTTCTCTGCCAGCATCTTTCAGACATGCAACTGTCTTGGAATTTTGCAAAGAAAATAAATTTCTGGGACCTACTTGACATCCAAAAATGCCATAGAGTCTCAAATTTTGTTTTGATAACATCAAAGAGATAGGCATTGTTCTTTCCTGTTTGTAAAGGAAAGTATTAAATATAACAGTAGCTTTCTTCTAAAGACAGTATAAATTTTTTCTTCCTTAGTTGAACATGGAAAACTGTCAAGGGTTGTCTTCTTTCTTCATGATAGCATTTGGCACATTCAAGACTAAAGCATGAGCCTGCTTAGTTGACCAATATTTTGTCTTCAACCAATGGTGAGATATGAAAGTTTTAGCAAAATTCCATCACACCTTTTCTTTGTCTTCATATTATCTCTGTCTACTGGTTTGAGTACAATACAGCTTCTTATAAGATTTCCTTTGATTTCTTCAACAAAATTTCTGTGTTCTCAATGACTGCAAAGCCAGATAACTGAAGAGTTCAATTGGGTGTAAGATGCAACATTGGCTCATAAATCTGGAACAAGATTTTTAAACAGAACACAAAATCGCGTACAAATAATTAAGAAAGGAATATGGATGTTTTCTTCCATAAGTTTAGGGTGGGTTTTTTTCTCCTACAGATAAAGAGCTTAACAAGATGGTTATTTCTTGATAAGATTTGTTTGTATTGATTATTGAGTTATTTTATTTGTCTTACTTGAATGTTAAATGTCAAAGCCCTAAGGTGAAGTTAAAAGTGAGACTGACTCCCCAGCAAAGGAGAAAGCTCTCAGGGACACTGGGATGCTTGACAGCATATCCTGCTCTGACCTCAAAAGGTTTGATGCTTCTAAAAGACAGCAAAAGGTTTGAGAGAGATGTGTTTTATATTCTTGACAAACGTGGCAAGGAAATGCCAGAGGGTTTATTGATGTTAAGTAAAGGCTTCTTCCAGCCTGGTTAAACTACTATTTGCTTTTGGGCAATTAACTACACATGTCCTTCACTACAGAAGTAGAATACTAAATTTCTCAGTAACCATATGAGATCAGTAGGGCAGATGTCGATTTTAAAGATAATGGCCTAAAGATATTTCAGAGTTTGCAATTGAGCAATTAGCTCAAATTTCAATTTGTATGGATTTCTAGCTGCAGCAACCTTGTCCCTGCCTCGTAAAGCTGATTTCATATTAGTCTTTATAGCACCATTTTATGAAACTGCAGATTTGAATACTTTTTCCCTTTAACTTTCTCCTTTTCCCAGCTTACTGCTCAAAGTAGTTCTATTGGTCATAACAAGGCCAACACAGCTGTAGTTCCTAGAACTTCATAAACTGTGACAAGATTTTATGCTAACATTTTCCTACTTTTCACGAAGTTAAAAAAACCACATCATGACCCACCAAGCTGGCAGAGTAAATGAGTTATTTCCAGTCCTAGCTTTCTGATGACACTGAGTTGTAGTGTTTTGCTAGATGACATGAGGCAAGTATAGGAGTAATAAATGCTGAATTTTCCCTTCTCCCCCTTAATTTTTTTGTTTGCTTGTTTTAACCCAGAATGGAACAGTAGATATTTCTAGAACTTCTATATAAATAAGAGTATGCGATATTTAAGATGGGCAGATTTTAATATGTATCATATGATATAAAACGAGGAAGAAGAAGCCTCCAAAAGCTATCTAAGCCATTTGCTATTATCAGAGAGAAACCAGTCATGCCCAATGCCCTTATGTCAGCTTTCTGGTATCCTGACCAGGAAATACCTTGCCAACAGATACTCTATAGCTTTGCTTTAAATAGTTTTATTTGGACTAGATTTTCCATACATCTAACTGCCATAATTTGCATCTACTCATGTTAGGAGTTAACAAAGGTATGTCCTTTCTTCTTAGTTCCAATTCAAGAAGATAAAAGAACAAAGAAAAGACTCTTCAAAAGTTCTAAGAGTTAACAAGGGATAGTTGTGGCAAAGAGATCTTCAAGGCAAAAAAAAATACTGAAGAGAACTGAAGATCCAAGCATTTGTCCCCAAGTATACTATAGGTAAATCACCATACTATAAATAATGTGTTATTTATTATAATTCCTAATTTGTTTTTAAATATGAAAATTACTGAAATATATTGATATTTGTACAATTTCATGAGTTATAAGAAATTTAGAACATATCTGACATACTATGTGGTAAGAAATTGAAATATGAAATTCATATAGTAAGAAAACACAAAGAAAGATAAAAGCAAAGCTAGGGAAAAAACACATAACTTGTTCACACATTTCATATGGCATCATTTCATCACTAACCATTTACGAAGCATAAATGAGTCACTAAACAAGTTTTCAGGTTTAAGACACTTCTCTAGGCAGGCAAATATTTTCAGTTTCCAGTATTTCTACACCCACTAACTGAGGATTTTACCAGGATGAAAAAAATGGGTATCCAAGATGTTAGAAATCAACAACAAAACACAATATTTAGGGTAAGTGCTGGAATCAAAAATATACTCCTTGAAATTTGAAAAAACATTTTTCATATTAATAATTATATATATATATGTATGTTTATATCACACAGCCTGAGCTGTTAAACAACTAATTCTACAACACAGTTGAACACAACAGCAATATATCCTCCTTGATTTTAAAACTATGTTCTGCAAAAACAAAATTTCTTTTTGGTTAAACAAGAAATAAGGTATTGTTTAAGAGACCATTGTTATTCTGTTATTCTTTACTCGTAAGTCATTGCTACAATAAAATAAAACAAAATACAGTTTTCTCAAAATTTCCCCTACAATTACTGCAGAATGGTATTTGGGGTGCCAAAATGTTCCTTCGTATGGCTGGTGCAAAATATATTAAAAGCTTGAAATTATTTTGAAAATAACCAGAGTGGAAAGCTCTTCCCTTTTCCATAGCTGAAGTTTCATAAATAAACATCTTCCCAACACCAGTTTCTTGATGTGTCAAATCTCCCTTTCTGCATCAGCCCAAAGCAAGATGAGAAGTATAGACCAAAAGAGACAAGAAATTATCCATCTTTGCTTCCAAGTGGTGTACTGCTAGTTTCTGTAGGCATTAACACTGGCATTCAACTGCTGTACTAAGTAGGTGACAGGGATAAAAAAATGGTTGTTTTTTGATTTTATTGGTAAATTTAGTTTACTCTAATCTCCAAACATTATTAATATCTTCGATAATAATAATAATAATAATAATAATAATAATAATAATAATAATAATAATAATAATAATAATAATAATAAAAATAATAATAATATCTTGGCCTGAGAGAGATCCTCATAATGACCTTTGAAGGGGGTAGATTTAGTGCAAAAAATTGTAAAGAAATTGTCATTATCTAAGAGTCCCGAGGTCAGCATATCCTAATCGAGGATATCAAAGGTGGTATAGTCTCTATTGCCTCCTGAAAGATCCAGGAAGCAACAACTGAAATATTAGCAACTGCTTTATTTATTAAAAAATCATACTAAATGCAAGGTGAGATCTGGAACCAACAATCAGTTCCAGAGGAATTTCCAGAAGGTCATTCCAGAGTACAGACAGTTTCACTTGTACAGTCCAAGGTGATGTTCTCACAGAAGAGCTGCTTTTTTAAACTCTATCTGTAGCTGCAACCCAGCAAAAGCCTTCACTACAAAGGACAGTTTCTTACAGCTTTACTCCCATTGTTACTGGAAATCTAATTTGGGAGTGTAATGTCAAATTGTGTTGAAAACTGCTGAATGAAGAGAAAGCCTTAGCATCTACTGTTTAAATAGAAGACCAAGAAATAGAATCCTCCAAGAGAAAGGAAAAGCATGGGCTGGGTTTTTGGGGTTGGTAATACACATAAGTGAGGAATCTACTGAAATCACTAGTATGATCAGAACTGTCCACAACCACAATAGAACATAAACAGCATGGATTTGTACAGGCTGATTTACACTTACTTTTTTTTAATAAAAAACCTGTCTTTAGCA
Organism: Sturnus vulgaris; assembly: GCF_052056855.1. Lineage (NCBI taxonomy): Eukaryota > Metazoa > Chordata > Aves > Passeriformes > Sturnidae > Sturnus > Sturnus vulgaris. Next base: position 35,152,265 of record NC_142246.1, on the reverse strand, counting down.
GGAAGAATATGTGATAAAAGACAGTTATCATATGTAAATTTCTTGAGTCTGAAGACTTCAGGCTTCACTCTGTAAAATTTAATAAACCACAGTGTTACCTGCTCTACAACAAAAACACAGCAAGACTTAAGGAAACAGCTCCTGAACAGTTAGAAAAACTTAATACTTACATAATTCCTCAGCTGTAGCAAAACTAGTATTTTGGACTCTTTTGGTCTGAAGATTTTGAAATACTTTTTTTCTCCAAAACCCATTCAGTTAGTATCAAACTTCATTTATTGCCACATTCATTTCTTCATGAACTCACATCATACAGATAAGGGTTGCAACAGACAATGTTGCTTGAATCTTTTTATACCCATTAAATATCTGATGAAAGCCAAAATGTCCCTTCCATTAATTGAAAACCATAACTATGGGAAAGAACTCCCTATTTAAGACTTTTGACGCAAGGCCATTTTCTTATAGGGATTTTAAGGCTGAAAAGAAACTTCAGGGTAACATTAGAATTAAACTGCCTCCAAATATTGAGGAAGAGGGAATAGAGCCCAATGAAAACAATATACTGCTTGATGCCTGTTGCTTCAGCTTCATTCACATCATCAAGCCTTCATATATTTGTCATCATTGTACTTCTGCAACAAGTCTTTTTTTAATGAAAATACAGCTTTAAAAAAGGCTTCAGGTAACAATCCCAAACTCCACCAGCACTACAAGTATCCCTGGTAATGCTTCTTGCCTGCTTGAGCCTTTCTGACAAGTGGCATGACAATGCAACAAAATCTGTAATTCAAAACGAAACAAAAACCCTCACACCAAAATAAACCTACCAGATTTTACATGTATTTGTCTTCATTATGACCAATACAAATTGCATTTGTGGATATGGTTATGGAGAGGTTATAGTGGTGCTAGGTTTGTGGACTATGAAGTCCTTTTTCAACTTTGATGAATCTGTGGACCTGAGATTCTGCTTAATGGTGGCAATGAAGAGGAATAGAATTGTAATCAGCAAACTTGGGGATTGTTTTGGGTTTTATTTTGCATTCAGGAATTTGTCTAGTAATGGTAGTTGTTTTATTGTCCCACATAAACCAATGTGAACCATCGTAATGTTCATAGAAATTACTCATGGTCATATTCATTTAACTTCAATAAGCAAATGGCAAGTTATGATGTAAACCACAAAAATATAGAATCTGTTTTATGTGTAGCATTAATGAAGAGAAAGAAACATCAGAATCATATTTCTGTACTATACTGATTTAGCAATTAATTTATTAAATAGAAATTCCATGTAGAAAATATTTAAGATTTTTAGTCATATCAATAAAGCTGGAACACAATGTAAATTAAACATCAGTCTGCATAAATAAATTTTAACTCATTTTAATGCTTATTTATTCAAATAGATCCTCCTCCAATGCTTGATATATAAAAATTCAGAAGTAGCAGTTACTACCATTTATCTACAATTTCTTAATGACTAAATCTGTAGACAAGCTGCAACTAGCACAGCTTTATGCCTGAAATCATTTGGCTGGGTTCATTTCAGCTGTCACTGGGGATATGGCCAGAATACAAATTCTCTTTAACACAAACTACTTGTATGAGCTTTTCCTATAAGACATTCCTTCATTTCCTTAATTGAAATTTAGAATTCAGGATGTTTCCTAGTACAGTGGTTTAAAAAAAAAATACCCTGACAATTTATGAATAAATAGGAGATTAGGAGATTTCCAATTAAATACTGACTGCCAAAATACGGGCAAAGAAATTATACACTCACTTGATGTCAGTGGGCTCTTCTGTATATTTCTTTGGACATCAGAGATCTTTCGAATCCACTAAAGTATCTATAAAGGCTCTTTATAAATGCACATTGTAAAACACAAAAACATGCACAGTTATAAAACTCACAAAGGATGGCTGTACCATATAAAGACTGTCAGAGATAAATGAGGTTTCTAAATCTACGTCAATGAAAACCATTAAAATGCAAACAGTGTTTTGTTAAATTTTATATTTATCAAATAATATTAAAAGATAAGAGAAAGCCCAATCTTTTAATTACAAGTAATTTTTTGTATTTAAAAGAAACTAGAAAAAATTAGTTTCAGGCATTTCGGTTATCCTTGCAAAATATGGAAAAATTTCCTTGTTTCTTTCGCTCTGGCTTAACACAGCAAAAGAGAAAAAACATTGAAATTATAGTTTGATAATAATGTGAACTATCTTCACTGTACTTTCCAGACCAGAGGTATGTGAATGTTTGTATTTCTTCCCTAAAGTGCTTCAAGAACTTCAAGGTAAGACAGTAACACATGTTATCACTGGGAGTATTGATGTGAGTTAATATCTGTAGTCCTATAACGAGGGCAGAAATGTTCCTAACCTTTCATAGGCAGTTGTTGAAAGTCTGATATCATCACCTACCTTTAAAACACTACTACACCTTTAGGGTGAAATTCAAAGGTACTTTGGAAAATCTTGTCCCTTTTACTGACCCCACTCTCTACGCCATTCTAGGGAAGGACAGAGGTGCAGAAAATAGCATGGGAACGGGTCAGTCTGCAGGATTTCCAGCTGCAGATATTTTAGGAATATCAGCACCTGTTATAAACAAAAAACCTCTTCCATCTTAAACTGAGAACAGTAACAGGTGGCAGATAATTAGGTGCATGCGTGTAGGAGGTGCATGTCAAAAACCCAGGGTTTGAACTTTCAAATAGAAGTTTGCTATTTGCTAGCTGCAAGTACAGTCTGATTTTAAATTTTTCTAACATCTTTTATAAAAGTTACTTGTCCCAGGTATTCCAATTTTTAAACAGATAAGACAAAACCACAAATTAGAACGCTGATCCCACTGTGCCTAAATTGGGAAGCCTGGCGCTTTGGGGTTGTGGAAAGAAAAGGAGTGCAACAAAAAATGGACCTGGTGAGAGGGTGGTAAAGGTCTTGGCTGGAGGAAAGATCCTGGAAGTGAGAGAAGATCCAGGAGATCAGGTAGCTGAATAGAAAATTTGTTATGGTCATCCAGGGTTCTTGGCTAACAATGCCCAATCTGAGTAAGTACAAACAGCAGAGGAATGGTACAACTTTATGCCCAGCCCTCCTAGAAAAGCAGTAATCTCTGTGCAAAGGAAGTGTGATGTACTGAAAATATCCCTGTTGGGGATCTCTGTTGAGGAGACACAGATGAAAGGGGCAATGTGAGTGAGATAAACAAGTTGAGGAAAATCTGGTCTAGTTAGTTCTTAGACAAATCAACTATAGTTTATTTATAGAATCTCACATGTGCAAGCACTTAAAAACTTAGGCATCAGATATATTTTTTAATTATGATATCAGTACCATATCTGCATATCACATTCAAGTAAAATTCATGTGTCTTTAAAATGCAAGTAATTTCAACCATGCAAAGCATATACTCTGATGTGAAATACAAATGAACATACCCAGAATTTTTAAATGATGGAGGAAAAAAACCTCTAAGACATTTCTGCCTTACAAAGCAGAGAATTCTACTAAAGTATATATTGAATAATGTTTTAGACACATACTGCAGTAACCATTTTCTACTTACCAGTTTTTCCTCTGTGTACACTTTTCAATATCAAACAAGGCAGCAACAACAGAACTTGGGTGAAAAATTCAGTTCTGATTCTTATCAGGATTCTGCACAAGTAAAATGTTGGTATTCCCTCCTGCTCCTGATTTGCACATTTTCACAGCTGTAGGATCTTAGAAGTGCATAGGAATCTGCAGTGTATTGCCAGAATATATTGAGAGCCTTCTGGAAAGAGCTGGCACAGGCTTCCTGAGATCATGGTTTAAAAAGATATTTTTATTTTTATTTAGTTTCTGGCTACTTGGAGAGTAGGACTGTCCACTTTCAGCTACAACAATCAAGTCATGGCTTCCAAGCCTGTCAGCTATGGGAATTCAAAAAATCTCTACCTAAATGACTCAGGCTTCTGCACAACCTTCAGGCAGTGGCATCTCAATCTCAGAACTCTACTTTCTCTTGCTGCTGCACCCCTGCAGACACTCCAAAAACTCCTCAAACAGAAGTAACAGAGAAACTCATACTAATTTACTTCCTTTGGGGAATATTTCAACAGGATGAGCCCTGGGGACAAATGGTGTGCCAGCTAAGAGCCCTGGTGGATACCAGGCTGTTCATTTCATCTTTTATTCTGATCAGTTATCATGCCCTCACTCCACTCAAAGGTTAATAAATTTCATAGGGAGGTGTGACCACAGACCCATCACACAGACACATCAGGTGATGTGAAGGGTGTTGCTCAGCCCCATGTGCAAAACCTATCTGCCCACCTGTAGATGCTTGCATAACTAGGCCTTGTGTCCCTTCAAAATGAAGAGCTCCTTGCAAAACAGAACAAATATTACATCCAAAACCATTGAGAGAAACAAGTTTTGCTCAAATACATAACTTAAAGAACAATGACAAAAGATTGAAATGCAGTTCCAAAGTTGCAACATGAATAATACCATCTAAGCTTTCAGTCATTTAAGTCCTAAAAGAGGCTTTCACTTTCACTGCATATCACAATTTGTGAAATTCAGGTTATACTGAATTTGTAATATAATTTGCGTGACCCATTCACTGCAATTAAAGGAATTTTCGCATGGCTTTACGAGATAAGATTAATTATCTATTCAAGGTCAGATATTCCAGAAAGGCAACTATTTTGTCCTTAAGGCTTCCCTGATGGTGTCTCTGCATGAGAGGTGTATGCCAGCTAAGGGAGAGTGTTGATGCATCCAGAGGAAATCACACTGCGCTGAGACTCCATGAGCTTGACAGATGACAGCCACATAATTTAGAGAGCCAACAGTGATGCATCATGTGGTTAGAATAAACTGGAAATTCACTCTGCCATCCACAAACTTATATAAATGTAAATCACCTTTCAGGTGGGGTTTTTTTGTTGTTGTATTGTTTGTTTGTTTGTTTGTTTTCTGGACAATCACCTAAATGCATTAGTAGTCTGCAGTACCATTTCAGCATTAAAACTTAAAGCTATTAGGAATACACCACCTAGGTCAAACCCATCTCAGTTTTCCTGCAGCATCCATAGACAGCTAACTTGAACCTCTGTTTGTACCTATCAAGTTACTTCATGACAAATCATTGGGATCAGACGGAAATTCAGTTCATCTCTAAGGCCTGCAGTATTAGAACTGAACATTAGTGAAGGGTCAGGAATATGCAGGCATCTTTGACTCCCACATTCAGTAATAAGACTCTCTCAAACACTCACAGTTTTCTATAAACTACCAAGAAAATTTGCAACAGAAGGAAAAAATAAAGAGGATGAATATTCATAAAGTATCTCATAAGCTTTGTAGAGTTACAAGATAAGCAATAAAGTAAGGCAGACCCATTGCTGAGTATCAACTATAAATATTTGTTTAGTCTTCATTTCCCTGATTACTATGTAACCCAGAAAATAACAATAGAGATCTGTGGCATTTTTATTTCTATTACCTAAGCTTCTTCTGCTGACACTTTTAATCAGCACAATTAGCAATCTATCATGCACACAAAATTAATGCTTCTTTATATTATCTGGGGGGCAATAACTAACCTTGTGAAAGGGATGAAATTATTGTTGCTTTTTTAAATTGAGCACCAATACAAAGACTCATGCCAAAAATTCTTCTAGAACCTAAAATACATACCAGAAAGGAACTTACCGAAACTATATGTCTATTCTATATCCTTAGCTGACTAGGAAGATAAGGCTCTGTGACACTGGAAAATTTGGTCCATTGAGGAGAGGAAAGAGATAACATATACATGAGGTGGTGTAAAGACCATCAGCAGGATGTCTCACTGAGTACTAATGATCTTTCCAAATGAATATTAATATGTTTAATCCACCACATGTCATCTTGTATTACATGTCCCACATTTTACAATTATTATTTTATTAATATTAGCATAAAAAATTTATGTGCTCATATTATCCATCTGTGCCTAAAGCCAAAATCTTACCTACCACACAATGTAACATACAGCCATGTGCACAGGCACCAGGATTTTCTCTTATTCAGCAAGTCCACAGATGATTTTGGGCTCCCAGCCAGCTATGCACAACATCCACACATGACTTGTGTGCCCACAGCAATCTAAAGACTGATGGTGTTTTGTAGGGACATACCAAAGCAGGGAAGGTAAACAACATAGAAAAATACAAAAGAGGGACTTTGAAAATTCCCTACTATGATAATGCTACTGGCAGTAAGATTTTCACCAAATGTGGGTGGTTTTCACCAAAGGAAGAATTTGGGGAAAGTCATTCAAGCTCGTTGCCATGCCAAATGACAATTTTCTTCCACTGTATGAAACAAATAAAGGAATTTCAGGAAAAAAATATTAAACCTGAGAAGACCTGAAAGAACAGACACACAATCAAATCTCAACATGAATGTAAAGGAATGAAAAAATGCTGAAATTATCACTATCATTTGGTCAAGAAGGAAAAAAGTCAGATGAAGAAAAAAGAGGAAGAGCTTTATTACGATAGAGCTACATTAAATCTAAAAGCATCTTTTGTTACCATTCTTTACCTAAGCATCTGTAATAATTTGGAACCTTACTGCCTGATTTAACTGGTATAAATAATTGTGCATACCTGCATTTTTCATCAATTTAGTTCAAGTAAAATATTATTTCAGAGAATGGATAATAGCAAGGAATTCATCACAAGAAGAGCATGGAAAGTTAATAATTTTTAAGGCTTTGGGAGCCCTTAACTATATCCCCAACATTTTATCAAGCAGGTAACAAAGTGGAACCTCACTGCAGCTGCACAGGCCAGATAAAAGCTGATACAGGAGAGGTCAGGAGAAGCAAAAGTGACTTGAGTAAAGTCTGGGGCTCTCTGGAACTCCATAAATATTGTTGATCTTCACCACAAGAGTTATGGGAACAGAATGCAGGAAGGGAAGCAGTAGGGAGCCCACAGACCACTGGCCAGAGGTAAACCACACAGGGTGACTACAACTATTAGACAATATATGCTAAGTCTTCTGGAGGTCTGCACATCATATTCAAATTGAGAGGCAGAATATTATGAATTAATAGTAAAACCATCAACAATGAAAAGACTAACTTCATGCAAATTGTATTTCTACAGCACCTTCCTCATTTCAGTTTCTACTGGTTTCCAGTGTTTTGGAACTGAAAAGTGAATGCTTGCATATAAAGAGAAATCATGACAATTCCTCACATTCATGACAAAAAAAAAAAAAAAAAGAAACAAATTAACAAAATTCACCATATAAAGCTAAGGTATCCCACATGACCTAAGAAAAGCTGATCCTGAACTCTTGCATGGCATCAAACTTTTATAACCACTTATCCCGACAACACCTCAGGAAACAAGCAGTAGAAAACAAAATCTGTTCTCTGACACAATAAAATCAATAAAGCAAATATTTTGCCTCACATGTGAAAGTATTTTTTTCTTTCTTTATACTCTTATGATCTAGCATTCCTATGGGATTTAGTGGAGGAAAGAGAGAAAGAGGAAAATCAAGGTTTACTTTTGTTAAAATTTCTAAAAAAATATATAATTTAAAAATTTGAGTGAGGTAAGCCTCATGATTTTCTACTTAGTTCTTCTTAAAAACAAAACAAAACAGAACAACAACCAAACAAAGCAAACCACCAACAACAACAAAAAAACCTCCACACAAAATCATTCTTTTTACCTACCTTCCCTAATATTATTTCTATTTTCTCTTCATCTCATTACACTCTCCCTCAAGCTTTTTATAAATTCTCTAACCTTTTTATGAAAATTAATTTTCCATTTATGCTTTTCTTATTTTCTTCCTTTCCTATTTAACTAATGCTGACAAATTGCTTCATTGTTTTCCTTTTCTTTTGGGAGTTATGTTTTTTTCTCAGCCTTACATCTTTAAGTGTATCATGAAAGCACATGGCTTTTTTCCTGTTTCTTTCTTTCTGTTCACTTGGAGATGTGATCAGTCATGCCTTAATCAGTGTGTTTTTTAAGACTGTTCATCTCTGTTCCATTTTGGCAGAATTTTCTTACTCATTTTTCACCTACTAACTAAATTTCTCAGTGCATTTCAAATATGCTTTCCTAAATTTGAAAATTCCTGTGTGGCTATATGTGGTCTGAGTATTCCTTCTAGGCAGAATACAAAAGGGCTGCTAACCCTGAGATTAAATTCCTTAATTTCATACAATTTCACAACAGATTATTTTCTGGTAATTTTCAAAGACTTTTCTGCCATTTATATTTTTTTTGCAATCAAATTTTCCTATGGCATTTAAATATCCCAAAATACTGTACCTTATGAAAACAAATGCTCAGTCATACTACAGACTCAACCATACTACATGAGTTGAAAACATGATATAATCAAATCAATTTGTGCAAATATATTTTGAACAAAAATAGCCATTAGGTAAGTATGCAAATAAAGGAGAGCATTATATATATAAAATGAACAAATAGGAATTTAGTTGGTATTTCATAAATTATTTTTTGCAGAGTTTTTGTGTTCTTATTCAGATAGTACCATTATTATGCTTGGCACTTTACAGATGTCTCCAAAAATGAGGTCACTGCCTTGAAGAGCTTATAATTAACCCCCTTGTGAATTATATACTAAGTAATTGAGGATAGTATATCTATTTGCCTGTGAGCTACACAGACAACATTATTCAGGGTTATATACTATATATTTGTTTTACTTTAGGTTCCAGTTTGTATGTTATCTAACACAAAAATAAAAACAAGCCAGTGGTGGAAGATTTAAGAAACAATTCAAGCCAGATAACTGTTTTCTCATTTGCTTTTTCGTAGATGGAAGCAAAGTGAATGGGTTACCAAGACAACCATTTCATAAAATCAGATTGTCAAAATCTGTTAGGAAACAAGTAGTCTATAATATAAGCCTTTGGCTAAATGAAATCATCTGATATGATGGAACTCTAAAATTACCTTATAATTTCAATTAAAACAAGTTGCACCCATTCAGTCTTGAATTCTGACCACTATCATAGTCTGCAATTGTCATTCTTCAAATAAATAGTCAGTCTTGGGAGCAGATTTACTAATCCTTTTCCCTTCCCTGCTCTTCAATAATTTTCTTTGTGCTGACCACCATCACTGAAAGAATATTTTTGCAAAGCTAGCAGAAATAGGTTTACATTTTCCCAGCCAAAACGTTGCACTGAAGAGATTGTTTAGTATTCACAATATCACTTCTATCCTTCTTTGCCCTGCCTAGGCAACTAGGGAGTTAGATCCTGTGTACATAAACCAAAGAGAAGAGTGTGAGAAGAATAAAGGCTTTGCAATTTCCATTTATTTTTGTCACTCCATTTTTTGCCTCTCTTTTTCAGGTTCCCTGGCCTAAAAGTAGCATAGATTTTTCACTTGCCAATGCTTCATACTTGCAATCAGTATTAGTGTCAAATTAATGATATCGTGAGAACATCACAATTTCCCAGGGGATATATGCCATTTTTGTGACACTAGTCCTGTGTATTAACCTCTTGACAAATGGAAGGAAAAATAATAAGAATAGTAATAGTAATAATAATAATCTTCTACATTTTATTTCTCTTTGGTTATACATGGAATATATGCATTTCACATGCATATAAAGAGCATTCTGTCATATTAAAACACAGAAATATACATACAGGTCTTCAAAATTATGTGCTGCTTCTGCTTGTTTCATGATGCATTTCTTATAAAAGATATTTAAGCTTAACTATAGCTTCTGAAATGTTCTGATTTTTCTCTTGGTAGGTTTCTAGAATCTCTGGAAAACACTAAGAGCTCCAGATGGAAGAATTTTTTGAAAAGCTTGATTCAAGAGACTTCTGAATTTTGGCAGATAAATGCTGCATATGTTGTGTGGAGGTGATCTCCTGTGGGGGACAGGAAGATGATCTCTTAATGCACATTCACCAACTGTCATAAGGCTGAAAAGAATGTGCACGTATTGTGCAAAGACACTTATCAACATTTCAAGCCCCTGTTTCTCAGTGAAAAAGCTAAAATAAATCTTAAAAGTGAACTGTCATGTTCTTCGGGGGATGAATTAAACATGCTGTTAAGTGTATATATCATTGGGGGGGAAAATAGTGGTCCTTTTTAACCCATATTGATATAACTCTCTTTAAAAAAACAGATTTCCAATAGCGTGTTTTATTGGGGGGGGGGAAATCCAACTCTGAACATGCCAGCATCATATAAAACAATCCAGCTGATATTTTCAGACTAAGTGATGGTATAATTCTAAACTAAAATAACCAGACTAAAGTAAATAATTAACTAGGACATAAAGATAATTCTGTTTAAACAGTGGCAGTACAGTAACCTTTCCACTTAAAATATTTACTGATTTAGGTGCTTTAAGAGGATTTCCAGATCTGTGGTCTAAATATGTGGTAAAACAAAAAACACAGAAAGAAAATTAATTCATCATTTCCCATGGGACTTTTCTACTGAAAAAAAGCCCATAGAGCTTCCACTGGGATAAACATAGGTTTAGAACTAAATCAGTTGTGCCACTTTTTGTTGACCATATACATAAAGTTCCCTCTATCCAACAGGTGAAATCTTTATACCAGGCAGCAGAGGCACAGCCTATAGGACTGTTCTGGAGAATATTAACAAATGTGGTTTTCCTTAGAAACAAATGAACTCTCACAGAGGATCTGGGACAAGTAGGATCCTTACTGCAAATGGAGATCTCAGCACTCAGAAGAATATATAATTCTCACTACTCTTCTGTAAACTCTTCTATTGCATATTAGATATAATCTAATCTGCTAAATTCTGGCAAAATTTTATTTTTCAGTAATGATCACATTTTAGTTCAGAACAAAACTGTTCCACATGAGTTGAAAATGCAGCCTTCATTAGGCAACTCTCACAGCCCTTAGGCTACTGGTGTGTTATCTAGCAATGATATATTTTTTTTTTTAATAACTTAGAAGATGATGGTTTAGTGATATGACTTTAGAGAGTGGCCTGGGTTGGAAGATCACCTTAAATGTAATTGAGTTCCAAACCCTCTGCCATTGGCAGTGACAGCTTCCACTAGATCTGATTGCTTAAAGCTCCATCCAACTTGGCCTTCAACACTTCCAGGGATGGAGCACTCACAACTACTCTGGGCAACTTGTTTCAGTGTCTCACTCCTATCACAGTGAAGAATTTCTTACAAACATCTAATATAAACTTACTCTCTTTTGAATCCATTCCCCCTTCTGCTGTCACTTGTAAAAAGTCCCTCTCTGTCTTTCCTGAAGGCTCCTTTCAGGAACTGGAAGGCCACAATTAGGTCACCTCGAAAACTTCTCTTCTCCAGCCTGAACAAGCTCAGTTCTCTCAGCCTTTCCTCACAGGAGAGGAGATCCATCCCTCTGATTAACTTGGTGTCCCTCTGCTGCCCTTGCTCCACCAGGTCAGTGTCCTTCCTGTGCTGGGGACCCAGAGCTGGGTGCAGCACTGCAGGTGGAGTCACACCAGAGTGGGGCAGAGGGGACAATCCCCTCCCTGGCCCTGCTGCCCACACTGCTTTGGATGCAGCCCAGGACACGTTTGGCTTTCTGGGCTGGGAGTGCCCATGGCTGGGTCATGTCCAGCCTCTCACCCACCACCACCCCCAGGTCCTGATGGGCAGGGCTGCTCTCCATCTGCTCATCCCCAGCCTGTGCTGACACCAGGGCTTGCCCCAACCCAGCAGCACATTCTCTGTACTCCATGTGCCTTAGCAAAGTTTCTAGGAGGATCTGTTCCATCATCTTCCCAGGCACAGAGGTGGGGCTGACAGCTCAGTAGTTCCCAGGGTCCCCCTTTCTCCCCGTTATAGAGTGAGTACAATGTTTCCTTTTTTCCAGTCACCTGTGACTTCACCTGCCTGTCATGACTTTTCAAATAACTCAAAGAGTGGCTTGGCAATTGTACCAGCCAATTCTCTCAGGACTCTGAGACAGGATCTTATCCGATCCTACAGATACGTTGAGGTTCCTTAGGTGGTCATAAATCTGGTCTTACAATAGGAAACTCTTCACTCCCGCAGTCCTCGGAGAGACACAGACAGTGATGCCTTCTGATACTCTTACAAGCACTAAAATTCTGAACCATCTACTGTTGTGCATTTTAGGAACAATTTACATACTTATAAAATAAAGTTTCTCACTCAAGAGGTGATATTTAAGTTTCAATAAAGCAGTGAACAGTTTCCTTTGCAAAATTCAAACTTAATTTAAGAACTAAACTTAAAAGCAGCAAGAGGCGCACTTAAGTCTTTGTCTCAAAGGATTGAAAAAAATTTAAGGTTATATGGCAGTCTTAGAGCAGAATTGCAGATCTGGGCATCATTGTGTATAACTTGGTGCATTTCTGTGTATTTACCTGAAGTACAAATATACTCTTTTTATTCTCTAAAGGTTTTTTACTTTCCATGGCTAAATATTTAGTTGACTTAAGTAATACTTCGCAATTTTTTTTTTTTTTTAATTAGGCACACCATATTGTGCAAGCTGGCTTACAAAAGAAGTGAGAAAATTGTGTCACGACTTTTTCATGTAGCTCATAAGAACTAGGTATTTATCATGACATTTGGCATTCAAAATAGTGACTCGGCTGGTTAGGAATACCAAGGAGGTAAATCCAGATGGGGAAAAAATTGAATTATTTGGACTAATTAGCCCAGTTCAGAAAACTTAACCAATTTGGATGGGTTCCAAAAAAAAGACAGATGTGAAAAATACCTCTGCAATGCCTTAGTTTAATTTTTTTATTGCTTACTCAGGTGCAGATATGGGAAATATTACAAGACTATGATTAAAAAAATAATAAAGAACTATCTATGAATAAATTATCTTCTATTACACTACAGACTTCCCTTCAAGGCTGAAGAGTTAAGTTACCTTTTCTTCCTCATGCATTTCACTCTGAAAATCTTTAAAATGGACATCTTAGCAATACCTCTAGAAGAGTACGATCAAAGGAGCACTACCATTCAGTTGCAATTTGGTGTTTCCACATTTAGATAAGAATTCCACTCACTGTAACATCTAATGTCCTAGTATGGAATAGAAACCACAGCTGAATTACTTACAGCAATGTACAGCTCTTATTTGGAAAGTCAAATGTAGACTTTTATCCTACATATATAAATATATATATTTATACCTACAATTTCCACATACAGATAATTAATGCCAGGGGCAGAGGCTTCACCATACACTTCATTCCAGTCACTCAGTTACCACTGTCACACCATTCAACCAGGATACAACTGCTCTTTGTTAATAAAATATTTATAAAATTATAGAACCATCTAAAAGCTGATTCTAGCAAAAAACTGCTGGCAAGTACAGTAGTTTTGAGAAGTAGCATCCAGAGTAGCAAAAATACTGCTTAAAAATGTTTTCCAATGTTTCTAAAAGAGCTGTCCAAGCATGTAACAGAAAAATAGCCAAGTTGGAGTTGTAGAGCACCAGTAGTACTTGTACTTGCAGACACAAGTAATCTTTCTGGCTCTCAGAAGAATCACTGTAAAGATTATTGACATGAAGAGAATGTGAAGAGGTAGCTCTTAAAATATAAGATATAAATGCAAATTGGTTTTGTATTGAATGTGCTGCTGCCCATATGAAGCTGAAATATATGCAAAATAGTAGCTTTATCACATGCTAATGCAGACAGAATACTAGACATCGTAATGCACAAGACCTGCCTAGTACTTGACTTTACAGTTCAAACGAAATAGACAGGATTTAAGTGGATTATATTACAAGTACTTTGTGCATACGGAATGCCTTCAAAACCTTCCTAGCATGAAGCCACTTTTAAGCAAAAAATATTCCATTTTACTAGTAAGCCCTGAAAAGTCAATCCAGATAAATATATTCAATAATTTATCATGCAATACATTTCAAATAACAACAAATTTAGTGTGTACACACTGAGAAGCTTTGTGTTAGTTCCAAATGTTTTAATAAGGGCAAAGTCACATACCTACAAATGCAATACAAAGCATTTGAAAGTGTTAAATACATCACTGTGCATTATAGATAAATACTACATGTACTTAACCTCAACTAATATAAAAGTAAAACACCAGTGCTCAATCAATAGGTCGAATATCCAGCTGTCTCCCAGTCAGAAGATGAAATACATATCTAACAACAGTGTGCATACATTCACTGATTGTCTGATAATTGTGATTAAAAAGGCATGCTGATAGGCTCACTGCCAAATGTTTCACAATGTTGTTTTACCTAGAATATTTCTAGGGGGAAGACAGTGAATAAGTAGAAGTTAATGGGGAAAGAAAAGTGTTAGGTACCTACAACAGTAACATTTTCATAAACATTATTTTATACCTTTGAATCTCCTCTGCCTCACATCCAGCATATGTGTATTCTTCATTATCAAATTATTTCCTCCTTATTTCCAACTTATTTGTAGGACTATCACTTATGCTTTTCTGTGACTGTGACACATGATACACGTGCTGAGCAGAGGAGGGAAGCCTGGCTGCAGGCAGCAGAGCATGGTACAGTCAAGGCTATCGTGGTCTGACATATGACTGTGTCTGGTTAGACATTTCCTGACACCTCAAGGCTCAGAGACCTGCATTCTTCTTCAGTATATGCAAATTGCTAAATGAAAATAAGATTGACAGATTTTTCCAATCTTGCTTGCCTAGACTGTTTGCTTTAGCTTTCACATTTAAAATTTTGGCAAAATGTGACTCTCCAGGCAGGAGGAATGCATAGTAGGGTGTACAAGAGTCTCAGATGACTATACTCACAACCTGAGTACACTGGAGACTTCAAAGTTCTCCCTAATCTCCCTAATCATGGGGAGTCACTAACCACATCATGCCATTGCAGCAAATATGCATCCCTAGAAAGCAAAGTACTTCCTTTTGTTGGCCAGTTTGAGTCAACACAACTTTGTTTCCAAGATAAACAAATTCAGCAATTATATTAATAGAATTAAATACACAAGTGAAGCTTTAAAAATTCACCAAAAATCTAAGTTTTAAAATGTAATATGTTTTGTATTCTATACCATGATGATGCAGGATTTCATGTTATCAATATTTTTAGGTGTCCCAAATAATGAGGGTATAGCAAGCTGAGAGATATTTCAATTCAATGCAGACCTCAGGTGAAAAAATAATGTGATGAAAGTGAGACTAAATCCTCCAGAAATATATGTTTCTGCCACAGAACAAACGGAGCATGCTCATGCTAAATGCAGCTTAAGAAACTTAGGTAAAATTTAAATAGTCAGGTTTTTTTACTGAAAATTAATTGGTGTTCCATGACTCCAAAACTACAGCACTTTGGAACCTAGAAGGAGCCACTAGTTTAAATTATTGTATAGCCATGATGCATATGGTATAGAATACTCTTAATGGAGAAAACTGTATGAAAAGAAAAAGCTGCTTAAACAGCTGTATTTGATTCTTCCTCTGTGTAAGTACAAATCACCAGTGTCACCATCTCATGAAGCAGTTTTATATCAGTACAGACAAGAAAGGTTATCAGTTTAAAATAAAAATAAAATCAACTAAAAAACCCAAACTTCTTAGGAAAAAATTCAAACATGGAACTTAGTATGACATCTCCCTATGAGTCACCATGCAACAATGTCCTGTTAGGTGTTAATATCTATCTATCTATCTATCATCTATCTATCTATCTATCTATCTATCTATCTATCTATCTATCTATCACATTCTGCGCTGCACACGCATTTACAGAAATTTAAATTTGATCCTATACAAGGAGCAGAACAGAAAACCAAATATTAAAAGCAGAAATCATTACATTTAAAGAATGAATCAGGGGACACCCAGTTTGAGCAAATCCACTTTATTCAGATGTATAGGCGAAATAAAAATTTAAGGGACTTGTCTTTGACCTTGTATAGCTTTTGCATAGCCAAAAATGAATAGGAACAAAATGCTCTTTTGCTCATTTTGTTGCACAATTTAGAAAAAAATAAAAATCAAAATACTTCATTAAGCCACAGATTTTTATCTAAACGTTTCCAAAAAACCAGTTACCAGTATCTCTATTAGCCTGCTTCAGAGCGATTTAAATCTATGCCCACAGCTTTGTAATATAGCAAAGATTAAGGTTTTTTGGCTGCTGGCTTTTTTAAGTCAATAAAGACAGACAAATCAAGGCCCCCTCATGGCACGATTCTCATCAGACTAATAGACTGGGTTAAGGAAGAGGTTTGAGGCTTCGATGCTCTGATGGAGCAGAGATTAAATCAATTAGGAAAGTGCAAGGCTGGACATGGCAGGAAGTATGTTTTTCCACATTAGCTTCTCCTATCAGTTAACACAGGCAAGCAAGCACACTAAACAGAGTACAAAAGCAGCACTATGCTGCAATAGCCAAAGGGCAAGAAAATAAAACTGAAATTAATTTCAAATTAACAAAAGAAACCCCCACCAAAAAAACCTAAATTTCCCTCACTATTCTAAGCACTAAGTTCCCAGGAAACCTCCTTCTCTCAGTTTTATTCAATAAAAAATAAGAGAGTAAGCAAAACACCACTGCAATGCTAAAGCTCTAATACTAAAGCTGTAGTATAAATCTATCTGTAAAGAAATTAATATTGAAAATTTCTTATCAGTTTCTGAAAAGCAATGATATATTATCATAACTTCTGTATTATCATAAGTAGTTTTTAGTTTGCTTAAAAGAATAATTTTTCAACAGACTTTATTGAACACTTTCCTATGTACATAGAGAAACTCCTAATACCAGCAACATCTATACAAAAGAAAAACAAGGAGATACGTATATGATATGTTCATTTAATTCTTTTTGAATGGTTAGAAACAATTTAGTCTTCTTTATTACCACAAAATTTCTATCTTTTATTTTTCTGTATCAAAACCATACTATAAATATTATAAAAATGATTTAATAATGCAAACCCAAAACAGTTTGAAAACGTGTGAAAATTACAAAGATGTAAACAAGATGTAATAAGAAAAGACAACAGTCTTTATTTCCAGCTATCAGATAGTCTACAGCAGGCAAATGGTTCTTGTAGAGGGCTCACATCCAAAAATTCAGATAATATAAGAACAAAGAAGCATAGCCCAATGAAGAATTGCATAAAATAGTAATGCTATTACCAAAACCAACAAAAGTTAAAGAGAGTATCCAAAAATACAGGTAAGTCTCAACCATTTTTTATTCTGCAGCTTCATATGAAATGCTGTCTTTGCACATCTGGCTTGGAAATTCACAATTTTTGGCCACACAAACCAGCAGCCAAAAAGAAGGCACAATCCCATTCAAGCATATACTATGTAACTATGATTCAACTTAGGCAATTAAATGTTAGGTAGACTAAGAATTGAAAACTAGTTTGATTTAATATTGTTCCTGCTGGGTTAGGCTAAGATCATACAATCCTAGAATGGCTTGGTTTAGAAGGGACCATCTAAAGATCATCTAGTTCCAAGCCCTCTACCATGGGCAGGGACATCTTTCTCTCAATCAGCCCTCCTAGAAAAGCAGTAATCTGTGCAAGGGAAGTGTGATGTACTGAAAATATCCCTGTTGGGGATCTCTGTTGAGGAGACACAGATGAAAGGGGCAATGTGAGTGAGATAAATAAGCTGAGGAAAATCTGGTCTAGTTAGTTCTTAAACAAAACAACTATAGTTTATTTATAAAATCTCACATGTCCAAGCACTTAAAAACTTAGGCATCAGATATATTTTATAATTATGGTATCAGAAGATTAATTTTGACCACCTGGGACAGGCCAATCCTAGATGTACCTCCAGACTGGGGAGCAAGAGACTGGAGAGCAGCACTGTGAAAAGGGCCCTGGGTGTCCTGGCTGACAGAAGTTGGATATAAGTCAGTAGTGCCCTGACAGCCAGGAGACTAACCCCGTCCTGAGGTGAATTAAACAAAATATCACCAGCCAGTCAAGGGAGGGGATTGTCCTGTTTTGTTCTGTACTGGTTCACCTCACCTAGGATAGTGCAATTTTGGGGGCAGACCTCAACACAACCTACAGCTTCCTAACGAGGGGAAATGGAGGGGCAGGTACTAATCTCTTCCCTCTGGTGACTACAGATGGGACCTCAGGGAACACCATTAAGTTGTGTCAGGGGAGGTTTAGGATGGATATTAGAAAAAGGTTCATCACCCAGAGGGTGGTTGGACACAGGACCAGGTTCCCCAGGAAGTGGTCACAGCACCAAACCTGACAGAGCTCAAGAAGTGTTTGAACAATGCTCTCTGGTGCATGGTGTGACTCTTGGGGCTGTCCTGTGCAGGCCAGGAGTGGGATTCTGGTGATCCCTGTGGGTCACTTCCACTTCAGGACATCCTATGATTCATGAAAAATCATACACAGTGGTATGAACTCGGCTGACAGGAATTATACTAGAATAATATATGCAAACAAATAAATATCTCTTCCATCAGAAAACTATTAAACATAGTTGTAATAACACAGAATAGGCATTTAAAATATTCTTCTTTTTTCCGTGTTGGTTTACTTCTTTTGTAGGGTCTGTATGAGTTATTATGGTTGTTACCTAAGCCATTTTCTTTCAGGATTTTTTTCCTGTCCTATTTAATACTGGTTGCTGGAAACATATTACAAAGTGATCTGGAATGTACTGATAAAAACAAAAAAAAACCCCAAGCTACCTAGACAATGAGACAACAGACCAGAAAAAATTAAAATCTATATAACTGTGTTACTTTATCACATTTCATAGGATAATTCAAGCATTTATGTGAATACTTCATTTACTAATGACATATAAATAAAACAACTTCAAACATGGAAGATATCAGAACAAAGAATTTCACTGCTTCTTTAGTGATGTCTCACTCATTATATAAGCTTCATTTTCCCCCCAGCACATGCATCCTAAATTATCTTCCATTAACTACTATGAGCTGGCACTTTTTCTTTCAAATAGCTCAATGGAAAAAAATAATATATAAAATTTTAAAATACCTAATATTTGCATAGAAATATGTCAGCTATGTGCTTTATCTTCATCTTTTACACTTCATTTGCAGCAATATTTAATATTCAAGCAATTTAGGCAAAAAGCTCCTTTTATTCATAGAAGCCAATAGATTTTAAGTGCTGTATTTATGTATACAAAATGTTTACCCGCTCAAGATCTTGAATTTGGTTTCCCGTATATCCTAATGTTATACAAAAGGCAGAAAACAAGTGTGTATGCTAAACTGGAACACTCTTTGAAGACTCAAAAGGACCATCAACCCCAGAATCTCAACAACTGGGAGTATCAGCTGAATTTTTAGAATTATTTTTACATCCTTATATTGCATTTTCAGTTCTGGGGCTCCCAGTGTAAGAAGGAGAGGGACTTGTTGGAAAAAGCCCAGAGGAAAACCGTGAAGATTAAGTGGTCATCTCTGGTGGAGTCAGGCTAAGACAGTTTTTCAGCCTGGAGAAGGCTCTGGGGAGGCTTTTTGCAGCCTTCCAGCACCTAAAAAGGGCTGACAAGACAGCTGGAGAGGGGCTTTTTACAAGGACGTGTAGTCATGAACAATGGAGAATGGCTTTAAACTGTCAGAGGGTAGGTTTATACTAGATGTAAGAAAGAAATCCTTTACTCTGAGAGTGCTGAGTCACATACAATCTGTTCCAAAGAGGTTTCCCTGAAAAGTCGTGGATGTCCCGTCCCTGGAAGTGTTGAAGACCAGGTTGGATGAAGTTTTAAGCAATCTGGTCTAAAGGGAAGTGCCCCTGGCCGTGCTGGGTGTGGCAGGGTTGGACCTACATCATCTTTAAAGGTCTCTTCCAAATCAAAATCTTATATGATTTTTAAATAATAAAAATAAGGACACCCTTATTATGATACAAAGTGGTTACTGTTCCTATACTAAGACTGGAGGCTTTTTTTCATTGAGGTGTCTAGAATTACACATATTAAGCTGTAAGTCCAGAATTACCTTGGCTTTATATCTCTTCTGCAGAACATGTAATTTTGTTGTAAGATGCACAATTTTCCTATCTGTGACAAGGGCAAGAATTTCAAATGGAAGGAGAAGAATTGCAAGAAAGGCAACTGTGATAGCAAACCTTCAAGTTCTTATTTCAATGATTTATTTAGTGGCATCCTATTTAAGACGTGCATGCAAACACTAGTCTTCCTCATCAATTTCTCTTTACTGTTCCTTTTTTTTCCCTTTCTTTCTCTTTTCTACTCAATCTATAATTATTTTCAGTTATATTTGACAGTTTCAGCAGAGATAGAATGGGCCCATTTTAACCCAACATACAGATCAATTGTTAGAATATACTCAGGGATATGGGAAAGGTAGGTGAGAAGGGACTTGATCCCAAGTATGTGCTGTAACCATTAACTTAGCACTCTTCATCTCTGATGCATTTTCAGATCACACTTCTCAGGAGGGAACCTGGAAGTCAGCACAGGCAAAGCAACACTCTGCACATAGATGAACTGCACAAAGATGTGCAACTCACTAAGCCAGTTCCTGGCAGCTCCACTTCCAGGATGTCTCTAATGCAATTTAAGGTATTTTGGCACATACACATTTTAGAAGCCCCCAGGATTAGGCAAAACATCATAAGGTTTAGTGAGGATCAGATTTAAATGCATATACCTAAACTCTAACGCTCTTTTGGATAAGTCCTAGGTCTTCCACTCCTTTTATGCAGACAACTGCAAGAGATTCAGGCTGGGAACCTGAAAATATGGCGCTACTGTCCATCACAGCCTAAATGAAACTACTGCCACAGGAAGCCTCCCTCCCAGTCCAATCCAATCCAATCCAATCCAATCCAATCTAATCCAATCCAAAACTGAGTTGTGGGAGGTTCTCTGGGGATAAACACCTAAGAAACTTTGGAGGAAGAGGAAGGGAGAAAAATGAAATCCCACCAAAAAAAAAAACCACAAAACCAAACACCATTATAAGATTTTAGATCTTCCTGTTGGTATTAGATAGTTTTTATTCCCACAATTTCTTTTGCAAAGAGTAGAGCATTTTTCTTCATTTTAAAGCACAGATACACTTGAAGACAAGTCTCTTTGGAGACAATGTTCACAATGTAGACACTTGATGCAAACCCTTGATGAGGATTGCTGAATGTTTTGTGGCAGTAAATGTCAAAATGTACAGCTAACGTATCTGTGCATTCAGGCTGCATACGTGTTGAAATAAAGGAATTCATATTTTGTTCTGCATATGAACTCCAACAAAGTTACACTCAGGTCTCAGCATTTCTACTGCAGAAAAATATCACAATAAGAATTGTGCTTCCATTCCATTCCATTCCATTCCATTCCATTCCATTCCATTCCATTCCATTCCATTCCATTCCATTCCATTCCATTCCGTTCCTGTTTATTAACTACAGTTTTTCTTCCATCCCACTACTGAACAGAAATGAAGGGGAAGGAAGAGACCTCGGGATCTCCAAAAAAACTTTAAAATAAAAGAGAGCAGAGGGATATGTTACAATAACATTGCATACTCTGCAAATAAGAAACATGGAGAGAGATGCTTTAGTAGCATTCCATTAACTCTGCAAGATCTTAAAATGCAGAAAATTGTAAATTTTCTCTGTGATGTTTCAATCCATTAGGCTATGTTCTATGTCCCTAAGAATGAAGTAAAAGTCATATCTATCACTTTCAAAGCCACCAATCAAACAAACAGGAAAAATACTAGAAGAAGCCCCACCTAGTTGCAGCCCTGTAAAAGGATTTTCACATCTCTGTACACTTTATATATACAATTACCATTTACATACATGTTTTACATTTCACTCCTAGTAGGCTACTCAAAAGACATGACAGCCAGGCCAAGAAAGAGGAGCACCTTCATCTTGAATTACAAATGAAATATTTAATCAAAATAGTTTTAAAATGAAAATGCATTCCTGCTCATTCTGGAAAATTATATGATTTTAGTCATTTTAGTTATACAGTAAATCACTTTTCAAAAATCAAAATTATAGGATTATTAGGGTTATTTAATTTGGGGGACCTGGGCATTTTTGGTGCAGGGGGAAGTTATTTTTCCTTAACATCTTAAAGATATCCTCGCCCCTGACACACTTAGCTGTCTGGAAGTTGGCACCAGCTACCTGTATTCTCACTGCAGCCCATCTGTTAAAAAAGATCCAGTGAGTGTTTAAGATATACTTTGCTACAAGTACTGGCTGTCTCCATGTACACAATCTAAAGGAGAAAAAGGCATCACTGAAGGTGAACAAAACTTAATTCTCATGTCTTTTGACTATCCAAAGTTCATTTTGGACAATATGGAACACATTGAAAATAACAGTGCTACTAATGGGAAATAAAAGCAGAGAAAGCTGTGAGATTTAGGACTGTGCCATATGTCCTCCACTGTCTTGTGCACCCACTTGAAAATAAACTCCTTAAGAACAGCCTCTAGAAATCTGAGTTCCCCATGTCAGTGACTTGAGTTGTGGCCATTTTATTTACTGTCCCTGGCTTTTTGTTGCAGCTCTGTCTCTCACATTCTTTAACATGTTCCAATAAAATATGAAGTATTTATTCATGAACTTGAGGAGATTTAAAGCCCCGCAGAGGCAAATAATTTAAGATCTAACTATATATCAGTGGGTTCTGTGCAGTTTTATCAATTTCTGTAAAAGCAGCACAGAGAGTTTGAATCACAGGACTACTTAGGTCAAACTGAACAGCAGTATGTCTAGCTATTTTTATTCAGAAGAGAAACAAACAGCAGGAAAGTATTAAAGAATGGACTACAAGAAACTGGAAATTTCCTAAAGGAAAGAAAAAGAGATAATTCTTTTATCAAAATATTAAAATATATATTTTTTGCACAACATTATTTCCAATTTATCAAGGAACAAAAAATGTTTTCAAAAGCCATGCAGTTTCTCCAAACTTGAACTGAAAATGAATGAAAAGGAAAATTTTCTCTGTTTTTTTCTCAAAGAACAAAATATAGATTTGCTACTAGATGTATGCATTTAAAAATGATTATATAGTGTTGGTTTTACTTAACTTTCTTATTAAAAAGACCTTCAATTGCCTACATAATAAATTAGGCAATAAAGGTGAAAGGTTAAAACAGTTAACTACTTCAGAAACTGTAATAACATTTTTTTAAAAATTCAAAACCTACTTTCTACCTTTTTTTAATTATTAGTAGTATAATAATCAATTAATTTTTAAAAATTCTTCTATTCAAAGTTTAGTTTACTTAAACTATGCAGAGAAATAATTAAGTCAGACAATGATGGTTTGAGAGAAAAGGAGGAAAAAGACAAGATATAAGAGACATTGGGAGAACTAAGACTTGTTGGCTGCATTTTTTCCCTTTTGCTTAAAATCTTTAGAGAACATTAGAAGGCATTGCACCAGATCATGACTCAGTGTTCATCTAGCCTCAGTTTTAAACCTGAATAACTTTTATAACTAATGAGCCCACCTTCCATTTTCAGCTATTTTGAGTTGGAGCCTACCTACTTCTTATTTGTCCAGGGTGCCATTTTTTATTAGAGCACTTACTTAGAAATACTTTCAAAACTCTGAGATTCCCAAGTACTTTGAATTGTTTTTTGTGTATAAGACAGTTTCCAAAATGTATTTTTTCTGGTACTTATGAAACACCTGCAGGCCCAAAACATGAAGTATGAAATATTTACCATGCAATATGAGTTTAATCTGTGGAAGAAGTAATTTCTGTTAATTAGCCAAGGATGGGAAGCATACGAGTTGTGAAGGTGACAAAAGCTATGTGCTATTTCAGGTCCAGATGTGCAGCACTATAACACTGGCATTCTTAGAGATTTTTTTTGATTAGCTGAAACCTCTGTGAAAGATACAGGGAAGCCTGGCTCCCCATGCTAGCTTAGCATGAATGGCGAAACAGAGCTGGCTGTTCCCACTTCTATAGCTGCTTTCAGGAGAAAACTACTCATAGGAATTCCTACCTTAATATAGTTTTTGAGGAAAAAAAGCTTTGTACATGCTCAATTACATGCCTTCAGCTCTGTACAACTCTTTTATTTTACAAATATAGATGTTTGTGCCAAAGTCCATACCTCTTCCATTCATAAGCTGCTCAACTGAAGCAAATGAACACATAGTCCATGGCACTGTCAGTAACAAAGTTGTTTCCTCCAGATGCAGAACTTTCACTGATGTTGTGACATGGTCAGTGGGAAAGATTTGAATCTCTCTGCAATTACAAAATTCCTTCCTTTTCCCCTCACATCCCTTTTCTTCCAATTTTAGTGGTAACATATTAGTGGTCGGTGTCAACTGTAGAAACCAGTTAATTACATCAACAATTACTATGATCTTGTGGGTTTAAATTTAAGTTTTTTCTGTGCTCAGACTACTTTTCAAAAACTATTAAGAATTTAATTATCGCTGGTTTTTTGGTTTTTTTTGAATGTTAGCATAGATTAGGATTACAACACATGAAATTGTGCTTTCTAGATTCATGGAAAAAAAGCACTTTGCCAGTTGCTTTTCTATAGGGAGCTGTGGAAGAGGGGAGGAGAGAATGGCAAACCATAGCAAGATCTAAAGCAGTTATGAAATATTCATCTTTCTTGTGTTACACATTAGAACAACTAGGTCTGACTGATGTATAATGTATTCAATACCACCAAACTAAAATAATACCCAAGGACTTTGGAACGAAGCAATAACATAGAGTCAATTGCTGTGCATTGCTTCATTTGATTTGTACGTTTGCATTTCTGTCCCTCCCACCACCACTCTAAGACAACAGACACATGGAAAAAGGGGGGAAGAATCCGCTGCCTGTTTCAGCATCCAAGGGATTTCTCCTGCCTGCCCTCCCCCGTGAGAGCAGCAGGCTGGGAGCCTGCGCTGCGCATGATTCCTGGACCACTGCCGTTGCCTTGCCAACGCAAAGGGAGAACTCGGGGCTTACATCGGGCATTTCAATGCAGTGACCCACTTACTGTCTGTCAACAAATTCACTGGGACAATAGTGAGTGTAACACATTACAGAGATTAAATCCCAGGGACTGAGCTACAAAGATGTCTGGAAAAAAAACCTTTGTCAGTTTGAAAAGCCAGAACACTATAAACAGAGTTAACGGTAATATGTTTTAATCCTCCAATGTATTCATTGCTTTAAAGGAGAAATTTCTACCATGATAGTGTGTACATTATTTGTGTATTTATTTTTTTAACTAGGTTCAGAAGTCAATATTGCAAT
This sequence comes from Sturnus vulgaris, assembly GCF_052056855.1. Lineage (NCBI taxonomy): Eukaryota > Metazoa > Chordata > Aves > Passeriformes > Sturnidae > Sturnus > Sturnus vulgaris. Next base: position 35,126,950 of record NC_142246.1, on the reverse strand, counting down.
AAGAGTAATGGGAATGAAATAGCTTTTGCATATTGCATTCTTGTCTAGAGCTGAGCAGAATTAAGACTCGAAAACCTTCTTTCAAGCTATAAGAATTCAATGGTTCATTTAAAATATATTTGTACAGATGGTTATCGTAGGAGCATATCATTACAAAAACCCCCACAGTGATTTCTGCAAGACACTTAGATCATGGATTTATATTTAAAAATTAAGTATGTGCAGGCTAGTTATAGGTTTTCCATTGAATTTTGCCTCTTTACAAATATATTATTGCAAGCATGTTCAAAATCTTCCCCCTTCCTTCATTTCCCAGTTTCCCTCTGTTCTTTTCATTCTCTGCAAATAGATTATTCAAACATAAATAATTTGCTTACATAGGTTGGCAACTACCAAGAGAACTAAATATATATCATGACATACTACCAAATGCAAAAAAGTATGTTTAATATATGTTTACCTACATTCTTCAGTTTCTTAGCAATATTACACTGTCACTTTAAATGAAAGTCAGCAATTCCTTTTAAACACGTGTCACCAGTTACCAAATGGAATTATCTGAGGAACCATGCAGTGAGCAAAAAATAGCTGCAGCCTTCTGCAGTATCTGTACAAAAAGCTATTTTTTAATCCAATGAATGCTTATTTATATATTTACTCTTAATATTTTGCATATTTCTATCAGTTGCCTGGTTATATGAACCCATATTGCAGCAATTAGATACCAAAATTCTTCATTTGGATTGTTTCTCCATCACCGACTCCAGCAGAAGTACCTTTCAAATTAACACATAAGAGCGAGTATTGCTTCACATCCTGAAACTGATATTTCCAAACCTTTGTGGCTTGCAGAGTCCCAGAGTTTCTGTATGACATTTGTTTAAAATTATTTTCAGGAGGTGTGGGGGAATGCAAATGTTCCTTATGCCTGCATGAGATTACTGATACCAGACAAACTTAGAGGTGAAAAATTTATTCTAGAAAATTCAGCATCAGTGAGTGGTAAAAATTGGAATTCTAGGTTATACATAACAGTATTGTCTAATAGCTTAGCTAGTTTAGAGATATGGTGAGCCATACACTACCCTTTTACTTCCAACCACCTTTCCCATGTGCATTCTTTATACTCCACACTATTGACCACTCAGTCCTTCCTCTGGGCTCTTCCAACGTTATTTCTTTTCACAAAATTAAATCCCAAATGTCTTTCATCTTTAAAAGGCTACTAGGCCCATGCTACTATGCCATGCAAAAGGAGCACAGGGGCTCTCTTTTCTGTGTCCCAGAAGGGTTATCTTTGCTTATAATCTTGTCTTATTCCATATACAGTTGAATTAATGTCTGCATTTGCTGTTAAAAATATCAGAATATTATAAAACCACATAAGTTAAATTCTTTAAACTCTACATATTTTATCAAATCCGTAAGCTCTCACTCGTCACAGATACTACATACCAGTAATAGAGATACACAGCTGTGTTGATTTTCTTGTTCCACTCCTTTCCCCTCTTCCCTACGCTCGAGTTCTCTCATATGTAGGAACTTGCATTATTATGCCAATGTTTTACAATGTAAAACACTGTTTTTATTTACTAATTTTCCAAAATCAATTATTAAGGATGCATTTGGCTATGCATGGTGTCCCTCCAGGCTGCAATCTCTAAAGTTACAGCCAAAATACCTCCTACTATTCCAAAGAGTGAAGTTAAAGGAAAATATATTAGTTTTCCCTTTGGGGTGGGAAATCTTGCAAGCTTTTCTTCGAACAACTTTAAGATTTCTTTTAGTATTTACTGGAGGGGCTTGGAAATGGCAATGGGACAGGAATACTCTCAGAGGTGTGCTCTTTGAAGCATTCCTAAAACCTCCTTCAGACTTGTTCCATGAAATTTATGATACACACACACACACACACACACACACACACACACACACACACTCAGAGATTTACTGTGTCTGTAGAAAAAATGCTGTCAGGAATACAGCCCAGGTCTGCTGAGCCATAGCACAGCTTCTCCTGTATCTCTTCAAAATTGGACATAGGAAGAATCATCCTGAACTGACTGCATCTTCTGCATCTTATGGAAACTCTATGGTGCCCTTGTGAAGAGGGAATATCTGCTGGTTTATCAAATGCACTCCATGATTTCCAGTTCCTGGAAACTCAATAAAAATTCTTACATTCTGCTGTTCTTGATTGCAGGACACATGAACCTTCCAGTTCCCCTTTGCTCCCCACACCAAGTAATCTGCTTTGCATCTTCCAGTGACTAAAAGGTACCTAGGTTTCTCTTCAATACATCCTTAAATGAGAGTCATTGTGAGAGAATGATTTCAACATTCTTGCCTCTCTGGAAGTGAAGCTTTCCAAATTATGTCAATGCCAAATTGAGAGAAAGTTCTACTTCAGCTTTCTCTCCACTTTTCAAACCACATTTAGAAGGGAAAAATCAGGCTCTGCTCTATGCTGTTAGGCAGTCCTCCCTCCCACAAGTCTGGCTTTTCCTCCTAGTTAGCAGCTAGGGAAAACTTCCAGCAGATCTCAGTCCAGTGCCCCCCATCTCCATGAGAAACCACTGCAAAATGCATTTCCCAAGTCCAAAGGCTGAGGGCAGCACAAATGAGAGAATTCAATCTTTTGTACTAGAGGAACATTCATTGCACATGTTGCACTGAGCTTTTGGCAAGAGCAAATCACCTCTTCGTTTTTGGCAATCACCAAAGAACAGCCTTAGCAGTGGACTATGCCAAAGCTGCTGCTCAAAGCAAAGAGATTTTTTTATATCATTTTTACATCAAAATTGATGTGCACATCCTATGCAGCACTGCAACCGAGATGATGATACTAGAGAGCAAGAGAACCATGACTGTGAGAATGATCAACTCCCAGCTGACCCTGAAATGATGCAGGATCTGCTTTGCCAGCTGGACCCCTGCAAATCTAAGGAGTTTGATGGGATTCATTCCAGAATCTTGGTGGAGCTGGCCGATGTCTTCACAAAACCTCTGTGGATGATTTTAAGCAGTCTTGGAAATCCAGAAAGGTCCCAGCTGTCTGGAAGCTGGTAAACATTGTCCCAGTTTTCAAGAAGGAAGAGAAAGAGAACCCCACTGCGGGCCTGTCAGTCTCAGTTCAGTGCCTGGTAAAGTTATGGAGAGGATTATTCTGGGAGGTATTGAAAAACACCTGAAAGACAAAACAGTCTTCAGCCAGCAAGGCCTTATGAGAGGAAAGTCCTGCTTATCAAAACTTATTTCCTTTTATGGCGAGGTAACCCACCAGTTGATGAAGGGAAGCCAGCTCATGTGACCTTTTTGTATTTCAGTAAGGCTGATACTGTCTCTCACAGGACCTTTCTGGACAAAAAGTCCAGCATACAGCTGGATAAGGACATCATGTGATGGGTGAGCAGCTGGCTCACAGGTTGGGCACAAAGGGTTACAGTGAATGGGGTGACATCAAACTGGAGACCTGTCACTAGTGGGGTTCTGCAGGGCTCCATCCTCAGCCCTGTGCTCTTCAACATCCCCATAAATGACTTGGATGCAGGACTAGAAGGGATACCAAGCAAGTTCAGAGATGATGGAAAACTGGGAGGAGCTGTTGGCTCCCTTGAAGGCAGGAAGGCTCTGCAAAGAGGCCTTGGTAAAGTAGAAGGCTGGGTAATAACCAACCACAGGAAGTTCAACAAGGAAAAGTGCCAGATTCTGTAGCTGGGATGAGGCAGCCCTGTATGCACAGTATGCACTGGGGAATGAGACACGGGAAAGCAGTGCTGTAGAAAGAAACTGAGGGTCTTGGTTGATGCCAAGTTGAATCTGACTTATTGTGCCCTGGCAGCCAGGAGGCCCAACCATGTCCTGGGGTGTAGCAGGCACAGCATCACTAGCTGGGAACTGGAATGTGCTCCCTAGGGAAGTAGTCACAGCATCAAGCCTGAAAGAGTTCAACAAACATTTGGTCAATGCTCTCAGGCACATGGTGTGACTCTTGGGGCTGTCCTGTGCAGGGCAATGAGTTGAACTTGACGATCCTTGAGGGTTCCTTCCAACTCAGCTTATTCTGTGATACAGGGCTCAGAGTTTATGGGAATTCTGCAGCCAGGAGCAGCCATAACATTTTCTGCGTGTTTTCTTCTGTTGCCTGGGGGAACTGTTACAGTCCTTGAAGCTTCCTCTCTGGCTAAAGTCTCAGTGCCAATGCCGCCCCCGACAGCTTTGCACAGATCCAACATAACTGCTACAGAAACTCCTTCTCACTAAAAAGTGATTTTGGTTTTCTTCTCTCAGCTTCTTGCTACAAGTAGGAGGAGTAAAATATTATGTAGGTATGATATCATATTCTCTAAACATAGAATAAAAGATGGAGACTCTCCTGTCCTAACAACTCCCTCTGTACATTAAACCCTTGAAACCTGTATAGTTACCAAATTTGCTGGCCATTGGCAATTCCAGCAGCTATCCACCCTCTCCCTCCATGTAAGACCATAGAGTCCTGCCTGTGGCCCATCAGATGTACTCCACTATCCAGCTCCTGCAAGGACAGATCTTCACTAAATAATGACCTAACACTACACACTAAGTCTCTACCCACCCACTGCATTCTACTACACCCCTAACTACAGAGACTCTGATTACACAGCCTGAGTAGCCCTGTTATTATCTGCTTTAGGAGCCAGGAAATCCATTATTCAGATGAAAAGAACTGCTAAAGGACAGCTAGCCTTACTATCCCAAAATAGTTAACTGTATAGTACTACATTAATTGTCATCAACTGTAAATGTAAATTGTAACAGTAAATCACTCCATGTGACACTTAAAACAAGTTTAGGGCCTTTTGTGCCTTTGCATGTAGGCGTTTGTGTTTTGTTTATTTGTTTTCTTTTTTGTTTGTTTTTTTTTTAACAGGTCCTTCACTTTTTTATTTTGGTTCTGGAGCTTTCAGAATGCATCCACTTCACATTTTCCTTTCCCAGATCCCACTGGTGAGGGAGTGAGTGAGCAGCTGCGTGGGGCTTGGCTGCTGGCTGGGGTTAAAACACAACAGCATATCACAATATAAAGAAAGCATTACACTCATTCATAGAAATTTTAAAAATTTTTAAAAACAAACCTCAAGAAATTGCCATAAGATTAGATAGAATTATAAAGAGAAAAATATTTTTCTAAAATGTTTGAATTTATAAATGCATTTTCATAGGTTAGTATCAAATTTGTAAAAAATTAATGCAAATCTTTATTTTGAATACTTCTTTGAAAAAAAGACTGGAAGTGGACTGACCTAGTATTAATCATTAATCCTCTCTAGCAATCTAACTGTACTACTACAATTTCTGACTGGATGTTGAAGATAAAGTTCCATCCACTTTTTCCCAACCAACATAATAGACAGTCTATACCTCAGAAAACTTTATATTCTACATTTCATCTCTTTAAATTGCAATATGTCCTTCCTGCCTACTTTTTTACCTAGAGAAGCCTATAATAGTTTGACATTGCTTTCAGTCATTCTAAATGCAACATTTGTTGTCTGAGGGCAGAACTGCTCTTCAATGTTATTCAAAGCATTAGTGGCAAACACTAGGTCCATCATGTGCTTTGACATTAAAATTAAATACCAAAGGCTGAGGAATACTTTTATTTATCACAGGAAAAAAAAATAAAAAGAAAGAAAATAAAACCAACCAACATTCCAAATTCTTTGGAAGCATGTAAATGAAAACATGCCCATGCATGCTGAAAGTGTCACTAGAGCTGTCAGAGCCTCCATATAATCCATACCCTATTGATAAAATATATAATAAATGTCATTTTAAGGATAATTTTTTCATTGAAGCCAGTAAATTTGGTTTTGCAATGAAACTGCTGAGATTTTGTTCATACTGCATGATTTTTGGAGCTGCTGTTAAAGAGGACTTAACTTGCTACAAAGTGATGGATGCAGAAGACTGGGTATTTCTACAATTAATCTAATTGTACATCTTGTTAACAGACAGCAACCTTAAAGAAGGGGTTATAAACAACATTTAAACAAGATAGCTTGAATAGCAGATATAAATCTTGCTATAACAGTGCAGAGCTCACCAGAGTGCATTCTTCCCACTAAGATATATTAGATGGTGGTGCCTACAGTTTTGGCGACAGACTGGCTGTGACACGACAGGACCACATCACATGCACCATGCAGGAAGATGCTGAGAGACTCTTTGCATGGGCTGTATACCAAATATATTCAAATAAATCAGACACATTTAAGAAACAGTATTTTGAGTATATTTCTGTTAAGAGTTAGGCCTGTTAATTTTCAGCCTGAAATTTTCTTCATATTTGAGTTTATACTCCACCATGTGCTGATAAAACAAAGTCTGTAACTTTTGCTGCCAAAGACAGAACAAATTTTGTCATCATTTCAGTAGCTGAAAATGTTGCAATCACCTTCCTAAAGAAAAATAGCCATTCATCAGAAGAAAATGCGTATTTTTTTAAACAAAGAAGCAAACACAGACTTATTTGTCTCTGTTTGGTACCACTTTTGTAAAATGAGTTTAAAAAGGTACTAATGACTAGTAGAGACATATCCATTCTGAACTTTCCGTATCACATATTATAATCACTAAGAAATTCAGGTTTTATGAAGGAAATGAAGTTAACAACTTTCTGAACTGTTCCTTCCTTTGGCATGCTGTACAGACATCCACCATATGTATATCACAGCACTCTGCCTTAGATTATGTCACCGTTAAAAATCAAAGGTCTGTCACTCTTCATTTTAACAACACATATGCCATAGGTATAATAAATGCAACTACTTTAGTTTTGCTCATTTAAATAAAATGTTTGATTTGGAATTAAGGTGGGATGGGAAAGAATCTTCAATTACACTGCATTTCACCCGTAATAGCAAAGAACATTGAATGCCTGCAATTTATGTATTTATTTACATATTTATTTTCATCTTTAGTATCTATAATGCACTTCATGCTTTAATATCCAGAGGACTCAACTGAGATTGCATTGTAGAACTGTAAAGACTACCACCTATTAAAGTGATAAACAAATCAGAGAATGAGTGGAAGAAATTAAAGTTTATGCCTGTGTTATATTGTTTTTCACAAATGGGAAATCAAGACACAGTGTATTACAGTGAGATTTTTCAGGGTGGCAAATAATTTTGTAGTCATTTCTACAAATCAAACTAAAAAATGTAAATGATACAAATAATCTGTTTCAGATATTTCATATCTCAATCCAGAATTTTAGATGATGTCCCAGTAATTTCACAAAACATTATCTCTAAAGGAGTAACTTATGAATTACTGCCTGAAAGGAGAACTTACTTTTTAATCCAATAACATAACTTTTAATACCTTCACTATTTCATAACAAATTAATTCCTCAGAATTGCCAAGCACAATGGAAATTATTGCTATGACATATTTATTTTTAGTAATTGTGTACTCTTACTGAGAATCATAAAATCATAGAGCATCCATAGTTGGAAGGGACCCACAAGGACCATCAAAGTCCAACCTCTGTCCCCAAGAGTCACACCATGTACCAGAGAGCATTGCCCAAACGCTTTCTGAACTGTGTCAAACCTTGTGCTGTGACCACTTCCCCGGGGAGGCTATTCCAGTGCTCAGACCCCTCTGGGTGAAGAATGTTTTCCTGATACAAAGAGAATTCATGTTTGTACCTACTGGCAATGAACACTGCTGAAACTACTTGGAGGCCTTTGATTTTTGTTTTTTTTTTTCCGTTATCCCATTTGTTGAAAGACAGTTGTTAATATTTTGTAAAGTTAGTACACTAAAGAGATTGTTTTGACAATGGTTTATCCAAGTAAGTATTCCGCCTCATGGAGCCAGGGACATGGAGTATGTTCATTAAGAAATTTATTTCATTTTCCCTAGAGGTTTGCCTTCACTCACATTAACATTTTCATGCTGCTGTTGCAGGAGTTTCATAATCCACTTCCACAAACAGAAAACTATCATCTCAGTACTGCTTTGTTTAAATGTTAAAATAGATTAAGATGAGTTGGGAGAGTTCACTGACATAAATATCATCTTATTCATTTTAGCTGCATACTCCATCTCTCATTTACAAAAAGTGAGACAGTCTCACAAGTATGTATTGAATACAAATCAGCCAACTTTTTGCTTTCAGTGTCCATTACCATTACAGTTGCAAGTATTCTGGCTAACTACCCATCTTATTAGCTCAAATATAACAAAAGACTGAATAAAAGCACTTTTTTCTGTGAGGAATACAGCTGACTGATCTAATTATTTTCCTCCTATATCCTTTTGAAAAAAGCTTAAAATACTTTTAATTGTGGGATTTTTGAAATTTGTTTTCTCTCAAATCCAATTAGAAAGCTCAAAAATAGCATGGTATTGTTGCTTACTTTACCACCATTAGGTGGTAATTAAAGTTGTAAGATAGCAACTGGAAGACTTTTCTAGAGGCTTTTTGTATTAATAGGTACTGAAAGACTGTGTACTAAATAAAAAATCATTAAAATATACAGCATTCCCAGCCTTCTCTATCTTGATAAAACATTATGTCTCTGTGAACTGGACTTAGAATTTAGTGTCTTGATGACCACAAACTATACAGATAAACCAAATCAGTTGTGGTCTTCAGCACACTAATTGTACAAAAAGGTGGCCACTGTCAGGAATTCAAATGCATAATAAGCTGAAGAGAAGGAAAATAAAGAGCAAATAAGCATACAGAATGATGTTCTGAACTCAAGAAGTTGAACTGATAAACCTTGAACCAATATCAGAAGCATAGAGAATACAGGGTGTACCACTGGCAGTCTGGCCCACAGAATCCTTTGTTCTTCTACAGGGGAGGGTGGATTCCATTCATTTTTAAGCTGTGCAGCTTCCCAACATGGAAACATAGGAGTGAAATGGAGATAACAAGCTAAAAGACAGTATTTCAGTAGATGATAGCTCAGAATAAATGAAAGCATAGCTGGTAGCAACAAAATGAAAGAGGCCTGCACTTCTGCACTACCCTGATACAGAGGAACCTAAGAAGCTTCATTTTAAGCCCTTTTTCCTACATATTTGCCCTTAAATAGGAATAGTATCAAAAGAGCAGAAAATAATATTCTAAAGTTTAAAGAAACTGTTCTCAGGAATTGTTTTTCAGTATGAAAAACCTCCAGAATGACCAACTGCTGAGAGATTTTCTTTAATAATATGGCTATTATTACTTTGAATATTCATACCCATTCTTGAACTTCTATGTACTGCTAATAAGCAGTATCTGCTGAATACATGTCAGCTGAGTAATTGAGATATAGAGCACTTATTAATTACACCACTGCCACTGAGGATGTAAAAAGACTTAAATGATACCAGCTAGAAATGCATAATACAGAACCATCTCCATAAGATGCCTTAAAAATTTCAAAAATGTCAGACCTTAAGGCAGATGTTTTCCCTCTACATATATATAAGAGCCTAAATCTCCCTCTTTTGAATACTTTATATTTACAGCAGCTTTGTTAGATTGTAAGAAATACAGGACTGGATAACAGAAATTTTAATATTTTGTTCACAAAAGTAATAAAATTGTATACTGATACGAGTATTTGTCAAACATTATGTCATAGAGAAACCTAGTTTCAGTTTTAATGCAAACGATTGCCTATTATGAAATGAGAGCACACTGAATTAGTCATTTCCATTAAATCTATGAAGTAGAATTGCCTAGCAACCAAGAAAATTAATTCAGAGATTAAAATAAACACTGTGACACTGACAGAGCAACTGCTATTCTACCCCAATAATGATAAAGACATTTAGAAAAGAGGTGTTTTCTTAATTCTTCTTAACAAAGGTAAAACAAATAATTTCATAAAATGAGTTCATAATGGACAAAGAATAAAAATAAAGAGTCAAAGCAACTGCACAAAGCAAATGCAAATAATTACCCTCTTTTTACGTAACATCATTGAAATGAAAACACTAAGTTTTTCATATTCTAACAATGGTGAATGAATTGTTGTGGAAGTTTCTAACATGTTTTCCCACTTACAAAAGAGAAATTAGTTTCACTCTATGCAAGTATTCTATATTTTAGTACTTACTAGTTTAATTTATTATAGAATTTATGGCCATGCTTACCTGAAAAAATTATGCATCATTACTACCCACTTCTACCCCTAGTCAAATTATTCCTAATCACACTTTGGTAGGAAAGCTTTTAAATTATACAATTTATCACACTAAGATGGTTATGGAAAAAAAAAAAACAACAAAATGTTAACAGATTAAGGACAGCGAGGATAAGCGCAATAATTTAGTTTAATGATGCTGCATATTGCTTGTTACATCTGGACCATTGTTTAATTCATTGTCCCTGAAGGACCACAAAAAGCCTAGTAAAATTATCCCTTTAGAAATAAGACAACCACATTCTGTAAAAACATCAAAGTCTATCGCCTTATCAGGGTATTAGATTGGAGGAATGATTACAGATCAGGGATTCCGGAGTGGCAGTACTTTCATACCTCTAGTAGGAGACACTCCATACTTCCAGCTTGAGGTACAGAGTTAGTATGGAGTCAAAAAAAAAACAAAAAAAGATCTGGAGTGATTAAGGCAAGAATAACACAAAGGAGAAACAATATATCCCAGAGGATATGACAAGACAGCAACTGCAGCAGCTGCATCAAATCTAGTTGAGTCTCCATTAAAAGATAATAATAAAAATAAAACAGTATGAGGAATAAATCAAGACAGACAAGCAGGAATAGCTGTGTATTAGAAGGTAACTCCCCAGGCACAGACACAGCTACTCTTCTATCAGGGAAGTGTATTTCAGCTCTTTGTTTGTGTATAATATTCAAAAAACACACTAATAGCCAGCTACAGGTTTTTTAAGTCTTGAAATCCACATATTTTAATCACTAGATCCAGTTCAGAGGTGTCAGAACTGGATTTTAAAAGTTCATACTGTCAATAATTACATAATAAAGTAAATATATTCATCTAGCAGGACATTTGACATGCAAAAAAGGAAGGATATCTGCTGGAAGTACAGACAATACAGATCATGTAACATGACATGTAACAGATCAAAAAGAAAAAGCATTAACAGCAAAAGTCCCTATTAGATAAACACAGCCATAAAGAAGATGAAAGACCCCAAATGTCCTTAACAGGTTCCCCTGTGTCTTAAATATTTGATGAATGTACCAGATGGGGAGGGGGAAGAAAAATATCTTGTCTGAACCACAAGCATAAACACAGCTGACCTAAAAGACCTACCCACCACTAGGTTATAATTACTCCAGTGTATTCACTAGTGAACAATGTTCATAAATCTAGAATAATTTGGAGAGATTGAAAGATAACATCTTTGAGAAATGGTAGCCTCCATATGCTGTCAAACAGCTGAAATAAATTTTAATTTTCTGGCCCTTGTGCAACATGTCATGGGTGTGGTTGAAGCATACATGCTTTACTGAATTCTTAGGATAAGGCATAGTTATGAGCATTCTTTTTATTAATTTTATCTATATTAATAAAGCAGTATCATAAAAATAGAAGATACAAAAATTCTACAGGTAGCTGAAAATAGTATTTTTTTTCCCTTTAAAAATTTTAGCAGCACAGTTGATATGGTAAAAAACTCAGAAAAAATGCATAGTCCTCAGACTAGACATTGTCAGAGTCCAGAACCTTCTAATAAAAGAAAACCTTGTAATAGATGTTCAGTTCAGAGGATTTACTAAATTTTCTCCAGTCTAGCCCAAAAACACAGGTAAATAACCAACAAGCTGGTCCAGACCTACTTTCAGACATCATCTATAGTTTGTTACAAGAGGACAGCAAGAAGGAAAACACCAATTAGTCTTGCACTAGAATCAAGAATTTAACGAAAATAAACTCCCAGATAATCTTAGAAAGCAGACCATGACCATGTTGCAGAAAAAAAAGGTAAAAAGAAGGTCACTAGTAGCCTGCCTTGGGAAAAATTCCATCTGCACAGCAAATTTGATGATCATCTTGGCTTAAGTATGGGAACAAGACACTAGCAAAATTGTTCAATACCACTAAAAGGTCCAGTATACCCTTCCTGGGAGCAAATCCAAATTCCACTAATTCTAAAGAAAACTATGAACAAAAACCTTTTAAGAAAGTATCTAAGAACAATAATATTTTTTAGAAACTGCAGACAGCCACAGGAGACTCAAAGCATATTAATCACTGTAATACCATGTGATACAAACAAAAAAACCCCTCAGCTGATAAACAAACTCCATTCACCTTCCTTCCAGTCTCCTCTCAAACCCTTTTAAATTGCATCATCATGTCTTCTCACAGATATCCTGCCAAAAACCTGACAGCAAAATGCAAATTACTCCATGGCATTGTTAGGTCTTAATTGTAGACGTTCATGGGCTTCCTTTTTGCTTACACTGGTATAAAACCAATGGGATTACTAAAAATACATGACATCAAAGATGTATATTTAAGTCTTTGCAAGATCAGAGCTTTGGTAATTGATTTTTCAGATTTTCAAATTACTGATGTCTATAATTTTTAGAAGTAATCAAAGGCCATATATGCACTTACAAGCAAATCTTAGTCTTTTCTAAAGCACTGGTAGGCAGTGTGAATAAAAGGGGTCCTTAATGCTCTAGCACAACTATGAATTTTCCAGCAAAAGGAAAGCTTTATGTAGCAAATATAAGTCAAGACTATATAGTAGACATGTTTTGTGACTCAGAGGAGTAGTTATCAAGCTGATTATGAACACCTGGAGAACAAGACACTAATTTTAATCTAGTTCAGCCATTGAGTTAAGTAACCTGGCAATAAGGCGCCTGCCTACCTTGAGAACTGCAAAGAGAACCTGCAGGTGTCTCTGAGGAACTGCAATCTGCTACTAAGAGGAAAGGTAGGGGGAATCATTGTTATGTTTATTTATAATGTCAAAAGTGTACATAGGTCTGAAGCAGTGGTCAGCGGGCCAGTAAAAAAATAGAAGGCTGAGAAATTCTCTGAAGATTATTGTGCTGCTATATTGAAACACCACAATAAATAGAAAAATCATTTTATATATCTAATTCACTCAGCCTAATTCACAATAAAGTAAATCACTATATTTGTATCAATCAGCTAGAAATGTAAATTCCTTTTCTTTACAGAACTGGTTTATCAACAAGTCATGAACAAAGGCAAACCATTTTAAGCAGGAAGCATTTCACACTAAAGCTACTCAGTTTAAAAATCAATAATACAACGTTCAATAATTTAATTGAATACCTTCATGACCAACACAGTGGCTAGTAGTCAATGGTCCCTTTCTCAGGGCAATTTCAGACATTTACTTTCATCCTCAGTTATGTATATTGAGTTACTATTTACAATGATTTATCAACACACTACCCCCTAAGTTCATGTTCCTTATTGGTTATAATGTTTTTGAAAAGTACTATCTTTTTAGAGTTTATAAGTTCTTTCATACCATATGCAGACTTCAAAATATTATTTGATTTTACTATTATCATAATTATCAGTAAAAATAAAAATAATTTAATGGTCATCTGCTCAGTTAAGGTTTTTCACAATGGACTAATCCAGCAGCCAGAGAGGCTGTATTTGGGCTCACTGCACCCAGTAGCATCTACTTCATCCTCTCCTACTGCAGCTGCCTGTCCTGTTTAACTCTGTACTCAGGTACACACAGAAGCATTTGTCTGGTCCAAGTGACAGAAGCCTGTTTATCTCAGTGAATCCCCACCTCCTCCATTGGAAAAGGACCAAATCAAATGTAAGCATCACAGAGAGCAGATCCCAACTCCAAGCTGAGACATGAATATGGTAGATAAATTATGCAGAAAAAAAGTAGCTGGAAATAGATTTTCAACACAGAGGTCACAGAACAAGCAGACCAGTAAAGAGCAAGGAGTTGCTGAATATATATCACATAGTATATATGAACTAAGACATATTATGATATTTAAGTGGCAAAAAGAAAGGATTAATTAACTGGACAGGTTAAGGTCACTTTACCTTGTCCATTACCATTCACTAACAAGGAAAGCAATCCTCAACTGAATGACTTCATTGTTACTTAGATAACTCACAAACGCTCCCAAGGCATTCATGGTACTGACAGTAACTTTCCCTGTCTCAGAGCTGAAAATCTTTTGAAGGTTGTTTGGTGTGAGATGAGTCATAAAATGGTGAAAGAGGCTGGGAGCAAACAATGTGGCAGATGGAAGTAGAACACAACAGGGTGTATGTATTAGCTTTCTTCTGGAGAGATGGGAGTCAGAGCTTTGTGCCATCCAAGCGTAGGGATAAGTACTTAGCTTGGATAGGTTTCCGCATGTCACACTTCAGCACCAATCAAAACCATGACATCAGAACCTCAGGATCTGCTCATGCATAAAAATAAGAAAACCTAAATTCTTAGCTATTCAAGCATCCTCACTTGAGAACTTCAAAGATATACCCCAAGCTCACCTCATGGTTGTTTTCTAAATGCTTTTAAATTGATTCAAAGTTACGCCAGGTGCTTACTATTGCATGTATCTTAATAGAGTAGGAGATGATTTGGTGGGAAAGCAGGGGGTGGGAGTCTTTCACGAACCACATAAAGAAAGCTAAGCTGATTCACCAGTAGCAGAGGGTGCCACTACACTGTGGAGCCTCCCACACTGGCTACATCACCTTGCTAAGCAAGGGGGTGCAATACCAGTTTCCTTCACCAGAGAAACTAGGCCAACAGGTCAATTGTGATAACTCTTTTCCACAAATGTGAAGTGATATACTTTCATTTTCCAACTAACAGAATCTTTCCTATCTCTCATCACTTTAAGATAAAACCAGACATACTCTCCCTCTTCCCTCACCTATAGCCTCAAATAGAGGCTGCCTGCAGTTGCAATATTACCACAGTAATTTTATAGTGTTATTAGTAGCCATGAATATAGCTGCTGTTTTACTTGGGGGGGAAAATGTGCTTAAATTAGATCTTCACTGTTTTAAAAAGATAATTCAAATTTATGCTTCTATTAACCTCTTATGTAAAACTCAAATGTTCTTTCAACTCTAATATTGTCTTCCACCTTAGTTTAGTGGTGGACTTGGCAGTGCTAGGCTTATGGTTGGTCCTGA
The DNA here is from genome assembly GCF_052056855.1 of Sturnus vulgaris. Taxonomy (NCBI): domain Eukaryota; kingdom Metazoa; phylum Chordata; class Aves; order Passeriformes; family Sturnidae; genus Sturnus; species Sturnus vulgaris. The sequence continues at coordinate 35,111,791 of NC_142246.1, read as the reverse complement.
GGACCTAGAGGTTTGTTTCGACATAAAAGATCATATTTCCATATCAATTTCAGACTTCTGAAGCCCTGCAAAGGTATTTCAAATTCTACTGCTTATTCTTTTCTTCATATTGCCTCTCTTGAACCTCTATCAGCACAATCATCAATCATCTCTACTTTTTTCTTATTGTGCCTTAGTGCAGAGCAATCCCTGCCTAATCACTTGGCTATGCTACTAAACTCTCTTCCTTCAAATTCCTCCTTAATGTCCAATTTTGCCTGTATAAAATCATTCTTCTGCAACCTGAGAAGTAGGATGTGACCAACTATGGCTCAATTAATAAACATGCAGCACTTGTCATCTTCTATTACATGTTCCCAGAAGAAATTCAAAAATGTTCAAGAATTTGATTTCCATGTCTTCCAGGCGTTAAAAAGAAAGTAAAGAAAGTGCTTCCACAGAAAAAAAATGAAAAGCAGGACAACAATCAAAAAGTGTTATTTTATTTATCTATTTTTTGAGGAATAAAAAAAAAGTGCAGTCTTAGGGTACAAATAGGAAGATACTGACAAGTGAGGGAAAAATATTTTTGCCTTTAGTTTTTTAAATTCTAGCAGTAGTACCATTCTGCAAATCTCATATAACAAAAGTCCAGCAAATGCTTTTTTTTGGTCTAGTTTTATACCAGAACCTCAGCAAGTGCACTGTTCCCCTCATGCCACTATTAAAAAGACAGAACTTTCTAAAAATTGAATCTAAACTTATTGTGATAATCCTTTGCTGCATAATTGTATTGTTATCACTACTGGGGAAAGAAAATGAAATTTTCACGATGTGAACCAAATAAAAAGTCCTCAGAAACTGTTCAAGTGCTAATATCAGGAGCATTATATGTGTAAAAAGAAGAGTAATGCTTGCATTTAGTAGTTGTATTTCAGCAACTGTTATTTGGAAAAAATGTTGTTCCAGATGGCTGAAGTATAAATTTTGGAAAGAGTACTGAACTCCTACATGATAACTAGTAAGAAGGAGATGAAAACTGTAGAGGGGACAAAAAAATAAAAAGATAAAAATTAGCTTTCTTGAGACTAATGCATTGAAGCATAAGAGTTACTATGGGCAAGCTAAGAGAATGTGTAAACCTCTTTTTTGTGTCAGTGCTGTTCCTTCATAAGGCCCTAGATCACACATACACAATAGTTCCCAGTTTTGTTAATTCCTACTTGGTGTATATCTTTGACCCTCTCAATTTTGATGCTCTGAGTTTGATCCTTCTTCAGCTGAGAAAATGAAAAGACTTACTCCTCATTTCTTGCACAGTGGAACTGAAGCCTCTCTAACCCCCCACTCCCACATGAAAAAGATTTGTGACAGCACATCAATGTGGGACTTGCTGCCTGTCTCAGAAATTGGCCATGTGATAAGATATTAGCAGGAATTTTGCATTTTAGTCACTTGAATTGGCTGAAAATTCTTCTGACGTAGAATTGCCAAAGAGAATATTAACTGACAAAGTATTTCATATGAGATCAATATTCACCTTTGCCTTTTTTACATTCTGTTTTTTAATGGCTATCAGCTGCCTATATTCTTCATGGGTTTTATAAAATCATTTGCAGTGTCTACAATGTGAAGCAGAACAGCTCAAAAACATGGGGGTTTTTTTCATCATTTTCTACTCAGTCGTCCATATAAAACTACTAGAAGAAAATAACATACTCTCACCTATGGGAAGAATTAATAGGTAAAAAACTATTTTATCAAGAAAGAAACATTATCAGTATGTGATGCCAGTAGCATTTCCTCCATTCTTCCATGTTGAATTTTAGTGCAGTGGCAGGCCACTTAAAACAGGTTACAAAGTCACATTGCCAAATTATTTAAGGTACTTATCAGAAATGAATGCACAGTCACAATCTAAAATGAAAAAAATTTGGATATTAGGCATAACAATCTCTCAATCCTTCTCCATAAGGAACCTAAGCACTCAGCTGAATCAAATTTAATTTTGCTGTATCTACAGTATTGCATTGTCCTCCCTAATTTCTTATTTTTTGAGAGAAATTGGATACCCAGAGTAGCCTTTTTTCCCCAAAGATGAGGTTTTACTTTTACAAAATGTCGAAAAAAACTTTTATAAATTTATGTTACTGTTTTGATACAGTATTTTTCACTAATTAGTGTAAATCAATTATTTAAAATACATTCAACACTTTTTTCCTAAGCATTTACATCTCCTATGAAAAATCTTTTTAATATAGCTTATTTATGAAATTGACATCCAAGTGTCAAAATAACCATGAAGACTTAAATTTTCACACATTGAATTGAGGATTCCATCTGCCTTGGGGCACTTGGAATGTTTTTTTTGTGCTGAAAGAGTGTATATAAAATTATAATTAAGTCCCATTAATGCTGGATTTTCATGCCTAGGACTAGTATAATGCTAAGCCTTTAAGAAATACAAAGTTTTCTACTATTAACAGAGACATTTCAATGTTAAAGATTAAATAAGTAAGCAAGACTAAATTTATTTACATCATTATCTATGAATAAAAGCCTAATGTATTGAATAATAACATATTCAAATTACAGCTCTACAAGTCAGTGCTCTTTATGTAAGAATATTAAGTAAGGTAGCCTGTAGTTACTACATAAAGGAGAATAACTCTTGCAATCTTAGAACAATTAACTTCATATTCATATTGACTGTTATTGCATTTTTTCTTTAATAAAGCATATTGATTAACTACTAAGGAGAATTAGGCTGGAAATACAGTGAGATAGTTTGCCAGATGCTAACATTTATTTCCTTATTTAGTGTTGACTACGAAGGAAATTTATTTACTCTGTTAGTGACCTTGTAACTGTTAAGTGAGTATTTTATGTGATGCTCTAATTATAATACACACACTTTTAAGAACAGGAAGCAGTAAACATGATGGGGGTTAAGACCATTCTACTCTGAAGCCACTTGCAAAAATCCAGTCTGAACACAAGCTTGGGAACTAAGCCTGCTAAGCTGAAAAGGTATTCCCAAAGTAAATAGAGATTGACCTCTGCCCACCATGTTTTCTTTAAGAATCAAGCACTACAAATCCAGATTTGGTATGAAGAATATCAGCCAGCAAATGTCTGCTACTTCCTACTCATAAGGCCAAATTTAAAAACTATTTCCAAGTTACTTTTGAATATGAACATAAAAAGGATCTAACTGAAGACACAAGCATGGTTCTCACTCAGTGTGGCATTTACACTAAAGAACAAAAAATAACTCCTCTGCTTTATTTATAAGTATCATCATCAAACAAAATCAAAGTGCAAAATACTGGGATTTCCTCACTCTTATTTTAACCAACTTTGCAATAACAGTCAAAAGAGAAGGAAAATTCTTCTCTATTAGAGGTAAATAAGAAGATTTAGAAGACTAACTTGGAAAGGATGCCAGCAGTGTTTGGACTGTTTGGCTGTTGGTATTTCTTAATATGAAATAAAACACATAATTTTCATCTACTCTGTATTATCCTACTAAATCAGACTACCATTTTCCAAAAAGTACTGAAGAGGAAACAATTTATTCTCTTATGGCTGAAGAATCAGAGGCTGTGTGTACATTTTACTGATAGCATCTTAGTCTCCTTATGATTGTCTTTCAAAACTCTGCTTAAAGCTCTCCTTTACTGGTATGCTGTGACAACAAATGAAAAAGCTCTGATAATAGGCTGCAGATCCACTCATATTGCTAATGCAAGTCAAACATTATTTTCTGGCATTCAATAATTTCTAGTAACAATAATGCAACTTTTTTGGTTTTGTTTTTTTTTGCTATCCTACTGGTGAAACCTTAACTGTGTTAGGTATACTACAGCCAAGGGACCTCAAGTAAAATTAGTTTCTTCCTCATGTTTGCTGCTGTGCAAACACATGATGCTCCATTCATTCCCAAGAGTTTATTTTATATAGGAATTATATGCAGTTACGGATGAATCATTTAAAAAGGCAAATTCATCTTCCATTTAGTGCAAGTGGTATAAGTATGATTTACTGTGCTTCAGAACATTTTTTTTTCTGAAACAGATTGTGGTGAGAATAATCTATCACTGCCCTGTACCAAGTTCCTTACAGTGCAAAAAATTACAGTGCCTGCCCTCTGAAAAGCTCTTTATTGGGATGAATAACTGGGGCTGGGGGCACCGTTGCAATCTTAATTCTGTCACAGAGGGAAGACCTGAAATGCAGGAGCTGGACATATACCTCTTTCCACATCACAAAGCTATCAGTTTGACATCATTGTCTTTCAAACACTGGCAGCTGAGACCTACCACTGCCACATGCAATTTATGCATGAGGTTTTCAAAATTAGCATGCATCACTAAAGACATCAGTGAAATTTCTGCTTCTTAGTGGACCGGATATTTTTTGAAAAATAAACCCAGTTTAGTTATCCTGGGTTTTCCAGACAGCAAATTTGCAATCAAATGTCTTATTATGTTAGAGGTCTAGCATGTAGCACAACATCAGTGTTACAGAAATTCTGGACAAGTTGATATTTCTGAGATGTTATGACTTTTTGGCTTTTTAGAATATATTTTAGTGTTAATTTACTTAGCATTTGAGACAGACTTCCTACACACTTTCAGTTCTTGGACAGCTAGAGATAGCATTGCAAATACCTTTGAAACCTCCTCCCTAACCTGTACTGACTTCCTAGAAAAGGAAATGTGATATCAAGGGGAAAAAAAGGGGGTGGAGGAGGCTCAAAAGGATTTCCAGTACTTTAAAACAGGAAATGTATGAATAGAAATTATTCTTGGTTTCAATGTTTACAGCTTTACACATGAAAACTGCTGGACAACAGCCTTATCTCATTTTACCATATTTAGGGTAGTGATGCCTGTACAAAACCACACTTTCTGCGGCCAGTAAAAAGAAAATGGGGAGGATAGGAGATGTTCCTTACTTTGAAGTGAGTTTCTAGTAATTCATTACTTTCAGAGAAAAAAAAAGTGGAATGTATTTCCTTTCTTATAATATTCCAAGGTAGAGACATAAAGAAATCATAAGTGTTAAACATTAGAATGTGGAGAGACTGGCAGAAGGTCATTATTTGGAACCACTGAGTTAAGAATTATGTTTGCACTTAATTATACCTTATTTCATAAAATTCTCAAAAATAGAAAGACCTCCAAATCTTCTAGAGCTATCTTGATCGTATTTATGAAATGCATCAATACGAAGTTATTCACTTCCATCATGGCTGCTAGCAAGACGTAATGCTGTTCAGTGGGAGGTTCAAAGCATCTGCTGTGAAAAGCACAGGAGCTGATAAGAGGTGACAATTTATACTCCCATTGATTTTGTATAAATCAAAAAAGAAAAAGAAAGAAACATTTTCACTCGAGATGGCAGGAGGATGAAAAATAGAATCTATATATTACCGTTACTGTTTCTGAAACACTACAATTAGCAAAATTGGTCTGGATAACCTGGAACTATCCCGTGGATATCAATTAAACACACAGTAGATAGATCATACTAAATGAAAGCAAAAAAACCCCAGAAACTATGAAAGAGAACTATCATGTCTTACTAGCACTGGTCAATATTTTTCAAGTGCAAAGTGCAAAACTTAAGGAGATCCATGATTTCATAAACATCCCTACACTTCCCTATCATGCAACCAAGCACCTCCAAAAATTAAAAACTGAAAATATTTTTAAATTTGCCTTCTGAATTGCAAATTTTCTTGAAACTCTAAATACATTCTAAAAGTTGTCATAACCCAACAAGGGAACACGACACCTTGAAATGACAAGATCACAGGTATGGTCACAGAAACTAAGCAGCATCCCCTTTCACAGCAATAAGGAAAAATACATATGATTTGTGAGCTCTTAACGTTCTTGTGCCACTGTCTGTGATGACAGCTGGGTACCACTAAAGGGAAAAAAGGCTGAACACATGGCATTTTAAATGGAGGTGGGGGGTAAGTAGTGTTAGCTGTTGTAATCATACTATTAATCACACCATTTTGAGTGGCTATTGGTCATTCAACTGCTTATCATATGAACAATGAGGACACAGTTTATCAATAACAAATTCTTTCAATATAGAAAAATTATTCACTTTTTTCTCTGTTGTTTTTTACCTCTCTAATAAGAATTTAAGGATCTTGGATTGTACACTGTTTCTTCAGGCAACACCATTTGATAACAATGACGTATTTTGATTCCTTCGTCAAACAGTTCGATTTACTTGTTTTAAGAAGCAAAAGAATGCATTTCAGAATTTTTTTAAAAGCATGTCTTCAATTTCTAATGTAAAGCACTCTAAACAATTTGAATCATACAGTAAAAGTATTGATTTTGCCTTCAGGAAAAAAACCCACACCAAACCAAACCAAAACAGAAAAACTGACCTGTCCTGTGCTTCCTATTCTATCTATCATTTACAAATAATAAAATTCAACTAAAGAAACTGCTCTAATCAGATCTATAATCTATATATCTATAAGCAGAAGTGTGTATATACATGGAGCACATACATTCTCTTTTAATGTTCTCATGACTATATACTGTGCTTCTAGATCAAGTCAAGACCATAAACAATTCAAAGCTGCATTCTGTCTAAATGGGTCACTTATAATGAGAAAGCACGACATTTACATGTAGGAAGCAGATTGATCAGGGAGCAGAAAAATAGAATATGGCATCAGTGCAGAAAAATAAGCCTTTACAGGCAATTTATGCTAAATTATTTGGCAACTTCCTATATCCTCCTCAAAAATGGAAGTGAATTCCAAAAATGTAGAATGAAAATAATAAAAATTTAGCATAGCAAATAATCACCAGGATTAACCTTTGTGCTTGCAGTAAAGAAAAATGAAAAAAGCCTTGGTTCCTTTCACTACTGTTACGTCGCTTGTACAGAATAACACTTAAGTGAAAAGACTGAAAACACTGTGTCTCCCAAAAATCCACACATTAATTAATTGCCTACAATCACTTTAAATTGGACCTTTAAGTGCTAACATATCCCACAACATTCAGTTGTTTTCAACCAGAAGCTGTGCAACAGAAATGCTCTGAACATGCTGTGTACATCTTGCTAAAGCAATTTCAGTTGCAGCCTGCAAAATTAATTTCTGCAAAATGCAAATCTGTGCCATACAAATATTAGAACGATAGCAAGTCTGCTGCAACACATTACAAAACCAAAGGGGCAGAAAGGCAGAAGGAAATTTCAATACTGCCTAATATGCACAAAATATACCCCATGTCTTTGTTCAGGCTGGATTCTCATTCAAGGTGTAAATACTGGATACATTGTTAGATATCCCACTGCAACCAGCTCCAAATATTGTGTGAGTAGCTCTCTCATAGTTCACACTAGACTCCCTTGACCCAGCTAGACAAGCGTGAAAACGTGAAATAAATGAACATTAACAAAGACTAGTCTGGAAAGCAGGCTGCATTAAATGCTCACATTATATGTATAGATGCAAAATTTGCTACCTAGAGTCTTTTTATACTAGAATCAGCTTGCAGTCAGTATATTAATGCTATGTGCTACTGCAGAGAGAAAAATGAAGTAAATGATATGAAAATCATGTCTTTCCCCATCTGCCACATACAGATATTCCCCCACCTTACATCATGCTGCTAAGGCAAATAAGAAACAGCAAAATAATTATCTCCATGCAAAGAAAAAGCAATTTTAACACAATACCTTTCTGTGTTTGTCCCTCTTCCATATTCTCTTCCATGGCTACCTTTCTTCACTAGAAACAGCTACAGAGAATTAATCAAAAGCTTCAGTCAGATGTAGGAAAAAGTGTGGATTTTTTTTTCCCTGGGAAGCTCCAACAGCAGAGGCTTAGGCAAGTCCTCAGAGCTTAGCTAAGGCTCCCTCACTCTCCTTGTTTGCTTGGAGACAGGCTGTCAAGTGTAATTTCATTCAAATTACTCTTCCGTGAAGATTATCAATTTTTCTTCTCAAAGCTGCCCATTGTGTACCACTGTAAGCAGGTATTCAAATGAACAGCCTGTGAATTTTGGGGGGAAATTTGGTCCGAGCCCTTATGGCAATGACACCGATTCATAAGCCTCACTTTGCATATAAAATGGAGTAAAGAAATTGAGGTTTGTATTGAAATCTGTGTTTAAATTGAAAACAGGCTGTACTGAAAACAGATGGAGGAGTGTCTTCCTAAGGGGAAGCAGACCACCAACCCATAATTCCCCCTATTTGCTACTGAAGTGGGAAAGCCCAAATGCCTGTGGGTTCTTTATGCTGTATTACTTGTCTTTCTCTCTCTCTCTCTCTCTCTCCCCCCGCCTCTCCCCCTCCTCCCGTATCAGCACATTTAAGAATAATATGACTCTTCACTTCCCTTCTTCTCATATATCTGTATCATCAGGAGTTAACAACAAATTTAATCTATTGCCCTTACAGTATTCTAAAAATTATCTTTATAGCAATACAATTTTATGTGTATGTATATGTGTTTACACACACAAGCACAATTTAACACACGACATTAATCTGCAAATTTTATGCACTGTACACATTCTCATTGTCACAGTAAACAGGAATTTAGAGGCAGTTCAGAGGTTTAAAACAGTTTTTGCATCAATTCTTTTTCTGATTCCTCATATCTCAAATTGGCTTTCTTCAAAGCTCTTTTAAAATAGCCGGATCTTAAAATGGTGAAGCACTACATGTGGGTATGTACACGAGGAAGCACATACAAACACACACACTGCTAGGAGTTTGCTCTGGAAAAACCTAGGTTAAATACACTGTTAGGGCACCTAATAATTTGGGGAGCTCTGCAGACTGATTTGGAATGCAAATTGGATGCTGCAGTCTAGCAATAAATTAGCATTTTGGTACCTTAGTCTACAGAGTAATATATCATCATTTTAAGACTTCCATTATTTCACTAAAAGTGCAAACTGACACACAATTCCAATTTTTCTCTGAAGGTTTAACTTCTCATCCTTCTGGGGGAAGTGACTAAAACTTAAACAAAAATAAAAACTACAACTATTATGGCTGAAAATTCCTATTAATATATAAATGATAAATAGCTCATCCATTTATTTTATGCTAGCTAAACACATTGAGTTCTGCCTTCTAAGCCACAAAAATAAAGTTGCTTGCTTTGGCTGGTTGGGTTTTGTTTGGGGTTTTGTTTAGGGAGGGGCTTTGGGGGGGGGCTATTGTTGGGGTTTTGGGTTTTTTTTACCATTTGCATATAAAACTGTTCAAATCTGGCTCACATCAGAATAATTATCATGTATGAAATTAAATATATATATATATAATTAAATAACTGAATCATTATTTATAACTCAACACATTTCCCATCTTTTTTTCTCCCTTTTAATTCGTGTTTCTAAGGCTCCATTTTCTGGAATAACTAAAAAAAAATTATCAGTTGTTTTAGTTCTCAGATTTAATAGATCATTTAAAAATCAACACACTAAGAAGGCCTATACATATGAAAGTGCTGCAAACAACATAGGATCTAAGTGTCTTCCATCTTTCTAGGAATTATTCTTTTAGACAGTTTTTTAAGAGAGGTATATTTCCTTTGAAACAGATATCCTGTATAAGTCTCCTCTGCTATTCTTTCTCTTCAAAACCTTTTCTTACATAAGCATTTAACAAATCTTCATATTCCAAAGAGGATCTGGCAAATATTTTACTTGGCAAATTGCTTCTAAGTTGTGTTTCTCAATAGCACCAAATGTTTGAGATTACCAACATCTTTAACATAAATGTTGGCAACAATGGAATATGTAGGTCATTGATGAAATCAAACTACCTTTTTCCTTGAAACAAGGATACAAACTTTTTTCAAATATAACAGGAAACAAAATGAAAAAAGTTTGGAAAGAGATAACTGGGAGAAGACACAATAAAGATGGCACAATCTTGAGGGACATAAAAAGGTCAAGAAAACATAACTTGTTCAATAAAACAGACAGGACTGCAAAGAAAGTAGGCTGAGAATTAAAGAAAGGCATATTATACAAAGTGTATTTAAGTTGTGGAAACTTGTTTTAGCAGGCTGTTGTAGAGGAGGGAAGAACCCAACAAAATAACAAGAAGAAAATCTGAGCCACAAGGATTCATGGAGATGAGATCCCTGAGCTGCAAAGTACTGGGGAGTAGAGGAATATTTTGTGAAGAACTCTTAGCCATTTCTTATGCTACTTCCAAGGCAGACTGCTTTTGGCACAAATATATGAGATGTTGAGCTGAATTAATCCTTTATCTACTACCCAGTATGGTCATTTTCACATCAGGTTCACATACACCTTAATTTTAATTACAGGATTTTTAACTTTCTAAAAAGCCTACTACACTCACATGCCAAAGGTTAAGATGAAATGACTGTGTCTGCTGAAGCAAAGCATAGCATTGACAAAAAATGGCCTTAAGTTTTACCCCCTACAATAATCTATTCTTCTTTGTAAATATTGTTATGAAGATACTGAAAGATCCTCCTGTTAAACAGTAACTCCTCCAAATAATGTAAGTGCCAAAGTTCATTTTTCAGACAACCCTGCTTAGTTTCAGGTGCTATAAACTGGTCATCCACACAGCTTGTATGAGACTGAGCAACAGAGAAAATGTGAAAGAGATTTCATGTAAACTTGTTTCATATTTAACTCCACTTTTTTAAAACGGTTGAAACATAAATCTGCCTCCTTGATGTTTCTTTAGATCTGCTCCAAGGACCTTTGAAGATTAAATTATGAATAGATGTTAATCCTAAAGCCAAAGAACAGAAAAGCTCTGCAATTCGTACAAAGAATAACAAACCGATGCAGAAAATGCCAACTGTATGTGACTTTCTAAGCAGCAACCACAGAGGCTTTCTTTCTTTGGTATACTGGGAAAGACATTTACCACCAATGAGACATAAACTACTTTAAACCGTACAGAGAAACTACAAAAGCTTCTGTTTCTGGAAGCACTTCTAGCACAGAAAAGAGCTATGTTAGTGGGAACTACATTCGACTGCCTAAAATTCCCCTTTAATGTGAAATGAGATTATTGGTGCAAGTGATCATTGGACAACCATACCAATTGTAAATGGCAAGGCAAGACAGAACATCCAACTGTATAATGAGACTAAATAAACAGTTAATCAAGAGAATAATTGGAAGCTGATGACATTAAGGGATCCCCTGGTGTCCATTATGATATTATGAAATGTAGCTGAGCACTTACAGCTTTAAACAGCATGACAAACACCTGACTTTTACTCCCAGTTTTGTATGGCCTTCAAAGCAGTTTACCATTCTATCCTTCAGCCCTATCGATTTTCAACTGCATAATAACGATAATGTTGTGGTGCAGTGATGTCTTGATCATGACAACATAATAAACTTGATTATGAATACGTAATTTAAAAGCGCAAAATTATTTATGTTGCTAATACTTCTACCTCAATAACCAAGCAACCAAATAAAAATCAAAAAGTCAGGTCCTGCAGACAGGCTTCCCTTCAGGAGTTGGAGTGGTGTACAGTTCACTCCTGGAAAGCGTGTTCTGGTTTCATTATACGAAAAAATACAATGCATTTATAAAAACATTTATGAAAACATAAATTATAAAAACAATTTAGGTTCTTAGAGAATATTCTATGATGCAAACCAAAATACAGCAGGTGAGGAAAAGTGGGACATACATTTTAAAAGTTCACTCCCCCTAAACTCACTCCTAAATTCACCTAAACACTAAAGTAAATGCACGGGTAGTAATTATTCTATGCAAATTAGGCAGCAGATTATAGAAATCTGGAAAACACACACAGAAAAATTAAAACTGGTGCTCCAATTTTCTATTTAGAGTGCTCCACAATTTATATTTTGTATTTAAAATAGAAATGTAACTATAAAATAATGGCATATCATATTTCATCTTTGGAATATCCCAACAGAGGGATCTTGAAGGAACTATTGGGAAGCTTTAAGACTTCCAAAATGTCTCTAAATGTCTGCTCTGGGATGTCTATTTCATATCTACATCTTCACGAGATACTTACAGAATGATAAACCAAGAGCACATGGCCCTGAGTTTAACTCATAGCAGACACTCACACAAGTGTCCAGGGAAAGGAGAAATGTTTAATGACATGAAAATTATCAGAATTAGTGGGGAAATGAAATGTTAAAAGAGGAAGGAAGAAAGTAGAACGCAAAATCTAACATTAGCAGAATATTGCTTCTTACCCCATTGATAGGATTTGTATAGTTCTACTAATTCCCAATAATTTTTTTTTTTTTCTGAGGAAATTATATTCTTCTAGAGGAACAAACTACCAGCTTAAAACAAGCAGCTGTCAAGAGATAGCAGGATGGTCACACAGCCTAAAGAAATTTCAGTACAGGGCTTCACCTGATAGAAAAAGTCTCTTATTATTTTTTGTGCTCAAGTCTGCTCAAGTTACATTTGACAGAAGAATAATGGACATCCTTTCCTCGATGATCTTAATTTATTCTAATTTCTTTCTGCATTCCTCTATATTCTAACATGTCTAGAAACAGAAATTTTATTGAAGAGGAGAGTGAGAAGACAATTTCCTTGCATTCTGCTTCGCACTAATAAACACGAACATCATTATCGTATTCAGAAAATTAACCTCTTTGTGAAAGCCTCATCTGGTTAAAAAGATTCCTTCACTGAGAAGATCTTTCACCACTTCATATGATATTCAGACTTAAAACACAAGAGATAAGAAGTAACTTGCTCATATCAGTATTCAAATATATATTTCATATATGCTATATCGATCAAGAGGAGAAAGATAATAAAAAATGATTAACAGTATCTCTGATTCAGAATAACAGTCTTAATATACTTCCAGACTATTATCTGGAGCTATTGTAAGTATCATCTGTAATTTAAAACCTTCAGTCTGACTGGTTATGTTTCATGACTCTTACTGGGTTTTTTGAAAATAAGTAACATTTTCCACAGTAAAATTAGTTAACACTATCAACATAATTCCCCTAAAATTCTGAAGATTTTCAATCATTTTGATACCTAAGACTAAGAAAATTATGTTTTTTATATTTTGAGATAAAAACTAGTTGTACATATTCCCAAAGGATACTGCTGCTCATTCAGCAAGGTTTAACTCTGAAAAAAATGCTTCTGTTTGATGGATTAATGAAAAACTGAACATGAATGCCAGTATAATTGAGGGAGGTGCCAAATAATACATTTCTACATATGAGTATCTAAATATTATGGCTAGATTCTCTACATGGATACTCTAGACCTCAGCTATAAGCCTACAAGTATATTTAAAGCACAACAACAAATAGCTGTTCACATCCCCATTCAAAACTGGATGCCATGACATAAGCACAGCATTGTGACCATCCAACAGAGCCTTTTTGACCCCAGATAGTGCTATGGGAAGTGGATATACTAATAAATACCCATACAGATATGTATTAGATCAAGTGATTATAAAATGAACATCTCACAGGGTAGCATATTCAACACATACAGTTCTAGCAAATTCTGCTTTTATGAGGGGACTTGTACTGCACTGTTTTCAGAGGTCTTCTCCAAACCAAAACACTGTGATTGTATTCTAAGATTTCTTACTGGTATAAATATCACTGAAATATTCCATATAGTTTTTGGTGCCATCAATGCAAACTTGCTGCTGAAAACTGGAAGTACTTCAAAACTGGCCACAGGCACTCCTCCAATTTAAAAATGTAAACTGTTAGTATGGTAAATTTAAGAATAAAGGTAAAGGGCATCTACATTACACCAGGGTATCTACAAGAAAACATATCTACTAGGGATTTGTTAAAGTTAAGTCAATGTTAGTGGATTTTGAAACTAGACATTAGAAATTATAGACAATAGAAATTATATTCAAATTATTTCTTCCAAACACTAGAGAAATTAGCCAAGATTGGATTCTTGGACCCACACATACACAAAACTAAATAATAATCTGTATTTTCTTAGTTAAATGTTAATTTAATTAGGTCATAGGAATTCTCTGATTAATACTTGTATTATGCAAGAGTTTGGACTAAATGACCACATTAGACCCTTCTGGGTTTTAATCACTTAATTATTTAAAGCTGTAATCACATTTGCTGAGAGATTTTACACCTTAATATGCTCTGAGATTCCCTTGACTTTTGTGGTCTTTGTACACCAAAGTGTTCATTCAAATACCTTCAACATTTTGGGTCTGATGAATGGAAGAATTATTTACAGCCAAACCCTGTCCCTGCACACAACAGCCCCAAGGCACACACCATGCTCACACCAAGAGCATTGTTCAAATGTTTCTTGAAGTCTGTCCAGTTTGTGCTGTGGCCACTTTCCTGGGGAGCCTGTTCCAGGGCCCAAACACCCTCTGGGTGAAGAATCTTTTCCTAATTCCAACCTGAAACTCCCGTGACACTTCAGACCGTTTCCTCATGTTCCAGCACTGGTCACAAGGAAGTTGCAAACTGCAATGAGGTCTCCCCTCAGTCTTCTCTTATCTAAGCTGAACAGACCAAGTGACCTCAGCTGCTCCTCATACAGCTTCCCTTCAAGACCCTTCACCATCTTTGTAGCTCTCCTTTGAACACCTCCAAAAGCTTTATAGCCCTATTACACTGTGGCACCCAGCCTGCCCCCAGCACTGGAGGTGAGGCTGCCCCAGCTCAGAGCAGAGCAGGACAATCCCCTCCCTTGCCTGGCTGTGATGCTGTGCCTGATGCTCCCAGGACGGGGTTGTCCCTCCTGGCTGCCAGGGCACTGCTGACTCAGGTTCAGCTTGTCATTGACAATGATCCTCAGATCTCTCTCCACAGTGCTGCTCTCCAGCCTCTCATTTCCCAGTTGGTACATGTATATCTAGAGTTGACATTTCCAAGGTGCAGGACCTGGCTTTGCCTTCCTGAAAATCCCAATTTACACCATCTGTACACTTAGTACTCTTTTGACTCCTGAATTCAAGGCATTAATGAAGATGTCCCCAGTCTGATGCCACCCCACTCACTGTAACCCTCTGTGCCTGGCCCATGCTGCTCACCAATCACACGATGTCCTTATCCAGCTGTGTGCTGGACTTTTTGACCAGAAGGATCCTGTGAGAGACAGTATTGAAAGTCTTACTGAAATACAAAAAGATTATATGCACTGGCTTCCCTTCAAGTGGTGGGTTACCTTGTCATAAAAGGATGTCATCAGATTTGATAAGCAGGACTTTGCCACCGTGAACATGTACTGGCTGTGACTGATAACTGTGATGTTTTTCAGTAATGCCCAGACGGGTCTCCATGATTTTACCAGGCACTGAAGTGAGACAGGGGCCAGTTGCACTCGATTCTTTGTGTAGATGCCAACTACATTTTTGCTAGCATTTGACTTTTCTCCAACTGCATCCATTTCATCCAAGCTCTCAAAGGAATAAGAAAGGAAAAACAAGCCAAAAAAGGGAGATTAGCAGTTGAGTGAAAAAAAGAAAAATAAACAAAAGGCTGCTGGGTGGGTCCTCCCACTGGCATAGAAAGCTTATGATTTATGGAGAATTGTCAAGATGAAAAAATCATAGATGTTTAATGATTATTATAATGACAATTTTAGTTGCCTTATTTTTTGAAACCTGAGTGATCATAAATATACAATTTGTAAAATAATAGAAGTTAGACTCTGCTTATAACAGTTTACCAGCAAGCTTTTTACTCCTTAGCATACCCCCTAATGAGCAATGCATGCATGTCTCTTATAGCTTAAATATAACAAATGTAAGGAATCTAAAACAGGCATCATTGCCATTCTCTTAGAGAAGCCATTGTGCCAAAGAAAAACTCAAAAATGAATTTTTTTAAAAGAAAAATTGCAGACTTCTAACACTCTGCAAGCTCTAGAGATGAAGTCCACCTAGATATATAAATATGCATGTATGTGTATATGTGTATGTATCTATATATGTGTAAATTTATGCATATAAACACACCCATACACATATATACTCCTATGTAGCTCTATTCAGATGCAAAGGGTCCAGCAAATGAGACATACATGCAATATGTATGCTCCTCAACAAAAGGCATGTTCCTGACAGAACATACACTGAGTGTTCCACTGCATCCCTCTCCCCACCCCTTTATCATTCCTAGGAAATCAGAGAAAGAGATTTAAAACCCATAACTGAAACTGAGTGTTCAATTACAGGCCACAAAAGAACAGTTTATAAATATCTTCCATGAGCACTGGTTTAATGATGCTGGTTCAGTGAACTCCCTGGATCCTGTAATCCCTTTTTTAATCTCTGTTACTTACTTACTGCCTTTGAAAGACTCAAAGTAGCATTCAATTTTCTTATTACAACAGGACAAATTGGGGGAAATAAAGATTAGTAAAACACTTTTTCTTTTTTTGAAGTGGCACATTTTGGGTGGTATTCAAGCTAAGATTCCATTACAAATTCTAATTGCAATTTCTTAATACAACATAATTAGAGGATCTTCCTAATCTGGAAAACTAAATCACATAAATGGATTACAGATCAGTTTTCAGATGACCAAAAGAAAAAAAAAGGTTCCCACAAAGAGAGTAAAAGCTATCAGATGGTTAAAACACAGCAAACCAAACTGTATTTCCTGAATTATCACTTTAACAGAAGTAAACTTATTTCTGGTTTAGATATGTTTTAAATATCAGATTTCTCTAAGCGTTCTTTGCACTTATTAAAACGTACACCCTACGCTGTAGAAATTTTAGCAAATGAAAGTATCACAAAATATTTTTTTCTACTAATCCTTGTATAAATATAATAATTGTAAAGTCAGCACTTACTCTGGTAGTGGATTCTCAGGAAGTTTACTAGTCTGTCTCTCAGGCTATGGTCTAAATAACAGAAAAATCTGGGTTGAATAAAATTAGGACTTTTAAAATATTGTTATGCTCATGACAGTTATTCTACTATTATTTTACCATTAAGGATTCAAGTGTGCATCACAGTAAAATGAACACTTTTCTGAATTGTACAATGCCTTATAACTGTGAAGATTGTTTGCATTTCTATCTGCTAACAATGTAGATCATAAGAATGCATATCTACTCCAAAAACTGTTCTT
The DNA here is from genome assembly GCF_052056855.1 of Sturnus vulgaris. Lineage (NCBI taxonomy): Eukaryota > Metazoa > Chordata > Aves > Passeriformes > Sturnidae > Sturnus > Sturnus vulgaris. The sequence goes on along the minus strand of NC_142246.1, from coordinate 35,094,683 downwards.
ATCACTTCAAAAATATTTTGTATACTTAGCACATAAAACCTAAAAGAAGTAATCTCAGATGTTCAGGTATGAATTAACCACCAGCATAATTTTTTGAAGGATATGTTTAATAAAGTACTAACTTGCTATGTGCCTTTTTTAATTATTCTGCACTAACAAGATTTTTTTCTTTTTTTTAATATTATGTTGACACCTGTAATAATAATAATAAACCTCAAAATATATCTTTGCTTTGTTTATTTTTAAAGAGAAAGAGCAATTTATATATATAAAAATTTAAATATAGTTTTGCCCCATGAAGACATTGATGAACTGAGTATATCAATACAGAAGGAAAATGGCCAGTGAGACGCTGAGGCATTAGATTTCAAATTATACAGCAACACAGAAAAGCTATGACAAAACAGAGAAAAAGAGTATATCAATCATTATTTTACTAAAGTTTTTATGGGAAACCTTAAAAATAAGGAAACTGTTTAATAGAGAAATGACCAGGACAGCTAAAAGATTAAGTACTCGGAGAAGGCATAAAAACCCTGAAAGTGACTGGAGGCTTAGATACACAGGAGACTGCCTTTGTTGCACATGCTTTGGCAGATTTTTCCCAACGTTTTTCATTCTCAAAGCAGACTATAGTAACTTAGAATAGTTTTCAAGATCTACCTCTTAGGAACAAGCTGAAGCTGTTATTCACTGCATACCTGTTTCATTATGATATGAACTTTGGATGGAAGGAGCAAAAGAGCAAAAACAATGGCAGATGTAAATAGAAGGTTCTCCCATGAAAGAAGACTCTATGCAAAAGAATCATACTTGCTTCTCAAGTACCATCTCTTTTAACCTTTCCCACCTTTTCTTGGAAGCAAGGAACCTGTGTCTTCACAGCAGAGGCTCAAATTATTCACAACCTCAATCATGCTCTCTCTGTGTCTCTGAATCAGCACAGAAGTGTTCATGTGCTTATTTTTACAGATATCACTTGTGCTTCAGTTCATTTAAATATATACTTACAGAAAAACTGCCATGGGAGGACCATTCTGAAGACATAATGAGGAATTAGTGATGCTGAGGTGTATGCTGACCCAGCTAAGCCTTCCCAGCCAGTACCCATATGGCATCCCAAGTGGCTGCTGCATGACCCCATGCTCTGTCTTGCCATGGTAGCTTGCAGGTGTCACAGGAGGATGTACAGATGTTACAGGAGGATGTACAGATGGTCCTGTCTGATGTTCTAACATGTATTACATGTCCTTCATGGACATTTCACACTCATTTGATCACAAATTATTGGTTTTGTTGTGATGAAATAGACCATTTCCAATTGATAAATTTAATGGTGAGGAAGAAAACTATAAAAGCATGGCAGGTGGTGAGGTATGTTGAACCTCACCACAGATGGAAATTCTGTCCAGTGTGTCATGGACATCTTGAAGCGGTCTGTCCTGTTGCTGACACGCCTCAGGGGTACCTGGCATCAGAACTGACACAGGATTAACACATTAATGTCACTTTCCAGTTCTGTAAATAGCATTAACCACTTTTATATTTGAATCGTTTTTCTTATCAAGACCCAGGAAAAGCAAGTATGAAAGAACTGTAAACAACATGACAGGAAAAGACTTCCTTTTTAGTCAATGACAGAAAACAGATACAGTAGAAACTGGATTGCTTTCATGGCCTCCATCTATAACTTTGCAACTCACATCTATATGAGATTGGAAGAGTTAATGACATCTAGTATTTAGTCTAATCAAATTTTTAACTTTACCATTGTATGCTTCATTGCAATGATGTCTTCTTTCCCCTGCCAGACTGAGTCTCTGTTCCTATAAGGTGAAGTACATGCCCAATACCTTCTTATCTCCCAATATTTGTTTCTTCCTCAGCCTTTTAGCCATCAAACTCTAGTGGACTTAAAAGAGAAGTAAGGAGATAAAGGAAGTATAACTTTTATGAAGTACAACACTTCCAGTACAAAGCCAAACTTAAAAAAAAAAAAAGCCCATAAAAAGCAAAAGCAGAGCAAATAAACCTACCAAAAAAAAATAAAAATCCTCATTTCCATGACAACAGAAACATATCATTAAGGGCCACTAAACTTCAGAAGAGCATTTTAGTCTAACAGACAGCACATTAACTATATTTTTGTTTTAAGCAGAGAAGTTCTTCCTCTGGAGTCTTCCCATAAACAAACTGATAAGGGAATACAAGACAAATGGTTACTCTTGATATGTAAGAAAGAAAAACTCACTAAGTGGTACCTATATGAAAGAAACAGACCTATTGTGTGCAATGGTGAATATATTTTCTCTCAGAAGTCTAAAAATTAGTTATAAAACTATCACAAAGCTACAAAAATTCTCACACACACAATTTATTTGGCTTTATGAAGTTCATTTACAAAACAAGTCCATGTAATTTTGCTCTTCAGAGGCTGTTCTACATTGTTATTTTCATATATATATATATGTGTGTATGCATATATATATGAAATTCTTTCCTCTTTCTTGATTATATGTAAGCAGCCACAACCTTTTCATGGCAGTCCCCCAATATTTTGCACATCTATTTATATAAAGATGGAAACAGAATCAGTCTCTCCTAACAAGCAAAATATAGCAGTCTTCTTATGTCACTGTAACTCTATCTAAACTGCCCCTTTAAAGAGATCCCTGTTCTGAGCTTTACCTATTGAAATGCATGATCTCTTATTTAACACTGTTTAGGAAAAATAAAATCAATAAATTAAAACAACTTCTTCTCGATGTTATTTCCACCTTTTTATTCTTCCCAGCTTTTCCCAACTTAATAAAATTCCAGAATTTCAGTTATATGTAAGGTTTATTATCTAGACAACATTTCCTGGTCCCAGGCTGCTATATCTTTCCAATACCACAATTTCAGGACCCAATCCACCTTCATCATTGATAGCACTGCTTTACACCTTACCAATGCTATCCACAAAAAAAGCCTTCTTTCATTTCCCAGCTTTCGAATTTCTTGCTCTTTCATTTTCTGTCATATCAACTAGTATTTCGAGAATTCATGCCTATCTCTGCCTTGCAAGCCGACCACTTTAAATAATTTCCACCTTTCTTGATTTTTGTCCTAATTTCAAAAATAAAATTAACTTCTTCAGCCATTCTAAAATACTGATAAGTGATCATAAAATGCAGAAACATTTTTAAAATGCTGGCAAGGTAAACGGCTAACTTGAAAAATTATGTACTCTAAGTCAGAGTGGTTATCATGCTCCATTTGAATAGATGAACAATGATTTGACACATGACAATTTTCAGAAAAAAAGCATCTTATTGCTACATCATTATAATATATTGCTATGCTATATTAAAAAATCTCTGCTCAAGCCCTAACAAAGCATCAGAGTCATTAGCTGAATATTTTTTAGCTGACTACTTTTCCTATCTAATTAGAAAAAAGTCATACCTCATCTTTCCAAATGGCCTCTGAACAGGGAGGATAAGCAGTGCTACAGCAGATTAAAGACTGAAATAGCTTCCTAACTAAATTATAATTAAGAGACTCAGACAGAGTTAATGAAAAGAATGTTTGATGTTTGAAACTAATTATTAAGCCAAAATTATTTTGGAACATAATAAAAAGACAACATACTCAAATCCACATACCATTCCATAAAGACAACCAGAAGACACAGGGTTGCTGAGGAACTGGATCCTCAACCTGAAAACTTGACCATCTAAGCACAACAGCCAGAATTTACTGTATGAAAATAATTTCTATAGCTGATCCAACACAGATATACATAAGGCTGTTATAACTGTTTCTATATCTGGATAAATGTTGCAAATCCCTATTCAGATATTTTTAAAATTTATTTTTTTCACTATTTGTATTTTTAAAAAATATTATTTTATTTTACACTTATATGTTGTATTTTTTTAGACATATGCAACCAACCTAGTTGCAAACCAAGACTAAAGAAACTACAGACCCCCTTCTTTCTTATCTGTTATTTAGTGTTTGTGTGAGTGAGTTATGGGAGTTTCTTCCAGGCATTTTTTCTGCTTCACATTTCTATGGACAGACCAATATCTGCTTTTTTTTTTTTCTCTCTAAAACACAGTCCCAATTTTGTTGACTGACTAGCACAGCGCCTGTAGCTATCTTTACTGAAAATTGTCAAAACAAGCTATCTGGTGACTCTGAAAAACCTCTTTGTAATGCAGTATTTTGTGAAATGCTCATAGCAATACAATTTTAGCAGCAAACTTCTTTTCCAGCTCGCCCTGGTTCTTGGGCAAAACAGGCCTCTCCCTACATACTCAATGGTCAGGGTTGTGTTGTTCCTAAGCAACCACTCATTTTCAATAATGTCCTGTTGGGCCCAATGACATCCCATTCTGGAAGCTTCTGTCCTGTTTAAGACCATCATGAACTGTGATGGATGCATGCACTTCATTTTTGTGCTCACCACTTAGTACCTGTAAGCTGTATTTCTGTGAGTATGGCTGAGCTGCTGAGGAAGAGCTATTTACCTTGCCTGGGCTGCTGCTAATGAGGACAAATGCAAGATTTTGGGGAGCAAAAAGATTGTTTTGAAGAGCAACTCCTCACCTTCATTTGGAAAAAGCTTACAGAAAGCAGAAAGGAAAACAAAAAAAAAGCAGACCTGGGGGAGGAACACACCACACACCATAAACCACACAAACTTTTCCCAAGAAAAATACAAAGGACTGCATTGATTACTACAATCAAGAATGATGATGAGTGATATTGGACTAAAAAGTGAAGAGGAAAAAGGATTAAACACATTAAAATTTAACAGACAAGTGATCTGAATTATATATTTCAAAAGCAACCATATTTCAATTTTGCCCCAGAAAATTATATATTTAACTTTGTAAAGTATGCATACTTTAAGAAGTGGTACTCTGCTAGAATCCTGTCAAATGAACAAAACAGGAATATTCAATGCAAAGATGTCCCAGTCTCCCATATTTGAGTAAAGCCTGAATTCACACACGCTTTCCTCTGCAAGAAGTGGAGGAGGGAATGGGGCTACTTGGAAAAAATAACAAAAATAAAACAAAAACAAACAAAAAAGCTACAAACAAAACAAACAACAGCCAAAACTAAACAAAAACACACATACAAAAATCCCATAAAAACCATAGAATAAATATTTTCAAGACAAATATTTCTGTTTGATTTTCTTTTTAAGCATCAAATTACAAAAAATCAAACATTTTCTATAAAACTTATTTTAATTCTTAAATGACAATGATTTATCGTATTTGGAAACAATTTTCTACTAATAACATAACACTACATCTTTTTTCTACCTGTTACAAAAGAGCAATAGCAAACCCTGCAGTTTTATGAATTCCAAAATGGTCAAGACCAAGACATTTGTTTAACTAAGACAGGACAGTAACTTGATGTCCTCCCACAAATTTTTCTTCAAGATTACATGAAAAAAAATGAATACTATACTAGAAAACATATAGGTTTAAGCTGAGACCAAGAAAAAAAAAATACAAATGAAGTTTTGGTTCTGTGAACACATTATTCCCCCATTCAGTCATTTTCTGAAAGGACTGCCAGGGTGGATGACTATCTCCCACAGTCCTGTCATTGCCCTGCTATCTGCTTCTTTCCAGTGATATATTTCACTATCATTGTCGTGTTTTCTGTTATACATCCACTGTGAAGGAACAGATGTCACTAAAAGTGGTGTAACAGCTTGCAAATACACTGAGAGAGAACTGCTGAAGCTTTGTTGATTGTTACTTTAAGAAGCACTACCCTGAAGATGCGTGTTGGGGAGCATTGCTGTGAGAAATGAATAAACATCCTTTCACTCCTTCTCCCTGGCATCAAGCAGCAATGAGAAAGGGAAGTCGACAGAGGTCACACACAAATGTGAAGAGCTCTGTAGAAACATCTTTGGATTCTAATCTGGACTGACAGCTATCCTATTCTTTACTAGTGTTATGTATAATGGACACATAACTCCTGCTTCAAAGTCAGAATAACCCTCTGTTTGAATGTTTTATAGACAAAATTAGTAGGCCTCATTCCAGCCTCCTGAACCAAAGTACACAAGAATCAACAATCTACTTGGGCAAGCAGTGGGTCAAGACAACATGGCAAAAAATATAGCAAAAATTCTCCAAAGTAAATTGAATTATTTATGCAATTCTAAGAGAATTAGCACATCTATTACATATATGGCCTTTTGGGAAGTTATTAGTATTAATATTAATGTATAGATTTATGCTGTTGAGACATTATAATATGTGGATTACAAAGAAAAGTGAGGCAACCTTCCACCAAATGGAGAAATTGTTTTCTATAGATGTTTCATTGGCTTGGATATTTAATTTAACTGTAATTGATATAATGACACATTTACTTTCATGATATAAATTAGAGGTGTATTTATCTATTTCTAAAGCTGATTTTTTCATGTCTTTTCAATTGTAAAATTGCACAGATATTAATTCTTTTATCCATATCCTTCCCCAGTTAAGCATACATGTCAGACCTCAAGGTTAATTTCTGCAACAAAAATTTAAACATCATTTATTATCTGGTATATTTTTTCTCCTTCAGCTCTTGGAGAAGAACACTGTCACTAATCCAGTAAGAGGTAAGATTTCTAAAATAGCATCTAGGTAATGATGCAGAGCCCTTAAAATGGATAGAAAAGTACTGTGTCCTCTTGGGCCTCAGAACAAGATAGGTTTCCAGGCCCTCTCCCACTGAAGCTGGAGAAAGAAATGGCAAAAATGGTCCTCCTGGAGAAAGAAGAAAGGCATCATTGGAAATATAACATTTTTAGGTACTTCTAAACTGTCTTTTGGTGGTGTCCTATGGTAGTATAAGTCTTGTGCAAAGGGGAGAGAAATAATGGGTAACAGATAAAACAAGGGACAATTTACATTAAAGGAATATTCTCAAAACATTTAGAATTCCCATGAAGTCTCTTTTCAACGGCTGCTGGATGTTTGCAGAGCAATGCACCATAACACAATCCTCTTCCAGCAAACACTCTGCTGCTCCTGCAAACCAGGCTATTAAAAGCCAAAACACCGATGGCTGGGCTTGGATGGCACAGAGACCTCAGGGTTGCAGAGGCTCACACACTGTACAGTTTGTGCCTTAAGGTCCCACAAGTTTTACCTCTTCCAATTTCAAATTTTCAACCATACATGCAGAGCACTTCAAATCAACATAGTAACCGAAGCTGAAGCCTTGGCTCTGACAAAATCCCGAGATAGGATTCCAACATACTAGTCACATCAACTATTTTAATTCATAGCAGTTCTACAGCATGTATGCACAGTAGGTCAATAAAATGTTGGCAAACCTCAACTTTCTAACATTTGAAAAGCATCAGGTTTTCCTGATGTCTAATCAATCCTATTTATGTATACCTGTCCATAGAAGCTGCATCATTGCAAGGTCAGAGAACCACCACAGCAGTCACTAGGAAGGTGTCCCAACACAAGACTCCTCACACCATTAAAGCTCTGCCTGGCAAACTTTGTCCTGAGAACCATTTTCAGCTTTTAGCTGTATGTTATATTGATGAGATTGAACAGCTTTCTAATGTCAACCTTTTGTTTAGTGTATCATACTTCAGAATGTGACTATCTTAGAACTTTTCTTTTAGGCTAAAAGATGCATTACATTCTCTGTTTCATTATAATCAGTGGTTTCATATTTTGTTCCAGATGTCTGAAAAAAATCCTTAAATATTTTATAATCAATGCCTTTAGAGTACCACTTAAAATACACCTTATAGGTGCCTATATACCCTTTAAAATTAATTTGAGACCCATCAACCAATTTCTGTTCTATGCTGTATTATTTTTACATTGCATTACATTTTTAAGAACACTTCCAGAATCACCCTGTCTGCTTTTAAGTACAAAATTGTATTAATTTTGTCAAGCAAGATCTACTTTCCTTTAACCCCACTTGACTGCATTAACTATTTTTGATTCTTTCCGTTTCTGATTAATGAAGACTCATAAGAAATATTTAATCTCTTGACTGAGTTCAGAATCATTCTGATAAGAATAGAAATATTTATTTCCCCCCATTCTTTTCCAATATTAGAATTCTTATGCCAATTTTCGGGAGCTACTACTTCTGTTTTACAAGGTTTTTTTCCTAAACCTAACAAAGTTGGTTCTTAAAACCAAAAGGCTTATTCAGACTGTTCTTATATCTCTTCAAGATAAGACAGAAGTGACAAAAGGCACATAAATAGAATGCCTGCTTTGACAGTTAGGAGGGTATCTAAGTATTGCTTCTTCCAAACACGGAGAATGAGACTAGAATCATAGAATGAATCCATAGAAGCTGAAAATTATTAATACGGTTAGAATAAAGAGCATCATTTGCTGAGCCTCCTCAGACATCAACTAAAAGATATAGTTTTGATAGCATATGAAATAGACTGAAGGCTAAGTGTTGGACTTTCAGAGATATCTGACTACATGAAGTATACCATAATCTGTGACACTAACCCTGTTGCCAACCAATATTTGCAAACTTTTAGGATCTACTCCAGCATTTGGAAGCTGCATGTATTTCATGACCAGTTCACTCAGTGAAAATCACAGAATCTCGAAATGGGTAATGCTGGCAGGGACCACAGTGGGTTGTCTGGTCCAGCCTACCTGCTTCAGCAGGGTCAACCCAAAGCACAGGGCACAGGATTGTGTCCAGACAGTTCTGGAATATCTCCAATGAGGGACACTCCACAATCTCTCTGGGCAATCTGTGCCAGTGCTCAGTCAACTGCACTGAGAGTAAAGAAGTTCTTCCTCATGTTCAGGTGGAATTTCCTGTGCCTCAGTTTCTGCCTCTTGTCCCATTGCTTGGCACCACTGAGCAGAGCCTGGCTCCATCCTTTTGGCACCCTCCCTTCAGATACTGACAGATATCAATGAGGTCCCCTCTCTCAGTGGCTCCTTCTCAAGGCTGAACAGGCCCAGCTCCCTCAGCCTTTCCTAATTAGAGAGATGCTCCTGTTCCTTAATAATCTTTGTCACCCTTCACTGGACTCACTCCAGGAGCTCCACGTCTCAGAAGCCCAGAACTGGACACAGCACTCCAGATTCAGCCTCACCAGGGCTGCAATTGCTCATCCTGACAACTTAAGTTCATCATATAGAAATCAGCCTTGAATTATCAAGCTGTGTAAAGCACATCTGCATTGTCAAGTGTATGGCCAGGCCAATTGTTTCTGGCGGAACAATTCAATTCATACAATTCACACAATGGAGAGAAAAATAGCTTTTTCTGTGTCCATTCTATTGAATTAATAAAGCAAGAAAAGATGTTCTTGATAATGATAAAAAAATTAAAATCATATGCACACCTAGTATTATCTGCAATTGTAAAAACAAATTAAACAATATACTAATTAGAAATATATTAATTTTGATTGATCTCACAAACCTGAGAGACTGGGGGTTTGGATTTAAATCTCAAAAGCACATATACACTATCTCATATTTCCCTAAATAAAATTACATACTAAAATAGGGTAAAAAAATCCTTTTCTTGAAGGAGGTCCAACTCTATATCATGCAGCTTATACTGCCTCAAAGAAGAGAGACTGAAAGTAATATTAATATGAAGAAAGTTAAAATTCCATTGCTGAACATTGATGTCACATACTTAACGGAGTAGCAGTGCTGGGTGATGTGATCTGCTGATAATTCTGAGAATTTAGATATTATGAATAGAAACACTACGTAAGTTCCATGTCTTGAAGTGTTATAGTGTTATTTTATCCTAATAAATTAGCACGTTAGTGAAAGAGACCATGTGATTAATATGCAATATTCTGCTAAGTGAGCTCTTAATTAGGCTAACAATTTAGAAGAAACAGGAAATTAAGGAATTAATTTAGTACTTTGTACATGATAAAAATTAAAAGCTCATGCTATTCATGCACTGAATAAAAGTGAAGCCAGATGGCATAACCTGTGATAAAAGGAGACACAAAATTTTCATTTTCATGAAACTGTAATGTGAGCAGCATCTTGTCTACTAATTAAAAGAACCTGATGATCCCAACTTTTAGTATAAGTAACATATGTAACATATGCACTTCAGCATATGTACAACTTTCTATAATAAATATTGATAAAGATACCATACTATTTATTTGATCTTTTTTCCCTGGAAGTTCTTATGCAGCATTTGAAGAAGTATACAATATAGTTAAGTTCCTATTCAGCCAGGAATGTTAATTATGTGGCAAGTGGAAGCAAACCACAACATTTTTCCAGTTATAATGTGCCACTGACTATAAATTCAGAGAAGTAGCACAGACCTGCAGTGTCATGCACTGTTAAAAGAAAAAGTCAGAGACATGGACAATGCCCCAAAGTACTTTTAATTCAAATATTAAAAGGAATCCCCTATCACAAAAAGGAGCAAAACAGCAATACGTTAACATATCCCCTGAAACAGGCACAAAAATAAAAATCTAAGAAGGGGTGTCTTGCACATCAGTGCAAGACAATAGGAAGAAAGGAAGAAAGATTAGAGATGTCTGAAGATTAGTAACAGAAATTTACTATTCATAACTTTATTATGATACTCAGCTGCTTGGTGATCTCAGACTCAGAACAAACTGGCACTATAACACGAAACGCAGTGCAAGGCCAAACCTCAGTCATTGCTGTTACTATATTTGCACCTCTGTTTTCAAGATAAATTACTGTACTTAATCACTTAATAACTACTACCTGTCCAAACCCTCACTTCCCACCTTCTACAACTTCTGTAAGAATGAAATAAATTATCTGGACTTAACACTTGTTATGGTGTTAATTGGAGTTGTTTCATCTCAGCCTATACTCATTTGTGATTTGATGAGATCAGAACAGAAATAGCACTGAAATTACAGGCTCCAAATCCATATCTACTTAAATCTCTATTCTAAGTAAAACTATGAGAGGAATTTTCTCCTCATAAATTATGGCAAGATTTATATGTCATTTAAATAGGTATTTGTCATTCTATTGCCTCTCATAAGGATATGTCCATAATACCTGTCACATTGATGTACAATAATTTGCACTTACAAGTAGCAGCCAAAATAAGTCAATTGGAATCCAAATCACATCCTTGTGGTGGAGATAGCTGGACCACATCTACAGTAATGAGAAAAATCAGTTATAACTTCTTGGTGTGAACGTTGTGACACACAGGCCCTTAGTCTATTACAGAAAATCTAGAGAATCAAACATTTGGACATTTCTCTCACTGTTCTACCTCTAGGACTTCTGTAGATGTACCATAAGAAAAAGTCATAAAAATACGTAATTTTCTATTAAATGTATATGATAAGGTTTCAACATCACCATTGCTAAAAATCACAACCATTGTGAAATCAGAATTCCATCTCATGTTTTGAACATTCTCATTCAGCAAATGTACATTTTCCCATATTTCTCAAAGTTCAAAAGATTATTTACTTACTCACAACATTAAAAAAAAAAAAATTACCAGACAAATCTAGATCCAGAGATTTAATTAGTGACACCAAACTGCAGACTGAAAATAAACACTCATGTTCAAGGTAGATGTCAGTGAGCCACAATGTAGGCAGCAGATTAATCTATACCATCTTTCTAGTAAGGATTTCTGACACTCTTTCTACAGGGTGCTGCAAAATATGACCTCAAGAGAATACAAAGGTATGGATCAAGACAAATTATGACTGCAATAAAAATTTTAGCTCTTTGCAGCTTTTATTTCCTTTCTCACTTCATGCCTCTGGTAAGCTTAAGTGTAACAAAAATAGAAAAACCTTTTGCAAAAGTGAAATAAAGCTAGAATACAAAAAAATTTAAAAGTCATTATGGTTCCAAAAACCAATCTGAACCCTAAAGAGTCACATCTTTGTTATTATCACAGCAATTGTCCCTTCTAATTTAGTTTATTCTATTGTGTTATCTCCACCAGAGATGATTACATAATCACTGAATGAGTAAATGTTAGTTGGTGTAACAAAAGATATTATGAACTGTTTTCAGCTGGTTTGCAATGTTAGTTGTGTTTATGTTAATTGTTATTTAAATTAATCTATTATTGAACAGTTTATTAGACTATTACACAGTAAACCTTGCTTTGGTGGATATATGAAAATAGCATTTTACAATTAAATTCCAGTGTAAGTTAGATGCTTTAACTTTAGTGTTTATCTGCTGATACACTTCCATCCCTGCTTTTAAATACTGGGAAAAACAATTAGCTCACATTCCAATTTCAGTTATATCCATTATATCCTCTTATACTCCCCACATTTTGGAAGTAAAAGTAAGGAGTTGACTTTCATCTACAGCAATGGTCTCATGGTGTTTTAAGATGAACATAATTTTAAAATGCCATTTAAAAATCCAGAAGTTGAGAAGTGCAAATAAAATTACATTATTTAAGATTAAATCTTGAAAATTAGATTATTATTATTTATTATTGTATTAAAATTCAATTTTAGTCAAATTCATATTCAAATATAACTGTTATATATATATATATATATATATGTATATATACAAACACACATGTGTACGTATTATCCAAACAGATGCACACACAATTAATGCTCATTCTTTGAATAGAAATACTTATTATGATTTTTAAATGTTTATTATTGTATTTATTAAGCCCAGTGATATAATAAAGAGCAAAGAGTACAGCACTCTTTGGAACCACAAACACAGCTTTCAAGAAGCACTAAATGAACTGAGTAAGAGCAGAAGCATACCTCTTATGATCTTAATTTTCATTAAGACATTTGCTGCCAAAGAAAATAGCTGAATGATTCCAGAAGACAGAAATATTTTCAAGGTCTATTAATAACTAGATGAATGCTATTCATCTAGCTAATGTCACTCAACTAATTTTAATTCAAACTGTCACCAGACTAATTGTAAAAAAAACCAGTATGAGCCAAAACTCATGGAATAATTATTCAGATGCATGACTATGTAGCTACGTAGCCTATCTTACACAATAGGATGGGCCTTAAGTATTGAAAATACATCAATAATCTATAAATTTTCTGAAAGCAAACTTAATTACGGTGGATTTCAGGACACCCCACAGAATAGCACAAAGGAATTTTATTTGCACAAGAAATCTGTAATTTTTTTGTGTTAGTGTTGAATTATGCTAAGGGAACATAAAACTACCAAACCACCTATCCAGTGACAGGTTTTGGGCATTGAAGATCACTGTGGCTAGAGACAGCATTAGAAAGATGGAGTATTTTATTTCTTTAGATGTACAATATTTGCCTTTATATCTGTCATATACTGTGCAATTCATCTCTTTTGTACGGGCTATTCACTTATGAGTTGGACTCGATCATCCTTGTGGGTCCTTTCCAACCCAGGATATTCTGTGAAATTTTCGGAATCTGTGGATTTAACTCCTGTGACATCCCCACAGACCACGTCTGAGTTTTAGGTCAGAGTGCAGGTACATATTGTCAGCCTGACAGATCCAAGCTTTTTAAAAAGGCAAAGCTATTTTCAGGGCTTGAGAGATCACTTTATTTTACCCTTGTGCACTATGGGGTGCACAGACCTGGGTGTTCATCCCAGCACCTCATACCCTCAGGAACACAGATCTGCCAGGGAGCAGCTGTTCATTTTTGTTCCAGCTACAGTACTTACCTATGGCAATCCAGACTGGCACTATTCTCCTCCCCCACAAGTCTTCTGTCCAAACTGAATATGTAACTAAAGAAAGCATCTTTTGCAGGGGAATTTCACATTTGCAGAAGTTACATTTATTAGAAAAGATCCATGGGAAACCACTGGAACAGAGTAGAGGACTGCTTACTGTTCCATATTACTATTACCATGAGAAAAAGGACAGGAAAAGCACTGCCTTTTGGGGATCATTCCCTATGACTAAAAAGTTATTACCCACACTTAAACTAAGAAAACTTAATGAAATCCATGGAAGAAAAAGAAAAGGGCATTAAATATTAACCAGGTCAGTGCAGACTGCCTTTGAAACTCATACTCTAATAAATCTTTAGAATGTAAATCTCATCTCCAATCAGAAAAAGGCTGGACTGACCAACATACAACGATTAAGGTCTAATGATTACTTCACAGATTGGCTACGTAACAGCTGCTTGAACTGCCTCTGCAGACAAAGTGGGCTGAATCAACTCCAGACCAATGGGCAACTATGTGATAAGAAGTCAGCAGGAAAGAAAGAAACAGTGTCTTCGCAATCCAGACTGGTTGAAAAAGTGAATAAAATGAGGAGTGAGAAACATCTCAATGTAAGTCAAATCTCCTCCATAACAGCTTCAAACAATCCCTTCTGTAAAGCCCTCTTCTGTAAAAGAAGGGTTCAAAGAAAAGGGTGAAAAGAATAATGAATCAGAGAAGCAAACAAGAGGAGAAATAGCAGAACAGGCTTGAAATGAAATATAGGAAAGATAGCTCTTATAAACTAAAATTCCCACTCTCCACTCCAATACCAAAGGGAAATATCACTGGTCTGATGCTTTTATTACATAACCAGATGCAGCTAGAATACCCATTCAGATTATTTCAGTTTGAGATCGTCTTACTTCATAAAAATTTAAACAATTCTTGAGTTTCATTATAGCTAAAAGGTTTTTCATGTTACTTGTTTTATTATGCTACAGTAAAGTCCCTAAGGAACTGAAGCAAAAGACTGAAATTCTGTTTACTGATATGACTGATATAACAGTCTTAAAAGATACTGAAATTAAAATAATATGCACAGGTAGCAGATAGCATTTTATTGGTTTCTTCTTCATTTGTGCTATACGAGTTTAGTAGATTATCTAAGGTAAGACCCCCTGGAAAAAAAGTAAAAATAAATGAATAGATGGCAGGGGAAGGCTGCTCTTTCCCAAGGAGAAGCTGAGCATACTTATGGTGGAGATACTTTGAAGCAGGCAGCACACAAAGGAGGAAGCAAGAGTGGCACCGAAGAGCTTCAAGCTGCGTGTCAAGCAAAGAGAATAAGGTTAGTGCTGAGCAGGGTGTGAAGCAGGCAACCAAGCCTCAGAGAACAAACACCCCACACACCAGGCAAGAGTCCACAGACTTTTCTGTGGAGTAGAAAGCCAATGAACCCACTTGAGTAAGACCCCAATGCTAGAGCACTGTGGGCAGAATTTTACAACTGTCCTCTTCTATTTCTGTTCTCCCTGACATAATCATTTTGAGTTTTCTATATTTAAGAAGGTAATAATTCCATTTTCTTTTCTTATAAATCTTGGATTTTGTAGATCATTCAAAAAACTAAACCATAAACAAACAAACAAAAACCCCACCAAAACCCCACGACTTTACTTCTCTGGGATCCAATACAGAATAATATTTTCTATTGTATTAGTATATTCAGTGTAAGTTATCATAGCACCAAATCAATAAACTATTAAGCAAGTATTATAGGTAAGATCTGAAGTAATTTCTTAAACAGGAAAATGATTGACTTTTTGAAAATTTATGAGTGCTCTATCAGTAGTAGATATTCAATCATACCTGAAGAGACACTGCCACACAGAAATAAATCTGACTGCTAATAATTCATATTGAAAATGTCAGGTAATAAAATTCTTAGTTTTTATATGTGCATTTGTTATGCAAGTCTTCTGACAAAAGATGAAAGAAAATTATTCAATAAACTGTAAAAAGGATTGTATAAAAGAAGTTGTATTCTTTCTGTTTACAATAGTGTCCAAAAGTATTTTCAAATCATGAATAAGAATATGGAGCTTTATTATAATGTGGGCATATAATATGTGACTAAATACTATTCTATAATAAATAAAATATTATAGAATATATATAGAATAAATAAATTTCACTAGTATCTCTTTTGTTATTAGAAATTTAATGTAATGACGTGTACTTTTCTGAAAAAAAATACTCCTTGCAACAAAAAACATTCTTACATTAACCTGAACATACTTTGTGCAGAACAGATATTTTAATAAGAAATATATCTCTATCTATATATCTATATCTACATCTATATATTTATATTCATCTCTCACTCTTTCTCTCTCTATATATATATATAAAATTCTTGGTAAGATATTTATGCTATATTTTGAAATCATGCCTCTTTCCACCTACTTTCACCTACGTATGCACTGAGAATCTTAATATAATTAAAAATATAGTTTCAAGTAAAATAAATTTTCTAATGGAAACAATGTTTTAAATAATTATATTAAATGATAAATTTTCAGAGGACAATCAGTTATATAAATATGAACAAAAAGGTATTAAGCTATTCTGATATAAACTAAGAGTACCATTGAGGTTAAAAACCATACTACTTTACTTTGAACAAATGTAACTCTTTAATGTAGATGCTTTTTGAATTCTATAATTTGTAAAATATTCTGCATATTGATTTCGCCTCCTGAGACTTAATATCTTATCCCATTGTGGAGGAGGGAGGGGTGGATTTGGAGAAAATTTTATTACAATCATTATTCTAATAAATGATAGTTTATTTTTCCATTTCTCTCCATTTCGTCTCTTATGAGAGAACTGGAGGAGTCTTTCTATCCAACCCTTTTATTACTATTTTTGCCTTCCTTTTATGCCTTGACATTTTGTATAAATCACTCCATTGCAGTAATGGCCAAAACTTGACAGAAGCTCTCTAATACAATATTGGACTATTAAAGATAAACAAGCACATTCAGGATCTTCATGCAAGGATTTCTTCAGCATCTCCCAGCATTAGATTAGTATTTTCTGTGCCTATTCTGTTATTCTCATTTGCTTTTGACTTAAGTGCAGTGTCTCGTACGTGTGAACTTGTTGAATCTTAGAATGGTCTGGGTTGGAAGGAACATTTCAGATCATCTAGTTCCAACTCCTCTTCCACTCCACCAGCTTTTTCAGAGAAGATCCAACCTGGCCTTGAACACTTCCAGGGATGGGGCATCGACAACTTCTCTGGGAAACCTCTTCCTGTGCCTCATTGTCCTCACAGCAAAGAATTATTTCCTAACATCTAATCTAAACTTGCCCTCTTGTCAGTTAAAAGCCATTACCCCTTGTCCTGTCACTATCTGCCCTGGCAAAATGTCCCTCTCCAGTTCTCTTGTTTAAGTACTGGAGGGCAGCTCTAAGATCTCCCCAAAAGCTTCTCTCTCCAGGCTGAACATCCCAAACCACCTCAGGTTTGCCAATTTAACTTGTTGCTTTCAGGTATCTTCAATTTATCAGACCTCTTTTTATTCAAATCCCACCTATTTTGAATAAAACATTTCAAATATCTTTGCACCGATCTTATGGTTAGATGAAACTACTTTCTTTTTTCCTCTTTACTTTGCTGATATGAGACAGTATCAAAGTGTTAATATTTTAGACTGTTTACTTTATGTGTACTAGCCAAGTTACTCTAACAAATAGAACCAAACCTGTTCCACACAGAAAAAATTAGACTGGCAAATCTGACATTTTAAAAATGCATACTGTGTCTTTCCTCTTCTGGGACTTTAATCACCTTTCGCAAATTGTCCACTTGTTCAGAGAGTGCATCTGCTTGCACAGTAATTACTCCATTGCCTTCCAGACTTGAAAGTCTTTAATCTCCTGTTGGCACTCCAGAGTGCCTTCAGTGGGGCTATGTGGGCACACACATTCAAAAAATCAAGAACACAATCTAATAAGGATCAACATCCTTCTTCAATCAGTACTTTCATAGGTTTATGGAGAAATACTTTTCCCAGCTGTCATGTCTGTAACACGTACACCCTGATGTACACCAAAAATCCGTGGTCCTAGTTAATGAAAACTAATTCAGTTCAATGTCTTAGTTCCATTTCATCATGTCATTATTTATAACAAGAAGAGGATCTGAGGCCACAAGAGACATTTCAAAAATAAAAGCAAAAAAACTATTAAAAAATCATATAATATAATAAAATGCAAAATTATAGACAGTTTACATAAGCTTCCTTTAACTGAAAAGACTCCTCTCTCTGTTACATCTCAAAATAATGAGATTCAGGTTGGAAGTTTGATTTGTATGGAAGAAGAGAAAAGCTTGAGTCTCTGGTGATTTTATGGAGAATGAATCTGCAATACGTACACATACTAAAAATATAAAGGCCAAAGTATCAATCAAAAGATAATGTACAGATTACAGACTGACTGATACATAACACTGCTTATCTAGGATAAAAAACTTAAAAAAAAAAAAAAAAAAAGGAAAAACTAAAAGATAAAAATGAAAAGACAAACTGCAATGAGGCAATGGAGATCCAGCAGAGAGCACAGACTCTTTCTTGAAGTTACTGAGTTTCAGGTCACAGCTGGACATCTCTAAGACGGAGAACAGGGAAAATGGTGTTTAGAAGAATCTAAAGCTTTTGTAGAAATCGATACTACCCAGAGAATGTTTCTTTGTAACAAAAGAAATATTTTGCTGCATTTCAGTTCTGAGTTTTCACTGTGCTTTTCTAAAGCCTGTCAAATTCTCAGTTCATTAAATCTATCATTATCCTCACCATACAGGTTTTACTGATGCAGAGTTCTAGTCTGACTATTTTTCTTCTATTTTAAACATCTAAATATGTCATTTGAAATCTTCCTCTTCATGACTAGTCTTGCATTTCTCAGTATCAGTTCTTTGTGTTCAGTATTTGAACACAAAGAACTACAGTCATTGATGCCATTCAGTCACTATAACCAAGGGAAAGGTTCATTAGCTTTGAAAACAGACAGTGATCAGGCACCAACTTCCACCAGAAGACTAAGCAGAATTTGGTATGGTTATTTCCAGAATTGTTATTTGAAGTTTTATGCAAGTTTCTTGTATGCATAGGGATTTTACAGGCATTTATGCAAAATATGTAAAAGGAAATTGAGATCTGTTATTAAGCCTTCTACCTACAGCTGTGAATTACCCACTCCTGCAGAGTAACAATTCCTTCACTCAAGTAGTTCATTGTACTCAGCATTTATTGCTGAAGCAGAATCAAAAGTATATTTTAGAAAAAACTTAGATTGCATAGTAAAATAATATTGAACTATAGTCCAGATGGCATCAAGATGAGGATTAAAGGACATCTCTTTCATCAGAAAGAGCTGTACATTAAGATCTCAGTTTATTCTCTGCTTAACTCTATCTAAAGTCTTGTTCCTATAGCAACTGAATATACAGATATGCCTGAAAGAATTATATACCAGCAAGCACTCCCATCTCCAAAGTATATATTGCAATTTAACAAATCTTTGGGTAAGAGCTTCCATTTAGTAGCTACAATAAAAAAATCCTCCTGTCCTTCTATTCAGGGGGATTACAGTCTTCTAATATCTCAGGAGTTTTACTGATATTCACAAGCATCTCTAGCTCTGCCTCACCAGAGGTTACTTATTTACTTATTACTTATTTATTTACTTATTTACTTTACTTATTTACTTATTATTTAAAACACAGTCATCAAATTCATTTGGAAATAAAAACAGCTACTTTGTCACAATATTAAAAATTATACTCTGGATTACATTTTTCAAGGTCCTTAAAACCATTACCTTTTCATGGAACATCTAAAATATATTTACATCATGAAAATATTATGACAGAAAAAGTGATATTTGACAATTTAGAAATTTAATTTTTTTCTTGTCTTTAAGAATAACCTCATCAAACTGAAGCAATTAATCTCCCTTCCTTCCTTATACTTCCTCAATGTTTTAAGATATTGGTATTAAGAAGCATTTAGATAATACATGGAGAAATGAAGGATTTATGGAAATGAAAAGCAAGGATACACATACTAATCCTAGAGATGCTGGAACAATCACACGTTCCTTGAGGTAGTTTTGAATAGCACACATGTACCACAATATCAGTTATTATACATAAATTGGTTTGGGATGGGTTGACCTTTATTGTTTGCTCTGAAAGCCATAGAACTCTTGACAGATTTCTAAAAATTAAATCCCAAGTAATAATTAGTTCTTTTAACATTTAAAATCTTCAAGCTACCTTCTCCAGAACAACTAGCATATCTTTAAGTAGAACAAATATTTCACAACTAGGAAATTTTCCGTAGGCTCTGAAAAAGTGACTTCTTTTTCTCTGCTGAACAGGAGAGTTATATCCTAGAGAAGTATTAGATCAATGAAGCTATAAACTCAGTCTCATAAGTGCAAAAGACATCCTTTCATCTGTTCCTTGAGACTCCTTGAAAGGTTAGCATTTAATCTACCAATCCAGGCCCTCGCTGATTGAAAAGCCCCAGCTTTCTGCAAACTTTTCTTTGTAATTTCTAAGATCACAAGAAAATAAATAAATAAAGTATTAAAATTTGATCTTGAACTCGTCTCAAGAGAGTTTTAGTCCACTTTGAGATGGTCTTTCTGGAAACATAGCAGTTAGATAAAAGTTATTGTCTTATTTCTAAGCAAAACTATTCATTTTAAAGCAGCACCACCACTTACCTGCCATTTGAGAGAAATTTTATCAAATTTCACTGTCAAGAAGTCTAAAAGAGTTAAAATGTTAGCTATCAAAAACTGTTTCTAAAAAAGTCTTGTCTTCATTGTCCACATACCATACAAGAAATTATGCCATTAAGAAAAAGAAAGCGAAAGTCAGCAAATATTCCAGGATGCAGGCAGAAAGCAGCAGATGGATTATTTATAGCTTTGGTTTTAGTAGGTGGAATAGAGCTTACAAACAAGGTCTTCTGTCAACTCCTCAAAATGATTTAGTTAGAATTTAGCTGGGCATAGAGGTCCCATTGAAGTCTTTGTGGAGACTGCAGTGATGCTCCATGCAATAGTAAAAGATAAAATAAAATACTAGGCTATAGGAATTACATTGACTGCGCTCAGTTCTAAATTCTGTTAACTTTAATTTGACACACATTCAACACTGACTTTATACTTGTCTAACCACATTGATTTCAGTAGGGCTAGTAATGATTGATTTGGAGCAAGTCAGATAAGCCCCAACCATTTTACTTTATTCCCTAAACTACAGAGCAAAATATCAGTGTTTAATGCCTTCAATTTAAAATCCAGAATTCAAAATTGAGACCCAGCTAATCTCCAAAACCAAGTGAAATAAGCCACAATGAAAGTTCCTTATTTTGCCCATATTTTCCATTTCCCATTGAAGAGTAGAAGTCTGTCTAACAAAAACTGGTGATGAAAGTACTACAGTCTTCAAAACAAAATACAAACAATGTGGAACAACACAGACTGCAAATTATTCTCAGGTAAATATACCAGGAGATGCACAGGTCTTAGAAGATGAGATGACAAGCACACTACCTGATAAATGTACATAAGGATTATTATGTAGTAAACATCTTTTACTCTATTCAGTGTAGCATTAGGCTCATCAGTCTTTCACTGACTCCTCTTTTCTACTGATAATCTAGCATGCAAATAATCCATCTGAATAATATTTTAAAACAAAACCAGATCAGGATACCCAGGGTTAAAACAGAGGATGATAATCAGACAAAAAGTGAAAAAAGGAGAACACTATCAGACTACAAAGTTCTGCATCCTCCATGGTTAAACTGGAAAACACCGTAGACCACAGGCAGAAATAAGCTAAGAAATTCATGCACTACTGCTTTAAAAATCTAACTAATCAATTAAGCATAAAGATCTTCAAGCTCATTAAAAGTAAGAACTCTATCCCTTAAGGATCAAAAAAGCTGGGTCACCCCAAACTAGTAAACAGCTTCCCAGGATGATAAACCTCTATTCTGAATATCAACTTGCATCAGACACATACTACATCTACTGCATAGAAGAGATTTTATTCAAAATCCACTGATTTTAACTCATCCGCTAAATCAAGGCAGAATTAAAATAACATGTTGTTTAATCAAAAGCTGTTGATCTTTCTTTTTTAGGCTTTCCTGGTTTCCTTCTGCCTCTGTGGACTTCATGTTAATGTTCTAACTTGCATGAGGATTATTCAATCTTTCATCAGGCCATTAAGGGTGGGGAATTAAGAGTTTTACATCCCACAGCACATTTTCGTCCTCAGGAAGGATTTGGACAGGAAAAGAATCACAAAATGACCTTGTGTTAAACAAGACAAGAAGCAGTAGAGCATTTAGAATATTTCTATGCAGTTTTATATTCTTTTTTGCAACCAGCCATCTGTTTCATCTTAATTCAGCTACATAAAAGCAGGTATAGGCCTAAGATCATTCCTGGAAAGGATAAGGCCTTCAGGCCAGAGATACAGATGCTAGAACTCCAGACAAGCAATGAAGACAAAATGTTAGCCTGCCATATGTTAAAAAGGAGCTTCTCTTAGGAGTTCTTATGGGTTTTGCTTATGATTTTTAATCAATATTTTTATATAGAAGATACCAAAGTAGAATACAATTTCACTCTTTTGCTCCGGTAGCTCTTTGTACTTGGAATTATGAGAAAATTAATAAGATTGATATCCAAGTATTGTCAAAACTCATGAGAATGTCTGTACCAAGAATTCCCAGCCAATTGTGTTACTCTGCCTGCTCCCCTTTACCTGCTCACCACTACTGACTGCCTGGCAGCACACAGTGCCTTCTCCATAAGACTCTTGCATCAAGGTATCATAGGATTAAATTAAAATAGTGCCTATTTTAAGCTGTCTTTATCTTGTAGAGCCAGTAATGACAAGTGAACAAGGCACGGCCTGAAAGTTGCACCTTCTGACAGCAGACCCTCAGGCCAGTATATGCCACCAAATTTTGAAATGTGGGCTTTTGACACTCAGTTGGACTCCTGACAAAGTCTTCCAGTTCTCAGACGATCCACGAGAAAATTCAAAGTATAAATCTAGTACTAAGATTAGTATGTAAAAATTGATTCTATAGTTTTAAGTAGGTGCTATACCTGAAAAAAATCATCATGGGCACAAACAACTTACCAGACATACAAATAACTGAAACCTAGACCACCTTATTAAAATACAAGAAAGAGCCTCATGTGCTATTACTCTATGGGAGGCCAAAGGAAATTCCAGACGTCCACATACCAGACAAATAAATTCTGCTGTCATTGACCAGCACTTCCAGGTCCTTTTCTGCCACACAGCTTTCCAGGCACTCATTCCCAAGCCTGTAGTTCTGCAGGGCATTGTTGTAACCCAGGTGCAGAACCCAGCCCCTAGCCTTGTTCAGCCTTGTACAACTGCCCTCAGCCCATCGATCCAACCTGCAAACTTACTGAGGGTGCACTTAATCCCGTTGTCCAGATCACTGATAAAAGTATTAAATAGGACTGATATTGAATATATGACTGCCATTGGAATACTTTTTAATCAGATATCCATTGGGCAGTGAAATAAAAATATCTGAACATGAAGCATTCTGCTGCTAAAAGTTCTATAGGCAATGCAAAAAAGAAAAGAAATACTGTAACAAATTCAACATTTAAATAAAATATATTGCCAGTGAGGATCAGATATAAATACCAATCACAACAATCTTGCAATTCTCACATACACAAAGGAAAAATAAACATTTGCTAGTATCTATGTCAGCCTACCTGCTTCAAAGAATTTTTCCCGCTATATATTTAAAAAGAAAATAAGCTGTTTCATATTTCCAAATACAATTCAATACAGACAAAGCTATAGCATACATACACACAGATACCATAGTATGAATCACCACATGCTATTTCATCATCCTTCCTTAAAATAGCAAAAATATATACCAGTATTTTCAAATAGTGGATGAATGAATCTTGGAGTAAGTCTTTGTAGATTTTCTTAGGATTCAGAATGCAATGGTAGTGATAATTTCAAAATAGGAAGGAACAAAATTATTTTAGTTTGCCTGGAAGGCAGCAAATAGTACAGTAATAACCAAAAAATTCTATTTTTTTTGGAATAAACTTAGCTGACTTAGAGTAGTTAAAATTAACACGCTTATTCTTTTGAGACAAGTAGTTTCTGAAATAAAGTTTCTATTATAAATACAATTCCAACTCAACACTTACTGAATTTCACTACAGAAAAAAAGTAATCTTTACACTCTGGGGCATACAAAGTAAAATCTGCAAGTAAACATGCCATTTATGTTAAAGCTGTATATTTTGACATACTCTTACTACGACTTATATAGTGTGGAAAAGTACATAACATTTTTAGATGTTTCACAGTACAAACCACATCAAAAGAACTCTATTCAGTTCCAAAAGCAACTGTTGCATTCACTGTCACTTGGCAGTATGACTGCTTTCTGTTTGCAGTACTGTTCTAGTGACAGGAATATTAATTTTCAAAAACCTTTATTTAAAGAACAAAATATTTAAGATTCTAAAAACGTTGTTAACCTTTAAATAAAATGAAAAAAACAGAAAGCATCTATACAAAAAGATTTCTAAAGTCACCTGAGAGCTGTTGCTTCAGACTTTAATGTTACATTCTTATTTTAATAGCTACAGAATATTCTCTCATTTAAATACCTAAACTCCTTTCCTAAGGCATGTCAGAATTAGACTCTCTGGACAGCATCCCAGGTTAAGCCAGGGAATAATCCAGAATTTGCCTATAGAAACAGTGAATATGTGGACCTGCTTTTCCCCATAGGTCTGGGAAACAAAAAAATGCCTCAGTAACTCAAGGCAGGCTTTGTACCATAAGACTGTAATGATTTTGCATCTTTTGTGGTTCAAACTCACAGATTACCTAATACATAAGCAATATCTGCATTATGCAGTCAAAACCACAGACATATCCAGCAAAGAAAATGTGTGTGAAACAAGCAAGGAGGCTAAGTTGTCCCTGGGTATAAAGTAAAAAGACAGAAAAGAGGACTGGGAATGCAGGCTAAATCTCTTGGCACAAGCTAGGATAAGCTTTAACTTTCCTACTCTTTTAAAGAGCTTACTGCAATGTCTGTTTAGAAAACCACTGAGGTTTGCTACGCTCCTGGCTGTTGCAAATATATCTTGTTTGTTCCAGAAAAATACATGGTATGATTCAAGATAAATCATGCATCAGACTTTTCAGTCACATGACTGGGGATGTGTTCAGCATGATGGTCCCTGTATGCTCTGTTCAGAAATTACTCAGAAACAAGCTACACATTTGTCAATCCAAGCAAGGGACACAACAGGAATTAAAATCACTAACAATTGAGTGAGGCTCAATACATCCATCCAGATCTGATGCATGTAGTAGAGTAATAGGTGATGATTGATCAATATCATATTATATTATAATACTTAAAAAGAACTGATGAAAACAATGTATTTAGAAATAACAAGAAAAGGGAAAATTGGCCTAGTTAGTCAGTTAATTCATGGAAGTGTGTGTGCTCACTGGCAATAGGAAGGATTCTTATTAAATAGTTCTTTCTTTGAGGCTTGAATACTTTCCCAGAGAGCAGCACTAGAATAAGAAAAACTATTTACACAACTCCCATGTCTCCTGCTTCTTGCTGATTTGAGGTCAGTGTGCAGTTAAATTTTCATATATGCATTCAGTTCTTTTCAATACTTTGATAAGAATTAGATATAAGAAAATATTTAGGCATCTACAAATTACCTTAATTTTATCTGCTTGGTCACAAGTCTGAAAGTTAGGATCCTATGAGAGGACTCCAGGACCAAAGCTTGATATTTAAAGGATATAAATAATATAATGCTCATCAATCAGAAGGATGTCTAGGATTTACCAAGAGGAAGACAAAAAATGCAGAATATATAAAAATCCACCCCTTTTCAGGCATACCTTCAGTAAAGTAGGTATCAGAAGGAGGGTAAAAGCCAACTGTTTCTCTTTCAATAATTAGGAGATAAATATTCTTTTGTAAAATGCAGATGGAGAAAAATGAAAACATAATTTACACCACAGTACAATCCAAGAACATTCACCTGTGAAATGGAAGATGCAAATTCATTTTCCTTTTCTGCCTGAGGCAATTCAAATACTGTTTCTATGAGGCATCCTCATCACCAAATTGTACCATTCTCTGGATGGGGCATTCCTCATTTCTCCCAACTTATGTTGAGAAATAAAGAGATACCCCACCCCCATCCCAAGTCCTATCAACTACTCAGACTGTATTTTGATCTCTGTCTTCTGACTTTTCCCCAAGAAGATCAGTGTCTCTGCTGCTGTGCTTTTAGATGCCCTGTATGATCCTCAATGATCCTCTCTTATGCTTTCCATGGTCAAATTAATCCAAAAGGTTTTTTTTACATTTCTCTTACAACCCAGTGGATAGTAAAATGGCAGTTTAGAATCTCATTCTCCTTTTGCCACTTCAAATATTTAAGAACCAAAATTAGCAATTAATTTTCTTCCTTACAGATGTTAAAAATCTTTCACAGCTGCTACTAAGCTCACTACACAGGCTATAAGGAACCTCCTGAAGGACTATAAAGATACACATGCAAAATATTAATTCACTAGAAGTTAGTGGATGCATTTTATGGAAAATCATACATATTCTTTGCTAGCCTAAATTTTATAGGCTCTATCTTTAAAATACCTTTCCACCCCTGAACACAAAAATTTAGTCAAAATTCAGTTAGCATAAGAAAACACAAACTCACAATAGTCCTACTGGATCAAACCAAAACATCCTAATAGCTCAAAACTCACCCTTCGTAAAAGAGTTCATGAGTAGACACCTCTAGAAGTAAAATGAGGACTATACTTCACTATAACCTGAATTTTCAAACTAATTTAATCTGTAGCACTTCAAAAAATTTGTGGGAGCCCTCTTACCTCCTTTTAATGAAAAAAACTCAAACAACAAAACACTCCTTTGCTATTTGCCACTTACCTAGCACCACCAAGGCTGGCTTCAGTTGTAAATAAAACACCACAGTTATCGATTGCATAATTTCAGGCTTCAGCAGTCTCATACTAATTCTATGATTGTCACAGTCGATTACTGTTTTTATTATTAAAGACCTGTTAGATATTATTTGAGGCAATGATTTATATGTTTCAATGTTCCTCAATGAGTGGAATCTTGCTCTTGTAGATTATGTAACAATGGAGTTAGCAATGACCACACCCATTTAACTTTGTGTGTTACTGGTGTGTGTTATTATATCATAAAATATCCTGAGCTAGAAGGGACCCAAAAGGATCTTCAAAGTCTAGGTCCTGACCCTGCAGAGTACAGCCCTAAGAACACCACCATGTGCCTGCTGTCTAAACACTTCTCAAACTTTGTCAAGTTTGGTGTTTTGGCCATTTCCCTGGGGAACCTGTTCCAGTGCCTGACCATCCTCTGGGTGAAAAAACTTTTCTTAATATCCAATCTAAACCTTCCCTGACACATCTTCATACCATTCCTGAGGGTGCTGTCACATATCACCAGGGAGAAGAGACGAGAACCTGCCTTGCCACTTCCTGTTGTGAGGAAGCTCTAGATGACAATGAGGCCTCCCCTCAGGCTCCTCCTCTCCAGGCTGAACCGACTAAGTGATCTCAGCTGCTCCTCTTTCTGTTTCCCCTCATTTTAGTTGCCCTCCTTTGGACACTCTCTAATAGCTGAGTATCTTTCTTATGTTGTGGTGCCCAAAACTGCACCCAGCACTCGAGGTGAGGCTGCCGCAGTGCAGAGCAGAGTGGGACAATCCCCTCCCTCGCCTGGCTGGCAATGCCTGATGTCCCCCAGGACACGGGTGGCCCCCTGCCTGCCAGGGCAGAAACTCAATTTGTCATTGATCAGGACCCCCAGATCTCTTTCTGCAGTGCTGCTCCCCAACCTCTTGTTCTCTAGTCTATCTGTACATCCAGGGTTGTCCCTTCCCAGGTGCAGAATCCAGCACTTGCCCTTGCTAGACTTCATACAACTGGTGACTTTCCAGCCCTCTGTTTTATCCAGGTCCCTCTTCAGGGCCTCCCTGACTTCAAGGGAGTCAACAACTCCTCCAAATTTACTATCATCTGCAAACTTTCCTTCAATACTTTGGTGCATCCAAATTGTTTATGAAGATGTTGAAGAGCACTGGCCCTACAGTGGAGCCCTGCAGCAGCTGGTCACTGGCCCGATGTTATCACATCACAGTAACCCCCTTTGTGCCCAACCCATCAGACAGCTGTTCACACATCACATGATGTGTTGACCCGGCTGAATAATCATGTTCAGAGGGATACTATGAGAGACAGTACAGAAAGCTTTAGTGAAATACCAAAAGCTCACATCAGCTGGCTTCCTTTGGTCAGCTGCATGGGTTACATTGTCATAAAAGGAAGTCAGGTCTGACAAACGGGACTTTAATGAAGCTATGTTGGCTGTAACCAATGACTGTGTTGTCTTTTAGGCGATTTCCAATACCTCCCAGAATAATCTTCTCCATAATTTTACCAGTTATTGTAATGAAACAGACAGGCCTGGAATTTCTAGGGTCATTTTTCTTGCCCTTCTTGAAAACTGGGTCTACTGTCTCCAGTTTCCAGTGAACAGGGACCTCACCAGATTCCCAAGACCATTCAAAAAATCATCCAGAGAGACCTTGTAATGACATCAGCCAGCTCTTTGAGTATTCTCAGAGGAATCCCATCAGGCCCCATAGATTTACAGGGATCCAGCTGAAGCAGCAAATCCCGCACAAGTTCAGGGTGAACTGGGAGTTTATCACTCTCACAGCCATGATCCTCCTGCTCAGGATGCTGGGATCCCCATAGCCCAGGATCTATGTTGAAGACAGAGGCAAAGAAAACATTAAACACCTCTGCCTTGTCAATGTCCCTGACTGTGAGGTTACCATCCTGTGGTGGGTTGATGTAATTTCTGGACTGCCTTTTGACATTAATATATATTTAAAACTTTTTTATTGTCCCCTATAGCTCTCACCAGTTTCAACTACAGCTGAGCTGTGGCCACACAAATTTTCTCCCTAGACTGTCAAGCAGCATCTTGTGTGCCTTACATGTTACCTCTATTTGCTTCCACTGGCCTTATTTTTTCCTTTTTTGCCTTATTTCCTGTGGAAATTGAGATAGACGGGGAGCTGGCTTCACCTGCAGATGCAGAGAGCTTCAGCTTCAAACCCTGGAAGACATCTAGCTAGGAGGAAGGACATCCTTTTCCATCACTGTGAGACAATAGAGAGAAGAGCTGTCTCATGGAAACTAATACAAAAAAGGTGTTGCTCTTGGTTTCAATATATGGTTGGCTAGTGGCCAGCTACATATATGGTTCTATTCTTTATCTTCGTTATTGATTGGATCCTGTACCCTCTACCTCATCTATATACGTCTGAGCTTTCCGGGTTGCAGGGTCTTTGGACTTTGCCCCTTGCACCATGTATTTTCTACATTTGTTATTTTTACATTAAAAGTTCTTTCTTTCAAGGCAACTCCATCATTCCCATGTTTCTATATTTATCCCGCAAACTCCCTGGCTGGCCCGGTTCTGTTGTGGATGCTTGCAGCGATCATGAGATGAGGGATTGAGGAGTAAGGAATGGTTTATCAAGATTAGCTAACCAAGACAATGAGGAATGCCTGACATTTACTGTGCTTGCAAAATCGGGAGGAGAGGCAGACTGGTTTGTGATAAACGGAGCCAGAACTTGCAAACAGGGTGAGGGGTGCTAGGCTACCAGTGATAAGTGATAAATCCAAAACTCTAAACCAGCAAGTGCTGCGGTTCATTGTTTTCTGTTGTTATGACTTTGTTATCCCCTTTGTTGAATTGGTTCATTCCTATGGTGTACCCCCTAGTCCTGTGTATGATGGTTTACTCCCTTCCCGCCTCGACCCTTGTCCATCAACCCTAATCCCAACCCACCTTCCAGAGTCTTCCCTGCCCATCTCCCTAATCTCCTCCCACCTCAGCCCCTCCCTTTATTCCCGAATGTTTCCTGCTTGCCATCCTTTCCTAAGTGTCCCATTTGCTGTACTTCCATTTTCCCGCCTGTGTTCCCCCCTATTGGTTGATTATGTCGGAAGCCCAGCCCATTGTCACGCCTCCTGACTGTGTTAATTGGTTTGTTGGTTGTACCCTCCCAGGGGGAGGTCCCCTATTTAAGTTCTTGTCAGGCAGCTCTCCCTGCCTTTTGTGGTTGTTCCTCTTTGGTCGCAGTTGTGTACCCTGACCCAATCCAATAAATCCTTTCCTAGAACCATAAAAGGTCTCTCCTGCATCTCTTCACTCGCCTCTGGACGCTTCGCTGAAGCCATAGCTCACTTAGAGCTATACTCCTACTTTGGTCTCCCCGGGATTCCGGAGAGGAGCCACTCTTGGCACAGGCTGACCCGGGAGCTATCTGGGTGCCCTGTGGGAGTGGGTGGACGGTGAGCAGTGTCAAGCGAGAACTAATCTCAAGGTCTGGAATGTACCAAAGGGCTAAGAGGCATGCTCCAGAGACAAAGTTCAAGTGTGATGAAGAGGTTGGAAGCCTTCATCAGAGACCCCTGACTACCCCTGAACTGGGGAGGCGCAAGCACAAAAGGACTTTCGGTTCATTTTAATATGAAGTGAGGGTAGGCAGGACTAGGCAGGGGTAGGACATGAATATGTATTAGGCCTATTGCGTAATCCTAGGTTTTTAGGGAATAAATACAACAGTAATGTGAAGTTTCGGTGTGCATACTTTGGGAGGAGCTATCCCCCATGCACCTCAGTGCTGAATAAACACATCAGTACTTTATAAATCTCATTTCTCACGAGTTACAGAGTCTTTTCTGTGTATCAATAATCTCCTAAAGAAGATTCCTGGTCAGCCAAGCTGGTCTTCTGCACCTCACCTGCTTGACTACTGACAGTTTGGAATTGCCAGGTCACGTGCCTTTAGAAGGTGGTGCTTAAAAATTGACCAGCACTGATGGATCCCAGCATCTTCGGAAGCACTTTCCCAGGGAACCTCACTTCCTAGTTTCCTGAGAAGCCTCAAGTCTGCTCTTATATCCAGCATTGAAGTTTTGTTGGCACTGGCACTTTCCATTCTGTCAACAGATCTTTTAAACTTGATTACTTTGTGGTCACTGTGGACAAGAGAGCCACCAATCTCCCTTTCACTCATTCGAACCACTCTGTCGACATCAACAAATCAATGAGGGCATTTTTCCTAGTTTGCTCCCTTGGTACCTGGACCATGAAGTTATCATCCAAATGCCTTAGGAATCTTCCAGACCTGTTTTTGCCAGCTGTGTGATGCTCCCAAATAATTTCTGGTAAGTTGAAATCTTCCATAAGGACAAGGGCACTTGATTTGGGGGTGTCTCTTAGTTCCTCGAAGAATAGCTCCTTGGTGTTATCATCCCGGCTAAGTGGTCTATAGTTCATTCCCACAACGACATCCACATTACTTGTTTGTCCTTTAATTCTTAGCCAGAGACTCTCAAGTGTGCCATTGCCAACTGTAAGCTACATTTTTCTTGAGTTCAAATTTTATACACCAGTGGTCTATGAGTTTCCTTCGGGTGTCATCCCTTATGACTTATATAACTTGAGGGAGAGGGGGGACATTGTGCGCATAGTAAACCTCAAATTCTTTTCGTTCGAATGAAACATAGTATACTGCAATAGTAACTCTGAGCTTTTCCTGTTTCATGTGTTTAGACTTTTCACCTTCAAAAATACTTGCCTTTTACTTTCAACAGGAACTTGCTTAGGAATGCTCAACTTATTTCTCTTCACATTCTAAAAAGTTCTCTGCTATCTACAAGCATATTAGCTATTTATTGGGCCCTTCTAATTCCCACTTTAAAAATTTTAATCCCTGCATAACCACTACTAAACTGAATGGGTGGATTATTTCTACAAAGATTTTGAATTCAAATGTGTTATTATTAACATATATATAACTCCTCATAGAACTCTTTTCTAAATGCATCTCAAACTAGACCTTGTGTACTGCTTATGGCTAAAATAGAGAGATACTGATATTTTTTCAGTTCCATTAACAGTGATTCTGAAAAGCAACCATTTATGAAATTTAAATGTCTGCATCATCATCCATCGGAACACTCATTGAGTCAAAATAAGCACTTTCCATGATTTTCAGCATCTGCATTTCATGCTTTTTAAACAGTAATTTTTTTGCTTACAAAGAATACACTGTATTTCAAACACACTGGATATTACAAAAAAACCCCACACCACTGCAGTTTACATTAAGAACAAAGCCCCAAACCTAAATGAGTCACACAGAACATTTTTAAAACCTTTTTGAATAAAATTTTTAATCAATGTTTCATTTAAAGGGCTGATAAAATCTGAACTATAACATGAACAATCCTGTTGTTACCAGTTTCGTTTGCCCAGTTAGATGAACAAAATGGTCTGATTTTACCAAACAGAGAGTGTAAAGCCAATGATACCTAGGTACAATGGCAACCCATTGGGTAGAAGTAATTAGATAAAAATCATTAATTTCGGGAAGACAAGGATGGAGATGAGAGAGGATCAAGCTGAATCAACAAGAAATAAGACTAGCAAAATGGAGAGAAGTCAGGGAATAAAAGAGACCTGACACATGTAGACAAGCTACTGGTCATTAGGTTTGTGTCTGGCTCATCTTGTTCATGTTTATGAATGTTCTGTGTGTTTTTGCAGGTGTCTGCAATGGCTGGATGTCCCTGCAATACCTGTGGTTGTGCCTGTATTTGTGCGTGTCCACTGGGAAGTAGCCTGGCTAGAGACTGCCTGCAAACAGTGAGAAGCTGCCACCTCACATCTAGCAAGGTTCACTGGATTCAGCTACCATTGAAACAAGTCATTTTAACTCTGAACTGGCTAACACTAACTTCTTTAATTTTGTGGAGTCAATTCACACTTCCTCTATCACTAAATATGAGGAAAAATGAAAACAGATGATCCATTGGTTCTTGTGTATCTTCTATATCATTTTTCTCCCTCATCGGTTTACCAGAGGAATATTTACCAATTACTTGGTCACTTAAACACACTACTTAAACACACTTAAACTACAGATTATAATCTGTAACACAGAGATATCAACTCCATCTTCCAATAATAAATGATGGCCAACAACTCTGTTCAAGTAACACACCAATATACTCAAATATGTCAATACATTTTGAAGCAACCATCCACAATCCTTTTGGAAACTCTACAAACAATTTCACTGCTAATTCCAATGAGAGAAACAAACTATTTTGTATTATCAGTATAGCCCCATATTTTTCTGAAACAAATATATACCTATCAGCTTTAAAACAGTGTTCATGGAAATATAAAAGAATATAATGAATTGTGAGAGTTTTTAGATTGGATTTTGTTTGAGTTTGATGTGCTATAGGCCAACTTCTATTGATTACTCCTTCTAATTTACTACCACAGCACTTTTTAATCACAACAGGATGAGAATGCCCAAGAGCTAAGACAGCAGAAAAAGAAACATTTCAAGCATTCTGCATCAAACTTAGCAAGTCTACTTTTATTATTTATTTGGTTTGTTTGTTTAGTTGGTTATTTTGGTTTCTTTTAACTTTGTTCCTTTTCTTGCCAGGTCAATTTAAACTGGTAGCTCTACCAGTACTGGTGGAAAAAACAATTTTTACACAGTGCTCACAAAACAGTATTTTAACTACATTAATATTTATCCTCAAAAAAAAAAACTTTACAGAAGAGAAAGTGAAATAGTCATACATTTTTCAGTAAAATCATATTCTAGTTTGGTGCAGTGCAAGTCCAGAATTAAGGTACCTGAATAAAGCATATATATAAAACATTAGAAGATACCTTTAAAGACTAGTAGACCAGCCATCTCATGCAGGTAAAATTCTACATATAAAAAACTTAGAAAGTTTGGAGATGAAGCCTAAAGGTGAAGCAAGATAGATTTAATATTTAAAAAAACTAATTAAAACCCTCAGTCTATAGATAATTTTTCCAGTGGTGAGACACTAATGATTATCTTACAATGAGTGCAGCATCTTTTGATGTACATGTGAAAACTCATCTAGAAGTGACTGAATCAAAAAAGGTTGCCAAAGTTTTCTAAGAAATACAAGTATATTGTAAGTGTATGAAAAAGTATAAATTTAAGTATACAAGTAGATAATGTACATTTTCTAAAAAGACAGAGTTCAATATACAATATAGCAAGAATGCTTACAGAAGAAGCAAATGGAAGAGACACTGGTTATTGTATTCTATGATCTAAATTCTTTTGAAGGGAAATACGCACATAAGCCTTTCCAACTAATTAAACATTGTTAAAACTCATAAATCAAGCAAAGTCAGTGTATCATTTTAGAAGTTTAAAATTCTAGATCTTACTTAGAAATGTATTCAGATCAAGATTCCCATTCTTTACTCACAGAAAGACTTCTACTGAATTCAAAGGAAGATTAATTTGTGACCTAGACTGCAATTACTGCACTTGAATAACTTCTCACTGAACTGTATGTCTGGTTCACCTGTAGAGTCCTTGCAAGTTCTTCGAGACAGAAGATATATCTAATTCATTCTCTTTATTTTGGAAGGAAAAAATGTGGATTTGCCTAAGAGGAATTTAAAGATGTCAGAGAAACTTCGCATTGATAAAAGACAGAGAACAGAAATAGATGACATTGGATGTTCAGTATGACAATTTTTTTCTATAATAGCCACTGATCATTTACGAGTGCTATATAATTTGAAATTAATGCATTAGACTTGGGTACAATACAGTCCTTCTGTAACCTGTCTCCCTTGACATAGATCTAAGCAGGTATATATTTAAAGACTTTTTTTAAAATGAAATTGAACAGAGTAAATATGATGTGCTAGTGTGCTACTTCAGGATTTGTGATAATAAAATGTCAAAGAACAAGCTGCAAGCTGGTTTTTTTGCTTGAGATACTCAAAGAATTAATTTTATGCTGGCATATACTGTAATTAGAAATAGCTCTGTGCATCATGATTAAACTAGTAGCTATGGAAACCAAAGCAGACTAGAATAAGTGTAAAAGGAGAATAGTGAATAAGCCAATCATAACATTCCTTTAATCTGTTTATTTTTAATCTTTCTCGTAACGCAAATTGGAATACTAAGGGTCAATACTACTTTCTTACTTTTTTTTAACCTTTGTATTTTTGGAAAGAACAGTATTCTTTCCAAACTACTTCCTAGGTATTAGATTTTGTTTTCACTCCAGAACTTCTCTACCCACACAATCTTAGGTGTTAAAAGCACACCATTTTTAATGATCCATTCTGTATTAAATAATTGTATATATTTATCCCTTTATGAAACGAGAACTCCGTGTTTTCAGCAGCTGAAAATCTCCATGGTGCTCTATCCCCTTAGCTGTTCTGATAGCCATCTGCTGAACATGTTCCAGTTTAGCAATCTCCTGATGGGTGTGGGGGAAGGATGGACGTGTCTCCAGGTCCTACTCACCTGATGCAAACTCAAGTATCAGATGAGGGGGAAGAATCACTTCCCTTTCTACGCATGCTGCACGTACTGTAGCCACCAAGCAGGCAGACAGCCTTCATGACACAGTGCTGACTCAAGTTTAAATTCTCACTCAGCCTCTGGTCTTTTTTATGAAAGAGCTGTCTCGTGGCAAGTCACTCACCAGCTATGCTGCTGCATGGGGTTATGCCAGCCCAAGCATGTCTGCTCTTAACCAAATTTCACCAAGTACCTTACAGTCAGGGTAGCTGAGGTCCTCTTGAATGCTAGCCCTGTGTACGGCCCAGTGTATAGGCTGACTCGCTTTGTCACACATTTTGCTGTTATTCACAAACAAAAGGGCACTTTTCTTTCCATCATCCAGGTCAATGATGAAAATGTTAAGCAATATTTGCACCGGTATCAGCCTCTAAAGTGCAGCAACCCCTTAGACATCATGCTGTACACCTCTGTCCTTTGAGACATACAGTGGAGATGCATTCCCACCTGTATTGTGGCCACTAGTCCCTAATGCTTTAAGAAACCATGGCAAAATACTTGGTTAAGGCAAGGTAAACAAAATTGTTTACCTGTTGTATCCTCATCTACATAGACAGGTGCCTCATTACAGAATGTAATCACATTAGACATGCTTTGTCCTCAGTAAAGCCATGAAAGCTGTTATGAATCACATTATTTATCTTGCTGTACCTAATAATAGCTTCCAGGAAAATTTCTTTTATATTCTTCCTGGGAACTGAGAGACTGTGCTGTGTACAGTTCTCTGGATATCCTTCCCTTCCCTCTTGAAAGTGGGCATATTAATTAGCTTTCTTCAGTTACTGAGGACGTCTCATAATCACCATAGTCTTTAAAGAAAGATAAGAAATAGAAATATTGGATGCACATCCAGCAGTCTCAATTTGCTTATATGAGCCTTTAACTCAGTCTTCCTCTCACACAGTTAGCATTCCTCTACCCCAGACTTTCCCAGGAGGCACAGAGGTCTGGAAGGCTAGTGACCAGAGGCCCAAAGAGATCACCTTAAGATTTTCAAATCTTAAAATGGAAAAACAGTAGGTATATTAACTATATCACATATAAGCAAACTGTACCTGCCTTCAGACAGGGACAATTTATGACACTCAGTGTCAATTTCTGGTACATGATTAGGCCATTAATATAAGAGAACTGTTCAGAAAGTACACTTTTCTCAGAAGATGACTGTGGAAGGGGATCTGGTCCAAGGATATGCCATTCTCTGGGCTATGGCAAAGGATGAATAACCATTTCAGATATCATGCTTAATATCATTACTTTCAGACAGACTTAAACAGTTTTCTGGTATGAAAGACCTGACATTGACGTGAACAGAAAGTATAAGTATCATGCTTTCAAATTAAATTCAAAAAATTTTCTCCTCATTGCCCGAATAATACAAAAGCAGCTAAATCTTACACTTCAACCTTTCTTTTTCAAGAAAACACTCGGTCTAATAAGTTCAATTTCATCATTCTCAGTAAAGTGTTTTCCTGGGCTACTCCTCCAGCTGCCTGGAGCATTAATGCAAATATTCATAAAACAAAATAAGAAGAGCAACACTTTGAAGGTCAGAGACTTTTTTCCCCTGCTACTTCTGCCTGGAATTTTTGCTTCAAAATGTGCTTTCTATTACTGTATCTCCTCTACTGCATAGGCTCTAGTATCTTCTATGTGAAGAAAACCTAGTAGAATCAATGACAGAATCTCATCAACATTCATCATACTAGAATCACTTGGGTAAGGAAAACTGTCATTATAATCATCTTTAAATTCAACATCTGTGTCCTGCATGGTGACTACATTCACCAATTTTTGCTGCATTTGAAGCCACACCTTCGTGAGTAGAGACAGGTAATAATTTCTTTGGGAAAACAAAAAGTTACCAAAATAAACTGGATTTAGTTTTGCAACTGTATTTTCACAACTGGAAGAGAAGAGAATGCAAAACTCCATACCTACAAAAGCATGCTGACTAGCCATGTCCCATGACCTATAGAACTTTTACACTGAAAGATGAGGAAAAATCTCAAATTACTCTTGTTACTATGTTATTGAAATAATTATAGTTTTAAAAGTCACCTGAAAAAATTTTCTTCTCAGAATATGGGGATTCTGCCAATGAATCTAAGTGATTTGGAGGAGAAAAGCAAACCAATACGGCTTCAATAAAACGAGCTAATATTCAGGATAAAGAAACCATGTCTACCTAGGTTATCTGTGAAATTTTATCTGTTTTGTTAACAAAAGCCAGTTTTCAACACAAGTCATTAGCAAAGTGTTTTCAGTATTATCAATATTTTTTCCTATTCCCAGTCCCTTCATTCATTTATGGTATTATAATCCTCTCTTTCCTTATGCTAACAATTTCAATGATGCAGTAGCTTTCTCATGCAGTATCAAAGCATATCTGACAATATCCTAATTGGAGTCACTATTGGCAAAAGGATTCTCACAAAACACAAAATTACTCAGGATGATATTATAAAAAGGGTTTGGGGTTTTTTCATACTCAAAAGCATTCTTCTTTTCAAAGATCACCAAAACGTTGCATATTTCACAAGCAACATTTTGGAACAAGCCTTCTTCAACATGCTCCCTTTACCCTCCTTACTGGCAGTATATTTTATTTTCTTTACCAGAAAACTGATTACTGCAACTTTGTTGAGCCACTGTCTACCCAGCTCTGAAGCAACAACTGGACGGTTCTATGTGCTTATAAAGACAAGAAACAATCACCTTCCAGGAATATTTCTTGTGGCAAATGTATTGGGTTTATACGGCAAGGTTTTATAGCAGGGGAGGGGGGCTACAGGGGGCTTTTCTCAGAAGCTGATAGAAGCTTCGGCTTTGTCCAGTGCAAGCACTGTTTTCATACGAACTGCATTCCGCTGTGAACCGAAACAAACAAACAAACAAACAAACAAATAAATAAGGCAGTTTTTATGATGGGGCGGCGACTTGAATCAAGACTGACAATTTCGACTTCAAGAAATTCCTGTCAGATTAGGAACTGCGTTGTCTTCTGTGTCCGACCGCATGACGTGCTCTCCATCAGACCTTAAATTATCCTCCAGCTCTCCACCTGCAGGAGGCTGCGGGAAAAACATCTCCCTTCGCTCCTCAAGGAAGAAGGATTTCCACTCACTTTAAAAACAGATGACGTAATCCCTGCTTTTCCCCCTTTGTTTTTTGGGGTGGAGGGGCGGAGGGGGTGGGGCCATGTTTTGTTTTGTTTTTCCATAGGAGAGAGATATTTACCACAGGCTACTGGAAAGGGAAAGACAGAATCAAACAGAGTAAAGAAAACGCAGGACGCCAAGAGACAGTTTTTTCCAGATGGGGCTCTCGCTTTCGCTCTGCGCCGCCCAAGAGCAGCTCCCCGGCTCACGGCCGTGCCCTGCTCCCCGCGCACCCCTGGCGCAGCCGCAGCTGCAGGAGACAGGGGACAAGGGACTGGGGACATCAGGACAGGGCACAGGGGACAGAGGATGGGGACAGGGGACGGGGGACACCGGGCAGGGGACGTGGGGACCGCGCTCGGCGGCAGCGCGGACAAAGCGGCGGAGCGCGGCGCCCCCTGCTGGGCGCGCTCCCCCGGCGGCTCCCCCAGCATGACGTCACCGCTGCAGCGGCTCCGCCCTGCCATCCGCCCGTCGCCGCAGCGGGCGAGTGTTCCCGCGGGTTTTCACACTGCTCCTCCTGCCTTTTCTTCCCTCTCTTCTCTCTTTCGGTGCATCTTTTAAATAGCTGGTCTGAAAAAGTTTGGTATCGGAACATGACCAGATTGTTAAGGAAGCCTTGAAGAACTGGACAGCCATCGGCTCAGGTTATTCAGCAGAGCCAAATCGGTGATGTCACTGACGTACGCTGCAAACTAAATGTGAATTACCTTTCTGTTGTGCAATAAATAAACAATCCTGAATGAGGTGCAGAGCTGGTGAGGCAATCAGTATTATTACCATTCCCCTGTGTTTTACAGGGCCAAGGACCATTTCTCACAAAAAGAACACAACATCCTGCCACGAGCAATTTATAGAACATCCCTCTAGGATCCCCGCCATTAAAAAAAACAACCGAAGACCAAAACCAAACACAGCCAAACAACAACGAAAATAAGTACAGAAAACAAACAAGACTCTGAAAACCAGCCCACTCTACTCTGTCTGATCAGTTGATTCCTCTACAAACAAGATAACAGTACTCTTCCAGATTCCTCCAACAAATACCCAAATATTCCTGTAAAATCACATCCCCATCCACAAAGCCAGCCTTACTATTTTCTGTATTTCTAAGTAGTGTTGAATGAAACTCTCAAGTTCTGCAAGAAGAGTTTGCAGGGTCAGGAGATGGGGGTCTCTCAGCAACAAGGCAAAAGCAAGGGTCTGCAGTCAGAGAGGAAAACAATTTTTTTTCCAGCTCTTCAGGTAAAAATAATACAGAATAAGAACATAAAGAAAAAAGTGGAAAAAAGGGAGTGGGTAGGGGGAAGAGTAAAGACAGCAGGGAATTGAAAAATATCCTTAACTACTTCAAGATAAAAGGGAAAATTAGAATGCTCTACCTGCTTTTAGGCTTCAGTTATGCAGCAGAAGGGGACATTATAACAATCACAGTTTGTAAATCATCAAGTACAGAACAAGTACGATATTTGGCTTCTACTGAATGTACTGGTGTATCCACTGGATTATGAAATGTTCAGCATTATGAAAGGAAAAAATTAGCTATTTTGTTAAAGGGTACATTACTCTTATGTTTAGTTCATTTAGGCAAGTCAAGTGTATATTTGCCATTATTTAACAAGTGTGGCAGACTAAAGAAAATGGCCTTGACCCTTTTTCAGTGTTGCCTTGCATTTTATGAATTATACAATGCATTTATCAACTATAGTAGCTCTGCTGTACTTTCCTAACACTATGTTTTATGTTTCAATAAATTCTATCATATTGAAAGTGTGTTGTAAACAAACCTTATCTTTCTTTATCAAGTATTTCCAAGCACAATCTTGCTCCCATTGAAATCAGGGGCAAAACTTTTGTTTGGCATAATGAAAGGTGGGATTCATTACACTTGGATCTTACTACTATAAAGTTCTCTAAAAGGCAGCTTTTAAAATCCACTGTTTCTATAAAAGCAGTTATAGTATAATCCTTATTTTATGTATATGCCATGATGCTCCAATTGAAAGCAACAAGATCTCGGTTCTGAAACTTGGTCCTGTTCCAGTTACGTCTGCTGTGTTGCTTTCTTGCAAATGACTGATTTAACCTCCAGAGATAAATAAGAAAGCGTTAAGAAATTATACCTGCATGAAAGCACTTGACAAGAAACATAATATCCTACTTTATTCAATGAAAACCGAAGAGTTTGAATGGCATCAGTGACCAAGCAGGAGGGAAGGGCAAGGAAAAAGGATCAAAAGAAAATCTAATTAAGCAGAATTGTTATTTTATCTTTCATATTTTGTATATGAAGGATTAATGCTCATAATGTCTTTCTACAGAAAAAAAAGAGTGTGTGAACTCTAACTTTTTTATTCTTCAGCAGAACTGTCACAGCCTGACATAATTTTACTGTATATTGAGTATATTACCATCCCTTATTGAAGCGGTAAGATTTTACTTATAATCAAGAGATAACAGTAGAAGAAGATAAAAGAAAAGCACAGAGAATTCCTGCTAAGGAGATGCTACATTGAGGTAGATTTGAACACTCTGAAAAGCACAGTAAGGAAGAGGGCTAGAAGAAAATTAACTATGTACCTGGTCACTGAAGGGCTTCTCAAGCATAAAAGGTGCAGATGAGGAACTGAAAGAAGTAAGGAGACAGAACAGAAAGGGGGATATGGTAAGAACACTAAAGAAATTATTTCATAAACCCATGAGGGAAGAGATCAGAATGTAGTTATGCAATTTAGTGTACTGACAATGAACAGGACTAGCACAAAACTGAAGTTTCAGCAAAACCAGAAAACCCTGACTTCAATCACTTTCCAATCTCCACTTCCTGAAGTGGTGATATCTGGCCCACACATGCCACATGTCATCCTACAGCATCATTGCATGGCCCCTGCCCAGAGCACACAGCTCTACCACATATCCCTGTCCCATGGCACTCCCCAGGAAGCTCCATGGCCCACACACCTGCTCACACTGGATACAGCACTGTATTTCAAATCACCTAATCCCACCTCATCTGGATCCAGCCACTGCTGTTTGAGCATGACACACTTTCCTGGCCAAAGGGGTGATTTCAGTCTTTGTGTCTGAGGATATATCTGGTTCTTCTGCTGGCAGATCTGGGGCTTAGCAGTTCATTGGAAGTGTTAAGAGCTTGCAGCATGAGTAACAATACATTTAAAACAACACAAAATTATGGTACAGCTGGCACCTTTTGTTGCTTTTGAACTATTGTTGCTATTGAAGCAGTTGTACAGCTTCTTCCTTTCCACCAGTAGACTTACTAATAATAGTAGAAAAGTTCACCATTGAAGACCTGATATTATCCCAGCTTTTGCAGTTATCTAAAACAAAAAAAGTGATTGCCTAATTGCTATAAAACAAAAATCATAACACATAGCTTCTCATACCTAATCTATTAATTCAAAGTAGTGTCCAGATATTCAGAAGAAAAAGAAAGGAACCTAGTTCACAGGATTTAATGTGATATGTGTTCACAGGCTAAATGTGAGATGAGAAGGTTTGATTAGAAGTGCATGAAATAAAGTATTTGAGACAAAATATGATTGCTACCTGTGAAATAAGAGGTGGTGTTATTGGGGTTGAATGATAAAACAATTTATATCCATCCTTCTCTCTCCCTTTCTTCCTTATCTCTGAAGAAGGATATGCAGGAGAAGAAAGAAGCAATCGAGAGGAAGAACACACTGTGCTTTTACATCAAAGGGTCCATTGAGCACATCTTCTAATATCCAGCAGAGCTAAAAAATTAATTCTTGGGTTTATCATCTTAGGTTCATCCATTTGATATTTAATGATGCAAAATTGATGGTTGGACTTGATGATCTTGAAGGTCTCTTCCAAACCCGATGAT
Organism: Sturnus vulgaris; assembly: GCF_052056855.1. Taxonomy (NCBI): domain Eukaryota; kingdom Metazoa; phylum Chordata; class Aves; order Passeriformes; family Sturnidae; genus Sturnus; species Sturnus vulgaris. The sequence continues at coordinate 35,052,252 of NC_142246.1, read as the reverse complement.
TCTGTTATTCTATGAAAATGTTATAGTGGGCCACTACAGAAGACATTGTAACAAGGAAATAATGATTTCAAGTAGAATCTCAATGGTTTAATCATAGATCTTGGTGGTAGAGACCCATACATAGACAGGAGTTACTGCTGTATTGCCTGAGCACATATTATTACATTAGTTGGTACTGCCTTTAACAAAAAAGCCGTGTGTGTACTACTTGTGTTGTGTAAACTTGCTTGTGTACATTGCTTGTGTTGCTAAGAGCTTGTTCCTATACAGAAGTGTAAGAGCATAAAGTTCTCAGGGAACCTCTATTCCAGTGCATCAAATTTATATATTTTGATCTATAATAAAAGGAGTTATGAATAATTACATTTGCCATCTCCTTGCATTTTCTACCTCAAAAGAATTCTGCCAAGCCAATTGGAACTGTACAAAACCTGAAGAAGGGAACCAGAGAGGCCTCAACACGTTTTTGATTCTAAAATATTTGCTTCTACGTTACTTTTTTTTTCTCTTCTCAGTAGACTAGAAATCTCACCAATATTTCTGGAAAAAAGAAAAGGAAAAGAAAAGAAATCAGAAAAGGAGGTGTTTTGCTTTACAAGATACTGGTCCATTATGCTCCCAGTTAGAAAGACATTTGAACTCTGCAAAGTTAAAATGCTCTTTATAATAGCTAAAAAATAAAGAAATAGAGAATAGTGCAGGTAATCTTACTTCCTTTAGATGCTTAGCTCTAAAAGCAGTACAGCATTGAACAGGCCCATCCATGGTCAGTCTGCATCAAACCATGCAGACCCTGCCTGTAGAAAAAGCTACCCCATGTTGGTCATTTGAGCTACTATAGGATTTTCTTACATATATATAACTATATTTATGATTTCTACTCCTGAACAGGTAAGACATCGGCAGGAAACCAACCTACTGCACTTCTAGATAATGGCAAAGCCACCAGGTGCCAAGTGGGAGCAGATTTGCAGTCTCCTATGTCACAGTGAGATGGCTGATAGTGTTCTACAGCCACAGGCTTGAGAACCTGGTGGGATGTGAGGCACTGCACAGCTCTGCACAGCCCAGCTCTGCACAGCACAGCTCTGCACAGCTCTGCACAGCACAGCACAGCACAGCCCAGCTCTGCACAGCACAGCTCTGCACAGCTCTGCACAGCACAGCACAGCACAGCACAGCACAACACTGCACAGCACTGCACAGCTCTGCACAGCACAGCACAGCACAGCTCTGCACAGCACAGCACAGCACAGCACAACACTGCACAGCACTGCACAGCTCTGCACAGCACAGCACAGCACAGCACTGCACAGCACTGCACAGCACTGCACAGCTCTGCACAGCACTGCACAGGCCTGAGCCTTCTCAGGTTCAATGTTATCTGGGGCAGTAGCTCGGCAATACGCAAAAAAAAGAACAGGTGTTACCTCACCTAAACATCAGCTGCCACTAAAGCTCTGGAGATGGTTTAAATTTAGGTGTTTAAAATTCCAATTATAGTCAGCAATGATCTAATCAATATATTCAGTAGATTAGAGCAAACAACTAATTTTATCCTAAACTCCTAGTCTCTAGGAAACTGAGCTACTGAGCACTTGCACAATGTGCAAGGCAGCAGAAGACCTTGTGGGACTCCTGTGAGAAAAAACAGCAATGACCTACTGGTCCAGCACTTCAAAGCAAATCTCACCCAAGTGCTAGATTTGGTAAGCAGAGCCTGTCTGCCAGCCTGTCCAGAGTAGAGATTATCCCTGGTTACTGCTGTTTGAAAACTACCACTTATCATCAGCCAGGAAGGGTCTGTCACCTTCTTCCCCCTCCTGTCCTGCAGTGGCTGTTCAAAGTGTACATTGTGCAAGTCACTAAGGACAAGTGGGACTTTGTGATTTGGCCTGATCTCATTTCCAAATGTTGGACTCATTGCATTTCATTTCCTAGGCAATCCCAATGCTGTTACTACAAACAAATATCAACACCACTGCCTGTTTGAATTATGAATATTGTTTTGATAGTTTTGTTGAACTTTTGTTGGATGTGTTGAAGTGGATAAGGTACAAATATGATAATTATTATGGTAATTAATATATAGATATTTATTTTTTAAAGTTTTTTTATAATGGTGTAAGGTTTAGTTAATTAAATAGATTATTTAATTATGATTTTTTTTTTAGTTTGGTTCTATTTGTTTGTAATTGTTTTTTATGTAGAGATATTGAAGGTTTGGAAAGGTAATATATTTTATTATTTGTATTTACGTTTATGTATTAATAAAAGAAAATTAATTGTTGCTTTGTTTTGTAGAGTTGTATGCTTTGTATTTTGAATATTAATTGTTTAGTGTGAGAGAAATGGTATGAAATTATTTATTTAGTTAATAATTTAGTTGATTTAACTGTTTTAAGGTTGTTTTTGAAGTAGTTTGAGGTAGAAGGAGTGTTGTAATTTTTTTAACTTAGGTTTTAAAGTTATTATTACATTTAGGTTTATATTGATTGATGATTGGTTTTCGTTTGTGTTTTTATATTATTTTTATGTTAGGTGTTAGTAAAGGATTCCAACAACTGCCAAGGTGGCAATTCCTCTGCTTAAAATAGTTTATGAAATGTTACTGATTTTAGTCCCAGCAGAGACTGTATGCACCCAATAAAACAACTGAATTAACACAACAAATAAAGCTTCTTTCAAGTATTTTCTCTTTTTGAGACCTTTCAGTAAGGAGTTCTTAGAAAAAATGGGGGAAGATAACCATGAGCCCGAGTCCCCCATGAAATCATTTGCTGGATATAATTTCCACCTCAGTTAACATGAGGTAGAAAAGCATATGTTCCCTGCAGGCAGCAAGTGAATAGGATCACTAGTGGGAAAAAAACCCAACCATTCTGGTGAGAAATTAAAATAATATTTACTCACTCCCACCAGAGGTCACTCATATCATAGGAATAAAATGAAAGTTAACAAAATTCTAAGTACTCATTGATTCGAATATGATGGAAATTGAAATTGCATTTTCAATCCATTTAAATTTCTGTTTCCACTAGTTTTATTGAATAGCCATATTTGGGATAAATGTATCCTCCTTTAATAACGCGAATGCAGGAGAAAATACAGAGCTCTGGTAAGAATAAGAAACAACTAGCTGAATAAATTTCCACTTAGCTTTTAGTGACTAAGAAAAAAAAAATTTGCAAAAGGCTCTAGTAACTATAACTAATGATGTAGTATGTATGTGTATGTACTGTGTATGTGTATGGTGGACATGGATGACAATAAACTGCAACATTTCACCTTGATACCTTTATTTCTTGAGCTGAAAAGCCACAGACAAACTAGAAAAAGTAGGATTCATTCTTAGTAGTGTGGTAGAGCTAGACACCTTGCATAAAGAACTTATTAGGTATGCCTATGTTAATCAAGACTCCTAATAGTAAAAATTCTGTTTCTTTTCTGAGTAACTAAAATAAAACACAACAGAGATTGAAGTGCTAAATATCATCTCAGAATCCAGAAAAAAATTATGCACTCAAATGTGATTAGTACTATTTAAAGAAAAGGTTTCTATCCTTAGCATGTGTAATAGAAAGTATTAAAACCATTTTCTGTTTTACATCTTAAATTGTTTCTCTGTACTAAGCTCTTAGGCCACATCTGTCATACTGCTTCCAATTTTGGGCCCCCAACACAAGAAAGGCGTCAACAAAAGGGAGTAAGTTCAGTGGAGGACTGCCAAAATAAAAACATAAAAAATCTGTCCTGTCCTCATAGCTCACCCTGCTTTGAACAGGAGATTTGACTAAATTGTCTCAGAAGGTTCTTCTAATCTGTATCATCCTCTTTTACTATATTATGATCCTGTGAACTGGTCCTTTGATCCACAGACTGACACTTTTCTAGGAATAACCTCTAGGCAGTTCCAGTCACCCTAGGCCAAAAGAATTGAAGTAAAACTAGAAAGAGAAAGGCAACAAGTGTGGTAATTTGCATTTATCAGTTAGATCTTATCTAAGAGTGAAAATAGGCTAGATCTCTTCAGGTGGAAGAGTCAGCTGAAAAGAGCTAGGAAAGAAGGAGCAAACAAAAAATTGAGCAGAAAATTATTTGCTATCTATCATTAAAAAGGGAGCACATGGATTTCCAGATGGATGTTTTAAAAATAACAAATGCAAATGCTGACTTTAAAAATAGTGTTTAGTGTTGTGGGATGTTTTGGAGATCAGAAGTCTAGGATGGTGGATAAATGTATGGGTTACGTAACCATGACCTTGAATGCAACATTTAGTATAAAAATCTCATAGTTTATAATTGCCAAAAGATAAAATATCAAGAGTGAAAGAATAATTTTTTTTCTCCTTATGTTTTTGCATTTACCTCTTCTAGAAGCTTTTCTTGAAGTATAATACTTAAGGGCCTTTTGTTCCATTCTGTCTGCACCCGCTTCTTGTACTGACTGTTGTTGGGTATGGAAAATAGATAGTGCTAAGTATGGTTGCTATTATCTTCAAGATCATTTTGGTAAAACCTAGCCTAGTAGTCGTCTAAGGAAGGAAGCAAATTAAAGAAAAGTTTCACTGGCAGGTGATGTATATTACAAATTTTCTGATTCCTTATCCACCTCATTTCCTTCTGCTAAAGAAGAAGAATCTGTCAGGAATTACACAGTACAACAAATCTTCTCAAGCAACAGGTTGCTTTCTAGCAGAGAACAGAGTAAGAAATTTTTTTCTTATTCGAGTGTGCATACATGTCAGCTACAGTGGATTATGTTAGCTTTATTGAAAGAAATCAAGAACTACCTTCGAGACTCTAATTTCACAGTTCATTGGGTATCCTCCCACTGTTTGCATCACTTTGACACAAACACAGCAATAATAAAGTGATAACTGAGTTGCACCAGGAAATTCTTATGGTTGAAATATAATTTGAGGAAAAAAACCTTTTCACTAAACAGGTTCCACACTACAAGCCACCATCCAGCTGCACAAACAGTTGGAGGAGGGGAAAAAAGTAGAAAAGAAAATAAACCCACATATGTACGTGATAAGCCCAGGTGGAGTGGGATCTGGTGGAGTGCGTTTTGTGACTCCTGTTTGATGGGATTAGTGCGTTAGTCTGCAGTTCCTTTCAGCACCTCAGCATGGAGCCACGGTCTCTGCGAACGAGGTGCAGCTACAGCTGAATGAGTCAATATTCATGTCACTTTGCAGTGCTTGGCTTGACAATGGGACGTCTTGGAGACGAACCAGCATCCCCCGGGGATCCTCGGGGTGCGCAAAACGCGACCTTCCCCCCTGGCGCTGGTTTCTGGTGCCCTCACAGACAGCAGCGGGGAATGCGAGCTCTGAACCCTCCCTCCCCGGCCGCCGGCCCCGCACGGAACAGCCACACAATCACAGCACCACGAAGGTCGGCAGAGACCTTCAGGGCCACGCAGCCCAAGCGCCGGCAGCACCCCGGCGGTGACCCTGAGGCCCGTGAGGCGCGGGGCCCGTGTCCGTGGGGGCACGGCCAGGGCCGGTGACCGGCACGGCCCGCGCGCGGGGTGCGCGTGCGGCCGGCGCGTTGCCCGGTAACGCGGCCGCGGCGCGCGCGCCGAGGAGCGCGGCGGGGGCGGGCGCGCGGGTTGCCCGGAGACGGCGCTGCCGTGCCCGGCTCCGCTCTGGCCCGGTCCGCTCTGGCCGGGTCCGCCGTGCCCGGCTCCGCGGCAGCGAGACAGGGAGAGCGGCAGCCGCCCCCGCGGAGCGGACGGGAGCTCGGCACCCGGCCCGGCGCGGCGTTTCTTGCCCCGCGGGGTGCGGCACGGCCCGGGAGGCCGTGCGGGGCTCGGCCGGGCCCCGCCGCCCCCGCGCCCACCTGCGCTCTGGGGACGGAGCGGCCCCGGGGAGCTCTCGGGGCTGCGGGCGGTGTCTGAAGCATCCAGGAGCGTGTGACGGTATTGTCGGGATTTTGCACTGTTTTGGGGACTGTCCTGGTGTGTGTGTCTCTCTCTACAGACGTGCTTGTGCGGAAACACGAACTTGCCATCGAGTAAAAGCGGAGGCAGCAATGTCTATAAGAAGCAAGCTGCGTGGCAAACGCTTGCCCTCCGCAGGGAGGGAGAGCTTTGGGCTTGTTTATACTGTAAACGCGCTTCCCAGCTGGGACGTGTGTGGGAGGGGGAAGCTAAATCAAGCTTAGAGAATTTTTAAAAAATCATTCAAGTACAAAAGCAAACTACAAGCTAAGTAAGCAAAGCTTGTGATAGTGAATTTAAGACAGCAGACTCTGAAACATGAAGAAATAAGTTTAAGGGTTTTTTTCTGTTTAGTAAATTCCTCTAATATCTTAAGAGATGTTGCTTTACATAGACATTGTCATGCAACCATTTGAGAAGCTCTTTTGGAAGGCTTGAAGATGGCAGGTATGAAATCAAAGTCTGAGCAAGATCTTTAATTACTTTTAATGCTGCAGTGAAGAACATAATCCTGCATTTTAGAATCGATAAAGACCGTACTATTCTTAATGGACTTAACCATGGCGTGATATAGAAAATAAACACTTGGAAATGTCCCTTTTGAGTGCAAAACCCTGTTGGTTCAAGAGTCTCTTTGTGATTGCCCTGCACTTAGTTTTTCAAAAATTTAGTGGGTTAGGAATTGTCTCTCTTTCTAACTAATTCTAGAGGGTTTTTATAGGAGTCTCGAGCCTTCTGGTTTTGTACCTTGTTTAAAACTTTTCCCATGACATTATGCAGCTACCTGCTTTTCCTGAGAGTATAACAAGGGAAGTGTTCTGATAAGAAACACATATGGTAAACAATAAGATGTTCTTCAAACTTTAGTACTAGTTATTTTGCTTTAAGTTATTTCTGGTGAGGCGTATTTACCACTGTTTTAAAATAAGTTCAAGGTTCTAATCCTTACGCTCCTAATTTTTGAAGTCCTAAAATAGGGAAAATACACTTCTGTTGTGACATTTCTTTCCTAATTACAGGCACAACTGTGTAAGTTGCTGATACATTTTAAGGTTTCTGTTAGAGAATAAGTGCCTTGCACAAATCAGTCTAGATTACTTTGTATTATCATTATTTATATTTTGCATTTCAAAATGGCTCAAAAGCTTCAGTTAAGACTGTAGTCATCTTCGACAAATTGTTGTAACCCATATGGAGACATGGTGGTATAAAGAGCAAAGGTAATATGGAGTGTGCATGAAAGAATACAGATAATGCAAAAATTTTTAAATATCATGAGACTATTGTTTTACTTACTCATTTTTTTTCAGTTTTTAATTATTCTCCCTGATAAGATATCTAGAGTCTTCTTTCTCAGTTTCAACATTCTCTATGTTCTATTATACCAAATGTTGGACTCTTTGAGTAGCTCTGGCTGTGGTCAAGGACCCATAACACACAATAAACTTGTCATTTGGTCATCTGCTATGAGGAAAATTCCCACATAGAAGGTCCTTGGTGAGTTCTAATGGTCTATTTAATTCAGTATTTTATTTCTAGCAGCGGTAGTAGGAGATTATAATTTAGCGAAAGCAGTATTTCCTCTTCCTACAGTCTGTGAATTAAAGTTGATGTGACCAATAAGAGTAACTTCACCAAGTCCTGGTGATGATGTTGTTGACATTATTTGTTTTATAAAGCAAAATATAGGCAGCACAAGAGGAGAAGTAAATATCGATATAACATTTGAATTACAGAAAGTGGCTACAAGAACTGTGACTTCCCTTGCAGGGTGTAGGCAGTTCGGTGGCATCCTGTCACTCAGGCTAGCCATTATTTATGGCAGCAGCTGAGCTGTACTATGGGCACTGGAGAAAGGCAGAAGCTTTTATGGTAATATTTTCTCCACTTGCATCCTATGAGCACACCTTGGCTGTATCCATTAAGGCCATTTATTCCTTGTCCTGTTTCAGTACTAGTTGGAGAATTTGGGTTTTCTGGTATGTGTGGGATTTATTTGGTTGTCAGTAAAGGCCTGTAGAACTTTGCTGACTTTTTACTTTGTTGACAATATCCTTTATTAATTCTCGAGCCAGTGTCAAATGTAGGAACTTGCCTCTTCTAGTTCTTTCTTTGTTGGTGTTTTAATTTATGCTGATGACCTTGACTGCACTGTTGTCTCTGCCAAGTCTCCTTACATTTTTTCACATGGACTACTTCGTTTAATTGTATGTGGGAAACTGTGTGTAAGTAAACAAGTTGATAAATAGTGATTTTTAAGATCTTCATCAGTGGTGAATCTTTTTTTTTTGTTGTTGTTGTCCGGTATCTAATTTCCTATTTATTGATGGTAGAGGCTATCAGAAGCAGTTATTGCAGTGGAAAAGGATTGATGTAATATATATTTTTTTTCCCTTGGTCTGTATATTATACATCTTATATCGATGAGGTTAATACTGTCTTTCCTCTGCTTAGTGAATTTTTTTCTTAATGCTTCTGCTGACTATAAATTAGCCTCAGGTTCAGGAACCTTTACCTACATTCTAGCCAACATGACCAATCTAAATGCAGCTGCTTAGCATGTATGATATCTTGATTCGTATAACATTTCTATATCTCTGATAAATGCATCCTTGTTTCATTATTTTTTAAACCCCTATATTTAAATGTTTAAATCCATCTCCTGAATGTGCTAACCAAACATAATGCATGAATGACTGGTATAATGGTGTTTGGCCTCCTTCTGTGTTGACAATATCTTTCCTAATACGTTGTACATCTCTTCTGGCTACATCCTGTAGATGGCTCATACTTTTCCCATGGTTTATTACATCCAATGTTAGACTGATTTTGTAAGGTTTTTTTTCCTCTTTCTCTCCTTTTGACTGAGTCCATTCTGCTTGATGTACTATAGTTGTATAGTATGTATTCAATTTCATGGTCTCTTAAAACCCACTGCCTCTATTTGCATTTTTGGTGGGGGGGACAACACATAGCATTTATCTCATCCCTTTGAGTTATATGTTTTAAGATCTAATTTGTCTTAGGTGTAATTGTTGACATTTACTTGTACCATTACATAACATGCTCTGTAACCTCTTGCTTAATGAGATGTAAATGGCCTAGTTTGTTAACAATCTGAAACCTAATTATTTGGTTTCAAACTTCTGTGTTCTCTTTTCCAATCTGGCTAAAGAATCATTTGGAAGTTTTATGTTACAGTTGATGATATTTAATTTTTTTCACCCCACATATAATCAAGATCTAAGAGAACTAATTAATTCCGCTATTTTCATTCTCCTTACTTTCTTTTCAAGTTGTTATCTATTGTCTGAAAACACCTGTAATGGAGGACTGATAATGACTGAGTGAAAGAGGATATGTCAGATCCAGGAGATCAGTTTCCTACATTGGTTTAGATTTCAGGAAAGAAGGATTGAGACTTCCGCTGTCAAGTGTGAGGTTAGTGTTGAGCTCTTCCCGACACTAATCATTTGTTGCTAACCTAAGTTCATCTTTCATACCTCACTGCTGGCTGTGAACAGGTATGTAGTTTTATCCCATTCTGGTTTCCCAGAGAATCAAGGGCAGTCTTTTATAGTTAAAGAGTTTCTTATTTTGGGGTTTGGCGTGGTATTTCCTTTTTGAGGTTTCTTTTGCCTTGAATATTTGGGCACAAGTGGCTCTGAAGTGTTTGAACAAACGTGTTAAACTGACTGCTCTCTTAAAAATTCCTAGGGCAGAACATCTCATTTTTTAGAACATTATATTGGAGACAAACTTTTCAGGCGTTGGCCTGTTTTTCTAATAAAATCAAGTTATTGCCCACATCCAGCTTTAAGTACTAGCTCAAATTTGGAAATTTAGTAAATTGATATACAGCTGGATGTCATCCCCAATTTGACTGTTCAACCTTTCTTATCTCAACAAATCCATTAACAAATACAGTTGATTTTAAATTCTACCTCGAGTTTCACAGCTAGAAAGAATTTGTTTTATTTCATTAAATTATTATCCTACTTTCAGTTTATTTTCTTTGTGGTCTTTTTGGGCTACAGATGCTGACATTTTTTTCTTCATAGATAAGTTTTTGGTACATGAGGGAGTGTTTATGTTACTTCTTATATCTTCCTTAGAAATGTACTTTATAGTAATTATAATTTATCTTAACATCCAAATCAGCCAACTGTAGTATAAAAAGTTGCTATAATTAAAATATTTACTTTATAATGTGTGCATTATAATTCTAGACAGGAATTTGCACTATTAGAATCTACATTTATTAGAATCTAATATGTATCTGAAGAATATGTTAGAATGGAGTGACTTAGGTAGACATAGATAAAATCTTGTGACCGTGCTACAAAAAAATACATGCAATATGTTTCTTGGCATATGAACTGTTTGTTGACAGACCAAAAAATCATCAAGTAGCTGTGTGGAGTTAGCTACCTGCCAGGTTAAATCATAACTGGGGCACTTAAGTGTTGACTGCATTCAAATTTTATAAAAGTAGTGATTATGAACTGAGACAAGTATTTTAACACAGACATAGTTTTAAAAATAAGATTGTAGCTTTTCTCTGTAAATATACTGTGTGCCCTTTTTGTCTTTTTTGACCAAGGACACAATTGGAGATATTGAACTTTGCCATTTCTTATATGTATTCTTTGCAGAATTAGAATGGCATCTGCTATGCCATAGTAAAAGTGGTAGTATAAATATGTACAATATATAATTTTTTTCCGAAGAGATGATTTTTATTTTCTAGGAAAAAAACTCTAAAGTGTCATTGAATTTATTTTTAAAATCCAGTTATGGAACATCTTTAAGAAGATACATGATCAAGTCAAATCCACTGCTATTTTTGGTAGCTAAAGCTTAATCTCCTCTATAAACTGATAAAGTTCAATCTTAAAAGTAGCTTGTGAGAAGGTTGTCTGAAAGTCTCAGCCCAGTGTAGATCTGGTGATAGTGTACATCTGTTACCAACAGCTTATTCTGATCACTGTAAGGTGGCCTTGTTGCTTTATATGCCATGTCCTGGTAAATCCACACAGCTTGTTGGGAAAGAGCAAGTGAGGGGAAAAAAAATAAAAAAATTAAGAATTAAAACAAACAAACAAACAAAAAAAACACTTAAAAATTGTTTAGAGCCCTGCTATGTTTGTGTCATTAGTACCTTGATAGGAATTGGGGAAGTCTAGGGAAGTCTAATTCTTGCCTGACCTCGTGTGACATGAGATTGCTGATGTATAGGTTTGCTGTGTCATTATTATATGATTGGTTCTTGCACAGCTTTACTCTAAGCATTGTATTTTAGGATATTTGGCATCATTGCATGCTTTGTATTCTCAAAGTAAAGATTCTTATAAGTGCTAGTTAATAAATAAAACCCGAGGATTTAACTGCCTTCTTTTCTATAGATGTTAGTGTAATGAATTTGCATAATGGCATATAAATTATGAAAGTAATGCATTCCTATACTTTTGTAATTTAAGGAAATTTTTTAGTATTTTGTTCTTGGGTTATTTGTTTTGCATTTTTGTTATTTTTATTTTATAATTGCATTTTGTTATACAGGAAGGTATTCCTGTCATGAGTTTTGTCTTCAATGCAAAGTCACAGCATGTTAATCTTTACTAATTCAGTAGTTAAGGCAGATAATTTTTTGGGTTATGATGGGACACATTATGAAATTATGTCTACATGAATTGGCAGGAAATTTTCTCACAAAATTGAGTACAGCAAAAAAAAATCAGAGGTAAAAATTTAATTAATTGAAAATAATTCTTAATTTTGAAACGTATATAATGCTACTGATTGATGGCAAGAATATATCAAACAAAACGGCTTTTTATAGAAGTTATACTGACAAATGTCTAAATATTTCTGTATATAACAGTTAAACAGAAACAGTGGTTAAAGATACATTTGGGAAAAATGGATGATTTGTTGCAGTAGATCAACAAATTATTGATTAACAGCAAATATGGCGGTAAAAGTGGAAGATCAAAATTGAGGTTTCTTACCTCTCATCCATTTCTGAAAAGCTTTATTCATAACTGAAGTGCATTGCTGACTTCTGATATTGCCAGATAACATGGGAGAGTAGCATCAGTTTGTTCATTCCAATGCAATATAGGACATTATTTTCAGATGTAATCTTTTATCCTCTGTTTTCTGGGTAAATTATATGTGTATGTTATATTTGGGTACAATTTTTTCTAGTATGTAGAGATTGAGGCCACTCTACTTTCCAGCATATTCTTCCAGATTTTTAGGGTCATGTCTTTTGTAAAGAGCTAGGTAGTAGCTTGCTCTCATAATAAACAGTTATCTGCACTGGAACATCCAGAAGATCACCTTTAATATAAAATACAAAGAGAAAATGACCACTGTTTTTTAAGGGGGGGAGGGGGGTGTGGTTGGTTTTATTTGGTTTCTTGTAATTCTTGACTATTGTAGTGCTGAACTTTAACGACACATTGTGATGTTCATATGCTAAAGCATCATCATTTTTAACATCCCTTCCACTTTTTCCTTCTGACTGTTTTAGGTTTTTTGTATTTATGCCTAGTCAATCTGAAATGAGCTAAAATGAGATTACCTAGTTCCAAAGGGAGGATTGTGAAACGTCTGTAGCACAGGTTTGATCATAGAATTATAGTATATCTGACGCTTGAAGGGGTCTGTAAGCATCACTGAGCCCAACGTCCTGCTCCTCACTAAACCACATGGCTAAGAGCATTGTCCAGATGCTTGGTGAAATCTGAAGGGTTTGCTGTCATGAAAGCTTCAGGAGAAACCTGTCCCAGTGACTGACCATCCTCTCATTGAAGAACCTTTTCATAATGTCTAACCTGAGCATGCCCTGACAGTTTCATTCCATTTTCTTGTGTCAGCTCAAGAATTAAACAACTGTTTCTGCATCAAATGAATAGGATGTTTTGTCTTTTTTTAATCCTTCTAGAATATTGTAAACAAATTTATTGGGCAATATATTGTAAGACTGTATATGCCTTGAAGATGATCTATTATAGCTACTCTCTCACTCCCCCACCAGCAGGACTGGGGAGAGAATCTGCAAGGTAAAGGCAGTTTCATAGGGAAATCAAAAGCCAAGCACACAAGCAAAGCAAAACAAGGAATTCTTTCTCTGCTTCCTGTGGGCAGTATGTGCTCAGCCATCTCCAAGAGAGCAGGACCCCATCAGTGGTTAGGAAGACAAACACCATCACTCTGAATGTCTTCCCCATCCTTCCTCCCCTTGCTTTATTTACTTAGCATGATGTAGTATGGTCTGGAATATCCCTTTGGACAATTGGGGTCATCTGTCTGAGCTTGACTTTCCTTACAGCCTCACATGCACCCCCAGAAAATGCCTTGGCTCTGTGTAGTTTATATTAATTATAACCTCTGTGTTATCAATTCTGTTCAGCACAGACCCAAAACACATTCCCATATCAGCCACTGGGAAGAAAACTAACGTTACCCTAGCCAAAACCAGCACACTATAATATGTTTTCCCAGCACTTGGGGGATGAATGATGAAATAGGCAAAAACATATCATTGCCCCATAATGCATTTGCAGTCTTATCTTTCTCTTTCATGTACAATTTAACACCAAACTTCTTAATTTATTTACAGGCAATTGTAACAGATTTTTAAACAGTTTAAGTTCCCATCTGCCATCCTGAGAAGATTTAAATTACATCTGTACTTTTGAGTTGAAGATATTTACCAGTTTATTGAAAGGATAATACAGTATACATGTCCATTTTAGCCCATGCTTCCCTGATGATATGAAACTAAATGTGAGTCACAGGAGTTTGTCTGTCTTGAGAGACTCATAGTTCTGACAGGTTGGTATTGAGACGAGAAAACTCAGATCACACAGATGATGGAGCAGCTACAGGCTGTTGTGCTTTGACACTGGCCAAACTCCAGGCACACACAAAAGCTGCTTGCTCAGCCTCCCGTGCCACAGCTGGGCAGAGGAGAGAAAAATTAATTAAGGGTTGATGCGTTAAGGACTGGGAGAAAAAAAAGCTCCAAGGGCAAAAGAGGCTCAACGTAACAGTACAAAGTAAATTTATTATTTACAAAATCAGAGGAGGATAATGAGAAGTCAAATAATCTCTTAAAAACGCCTTTTTTCCCCCCAACTCCTTCCTCCTTCCCACTGACATGCAGGGAGACAGAGCGTGGGGGTTTGGTCAGTTTGTCACCCGGGATTTTCTTCCCCTGCAGAGGGAGAGGACTCCTACCCCTGCTACACCGTGGGGTCCCTTCCACAGGAGACAGTTCTCCATGAACCTCTCCAGTGTGGGCCCACTCTCACGAGTAGGAGTCCTCCCAAAACTGCTGCAACGTGAGTCCCTCCCACGGGCACACAGTTCTCCCAAAACTGCTGCAGTGTGGGTCACTCTTCCACGGAGTGCAGTCCTCCAAGGACAGGCTGCTCCAGCCTGGAAGCAGGGGGCTTCTCTCTGCACCACTGCACCAGTCTTCCACTGGATCACAGCCTCCTCCAGCCATCCACCTGCTCCAGCGTGGGCATTTCTGCCATGGGCTGTGCATGGATCTCTGCATCCTCCATGGATCCCCATGGGCTGTGGGTGGATCTCTCCATTCCCCGTGGATCCCCATGGGCTGTGGGTGGATCTCTCCATCACCCGTGGATCCCCATGGGCTGCAGGGCACAGCTGCTTCACCATGGTCTCACCATGGCTGCAGAGCAATCTCAGCTCCTGAGCCTGGAGCCCGTCCTCCCCTCCTTCTGCACTGACCTTGGTGTCTCCATGGTGTTCCCCCCACACGTTCTCACCTCCTTCTCTTCTCTGACTAGAAAAAACTGTGCATGCTTTGTTTTGATTTCCTTTTTAAATATGTTACCACAGAGGTGTTACCAGCCTCTCTAATTGGGCCCAACTTTGGCCAGCAGCATGTCCATCTTCAGAGCCATCAGGGATTGGTTCTGCCAGGCATGGTGGGAGCTTCCAGCAGCTTCTCATAGAAGCCACCGCTGTAGCATCCTCTCCCCTCCCCACCCCAAAAAAATACCAGGCCGTGCAAAACCAATACACAAGCATAAAAGAGAAACAAGTTTACATAGATGGTGGAACAGCTACAGGCATAGAAGAGAAACAAGTTTCTTACTATTGAACTACTCCTAATTCTTTGATCATGATTCTCAGTGATACTATGTGCCCTTATAAAAAAGACAGAAGACCCTGAAAGCGATGACTTTTGTTAATCAGCAAGTATTAATTTACTGGAAACCATGATTTTCATATGTAACAAGCACATAATGTATTTATGTTTTAACAATTTGTAAAATTTTTGTTCACAGAAGTAACATTTTTATTGTTTTCTCATAGACCATGGTTATAGTCGGATATTTCTTCAGCACTGTGATTCGAGGTGACTGAATTAGTCCTATGTTTCTCATGCAGTTTATGAGACTGTGCAATTATGTGCACTTTGCATAGTTAATGTTTGAGCTGAAATCTCAAAGGGCAAGTAATTTGAAAAATTTCAGCAGTGTTGTAGGAATTTCTTCTGTATATTCTTGTGTCTGTATCCATTTACATGGAGGACTGTATAACTACAAAAAATCTGATAACCTTGGAATGCTACTTCCTACTACTGGGTGTCTTGATTTAAGTATTTATGGCTTTTCGTGTGTGATTTGTATGGGTTGGAGTTTTTTTCCCCTCCTTGGATGTCAGAATTTCTGACCAAGAGGCTGGGAACAAAAGTATTGCTGCTTTTCTTTATGCCCCTGGAGAATGTCACCTGCCTATAGAGTACTCTTAATGGAAACTACACATTCTGGGGTAGGATAGGTAATGACACAGAGTTGCTCTGTGGAAATGGTAAGGAATGTTGACCAGTTAGTATCTGGTACTTCCAGCTGTTCTTTTCCTACTTCGCTTTGTTTATTTCTTGATTAAACAATGGACTTCCCTGTTTAGTTTTTGCATTTATTATATTAGAAACGGTGAAGACCAGCTTGTTAAGTCAGTATAGAAAGGCAAAGGTTGTCTGGATCCTAGGTTTCTTAAGAAACTGGTTTTTTTTATGTCTGCACAATCTCTGTTGAAGATTTGATAGTTGCTGTAATCATGCAGCCAGGAAGATTTGTATGATAATGCCTCCTAAGCAGCACAGCTGATGAAGTATATTGCTGCAGTACTGAAATGTGGTAGTACAGCTTCTATTCCTTTTTACCTTTCATTTTCATTGGCATAATGTGCTGTGAAATCTAATGTGAAACTTGGAAGCATGCCAGAAAAGGCTGCTACCTGCGGAAGGAACAAATGCTGTCAGATGCGTGAAACTCTTCTGAGGAAAAGAAGCAGATCCATTCCCATGAATTAGTTAAATTAGTCTTTTTACATTTTACAGCCAGCGCTGGTGGCTGCAGCTGAGTGCTTTAGGTTCTGCTGGCTGTCAACAATGGAGTTGCAGATTTATTTTTTTACCCCTCTTAAAAAAAATGTTAAACCGATGCTTGGTATTTGCGATAATTTTGGCCCCTCCTACTGTGTCAATTGAAACCACTCCCTACACAACCAAAATAAATCATTCCCCATGATTCTGAGCATATTTTACATTTTGGTACAAGCTTTTGTGCACTGAACTACATTTTGTAGACTGTACATCTTTAAAAAAGGAAAGTAATTTTTTTAGGAGACAGATAAGAATGACTCAAACAGCACCTCATTTTCAGAGCTCTATCTTGAAGCACTAATCTGCTTTAAATTTAAATACTGGAATATAAAATCTATTAATTGTTTTAGTATTTATTTCTGTTTTTCATTAGAAAATAAAAGAGGTAGACCATTTAAATTGCTGTTAAAAGTATTTCAGATTACACATTTATGAATTTAAAACAATAATCTCAAATCATATCACAGACTTCAGATCTGATCTTTATGTAGCTTGTTGTAGTGTTTAGTAAATTGTAGCACAGGACTTATTGTACTTATATGTGTTTAGGTTCTGTATTTTTTATTTCAACTGTGCCTTCTTTCATGGCTTGGATGACTTATATTTCCCACTGGTTTGATGAAGATGATTGGTATGAAGGACAACAAAGAGTAAGAATTGCTTAAAGTAATATTTTCTCTTTTACTACTTTTATTTTTTTTTTCTGTAAGCTGTTCTTTATTATTATATTAAGTATAGTATCAAAAGTAGTATTTCTCTAGTGGGACTAGGAAGAGATTTTTAGCAGTTTTAGTGAGGTCTTGAACCATAAATAAAGCATATTCAAAATGAGATTTTTGAAAATTAATGTTGCTAGCTGGATAAAAGGTACTGGAAGTGTGACAACTACCTACTTGCATGTTTTAGGTGGCATAATTTAACAAGTAGTAATTTTTTCATATGCAATGAGATGGAAAGCAAACATTTCATTTTATTGTATTAAAAGGAATTAATATACCATGCATGGAATAAAATAAAATAGTTATAATTAGTAATAAGGTACAAAATATTTGGGAGATTCTAAATTCAACTGGGGTAATTTCCAAGTTGTATCTTTATGTTTTTATTAACATTTTTCTGAGGAGGAGTTGTTACTATAGCAACATTTGCAGGATAGCTTGAAATTTTTTTTAGGATTTATTAGCTGCATATACAGCTGCTTTCATAGATTTATGGTGGGAAATGAATATAGGTCACATTTCTTTCACTGTATTAAGCTCTTTTATGGTACTTTATACTTCTGGGATTTTTTTTTCTTGTTTTCACAGTATATGGTCAGCTAATGAATTAGAATGCAGGAGATGCTACTGAAAGCAGCTGCTTTCATTGTATTATTGTGTATTACTTGATAATGCCAGCTATGTGCTCATAAGTACAGAAATCTGGCAGGTATTAATACTGTTCCACTGTTCTCATTTTATATGTCACTCATTATATGGATGTTTCAGATGTAGAATTACCTTTTAATAGCTGTCATCAGGAATTCAGATGTGAGATGTGTCAAGAAGTAACTTTATCTGAAATCAGAACAGTCTTGGCAATTTGCAACCAGAAAAGCAATTTTCTGGTGATGGTTGTAGCTCTGGATTAGAAGATGAGAACAGAATCTTATCCAGACTCCTAGATGCTTCATACTGTGATCAAACATGGTTGCATACATATCTCTGTGTATTACACAAATTATCTGCAAACAGTGATTAAGCAATACTCCATATGGCTTTGTTATCACTGCTAGATGGTTTCATATTGATTAGGTGTGTAGTCCAACGTTGCTTTTGATGTATAGTCAGAAATGTAAGCATTTCCCTATGCTTGGTTTCAAATCTAGTATAGCTCTTTAGATTACCTTGCTAAAGTTGCACAATAAAGGGTATTCTAATTAAACGTACAAGTAGTGAAGGCAGTCAAAACCACTATTTTGTAAGACTTACTGTGTTATGATTTTTTAATGTTAGTGCCTTATGTTTTCTAGGCTGGGTATCTATCTTGAATTAATATATTTAGGTTTTATTTCAAGTGTTTGATTCTATAAAACAATCTCAGGCTCTGATTTCAAGTTTCAAACTTTAAGGAAAGGTCCACAACTTCCTCCCTTGTGAAGCCAGAGATCCTGTAGTTAAATCAGTTCTTGTAGTGATTTGGGTCCAAGTTTATTGTGGAGGTTTAAAATGGTTATGAACACTAGTAGAACACTTGTTCATTTCAAATGATCTTTTAAATCAGAGTATTCTTTTCCTGGTCAGTGTCTGGATAAGTGAATGCACATTTTGAACATTTGCTAGGTTGTCATAGGTTAGGAAATGTCATCTGCAAATTCTGGTTGCGTAAGTCTAGCCAAAGCTTCTGGTATTTTTGAGGAATCTTGTTGGAATTCAAAGCCTTGTCCAAGGCATCCTCTTCCTAACTATGGTTAGCCTTCTCTTTATCTGGGAGCTATACATGGCCTGTGTGCCATGAATTGTATACAAAATTAGAAAGAACTTTTCTAATTTTTGCAAACTATGTATACTGCTTAGTGGTAAACTAGCAACCAGCCTGGCACTTTAATAAGCAATAGACTAGCTTGGAAGAATTGTCCTGGGAAGTACGAAGGGCTTCACTTGTGTTGAGAAGTACACGTGTAAACCTACATAATTTTCTACATTCTTCTACATTGTGATTGTCACTACTTCTATAGTCAGACTTTGTTTATCTTTTGCCCAGAAGCAGTTGCTTGAGTGGTGTGTTTTGTCTCAGACTATCCACAGACCTGCATTAGTAACTGCAGTTTAGTACGCCACATCAAGACTGAAAATTTGTCAGCATTTTGCTGTACTCCAAAGTAAGAAGTGTTTGTTTTGTCAAAGTTTTCATATTGTAAGTTGTCTATTGGCTTTTAAGCTGCATATATACCAGGGTATTTCCAATAACCCTTATTTCATGAGTCAGGACAAATTAATGAGAATTTAATTTCTTAACATGGCTATAATATGTTTGTTGTTCACCAGCCCCACTGAAAGAACACCAGTGCTAATTATGTTTGTGTTCTTACATGAGTCTCAGATCTATTGAGGCAGACATTGTCAGCCAGAAGTCATTTTCTGCTCTTACAGACATGCCAAGATTTCATCATAAGTTTGAAGATCTTCATGCTTTTAGGAAGATAAAATGATTGTCCCTTATCTGGTGCTTTTAACTGGTTCCATTTGATAGGGTAATGAATTTGAAACTCTATGGTTCGCAGGGGACATTTTCATCTCCAATGTATTTCCCCCCAAAGATGGGTAAATATACCCAATGTCTTTAAGGAGATCTTTAGTGATATAATGTCATTATATCACTTAAGATCTTATTAATTATTATGTTAACATTGATTTGCTGACAAAAATATTGGTACCTTGGGACAATAGTCTGGATGAGATATAAGAATTTTGTATGTCGAACATACAGGAGAGACAGCAAGCTTTCCACATAAGAAAAGATACAAACCTGATGGGAAGATAATGGCAATAGAGTGAACAGAAGCAGAGGACACTAGCACTTTACTGCTTGTAGCTGTTAAGAAACTACACTCTGTATACACACAAGCATATTGATTAACATAAGGCTCCTGTATATCCACTTTTGTATGCATGCCATATTGCATATGGACTCATATGGATAAGTCATACCCCGCGTGGACCACAATCAAAGCACTTGTGGCATCTGTTGTTGCTTGTACTTGATGGTTAGACATTTATGGATACTGATAACATGCAAGCACTGTATTGATAATGAACGTGTTAAGTGATGGGTTTAAAGAGCTATTATTATCCTACAAGTGTTACTGTAGTGCAATTGGGAAATACAGCGAGCAATGAAATACTGAATAGCCGAATCAGAGAAAAAGGAGTTAGATTAAAATTTAAATGGTGCCTTTTAAAGAGCTGCAGTTGCCAGGCTACTGACACTGCCGTTTTGTGTGTGGTGTCACACAACACTCAGTCTTTTCTCCTGCATCCCGTAGTAACTGCATTATTCTGTGAACATCAAGGTTTAGCTCCTCCTATCTGTCAAGTAAAGTGATTTCATTCTACAATCAGAACAATATTTTCCATTTTTGGGCCCAGCAAGGTATTGGAATGAGCATGGAAATTCTAAAGTGCTTTGCAAAAAATGACACCTATGCTAAGGTAGGGATTATTAGGCATTTATCTTTAAGCTATTGATATAAAGCCATGGTATGCATCTAGTCAATTCGGTTGTTATTTTAAAATTATATTTATGATATACCAAATTTCAGTTTAATGTGGTTAGTTGTTGGGTTTTTTTTTTCTATATTAAGCAACAAGGAAGGACCTAGAATGTTTCTGCTTCTGCCAGTTGAAAAGAAAGGGTTTTGTTGTCCTCCCTCTTTCCTTCATCTCCTTGGAAACTGTGAGCACACACTGGTAGCTTTCCCAATGTGGTATACGTTCTTTTCATGCACAGGGGTCTTTTTCACTGCATCTTTAAGAGACAAATATAATTACTTGTACATCCCTTATTTCAAAATAAAATACTTTTTTACAAAGTATAAAAAAATTCCATTGTATAAAAATGCACCATGTGTGAAATCAGACATATTTTCAGTTATACTGCATTTCTACATTTTTGTCATTTTACTCAGGCTGTTCTGATGAATACATCTTTCTATTTTATACTCTTCTTACTCTGTTAAGCATGCTTAACAGAAATCTGTAATGTTTGAAAATATATGCAGCAAACTATGAGAGAGCCAGTCAGTATTCCACACAACTGTCATTTCTTCTGGATACTGTCATACTGAATTTCAAGACAAATGCTTCCTCTTGTAAAATGGTATATCATTACAAAGAGAACAAAATAATAAGTTTAAAACAATAAATATTAGTAAATAAAATACATTTTTTTCTGTAATAAACTAAATATTTTATATATGTAACTTTTTAAAATATGCTTATATAGTGAAAATCTAGTCAAAGTTCAAGAATACTTATTAAGCATGAATTCTTAATTCAGTGAAAAAACAATATATTACAGAGCAGCATTTTTCATCTAAAATAAAAAATTTCATCTATTAGTAGCATTTTTATAGAAATCACTGCAGAATCCTAAAAGACAAATCTGTTGTTACTCTGAGAGAAAAATCTGTGGAATTCTGTTTTAGCATCTGTAAGAGATTTTAGCTTTATGATTAATTTTACCTGTTATCAAACTGCAAATTAAACAAGACTTAAGTCATGTTTTCTTACAGATTAAATCTTCAGCAAATCAGGAATTCTTAGCTCCTATATGAGAAGGTAAAAAAGAGTATCTGTACAATGTGAGAAAAATCTTTTATTATTTTGAAGTAAGTAGTTGTGTAGTCTTAGGTTCTATGTAGTTATCACCTTTTTATCAATCTTACATTGATGGCTTTCAGGTGGTAAACCCTGAAAACTAAACCTAGGATAATCTAATATTTTACAGCTAATTGTCTCCAATTTCACCATAGCATTTTTTTTTTAATGTTCCTTATCAGTTTACTGACACACCTAGAGTTTTAACCATTGTTTTCCCTGGAATCAAGAACAGAACCCAAAATACCTAGTTCTAGGTATTCTGTGATTTCATAAAATAGTTATCTAACCAGCTGGGGGACTTCAATTTCAGAAGAAGTGATTGTTAATGGTGCAAGTTATTTTTTCATGGGAACTAGAAGAAGTCTGTTCTGAATTACCCAAACACAATTATTTCTCTGTATATGTAATTTATACTTTAATTGCACAGAAGGGACCTCTGGAATTTGTAATTTTACTGAGCAGTAAAGAACATTAAATGGCAAAATTAGAAATTTGGAGGCTATTTTTGCCACTTTATGATGTTTATTCTTTAAATAATTAGATAGATTTCTCTCTGGGGGACTCTTATAATTTAGAACATGAGATGGATTGCAAAGGAGCTGCAAGATGATAAAATTTATAGAAATGTTCTCTCTGGAATCTCTAGTTTGCTGCAGAAATTGGAAGAATTAATACTGTTGACAGACAGATAGGAAGTCTAATAGCCAAAGCACTAGTCTACAACAAAGCTGGATCTCGTAAGTTATTTTTTCTGTATATTTCTGTTCTGCTGTTGCAGTCTCTTTCACCAAAATTCTCAAACTTTACATGTGAGCATTTAATTTCCTTCAGTCATTCACTCAGAATGTTTAAGCATTTAACTTAGGGTCAGTGATATCTTTGAGATGATCAGTCTCAAACGTTCAATTGATCCTGATCTTCTGCTAAAGAAGCCCCCAAAATAAGTCGCTCTCAATTTTTTTCCCTTTCTGTCACACTTTCCAAAGTGAGAGAAACATGATGTCATGGAATTTGCTACCTATAATTATTCATTACTGTTTACTTACCAAGCAGATACACCAAGCAGAGGAGAAAAACTAAAATTATTCATTCAACTTTATTTTTATCCCTTGTATAAATTTATTAAAATGAAACTTTGATAATATTTAGGCAACCAGCTTTTAGTCAATAGTGACCAATAGGTTCCTTTGAGTACTGTAGATCACTACTGCAACACCTGTATAAAATCTGTTCTGTATGTGCCTTAATACTACTGTCATCCAGAAAAATATTTCCCCTTCTATACATTTGACATCAAGTCAGTCAAAAGTGGCCTACAGCAACATATCTGTGCTAAACTGTTGCACAGCAATGCATTGTATAATCAACCCTTGTACTTCATCCACACTTCCTCCCTCAAAGTACTTGATTGCCTTGAAGTCTCATTTCTTGTTAATTCCCTTTCCTTTGTGGAGCTTGAAATGGTACCTAACATTTGGTAAATGTAACATAGCTCTCCTTCTCTTTCAGGTTTATAGTTTAACTCTTTGACCTAAAGATGTCATCCTCCATATTCCATGTAATATTTTTATTTTTTATTTTTTAAATGTCCCTCAGTCCATTAATGTGTCCACAGCAGAAATGTGACTCTGAGACATTCTGTTACTAGGTAACATGTTGGCATTATGCTGAATTAAAAAGGGACTAGGTAAATAATTGGTGTGGCCCAGCAAAGCATTTCTTGCATTTTTATGTTGAAGTCAGTTTTCTCACTCTGAGCACAGCTGGTACTGTGAGACTAGTTTTGGACATAGAAAGCATAGTTTGCTGTATAGTAATGTTACCCTAAGATTTGCTTTTGATTTTTCACAGCTCACTTCAACTTTTTTGTTAAACGGTAATTATTAAGAAAATTTAGAAAGCTTCTCTGGAAAGGATGATGATAGGGAGGATAATATGACAAAGAGTTGTTCTATGCAAGTGGTTTGAAGACCTTTCTACATGTTTGTTTTACTTAAAACTATTAGTATGTGGTTTATTTTGTCTGGCTGTCAGTGGGAGATGAATGGGAGAGCAGAGAAAGCGTTAAACTGTAATAGAGAAAGTATTAAACGAAACCACAGAAGAAAGTGGACATGATGAACAGTTCCAGCTACTACAAATCAAGAACAATTCAAAGTTTTATGAGCACCTCCTCTCCCCATCTTTTTCTTCCAAATGGATTGTTGTGAATGGTGTTAGGCACCCTTTCTTGTGTGGCACTGAAGCCTCTGAACATCTATTTGTTCTTATTTTGGATACATTCATTTGTACCTCAGGCGAGTTATATTTTTTAAGTAGACATATATTATTATTTATGGGAACAAAATGTATTATTCTATGCTGTAATATTCTGTCATCTAATGAATGTTTCTATCATTCAAGTTTCTGTAATTTTGGAGTCTAATCAATTTCTGTTTTAAAGGCAAAAATGTCACGTGTGAAACAAGTGGGACTTTTAGCTGCTGGATGTCAGCCATGGAACAAGGATATATGTGCCGCTAGTGGGGACAGATTTGCCTACTGTGCTACACTTGCTGTTTATATTTATCAGGTAAGATTATTCTTGTTTTTCAGATTAGTTACACTTTTACATTGTTTTTGATCTCACTTTGAACCCTTTGAACAAATGTTTCTGCAATGCTTTTGCAAGTATAGTTGCTGCTGAGAAGATATCTATGTAAAGCTCAATATTCCTTTCAAGATATCCCTGAAGTTGTATGTGCCAAGAATTATTTTTAGAAGACAGCTTGCAGTGCAGCAAATTTGAGATGAGTGAAGTTCAGTGATAGAAGACTGGGTTCTGAGGGAGAAATGAAGCAATTCCACAATTACATCTGAAGCTGTAGTATAAAATAGTCTTTTGCACAGTGGATTAAAATGGTTCAAAGGTATGGATTCAGTGACCCACCTTTATTTAATTTGGAGTCCAAACTCCTCAGCACAGTGTTCTTCTGAAGTTTGTAGTTGCTGTACATCAACACCTAACTAAAAAATAGAAATGCTGTGACATAGAATTTTCAGATTGAGAAATATGGGAGGAAATAAAGGATGTATTTACTTTAATTTTAAGAGTTATACTGGTAGTAGGATTAAAATGACCAAAATTTACTGTGTTGTGTCTGGGCTTTTTTTTTTTTTTTTAATATGGATTTTTCCCTGTACTAATTAACTTTAAAAATGAGAAGGATTTCAAACTCATTTTTATGTTCTGTCCTGCTTACCCCCTTGGAAATTGCTAAATGATTGTTACCACATCTATAAATAAAGCATTTTAGGATTGTTTGAGTACACTTCCAAATGAAATATAATAATTTCTAAGTGACGGGAAGCTAGACATACAACTGTTTTTTGGATAGTTGCATATTGGGCAACCTTTCTTTCAAGTCAAATGTGTGAGAATTTACTTTATTGAGATGTGAGGTACTGGCAGTAGTTAAATGCACAATAAGCTCATCCATAAGTGTAATGCTGTTATATGAAGTATTCTCTAATATTTCATATAGAGGTATTTCAAGTAAGTTTACAAAAAACGTATTTCTAAAATGAATTTTACTATTTGTTTAGCTGGATCACCGATACAATGAATTCAAGCTCCATGCGATTATGTCTGAGCATAAGAAGACAATCACAGCCATATCTTGGTGTCCCCACAATCCTGACGTGTTTGCAAGTGCCAGTGCAGATAGTTTAGTGATCATTTGGAATGTGAATGAACAGAAAGTTGTGGCCAAGCTGGACAATACAAAAGGTATTTTAGACATGGAGATTGTTTTACCCATACAGCTTGATCCATGGGTATGAGAAATACTTGATGTAATGTAAACTCTGTAGTTGGTAGGCTGGAGTTTTAACAGGTGCTTAACACAATATTCTCGTCAGATTTGTTGCAGTTCATTCTAGAAAATAAGGATAGTGTGTTTGAGTAAATTGCTGTCAATCATGTCATATTTGGTAAAGAAAGGCATTCTTTTTCTCCAAAGAAGTTGACCGGTTCAGGAATTGACTTTTCTAATGATTTCTTGTTGAGCAGGGGAGAAAAAAAAAACAAAATCAACATTATTTTCATCACTGTATAAAAGGATAAATAATTAAATATTAAAATAATAAATTTCACAATGACTTTAGCTAAGTGAAACCAAATAAAAGTTAGCCTTAACAGATTCAAGTATAAATAATCACTGAATTTTAACAACAGCTTTTGTTTAAATACCCTAATGCTTGTCTGCCTGAATCTTGTCTCAGGCCTTGAAACTGCTGGAGATTCTATTACAAGTCTAGGCCGTTAAACATTCGTGTTACAGTTACATTTCCCTGCCTAGTTCTGATTTATGCCATTTATTCTTAACCAGTACCTGTATTTCTATTCTTATAGTCAATCTCATCAGGTGTCCTTGACTCCTACATTTTCATCCTTGGAAAGTGAATGCAACCCAAGAACAGTCAGAATCTCAGTATCTAATAAGCTATTTTGGGACTCCCTACTCTGTTCTCTCCGGAGCATTTAGGGATACCTCTGGAAATCTTTTACATCTTGCATGTCATACAAAAGAAAACTCCACGGTGATTTAATCTGTTCTAAAATAAATATTGTATCAGTTCATGCATGAATATAAATGCTGGTACTTGTTTTTCAATAAGTACTTTTTTCAATAAGTATTTTCAATACACTGCTTGTTTAAAAATCTACTTCAGCCAATGACTACTGTCTTGGGTTTCAAACCAAGACAACTACACATGAAAGAAGTGTTGTTATTACTATTTTAATAGTTTTAGAAACTAATTTAAGATAATATGCTTAAACTTTCTATTGGTTTCTCTTTTAGTTCCTTTCACACTGCCATATAAAAATGTCTAAATACAGTTTTAAGTTTTCATCTTGAGGAATTTGTCTTACTGTCATTTTTTCCTTCAGGCACACATTATTAAGTTATGAGGATGATGAGGGTTTGAGACATTAAGATCAAAATTCTTGAATGGGGCTGCCTACTGTTAGATATTAGACAACTGAATTAAAACTGTCGTGTATCCAGAAGAAAGCTATCAAAAGTTTCCTTTTATTACAGAGCTATCTTTCAAATTTTGTCACAAATATCTGTTTCTGTTAGATTTATCTCTAAATTTCATTGTATTTTGCTAAAATAGGCATTTTGAAATTCTCAGTATTTTACTATCTTAGTAGCAAATAACTTAGAGTAAGACATAGTAGTGAATGAAATTCTGAATGAATGAAAGTATTGTTTGCAGGATCAGGCTTATTCTCTTTCAAATGTGTGATTGTCTTTGGCACTGATAGAGTATAGATAGAAAATATGGCCCATCTAAGTAGCATAAAAGTAATTTGGGAAATAATTTTACTTCCTGCCTGTGGAAGTCTGTAGTTTACTTTTACACTGTAAGATGTTCACACAGTTCTCTAAATTTCAGTCTAGCGATTTTTATGTAAAACAATTATTTCTGTTGTTTTTCAAGACAATTGCTGATACTGGGTCAAGGAATACTACACTGAATTTTGTATCCTGGTTCTTACAAGGTTTACCTGTATGTTTCAGGAATTCCTGCGTCCCTTGGCTGGTGCTGGAATGCAGGTGATGCAGTTGCATTTGTGTCCCACAGAGGTCCACTGTACATTTGGACTATCTCAGGACCTGACAGCGGGGTAACTGTGCATAGAGAAGCACATAGTTTCTTGTCAGATATCAGTCTGTTTAGATGGCATCCAAAGAAAAAGGGAAAGGTGGTATTTGGACATACTGATGGAAGCCTATCTATATTTCAACCAGGTAAAAACTCATGTGGCAAAATACTTAGTTTTATAGATGTATGACTTATTTCTCCTTATGCATGTAATTCTGCACTTTTTAGTTAGATTCTATAATGTAGCTCCATACATAAAATTTTTTCTTAATTCATATTCCTATTCCTTCCATATCACAAAAATGTTTTCTTAGATAAGGAATTCAGAGCATTTTCTTTATCTCTCCTCCCTTTTGTGACCAAGATAGGACTGCAATTTTTTGACAACTGCAATAAACACTTTTTTTTGGGCGAATGATAACAGCCATGATCTTCTACTGAGCTATATTTTCCTGCAAGTTTCTTCTTCTAATGGAAAGACTTGAATCTTTTGTTTATTTTCCTACTTTTGTGTTCCTTCTGGAGTCCTCTGTTTCATATTCTAGAATCCTCAAAAATTTTATGGGTAGAATCTCACGTCACACTTAATATTATCTTCATGGTTCTGTTCTGTCAAAGGATAGACAGGAAAATATTTATCTCTTTTTGTCTGAAATCCACCACACACATTTGTGCATAGTTTATAAATAGTCTAGTTCTCTGCTAAGAAGGTGTCATGTTGATAAGCTCATTTGAACTTAAAATTTCACTTGTTTTCATAGTTTTCTTCACAGGCAGGTATCTGTATTATGCTGATTATTTCTAATTTTTCCTGACTGCTTCTTCTTCCTTGAATAAAAATTGATTTTCAACTTCATGAGATAAACTGTTCTTTAAATAATGTGTTCATTTTACACATTATAGAGTTGTTCTTCAACAGCCATACTAAATTTCTTTTCCTTCAGTTCACTCTACTAAGTTGTCACACAGGATGTCACAGAGAATAGAGTCCCTTGCTTCTGTAGTGCAGACTGAATTAGCACTGGCATTGGGATAAGGAAATCAATTTTAATATGATAATATCTAAGTATTTATCAGACTCAGACTTTTCATGAAGTCTTCCTAGAATTATTTAAATATGAAAACAGAAATAATAAGAAACACATTTAAAATATCAAAATTATATTCTGCAAATGAAAATATAGGCTAAAAAAATCTGGGCAGTGGCAGTTTTGTATGTACCACAATTCAAGTTGCTGTAAAAAAATTGTTTAAGGAAAATTATCCATTACTGTTGGAGATAAAACTCCTTCCATCAACTCAAAATTTAGATTAGCTTATCACAAGAATGCTGCCCTTTTCTGTATTTAGGATAGTCTTCTTTATTATTGTAATATTACACATATTTATTAAAATAATTTTAAAATTAAAAAATATATAAGTTGTTTCCTGTTCTTATCATACATAAGATTCTTCATTTCCAACAGAGAAATAAAATTTGAAAGTTTATATGCAGCTGGGTGAAAATTTTCTGCATAAGTAGCACACTACACATTTTTTTTCACTGTTGTTATCTACTTAGTTTTCTCTGCCATGGATGTATTTCCTTTTTATTAACTCTAGACTATGCATTATTGTATCAGAACATTTAGTCTAAAGAAAATACATGCAAGAATATAAGATTAATACCCAATTTTTAGGGAGATTCAATGCAGTCATATAGAGCAAAATGTTTTCCCTTTCATTTGTTCTCAAAATAAGCACAGCTTACTTAAAATGGCCTGTGACTCAGTTGCATGATTCATACTGTTCATGTCTTCTTTTAATGGAAAACAAAATTTAGCAGTTAGGGTTTGAATAAGATTTGCTTTTAGACTCTTTTTTTGAAACACAGGTAAAACCAAATGGCTCCTAGGTACATACTGGCTTATAGTCTTCCACCAGGTGATTGTGCTTTCTTGGGGCTGAAGTGTTTGGATATGGGTGGCTTCAGTCACTTGAGGACTTTTTGCTTTTAGTTCTTGTATAGCTAACTGAAAAATGACAATTCTGCTTTGTTGTCTGTTCTTGTTTTTCATTTCAACGTTGTTTTGCAGTAAAACAAAAAGGTGATCTGTAATGTAAGCAGGTGGCATTGTTTAAAAAAGTGGGAGTTCTCAAGTTTTTGGCAAATGAAAGCAATTATCATACTTCTGCTGTTACTCCCAATGCTTCAGAAGGTGAAAAATGGAATTGAGAAATCAGTTTATGCTGTTAATTGTCGTGCAGTCTTAAATTATTTCTCCCATTTCTGGTAACTGATTTTAACTGGTTTTTCTGGTAACTGATTTTTTAGATGTAATGTGTATGAAACAGTACCAAAATTGAACATTAAATTGAAGCTGAGTAATGGAAGGTGTAATTTCCTTATTTCTAGAAAAGCAGTGGTATTTTTTTTAGCATAAGATCACAACTTCAAAATTACAGATCTATTTTATTTGGATTGTACACTGTCTTATAAAACTAAGATTCATCTCTCTGTAGAAAAAAGAATTGGGAGATAAGTATGATATTAAAAAAATGTGGGTTTTGATAATATGGATCATCAAGTGAAATGTCATCTTTTTTGTAGGTGTCAGACTAGATACTTAATGGTCGATTTTGGCTATAGAATCTGTAAACGCTTCATAGCTGCACACATAGTTTTAAAGAAGAAAAAACGTTGTTCAGAAAAAGCCTTTACTGCCGTAGTGTTTTTCTGTTTCAAACTGTCTTTATTTTGCCTGTATACGCTGTGGTATGCAGATTTACTTACATTCAAATGGCTTGTATTTTATGCTTTGCTGCAGACTTTTACTCACAGAAATTCGTAGAACAATGTATATGATTTACCATATTTTCCTTTCCTGTAAAATTATAAGCCTGAGAGCTGTTTCTGTTTTCTGCTGTATTAAACATAAGGTCAAATCTGATAGAAAAAGAAATACTCTAAGTCAAGTATTGCAAAGACAGCTCCATTAATTTCACTGGTGCAGACAGTAGAGCAGGCTAGTGAAAATTTCAGAGAGAGGAAAAACAAGTTTGCCAACCTTGTAACTATCGAAAGGATATATTTGTTTTAATTTTTAAATAACCTCTTTTCTTGTGCACTTTAAAGGTTCTAAAAATCAGAAACATGTCTTAAGACCAGAGTCTCTTGAAGGAACAGATGAAGAAGATCCAGTTACAGCTCTGGAGTGGGACCCTTTGTCAACTGAATACCTTCTTGTTGCTAATTTACATAATGGTATTCGACTTGTTGACTCTGAATCTCTGTCCTGTATCACAACTTACAGTTTTCCCAGTGCAGCAGCATCTGTTCAGTGTTTAGCCTGGGTTTCTAGTGCACCTGGAATGTTTATAACTGGAGGTAAGGCTTTTATTTTCTGATTTATACAAAGATAACAAATACAGGATTGAGTCTTCAAAATTGATACTCCAAGTTTGATTTTCCTGTTTCATAATCTTTTTACAAGTAGAAGCATACATGAATTGTACAGAAAAATACCATAACACGAAACCGGAAAATAGTAAAATTACACTGAGCAGTTTTTACATGTTTTAAAACTTTAGCTACATAAATATGTGGCTTTCTACAATTGTTAGTGCTAAATAATATTTTCCTCATGCACCCCCTAACAAAAAATATATTAATTCCATTGGGAATAGGAATAAAAATGCATTGTACTAATTGATGTCACCTCAAAGATTTACACAATTAAAAGAAGAAAAAGATCTATTTCCTGCCTCTTTTCTACACCATTATGACTTAGGTTGAACTAATAAATCAGGAAGATAAGACTGGCAGAATATTTTATAATGAGAGAGGTTCCATAGAATTTACTGTGAGTTTAAATAGCTAATGTTAATAATGATTGTTGTTAATAGAGATATGGCCACGGTGGTGAATGGAGGATAAGTAGGATGCCATGGATGTTTCACTAGATGATCTCCAGAGGTCCCCTCCAACCATAACTGTTCTGTGTTACGGAGTTGAGAGTGCCTGCTTATAAAATTATTCTTAGGACTTGAAGTTTAATTCACTGCTGTATTTTTGTACAAATCAGTCGTCAAACCACATACCTCTGTGTTTTGTTTTGTTTTTTTTTAAATCTCAGATTCTCAGGTTGGTGTGTTACGTGTTTGGAATGTTTCACGTACAACACCTATAGATAATTTTAAATTGAAGCAGACTGGTTTCCATGGCTTGCATGTGCTAAGTTCTCCTCCAAAGAAAAAGTGTAAGTGTAATTTTGATTGTTATTCATTGTAATGGCTGCAGCTTAAGAAAATCTTATTTATGAGTCGTGTTATATCCAGATCAATCTCTGTATAGTTGGTCAGCTATTTAGTTCTTAATTAAAGTACCTTCTGCTGCTAGTGGATTAGACAAATGCATAAAGGATCAAGTACTTTATAAGGTCCTTCTTTAGTAGGCCAGGCTTCATACAGGAATTCTCAATTTCTTTTGTTTCCAACCTCATTAGAATACAAGCATTTTACTCTTTATAATTTTACTTATTATTGAAATAAGAAATAATCTTCTCTCTTTGTCTTTTGCTTTATATTGTTAAGCATGTTCATCACAGTATCCTACTAAAAATCACCATACATCTTCAACAAGTGAGGCTGTTCCTCCTCCAACTTTGACCCAAAACCAAGCATTTTCTCTTCCTCCTGGTCATACCGTCTGTTGCTTCATGGATGGTGGAGTGGGGCTTTATGACATGGGAGCCAAAAAGTGGGATTTCCTTAGAGATTTGGTATGGTTCATCTCTGTCTTTGAATAGAGAGCTTTTTTGGCTTATGCACTTTCTTCTAACAGCAAAAAAATGGAGAATTAAGTCTTTGCAGTACTTTAAGCAGTTGCTATTGTTAAAAAGAACCTAAATTTCTAAGAAACAAAATGACAGTTCTGAAGTTTAAACTAATATTTTATTGGAAATTTCTGAATTCTGTTGGAAATATTCTGATGGTTTGTTTTAAACCAGAAATCAAGATTTAAAGACTTGGTTTTTGTTTATTTATTTTTTAACCTGAAATTTTAGTTTGATGGCCTTCTCCGAAATTTTCTCTAGTGGGTTTTCTATAGTTGAGTATAATGAGTCCAATCAGAGGGCTATATGGTGAATGCACTCAATTTACAAAAACATTATTAAGAATTATTAAATTTTCTTTGAAGCTGAAATTCAGTAATAGGTTTAACATATATTAGACAACCCACTTCTTCACCAAGCTTTTGGTTATTGAGGTTCTTGAGGATATTTCTCTTTTCCTCTTTCCAAATTCCCTTTTCACAGAAAAAAACCCCAAACAAGCAAAATCCAAATATTTTTCAGCTATGTATATTTTTCCCTATGCATTTCAATAGAGGCTGTTGGTTGGTCTTCTCTTTCCATTTTTATTGGGTTTGATCCTGTAAAGCAAGTGAGGCTTGAAAAAATTCTTACTTAATACCTGTGTTTCATATATTTGCCAACTTAAATTCTACAAATGCATGTCTTGGAAAACAGCCAATTGATGCATGAAATCTCTAATGGATTGAATTTTAAACTGCATTAGAGCATAGACTTTACCTAGAAACACAGCATATTTAGTGGCGTACTAGACTTGTAGAACATATTTGACATACAGAGCTTTATTTTTTCAATCAGGTACATTTTATCAAAAGGAAAAACCATTCCTGTTTTAAAAAATTAAGTTTTCTCTTTTTTGTTTGTTTGTTTTGCTTTTTTTTGTTGTTGGTTGGTTGGTTGGTTTTTGCTTAATTTTTTTAATTCAATTTTTTAGCAACATAGTTCCAACAGAAAATGCTAACAAGTTCCTGGCAATATGTACTGTGTGGTTGCAGGAAATAATTTTTCTGGTTTTAATAATGATCTATAAAAGAACGTGTTATAGTCCAAGTTATTTTATGCCTTTTAATTTTGACTCATAGGCCTAAATATAAAGGGACAGGTAAATTAAATACAATGTATTTTTGAGTTTGACCTAGAGTTGGACTATGAAAAAAGTCAAATGCAATAAAAATGGATTAAATATTTGTTTCATTTAAGGGACATGTTGAGACCATCTTTGATTGCAAATTCAAACCTGATAACCCTGATCTTCTTGCTACAGCTTCATTTGATGGCACAATAAAAGTTTGGGACATAAATACTTTATCAGCCGTTTATACATCTCCTGGTAATGAGGGGGTTATTTATTCCATTTCTTGGGCACCAGGTAAGAATATTTTGCTGTATGTCTAAAGGTTCTTTGAATTAGCATTGCCTGCAGAATTTTTAATATAAAAGTATTAGTTTTATATAGAAAGGCATCTTGTAAGGTTTAAACAAAACTTAATTATCTGTGAAATCAGCACATTTCAATGCTTTAGACCCTGCTGAAGCTTACCCTTGTGAGTAATGCTCCCAGTATTTCTTGCTTAGAATGGAGGGAAGAAAATTTCTGGAACATTTCTAACATGGCATTACGCAGATGACAAAATGCTTTGTATGAGAAGCAGCTTCTTAAAGGAATTCAGATTATGTTTTGTGCTGAAATAGTGGAACATATGTATTTAGCTCTTTTTCTTCCTTCGTTGTGTAGGAGTCTAATCACTGAAGAACTCTGCTTCAACATTATTAGGATAGGAAGTATCTTTTCTGCAAAGCATCTACTTTTTCTTAGACAAATCACTTGAGTTCACTGGGAAATTTTGTTTTCAAAACTGTCTCTTTGGTGTACCTGAAAATACACTTCTTGACACTATTGATAGTTGTCAATAGTTGACAATAGGTTGACTTCCCTGTTGTGTTTTATTCCTTTGGACAGCAGATGTATTTTTTAAAAAATCTAAATGATTCATCTTTCTGTTCTCACATGCACTTTTAAACTCTTAAGAAATAATAACTGAGGAGAAAAATATTGTGGTGGGAAGCTTAATGTAGTCTGCATATGTGAAATAAATTTGCACTTTTTTATTTCAGAGAGTCTCTTGTGCCTTATACCTCTTCACAAATAATATGTCTTGCTATATGGAAATTATGGCAATATGAAATACAATGCTTATACTTGGTTATTTAGCTTTGAAGTTTAAATTCAATTTGTAGTTGTATCTCACGTTGAATGAGCAGTTTGTTGGCTGCAGGAGGGGTGTGGGGTTGTTGCTTTTGTTTGGTTTTTTGTTTGCTTGGGGTTTTTGGGGGTTTTTTGTTGTTGTTTTGTTTTGTTTTTTAAAAACAACAAAAAAAGTAAATTGGAAACACATGCTTCAACTTTTTTTCTTACCATCCTGTCCAGAGCTTCCTGTCCCTCCCAGCCAGAGCTTTTGGTGCTTCTTTCACCTTACTCCCAGATAGTTCCTATCTGGCCTGTACTTTGTTCCTAATATATAATCTAATGTGTGCCACCATTTTTTTGGTCTCAGAAGACCTTTGAAAAAATTGATTACTTCTTTTTTTCTCCCTCGTTATTCTCCTACTTGAGTTTATTCCCATTTTATATATTTACCTTGCTAGACTCCTCCTGCACAGATTGTCTTTTCTGCCTCTGAAGCTTGGAATAAAATAATAGTCAAAACTTTCCTATAAATCTGCTATTTATGAAAAGCATAGCTATACTGGGATAGAGAGTCACTGCGGTGAGGAGAATTTGGTGACTTTTGAATTAGACCTGAATTGAATTTTCATGTTCCCACTGTGGAGTTTTGTACTCAGATTTTCCACCCTGTAGAGTGTGGTTACAGATTCAGGTACATTCTTCATGGTCTTAGGTGCAGCAGTGGTGCAAGATTAAGAAAACAAAATGCTGTTAGATGTTCTCTCTCATTTTTACGATTTGTCTTTATATATAGGGAACTTTAAAGGAAATTTCTCTAGTTGCTACAGCTTCTTTTAGCTTGAAACATTCAGGTTACCTCTCTTGCCGTTTGAGTCATATGCATCATGATCATTAATTTCTTACATGTAAGACTTTCAGCAGGCATTAAGATACTTTTTATTGCAACACAATTTTTATTTGACCATTCATCAAAACAGGAATGTAGAAAAACAGGTCAGGCTTTCACTGAAATTGATGCTTGTGACTTAGTAGCAAATGCTGGCCTTAAACTATGGAAAGCTCATGTTCGTGTACCGTTGATGTCTCATGTGCATATTATATTTCTTCAAAGTAGAACCACTGTCAAACAATATTGTGATTTTATAGTTATTGTAATATTTTGCAAACATCTTTCTTTAAAGGAAATCTGAACTGCATAGCAGGTGGAACATCCAGAAATGGTGGCTTTATCTGGGATGTTCGAAAAGGCAAAATGATAACCAGATTCAGTGAGGTAAGATGAGATTACTACTTTTCTTTGTCTATATGAAATGTAAGTTAGTCATTCCCTCTAGTGTCCGTAAATAGAGATGGTCAAAGTACATATGTTTTTAAAAGGTGCTGTAGTATAAAAATCTATGGAGTTATGTAGGTGCAAGTTTACCCACGTGGCAGAAGTATTTTTGCTTCCTTGGACTGGATTTGTGATATGAGAGTGGTGAAACACCAGATGGACTCCATTATCTTAAAATTGGTCCTGTAGGGATACATGGCAAAAACATAGCTGATTCCTTAACTGTGTAAACATACATAGACATACAGACTCAGCATCAAAATGAAAACTGTATTCTATATTTTCAAACATAAGGGCCAGAAAAAACTTTCGGTACTTGAAGTCTAGATCAATAAAGCTCCATTCTGCAGCACACTAAGCAGTATGACTCATTTAGTAGCTTGCATTGTATTACCTGAAATTTATCCAGACATTTTTAAGTCCTGAAATAGTTTCATAATTTTATTGGGAGAAGGAGTTGTGTCATACTATGCTGTAGTATTTTACACAACTTGTGTTTTCCTAGTATATAGCTGTGATCTTCAGGTTAGGCAGACATAATTATTTAAGTATAGGATCTGCATCAATGTGCAAGGGATCCTCTTTAAGAAGAGAAGTGGGGGAGTGAGGAGAGGCATGAGCAGAAAACAAATATTCCTACCTTCAGGAGTTCTGGCATTCTAATACTGACATTTGCATTTGTGCTACCAAATATCTTTTCTGTAATACTGGTCCTGATACAGGTCCCAATTAAGTTTTCTCATACCACAATTTTTCATGCCCACTAACTTTATTATTCCAACAAGTAACTATCCTTTATTCAAAATCACTGAATGATTAAGGTTGGAAGGGACCACAGTAGGTCATCAGGTCCAACCTCCCTTCTCAGGCAGGGTCATCTTAGAACACTTTGCACAGGATTGCATCCAGATGATTCTGGAATATCTCCAGAGAGGGAGACTCCTGAAGCTCTCAGAACAATCTGTTCCAGTGCTGGGCCACTTACACAGTAGAAAAGCTCTTCCTTATGTTCAGGTGGAACTTCCTTTGCATCAGTTTCTGCCACTGCCTCTTGTTCTTTGCTCAGCACCACTGAGTAGAGCCTGGCTCCATCCTCTTGACACCCTCCCTTCAGATACTGACAGACATTGATTAGGTCCTCTCTCAGTTGTAACTTCTCAAGACTGAATAGGCCCAAATCTCTCAACCTTTTCTTGTAAGAGAAATAATTTTTATTGCTCCCTATTGTACCCTCTTCACAAGTTCCATGTCTCTCTTGTTCTGAGCAGCCCAGAACTGGGCACAGCACTCCGGATCTGTCCTCACCAGGGCAGAGTAGAAGAGCAGGATCACATTCTTCGACCTGCTGGAATGTTCTTCCTTAAGCACCCCAGGTCACCATTGGCCTCTTGGCCACAAGGTCACACTTCTGGCTCATGGACAGCTTGGTGTCCATCAGGATCCCCATGTCCTTCTCCACAAGCTGCTTCCCAGCAGATCAGCCTCAGCCTGTCTGGTGCCTGGGGTTATTCCCTCCCCAGGTGCAGGACCCTGCAGTGCCTTTGTTGAATTCCAGCTGGTTCCTCTCTGCCCATCTCTCCAGCCTCTCGAGGTCTCTCTGAAGGGCTGCACAGCACTCTGGGGTACTGGCCACTCCTCCCAGCTTTGTGTCATCAGCCAATTTGCTGAGGAGGCCTCTGCCCCTTCATTCAAGTCATTGATGGCGCAGCTAAACAATTCTGGACTCAGTATTGGACCTTGGGGGCCACCTCTAGTGATAGGCCTCTGACTAGACCCTGTGCCACTGATTACAACCCTCTGGGATCTGCTGTTCAGCCAGTTCTCAATCCACCTCACTGTCCACTCATCCAATCCACACTTCCTGAGTTTGACTATGAGAGAGAGTGAGAGACAGTGTTGAAATTCTTGCTGAAGTCAAGGTGGGCAATACCCACTGGTCTCCCCTCATCCATCCAGGTAGTTGTGTCATCATAGAAGGCAACCAAGTTGGTCAAATGTGACTCACCTTTAGTGAAACCATGCTGACTACTCCTGATCACCTTCTTTCATCCATGTGAATAGAGCTGGCCTCCAGAATGAGGCAATACATCACCTTTACAGGAATTGAGGTGAGGCTAATTGACTACTAGTTCCTTGGGTCCTCCGCTTTCTTTTTGAAGACTGGAGTGACATTTGCTTTCTTACAGTCCTCACCTCAGGCATCTCTTCTGATTGCCATGACCTTTCAAAAATGACCATGAGCAGCCTCACTGGGGTGATAGCCAGAATTCACTGAATGACTAGGTTGGAAGAGACCTTCAAGATCATCAAGTCCAACTCATGGCCTAACACCTCAACTAGATCATGGCACCAAGTGCCACATCCAGTCTTTTTTTTTAAACACATCCAGGGATGGTGACTCCAGCACCTCCCCAGGCAAAGCATTCCAATACTTTATCACTTTTTCCTAATATCCAACCTAATTTTCCCTTGACACAGCTTGAGGCTGTGTCCTCTGGTTCTGTGAGTTGCTGCCTGGTGAAAGAGACCAACCCCACCTGGCTAGAGCCACCTTTCAGGGAGTTGTAGAGAGTGATAAGGTCACCCCTGAGTCTCCTTTTCTCCAGGTTAAACAATCCCAGCTCCCTCAGCTGTTCCTCACAGGGTTTGTGTTCCAAGCCCCTCACCAGCCTTGTTGCCTCCTCTGGACACACCCAAGTGTCTCAATGTCCTTCCTAAACTGAGGGGACAGAGCTGGACACAGCACTCAAGGTGTGACCTCACCAGTGCCGAGTACAGGGGAAGAACGACCCCCCTGCTCCTGCTGGCCACACTATTCCTGATCCAGGCCAGGATGCCACTGGCCATCTTGGCCACCAGGGCACACTGCTAGCTCATGTCCAGCCAGCTGTCAACCAGAACCCCCAGGTCCCTTTCTGCCTGGGCACTGTCCAACCACACCATCCCAACCTATAAAGCTGCAGGGGGTTATTGTGGCCATAATGTAGGACTGGGCACTTGGACTTACTAAACTTCATCCCATTGGACTCTGCCCATCCATCCAACCATTCCAGGTCTCTGCAGAGCCCTCCTACCTTCCAACAGATCAACACACATTCCCGGCTTAGTGTTGTCTGCAAATTTACTAATGACAGACTCGATGCCCCCATCCATGTCATCAGTAAAAGTATTGAACACCACTGGCCCCAGCACAGACCCCTAGGGGACACCACTGGTGACTGCCATTAGCTGGATGCAGCACCATTCACCACCACCCTCTGGGCCCAGCCATCCAGCCAGTTCTTAACACAGCCGAGAGTGCTCCTGTACATGGGTGTCCAAAGAGTGCTCTATCCGTGGGCTGCCAGCTTTTCCAGAAGTTTGCTGTGGGAGACAGTGTCAAAGAACTCTTTCAGCATTTGTGAATGCATCTTGTCAGGACCCATGGACCTGTGGATGTCAAGTCTGTCTGTGTGTTCTCAAACCCAGTCCTTCTTGATCAAGGGCAAGTCTTCCTCCCAACATTCTTCTATGCTGGTCCCTTGAGTCAGAGATTCCTGAAAGCTGGTTTTGTCAATGAAGACAGTTGTAAAGAAGGTGTTCAGTAACTCTGCCTTCTCTGCATCCTCTGTTACCAGGGTCACCCCTCCATTCAGTAATAGGCCTAAATTATCCTTGGTTTTCCCTTTGTCACTAATGGAGTTGAAGAAGCACTACTTGTCCTTGACATCCTTGGCCAGACTTAATTCCAGATGAGCCTTTGTCTTCCTTATCTTATTTCTACTTATTCTGATGACCTCTCTATATTAATTCCAAGTGGCCAGACCCTGCTTCTATCTCCTGTGCATTTTCTGTGTGTGCTTAAGTAATGACAGAAGCTCCTTGGTCATCCATGAAGATCTCTTGCTGCCTTTACCCAGTTTCTTGCTCATCAGGGTGCATTGTTCTTGAGCCTGGAGGAAATGATTCTTGAATATCAGCTGTGTCCTTGAATATCAAAGGGTCCCTTGGACGCTTTGTCCCTGCAAGGCATGTTCCCATGGAACTGTTTGAAGAAAATCCCTAAAGAGACTAAAGGTAGCTCTGCTGAAGTCTATGATTGTATCTTACTTGCTGCCCTGCTTCTACCTTGCCTGATACCCAACTCCACAATCTCAGTGGTCACTACAGCCAAGGTTGCCCCTAGCCATCACATCACGAGGCTTTCCCTGTTTGTTAGTATGAGGTTCAAGCAGCACAGCACTCCTTGTGGGATCCTCCACTACCTGTGACAGGAAGTTGTCATTAACGCTTTCCAGGAATCTCTTGGACTGTGTTGCTTCTCCAACAGATGTCAGAGTAGTTAAAGTGCACTACAAGAAGCAGTGCCTGTGACTCTGGGGCTGCTTCTAGCTGGCTGTAGAAGGCTTCATTCACTTCTTTTTACCTATCAGGCAGCCTATAGCAAACACCTACAACAGTGTCTTTTATCTAAACCATAAGCTCTCCACTTGCCTATCATCTACCCCAAGACGGAGCTTGATACTTCCTAAGTGTTGCCTCACACAGGGGGAAATTCCACTAATGTGACTTCCTGGCCTGTCTTTTCTGAACAGTATGTCGCCTTTCGTGGCAACATTCCAGTCGTGCAAGCTATCCCACTGCGTCTCTGTAATCACTGTGTGGTCAGAGGCCTGTGCCTGCACACAGATCTCTGGGTACAGGCACCTTATAGAAGTATTTGATGGTGTCCACATCCCAGTGGAGGTGCAAAGTGATGCCCCATACTCCTATTTAGTGGTTAGCTCTTTGGCTGCTTCTACTTGCCCCAGGTACTGCCTCTTAAGCCTCCTTATGCTACTAGAGCGGTTTCTATTGTTCTCTCCTTCCCTACACATTCTCTGTGACAAGACTGGCCCTGGCTTCTTTCCAAACTAGTTTAAAGCTCTCACAATGAGCTCTGTGATCTCCTGAACTAAGATCCTTTTTTGCCTTTGAGACAGGTGGACCCTATTTGTTGCCAGCAGGCTTGGTGCTGTATAAACTGACCTGTGATCAAAACCCCCAAAACTGTGCTGGTAACACCAGTATCAAATCCAGCTGTTCATCTGCATGATCCTCCTGTTTCTTGCCTCACCATTCCCTGCAACTGGCAGGACAGAAGAGAACACAACTTGTGCTTCACATCCCTTGAGCAGTCATCCTAAGGCCCAAAGGTCCCTCTTGATTGTCCACAGTGTTCTTTATTTAAGCTTCAGGTTTATATAGTTATGGATTGCTCATTCTTCAGCATAACTCAGTTTTGTCTCTTGGATCCTGGAAGCTCTAGCAGTTTTACTACCTATCTCCATAGTCCTAATGTTTTGGACTTGGATGGTCAAACATCCAGCTTGCATTGGGCACTCATTATAATGTGGTTTGTACAGTATACTGTACTGGGAAAAAAGGCTGAAGCCCATAGGAGCATAAAATAAAAAAGATGAGTCAATAGATGAGAGAAAAAGGGGTGAATTATTTCTTATTGATAGGTATTTTGCATTTTTTGAAGCATGGAAAGAATGGAATCTTCTGCATTGCCTGGAGTCATAAAGATTCCAAAAGAATAGCAACCTGCAGCAGTGATGGATTTTGGTGAGTGTTATTGGAAGAAAAAAATTGCTAAATGCACTTCTCAAATCCATAAATTTTTACAGTACTCTCAGTAATTAATTTTAAAACTTTTCTTACTGGACAAAAATTATATTAGTCTTCTGTACTTGTTAGGATATGTTTTTCATTATTTTAAGAAAAAAATAAAGGAAATGTTTTCAAAAGTAATAGTATCTAAACACACTGACAGTGAAACTAAATACTGATTTTTATTTGGACAAGAACATACTTCTAGGTTTCTTATCTATAGAGGACATTTTCAAAAGCCATCCAACTTGTCTTAATTAATTTTTTTTTTAGTTTATTGTTTCAAGGACTAAAAAGTACTATTTTAGAATAAAATTATTACAAATGCACTATCACAGGAATATAATACCTCATTTCTAAAAACGCATGTATGTCCATTGAAATTAGTTTTGCATATATTGTGTTTCAGCACATTTTAAAAATCCTTCTTTGTTTCCTCTGCTACCTGTGTCATTCCAGCTCAAACATAATGGGCAGAAATTTTAGAAAACAATCAACTTTCTTTATAATTCATAAAGATCTATTTCTACCTTAAAGCCATGACTACAACTTTAATTCTGGGCTATGACGATCCTTTCAAGAAAGATGTACCACATTGAAAATCTTTAAAGCCCCTCTGAAGAAACATAGATACTGAAATCAAGTTAGATGTTGTAATTGAGGGGCTGATATAATTTGTGGCTATTTCTCCTATTCTTTGTGTATATCTTTTTGGTCTCTGGCTTATTTGCACAGAATAAAAGTTAATTTTGGATAGCCTAGCCAGAATGTATTTTTCCTTATAATATCACATTGTAATTGGTTGCAGTATTATTCGAACCATTGATGGCAATGTTCTTCACAAGTAC
This sequence comes from Sturnus vulgaris, assembly GCF_052056855.1. Lineage (NCBI taxonomy): Eukaryota > Metazoa > Chordata > Aves > Passeriformes > Sturnidae > Sturnus > Sturnus vulgaris. Next base: position 35,009,993 of record NC_142246.1, on the reverse strand, counting down.
AAGCATCCAGCTGCAGTGTTTGGCTGTGATTGGAGTCAAAACAACAAGTAAGTAAAAATTAACCCAAAGAATTGTCAATATTTACTATTTAAATTGATTACCAGTAAAGTAACACAAAGTTAGCTAGAATTGATATTCACTGTGATAGTAAAACACTGAAGTTATCTGTTCCAAAGATAGATATACCTATAGCAGCTCTCTTTTCCCAGTAGTATATTTCATTGACCACCATGAACTTTCTTAATTTACGAAGGAAGATTGTTTCATATTGATGAGAGAAAAAAAAATTATCTAGCTGAATATATGATGAGGAGAAAAATGAAGACATTCAATACCAGTAAAAAGGGGTTTAGATTGGTGTCCTTGTAATGACTGTAAAGGTGAAAATGTAGCAGATAACTAAGTACATTGTCATTATACCTAAATTTTGTAGATAATTCCTAATAATGACACGACACCTTTCTGTAAAAAAAAAAAAAAAAGTAACTCAATTTAATAATAGTTATCTGTATCATGTGTATTTGGTGCATAGTCAGACTAGCACAAATATATTCCCCATTGCAACCAATGGATCTTTATCAGGTTTTTTCTGATTTAGTTTTTTTAATTGGATTATCGATAGCTACATCTTGAAGAGATGAAGGAGAAGCAAAAATTTCGCTATTTAAAAAAATAGTCACAAATTACACATAATATTTCTTTTAAATTTATAAAAGCATTAATCATCTCTGTGACCAAGGATTTTACTGTTTTTATTCTGCAGAGATATGATAGCTACTGGTTGTGAGGATAAAAATGTTCGTGTTTACTACTTGGCAACCAGCTCTGATCAACCACTGAAAGTTTTTACTGGGCATACTGCAAAGGTGTTCCACGTACGGTGGTCTCCTCTCAGAGAAGGAATCCTCTGCAGTGGCTCTGATGATGGGTGAGTATTTCTGAACTGTTAGAAAATGTGAACTTCAAGCAGGACTATTGAAGAAACATCTTTATTTGTAATGGTGTTGTCAACACTTAATAATCTAAATCTCTGCATGGTTCAGATCCAGGTTTTAGCTTTGCTCTTAGCTTTATATAGTATTTGGGCAGCAGGATCATTATCTAAAATTGTCACAACTGCTGTAGTAGTGCAAGATTCCAAATGCTTTCCCAAGAGTAGCCTGATACTGTTACTGCAAGGACTAGCACAAGGAGGATACCACATGTTTACATTACATCTGAAGAAACCAGGTGCAAGACCTGGTCTTATTTGATATTTTTCAAAAGTATACATAAGTAGAATCTGTAGAGAATTTTAATGAGTATTATTAGATACTTCTAGTTTTTGGTTTGATGCCATTGCTTTTGAGGGAGAGCACATCAGTCTGTGGTAAGCAAGAGGAAGCATTTTTCTATGATTCTAAGCCACTGCCCTGGAGACCTTCCCTACAAGATATTTTTGAAAAGGATATTTTGTAAAGTTTGGAGTTTTGGCTTCTGTTGCTTTCCCCCTATCATTTATTAGAAGTTTATGCTTGAAGCAAAATCTATTAGTTCATAGTGTATTGATTCATGACAGGAGAAAACTTGATAGCAAACTTCTTGACAATAAAATACACTGAACAGGACTCACCTTAGAATTGAACTCCTGGAAGCATTCCTGGTGACCAGTCACTAGCCAAATTTAGCACATTTCACTACAACTCTTTGAGCCCTATTGTGATGCAAATAAATATTCAGATAAATTTGAAGCTTAAAATATCGCTGAAGCAGAGATATAATTATAGTTCAATAGGTGATCTGATCTGATGTAGACTGTTCTCTTTTATCCTGTTTCAGTACTGTTCGGATATGGGATTATACACAAGATGCTTGTATAAATGTTCTTAGTGGACATACAGCTCCAGTACGGGGACTAATGTGGAATCCTGAAATTCCTTACCTTCTAATATCTGGCAGTTGGGACTATACAATTCGAGTCTGGGACACAAGAGATGGAACATGTTTGGACACAGTTTATGATCATGGTGCAGATGTATATGGTAATATCTTTTAAATTTTATTTCTGTATTGAAAGGCATTCTAATATGTTTTGAAATTTGTAAAGTAATTTTATCAGACAGATTATCAGATGAACTTATTTGACTACATTTTTAATATCCCCTCTCCCAGGATTAACGTGTCATCCTAGTCGTCCATTTACTATGGCATCCTGCTCTCGTGATTCCACTGTGAGACTCTGGTCCTTGACACCTCTTATAAACCCTCTGCAAATAAATATCATAACAGACAGATGCTGGGATGATATTATTGGCAATACAGGTAAGCAAATTATATAAACCATTGTTTCAATTTTTTAAATGTTAATATTCCTATTTATTTGATTGTTTTTTATTTTAATTTCATATGTAAATCTTTGTGTGTGTTAGATCGCGCTGTGGAATCTGGAGCTTCTCCTTTGCTGTGTGGTAAAGTTTCCAGGGATATTAAACAAGAATTGGAAAAATTGTCAGGAAATCCGCAGGGGAAAAAACTAAGGTGGTTTTCAGAATTTTTTTCAGTAAGTATTCTGCAAACTTAGGGATGTTATCAATGTCCATGACTTTCTTTTCTGAAGTCAATCTCCAAAATTGAGATTTCTTCTTTCTCTACCATTTTTTCCTCTCTTCCTTGAAGGGAGCTTAGAAAATAGGCAGGAATCAGTTCATTTCTTAACAGGTCGGCATATAAAAATGTCCATGATTGAATTGTTTGTCAGTTGTGAACTTTGTGAAAAGCAAACGAGCTTTTTTCAAAGTTAAATTAGTGAAATAATATTATTTTCTCTAGGAAAGGTTAATTTATCAGCAATTTACTATTGAAGAAAATGAAATTATGTGTTTAATCAAACTGCGTTAGAGCTTTAAAATTTTTAATTCATCATTTAATTAATCAAAAGAACACCCTCATTACTGATAAGGTTTGAACTGTCCCAAGCGTCTGCGCCCAAACTGCTCTTTATGTTTTAGGAACTGTAGATTCAGATGATCCATGCCTCAGTATCCATCTATTGCCTTTCTTCCATTGCACAGTAATATTCTCCATAAATTGCTGCCCTCTCAGTGCAAATGAGTTAAAAATACAGGTTCCTATGAGTTCTTACCTGAATAGGAACTGCTCTTGAGGTAGAACAAGGACGAAAGGACTTGAAACTACAGGTTCTACTACTACTAGAGCTTGTGTCAAGCACTGTTGTAATTTAAGTCAAAACACTGATCTAAAAAAGACCAAGTTCATCCAAAATATTTGGTTTGAGTTCTAGCTAAATTGAAGTGTACAATTTAGAAATGATGAAACAATTTTTCTCAATTTCAAACTTAGATGTCTTCTCTTTTGTTAAAAATATATTTATGTAATTCCTTGTTTTACAGAAGTTATAAGTTTTGATTTCCCATGTTGATTTGAGAGTAAAATTGTTTTCAGAATACTAGAATTTTCCAAGAAAAAAAGGGTTTTTTGATCAGGTATGCTAATGTGCTTTTTAAGTCCAGAAAAGGAGGTAATGTGGTAAACTATAAGGAGTCTAATAAGAGTTTTAGTGAACAGAAAAAAGAGAGTGTAGGGGGATTTTTTTTTTTTAATTGGCTTTTTTCCTTTTTGAGTAGGGGGGGAATTTCCCTAGTAGGATTTCATGCTTTTTACCAGCTCAGACATAACTGGACTTCTAAACTTGTGATCTTGTTATTTTCAGAAAAGCTTCTTTAGGTCAAAGGTTTAATGATTTTTTAAAGCTTTTGAATACTCACTCACCTCTAGACTTCAGTGTTAAACTGTTGTCCTGTTTCTACAGAAGGATTCATTCAAAGGCTAGACCAATAGAAATGCTTAAAATATATTTATTTTTAAAAAGTCATATTTTATGCATATACCATTATACTAAATGTGTCTATTTTAAGATTTAATATTAAGATAGTAAAACAGGTTGTGGCAGTCAAGCCTTGAAGCTCTTTTCTACCTGGCTCATGCCTTTGCTCTGCAGAGAGGTAAACAAGTCCTGGGTCAGCTCCTGCATGCCAGCAGCTGACTGTAGGTTTGTGCCAGCAGTAGACACAAGATAGCTTGTATTTTTTTGAGAGCAAAAGGGAAAACTCTAATGGTGAGCCCTCAGCTTGGTCCACATATAACCAAATAGGTTCATGGATATCACTGTATCTTTACAGCCTTCAAGAAGACTGAAGGACTTGTAGTATCTTGAACTAATTCATGTTTTCATAGTAAAGGTTCTAATATTGAAATTATCTGAAATAATATTTCTTGGAGTTGACTGACAAATGTTTTCCAATGTCTTTAAAAGTTCAAGTTTCTCTCTTGAACATAACTGTAATAAAACTCTTCTTCCCTAACAATTTTAGCCTCCAGGAGGCAGCAAAAATTTATGGGATTTGGTTGCTGTAATAAAAGGACAGGATGACAGTTTGCTTCCACAAAACTACTGCAAAGGAATTATGCATATGAAACACCTCATTAGATTTAGACTGGTAAGTGAAGCACAAACAATATGTGAAAATGGTTGTTAGTCCATGTTGTATTTCACTATTTAAAAATAATATTCGATGCTTTACAAAAGGCCACAATTTCATGTCCAAAGATACTTGTGAAATACCAGTTCTTCACTGCAATACTAGTCTGTTACAATAGTACCTAGCTGAGTCTGTGTGACTTCATGCATAGTCAGTGTTAAATACTAGGTTACAGTTATTAACTATAAAAGCATTTTTCAAGATAAGAAATTGCAAAGCAATCATCACTACAGTTTCAGCTATGAAGTGAGTTTGTCTTACCTATTATATACACTGGACTTTTATGCTCCGTTAAAGTCAAATTATTTGCTTGTATAAACATGAAGTGTGCAGCTATGTTCAGATGTACAGACAGGGGAATTCATGTCTGAAAATGGAGGAGAGTCAGCAGAAATATGTTCTGTAGCTCTCAGAGGAAGGAATGGCAAGAAACTGTCACTAATCTGTCCCTAATACAGATATGCAGCTTAAGAGTGACTTGGATGAGAATAGGAAATTCAAGTGCTAAGACATAAATTTATTAGTAGCTGCTTTTATGAATATGCAATCAGACACACAGTTTGTGTAGAATATGCAGATTCATCATTCTGTTAGGAAGTTCTTACGAGTACTAAGGAATCCCATACTGTAATGATTGGATTGTAAATAGAGGAAAGATGATCTGCTGGTATGGAATGCACTTACCAGCCCCAGGACTAATACTTGCCAGGTATCACCTGTTTGCTGTTACATGCTGTCTCTTTTGGAAAATCACAGGCTCTTTAACAGTGTCCTACGTTCCTTGTGACTCTCCAGTGATTAAAGTTTATTGGTGTTGTTCAGTGTAATAATACCAGCTGTTCTGCTAATGCTATGAAGTTCTGTTTGTGTGCCCATGTGTTCAAAAAATCAGTTTTCTCAGCCAGTTGGCCTGAGAAGACATTAAATCTTGACTTGTGCAGTTCCAGCAGGCTGTTTATCCCTGCAGCATGATTTCATGCATTTATAACTGATGACCTAGAGTAACTACAGTGATTGCTGGTCATTCTGTGGCCCTAGATTAAGTGTCCACATTAATTGAAAGCATTTTTTTCTCCTTCTTGCTGACTCAGAATCTTGTTTGAGAGCTTTAAGAGAAAGTATGGGGTAGGGTAATGCTGACTACTTGTTAAGGACTGCTAATACTCTCTTTTCCTTAGGAAACTAAATAATGGCACTGCAGCACCTACACATTTCAGGATGAAATAAAGATGTAGAGCAACTCTGTTTTTAGGAAACAGAGAGGATGCATTGGAGATTTTAGCATGAAACTAATAAAAAATGTAGAGGTGCTGAGGAAAAATAATGAATGTATTATGTATTTTGGAGAAACAGATCCCTGGGAGATGCCATTGGTCTACATGGTGGTTTACTTAGTTGAAGAATGTTCAAAATTTGTTCTCCATCTTCCATTATGGTACTGCAAAGTCATGAATTGCCAAATGTCATCATTGTGCATTGATAATAGAATTCAACTGAGAATTCTTGAAATGGAATCTTCCTTTGCTTTTTTTTTTCCCTATATATAATTCTGTTGCAGCTTGTTTCTCAGACTGTGCCAGATGAAGAAATCTAGTCTTATCTTCCCAACTAATATAAAAATAGCAGTAGTTGGGAATATAAATAATTTCTTTGCCATAAGGTTAATGGGACATGACAGACCACAGAGCCTGTTGTCTACCAGTTAAGCCTGCTCTCTTTGTTATTTCTTTATGTGGACATCATTATAATCATCATTATAATGGGAACATGTACAGTTTTCAACTCTGTATGGTTTATGTTCACAATTTTTTTTTAGGTTTCAAAATATCAAGATTTTTATGAGGGACATTTCATCTATATATGAGAATAAAATAATTAAGTTATTATAGGAAGACAATCAAGGAAAATGTAAAACAAGAAAACACCAAGACATTTACTTTAACAACATATATATAGTTCACTGAAATCTCATTGAAATCTCTTCCAATTAGCCTTTTCTCTAAAGTATTTTTTCTTAAATTATATCCTTTATATTCCACTGTAATATTTGGCAATAGTCCATTTTTAAGAAAACTTGTTTTCATCACAGAAAACTTCTTAATCTTTTTTTTTTTTTTTTCCCTCAGTCCAAGGCACAAGAACTGACAACAGTAAAGATGTCTAAGTTTGGAGGTGGTATTGGTGCACCAAGCAAAGAGGAAAGACTCAAAGAAGCTGCAGAAATACATTTAAGATTAGGACAAATTCAGCGATATTGTGAGCTAATGGTAGAACTTGGAGAGGTAAAATATCAGAACACTATTGAAGAATAAAAAGAATGAAGGTTTCTGAAAACCAGCTACCCTAGCAAAGATGGGGTGGCAATGAATGGGTCACAAGTCCCCAAAAGAGTAATCTTCCACTAATTTTTAACATATCCAGTCCAAAGCATAATTCATTCTTTAACTCTTGACAAATTTGTTTTTAATGGAAGAAAAGTTAGACTAGTTTAAAATATGGCTGTTTCTCAAATGGAAATTATCAAGTTGAACTTATTGCTGCTTTCTTCTAGTGGGACAAAGCTCTCTCAGTTGCACCTGGTGTATCAATGAAATATTGGAGGAAGTTAATGCAAAGGTAAGTTAATTAAAATGGTCAGTTGTAGTCCATAAAAGGACACAGACAAGTAGGAGGGATGGATACTATTACCAGATGTACTTTTCTTTTGTTACAGTGTTCTAGTGTTGTTACTTTTCATTTAGTAAGCTCTGGGATAGAACTGCGGGGTATTTCAGCTGTAACTTTGTGTACAAGAATCAAAGGGTTGAACATAAATTGCAACTTTATAAACTCTTTAATGCAGTATTCACAGTTTGTAAGTCTGGAAAGGCAGATGAGTTTCAGCGAACTTTATTTGGCTTCATCTAACACCTACACCATATAGATAAGATTGGTGATTGTCCATATACATAGATCTTTCTTGTTTATTTATTGATTTGTTTAATTAGGAGAGCTGATCAGTTAATTCAGGAAGAAAATGATGATGTCATCCCATACTGTATAGCTGTTGGAGATGTGAAGAAACTGGTTTCTTTTTTTACTTCAAGAGGTCAGCTTAAAGAGGCTCTGCTTGTTGCACAGGTATTACTACATATATACCAGTGTGGGAGATATATTTATTTATCTCTTAGCTTGTAACTCAGAATATGACATGCATATTTAAAAGGCAAAATAGCTGAATAATGATGCCTTAGTCTTTACTTCCATGTGGTATTGACCAGTTTTTATACAGAAATCATAAGAAGGAGGTATCTTATGTTTACAGAATAAAAGACTGATTTTTCTAAACTGCAACCAAATGACCATAATGAAAACTCACGTGTTCAATTCCAATTGAAATGGAACCTGATTTTCAACAGCCAGTATTGCCCTTAACATAAAATTCATGTAGGATTTGATTTCTCTTTAATTTCTACTGAAAAATCATCAGTATGTTTTAGCTAAATAGCGGATAATTTACAGAATGTAACTTTGACACATGCTGAGATTTAAAAAGCTGTAATGTTTAACATGAACTTAATGAACTTTAAAGCAAGTTAAAGCTTCAGAAAGATCCTAATTTTTCATGTAAGAGAGGTATTAGAGAGATATTACAATTCAGAGAATAGTCTTTGTCTCAAAAGTTTAATAAGATAATAATGAGTAACAAAGTGCCAGGATTTACCTTCCCTTGTAACTGAGCCCTGAGATTTAATGGTGTTATCCCAGCTACATCTTAAAGCATGTGAAAAAATTTCAAAAAATCACAGAATCAATTAGGTTGGAAAAGACCTGTGAGATCACTGAGTCCAACCCTTGACCAACCACCACTTTGTCAATTGATTTCATTTTAGCCCTCATTGATCTCTTTGTATTTAATGTTAGAAATTAATTATTGCCAGATACAAAGAAAAGTCCACCTTAAGCCACTATATGCCAAATCTTTCCAGATTTGCAGGTATACCGGCTGAGAAGTATCTATGGACTTCATCCTTCCCTCAGAGCTGCTTGCTCCTTGGGATGTAAAAATCAAGGTTGTAGCCTTCACAATCCATTATACCTAAATGCTGAAAAATCCTGCACAAATGCATAGAAAGGAAGAAGTGTCCTGCTTCGGTTTAATTCTTGTATAGCTAGATAAAACTAGGCTAAGATTTAGCTATGAATAAGTTCATTAGTTTAAACATTCAAACATTTTATTTGTTATAAGTGGGCTTTAGAATTTTTTTATAGATCTTAGATGATTTTTATTGTTATTGAAAAATTCCTTTTTATCTTCAGTTGGAATTCTGCATTAATTAATCTATATTTTATTCACTTCCAGGCAGCTTGTGAAGGAAATATACAGATGTTACCACTCTCCACAACAAGCAGAACTTCAAATCCAGGTGGAGATAATACAGATGATTATAATGAGTAAGTTGTTCCAGTTTATAACTATAAACCTCATTTTACTGTAAAGTCATTAAGGGAGATAAATGACATAGTAGTTTAATTTGGCGTCAGCAATGTAGAGTCAACAAAATATTGGATCTTCTAATGCTTAGTAGAGTTACTAACTACCTGTCGCTACACTAATTTCCCTATGGTGCCTCCTGACACAATATGGATTTTTCATATGTGTGTATTATAATTGTAATTTTCATTTGCTTGCTATTTAAGATGCATTCCTGTGCACTAAAACATACAGCATATTAACCGAGAACTTTTGGTGAGTTTTAGCATTAACAAGAATCTGTGATCCCCTGTTATTACACATAATCAACTCCTGAAGCTTTGCTGTTTGTCATCAGTGAAGATTCTGATTATGTGAAATAAAAATCAAACTGAGAGGGTAGGTTTAGATTAGATATTGGGAAAAAATTCTTTACTGTGAGAGTGGTGAGGTGCTGCCCAGAGAAGTTGAGGATGCTCCAACCCTGGAAGTGTTCAGGTCAGGCTGCATGGGGCTCTGAGTAACCCAGGCCAGGGGAAGTCATCCCCCACCATGGCAGGGGGCTTGGAACAGAATCATCTTTAAGGTGTCTTCCAACCCGAGCCATTTTATGATTCTATGATTCTCACTGTCCATACCCATTTAAAAAACCCAAACGTGCACCTCTCCTTGTCTAGAACAGCAATCAAAAAACTGAAGTAGATTATCAAATTATAGGAGTAGTAATAAAACCAGTTTGGAGGCTGTGTAGTTACTTCATTTACATGAGCAATTTTTGAGCAATTAGAGAAATACTGGTGCAGGGTTTACAGGTACAGATTGGATATCCAAATATTTGATTTTTCTTCTGTCAATCTGAAGAGACATTTCCTACTGATGTAAAGTTTGGGTAACTGACCCACCTCAGTATGCAAAATAAGTAGTGGATGAAGCTCAAACAAATTGCATTTTTCAAGCTAGTAGTGTCATTATCTGTGAGACAAATGTAGCAACTTTAAGGGTACAGAAGGATTTTACATAATTTAAGTGGTGAATTTTACATAAATTAAGACCCAAGGTACTCCAAACTTAAAGTGACCTTGCAGAATTCATTTTTTGTTCTTGCAGTCTCCTGCAGAAGGTCAGTAAAGAACTGGCAGATTGGTATTTCCAGGATGGCCGTGCAGTGCTTGCAGCATGTTGTCATCTGGCTGTTGAAAATATAGAGGTAATTTTTTTTCTTTAATGATGAAAAAGCCAACTTTGACTTCCTTTTTACATCTCCACACATTTTAAAATATATGTATCACATTCTAAAATGGTATTTGGCATTTAGTTTTTTTGTATTTACGCAGAGTTAGATGGTTATAGTATTAAAGTTAGTAGCAAAACTCCCTTGATTCTATTAAATTCAAGGTTTCTCTCATGCACAGAAGGTAGCATGTTGCTGCTGAATTTTATTTACAATATCTTATTATATTAGACAATATGAGACACTTAAGTACCTTAGATATATACATCTAAGTGTTACTGTTTATGGTGACTCAAAATACCCATTCAAAACTGGAAATTATTGTGCTAAAGAAGATGCAATCATCCATCTTGAAGAATTTTCAGTCTAAATGAAGAAGTAAATAGGAAAAGTAAAACCCACCCCTCAGTACAAAAATAGAACTGACATGTAGGAAATATTTTATTATGTTTTTAATTTGCTTGTAGTTTTAGAAATTGTTTCTTTTCCTCATTTTATCTGGATTTTGTTGTTGCTGACTTAACACATTTTTCTTCCTCTGTCCCTCCAAATAAATATAATTCCATCCCAATAAGCTATTCTGAGAAAAACTGAGAATCAGTTAATTCCTTTATTTCTAAATAGGCATATTTCCAGTTTGGAAATATGGGTATTTCAGTACAATTTGACATTCTGCTATGCCTATCGGTAACTGTGATTGCTCAGAGAGTAAGAACAAGACAATCCTTCCCCTTTTCTTGGGTTTTTGAGTCTCCTTTCACTGAAAGAGAGGGGGAAATACACACTCTGAATGCTAGTGTCCTTAAGATTAGATGGAATTCCTAGCATGCATTTTAGATATTGTTTTTATGTGATCTCTTCAGTTGAATAAAGGAAGATTCTGCTATGGGAAATCTATTTGATTGTTTAAAAACACATTAACTCATGGTGCACAATTATATACGCATTCAAGAGACACAAAATACATATAATTGAGTTTAATTATTGCATATTTTGTCCTTCTGTAAAAAGTCTCATAAATGAATGTCATGTGCTGAACATGGTGAATACCCAAAACTGCTCATGTCTCTTAATGATACAATTTTTTCATTGAGCAAGCTTGCGATGGCAAACCTGATTCGTGGAAATGAACTGGAGTTGGCAATCAGTGTGGGTACTGTCTTGGGAGAAAGTGCAGCACAAGCAACATATTATGCCCTAGAATTACTAGCAAGAAAATGTATGGCAGTAATAACATGGTAAGAATTTCTTAATCCAAAAATGTTTTACTGTTTTTTTCTCCCTGACAAAACAATCAAGGTGTGTCATTGTGAAGCTTTATAGAGATCAAGCCACCACGGGAAGGGAGAATATAAAGTGCTCCTTGAATAAGTATTGCTATATTAGACCTTTGAAATACAGGCCATGCAAATGTTCTGCTTTAAATACATTCCATATGCATTGTAAATGAGAGAGGACTCATTGTCAGAGTATAACAACCACTGAAAAAAACCCTAGCTACTTGAGAATAGGTAGCTTATGAAGTCCTAGTTTGTACTGAGTAAAAAGAACGCTTCAAAAAAAGTAATTGAATTGAGTTAAAAAGTCAAAAGGAACATCTCAAGTAGTATATGTGAAGTGATTTTTAAGTACTTGATTGAAAAATATAAAACTACAAGTCTGAGGAATCATCTTCTGTTGGTATTAGGAATACAAGAATCCTGCAAAGATTTAAGGATGAAACAGGATTGCTATTTAATTCTGCAGAAGTAACTTCTTTCTTGCATATAGGGGAAGCCTTTTGTGTTAAATTTTCTTTTCCTCATTGTAGTGGTTTTTACTTTGAAGAATACAACTTCTTGGTTTTTATCTAACAATGAAAAACCAGAAAACCTTCCTAAGGTGTATTTGGCAGCTCTATAACTGGTTTGTAATTAACATTTCATAGAAATATGTACTTAAACAGTTAAGGATCAGTTTTTCTTCTACAGTTAGTATTTGCTAATGTATCTAGACGTAGCCTGAGAGAGAAACATAGTGGAAGTTCTTTCTACAGAACATTTAGCTTTCATTAGACAATGAAAGATTGTAGAAAAAGATAAAATAAGAAAGTGGTGACTTGCTGCTTTTATTTTGCAATGGTTTAGCGTGTCTGCATTGCACCAGTCTTAATGGAGTTGTTTTGGCAATTCCATCTGCAGCTTTTAAGCTATCTGAAGCTGCTTCATTGTGAAGGGTGATTTTTATAGCCTCTGATAGAAAGTATTGGACGTGGAGTTAAAAAACAGTGTATTTTTTTCCAGTTCCATAACAAAAGCTTGTTCTGATCTCAGGGCTGTAATTAGTGCTTATAATGGTATGGCATTTATGTTTATGTCTATAAAGCTTCTGTAAACTTACAGCATGTGTACACTGAAGTCTACATGGGTATACATGATCAAATTTTAATTTTTACTGCATATTGCATATTGTATGTGTACTGCATATTGCCCAAGTATACATCTGGATTTGTCAATGGGTTTCACACACTATACTGAACACATTGCAATCCGGGATTCTGATTCTCAGCCATTGAAGCATATTTTTTATATTCTGTAGGAAAAGATCTGAGATTCATTAATCTCTTCGTTTTTTCATAAGGAGGTTTTCACACAGCATAATTCCCTTGGTTAGCTGTACTCATACGATCATGTATAGGGAAGCTGGAGTTCAAGGGTCTCTGATATTTGAAGAGCTCCCTTTTCATTTTTACTGGTTGTTATGCTTAAGGATATGCATTAGTTGCAAACATTTCACTGTAGCGAAGCACTTAATTGCAGACAGCCAAAGGAATACTAGACGGATCCTGGTGGGTTAATAAAGAAATCAGTTACTAGTGGAGTGTTTCTGGGGTTTTGGTTGGTTACTTTTAAAAATGCTCTAAAATATAAATCAAGCCAAAAAATAATTTAAAACTAAACTTTCCCAAATCTAGAGCCTTGAAAAAATGTATGAGTGTTTAAGGACATATCTTTATTTGTATTTAATACCTAAATACTGTCAAAAGCAACTTTCTACTATTCAAAATCTAGTCATATTTTACTTCAGAGACTGAATTCTGCATATGCAAATTCAGCCACCTCATTTTTGATCTTTATACTCAACAGTGTTTTCAGTTTGATTCTTAAAAATCATTCCAGTTTCTTAAAAATTCCAGATTCTTAAAAATCATTCCAGGTAGCACAATTTGTAGGCCATCATATAAGTGCTTCTTTGAATTACTTTTTTTCAAATGGATATTGGATTTAGGGTTTTGACAAGACAATTTCTAATCACTTAAAAATGTTTAAATTGCTTATGAATATTAGCACATATGGGTATGTGATCTTGAAAATAGCTTTAGAACTTGTGAAATATCCTAGATTCTGAAAGAATGCTTCTGTAACTTGGAAAAGTGGCTGTTGCACAATAATAATATCACAGATTTTCTAAAGACCTGCTGGCATGGGTTCTTTAGGTTGTCAAAAGGTATAAAATAGAAAGCTTTGTTGTTGTTGAAGTCAGTTGCCCTGACCCTTAGATTTGTTGCTGTAGTTTAATTATTTTCTGTCAGATATTTTCTCTGTAAGATATTACAAAATTTTGTTCAATACTGTTTCAATGTCTTCCTTTTAGCTTTCCATCACTTGGATACAGGTATTTTTCTTTCTGGAGAAAATTCAAGCTTATTTTTTCCCTTAGTAAAGTCACAAGCTTTTCAAATTTCTCTATGGCCTAATTTTTAATTGTGATAAATACTTGAAAGTGAGATAGAAAGCAGTTGCAAATATTGGATAGTAGCTTACTTGAATATTTTTAAGCTCAGGACAACATACTGAAAATCCAGAGGTAATCAGGATTTTTTGCCTTACACAGGGGCAAGTCAGTCTTGAGGTTCACAGAAGAAATGATGTCTGTATGAATAGAAGAGTCACAGAATAACTAGCTACTAAAACTTACATAGAAAAATTCTCAAATAATTTCTTAGTATTATGTTCCCTTCAGCTGTTTGTTGTGTGAAGGATAGGGTAACAAATGGTAAAAAGTTTAGGAAAACATAAGAAAAAATGTCGGTTTTTTAAAACAGTTTTCCCTTGAGAAGGATGAAAATAGGTATCACATTCTTTTCCTATATAATCTCTCTATTTCAATGTCACATGAGCACCAAGCCATTCTGGATGGTACCAACAGATGTCCTACATTGCTGTCATGATGCTTTAGAAGCCTGGAATTCTGAGGATAGTTTCATGACACAGAACCACATTATCAGATTTGCTTCTCTCCTTTCCCATCCCTGCTTACATACTCTTCCATTCCACTTTGAGATGGTTCTGATCCTTAAGAATTGCACAGCTGTTTAATTCAACCAACTAAAGCAACAGAAAATTAATTAATTACTTTCCTAATGAATAATTAAGCCTCATTTATTGAACAAAAATAGTCTTAGAGACTGAGGATGCTTCTACACTTCTCTGGAAATAGTATTTTTTCAGTAAACTCTTCTTTATAAAAGGAATGTAAAAGAGAAAATAGTTTCCTTCTATTACAAACCATCAAGAGTAACTACATGTCATTTTTTGTTTGTGCAGGGATTTAGCAGTTGATCTTCTTATGATGATTCCTGATAATAAACTGCAGTTAGTAAAACTATGTGCTTTTTATCCTGGATGCATAGCAGAAATAAATGACCTGCATGAAAAGGTACAACGTAAAAGAACTTACCTGAATCTAATAAGGTTTTGTATTGATTTATTTACTAATTTCAAAAACATAAGGCCATATAAAACCATAGGATTTGTCTCCACAGTCTTATATATAACATATCCTTTTCACCTCTATTAGTCTTTGTTGAATTCGTTTTCAGTATTGTACAATAAATTTAGTTCTTTATTTCTATCCTTTGTGCACTATTTTCCTGATACACGTTACTTTCTGAAGTAGCTTATGATCTTCAGAATTACCTGTCAGTATGATTTATAACCTACTAGATGTGCAGCCTAATCATGTTTTCAACGATCAACTTTCTATAGTCCGAATTGTTTTACATCTTATGCCTGTAATATCCATAAATGCCCCCTTTCCTCTTCAGCAGCAGAAGCATCTGCTTAGGTTGCACTCCCTTAGGCTGCAACTCAGACTGCACGTTTATTAAACAGTAGTAAAAACTTCACAGAAACATTAGCAATGAAAACTGGTACTGCTTAAATTAAAGTTACAGAACATTTTGGAGTGTTGCTCTGGTCTAGATGACTTTCTTAATGTGCATTATATGCAAATATGCTTTTCAATGACTCCTTCAGAGAGAATTTTTTCTTAGTGTTATGTGCAAACATCAGTGTTTCTCTGCATCTTAGAGAAGTTTTTGAATATTTCAGTAATTTTCTCGCAAAATGTTTGTTTTCCAGTGTAATCTTCCTGATGTGGAAGAATGCATGCGAGTGGCAGAGACAATGCAGGCAGATGGGGATGTGTTTGAAACAATAAAGTACTATCTGTTAAGCACAGAACCTGAAAAGGCTCTCCCTGTTGGCATTCAGTATGTGAAAGGTAGGTACTTGGATGAAGAAAATTTTTAAAGCAAAAGTCCTTTGTATAGCTTGCCTCATGAGATATTTTTCATTTTATTTTTCAACAGAACAACTTTGTGGCTCAGATTGGACATTAGATTCAGTCTTTCCATATCTTGATCTTCTAAGTTACATACGGACTGAACAGCTAATGTTGTCTAAGTGCAGTGAGTGAGTATATTTTCCTGACTTAGAAAAGTGAAACTTTCCTTAAATCTTTCAGATTGTGTGTGTGTATATATACACACATATATACACACACATATATATATACACACATATATATATAGGTGCACACTGTTAGTATAATTTTTTTTGTTTAACAGAAGAGGGACACAAAAAAATCCAGCAAGCATGCTTGTTTCCAGTCTGGAGAATAGAATGTAGACTCTCCCAAATTTTGAAGGTTTAGCAAGGAAAAAAAATACATTTTATTGCTTCTTTCTCTGTGGAATATTTACAATGTGTGAATCAATGCTGGTTTCATGTGAAGAGCTTCACTTTGATCAGCTCTGGTTTCAGTTTCCTGAAGTGGTGTCGTAGGCTTTTATGTCAAAGTACTAAGGAATGTTGGGCTGCCACTTTCAGAATTAACTCTAAAATAGTTGAATAGCTCTGGTTCATCTTTATGAAGAATGGTTGAAGCCAGGCCTAGGTGCCTACATAAGTACATGTGTGAAGAACGAAAAGTAAAGAAAAGTTGGGGAAACTTGGTGAAACTGAAATCAGCACTAATATTTGGGGTAGTTTTATTTACATTTAGAGTTCTATCACACTAAAAGGTCTGAGTGATGTTTTTGTAACTTTACATGATTGTGCTTAAAAATTGTGTTGTATATTTAAAATTTAATAAAAGAGATCAATATGAAGCAGATGGAGTCTCTTCTAATAAGTCCATGACACAGAAAGTAAGCATAATCAGCAAACACATATTCTCCACAAAAGGTGGATGGATAAATTAGGTTTTAAAATTATAAGGTGAATATTAGTTTGTTTAATATTTTTCCAAATGCTTTTTGTTCTTCATGATTGATACTTGTTCATTTATAGATTTCGGAATGAGTTGCTGATTTTGTGTGGTTACATTGGTGCTTTACTTGCTATCAGAAGACAGTACAATAGCATTGTACCTGCACTGTATGAGTATACAAGGTAAGACTGTTTTCATTAACTCTGAGTAATCTCAGTCCTTATTATGACATATACCATACATTGACCCCACTTCTTCACATCTCATCCCAAAAAAATTAAACATCTTTCCTCTTAGCTATCCTCATGTCTGAAACTTGGTGAGAGTATTGGGAAAAGGGAAAAGGAGGATTTGTTGTGGGTTTGTTTTTTTCTTTTCTGAACTTAAAGAAATAACAAGATGAAATACAAGCTTTTACAGGAGGGCTATTTTGATAGGGATACTAATAGACTAGTAACAAGCAGTCTATGAGACTCATTTTGTGATGTTTTTGGCTGTAAAACTTTCAATTACCTATTATGTAAAGAACCACAGAACAACATCGCTCAAAGTTTTGTTTTTGGATTGCCCAATATCTTCAAGACTCACCGATTTTTAGGTTCTAGCCCATCTTTAACTGGGCACTTGCCTGCTTAAAGTGGACAATTTACATGCCTCAGCAGGACATTTTTAAAGTGTCCTAACACAAATGAAAGATGGCAGAATTAGGTCAGGTAGTAACTGCCCCTTATATTATATTTTAATACATAAAAATATATCCTTTGTAAGGGCTTTGAAACTGTTTTCTGCAAGTGACACAAGGCTGTCCCAAAGTATGTGTTGAACCATGTTTCTCTAACAGCATTTTTACCATATGTGGTATAAGTAGGCAAAATGCATCCTTAATTTTAGTAAAGTTGACAATATTAAGAAGTAAAAATACATATAGCCTTGAAATATAAAGTGGTCTCAAATAAAAAAAAATTACAGCAAATTAAATAAGGTGTAAATAGGGATAATTGAAATAAAATTTAAATCTAAAGCTATACTTTTATAACTTTTATGAGTATTACTAAAGTCTAAGATAGTGTATATTGTGAAGGATCAATTCTTGTTCACAGTTACTCCATATTCATTCAGAAATAGTTTTGCTTTACTACTGTCTATCATGTTTTGCTTCTAAGAAAATTGTCATTATTATGATTAATTTGGACTTTAATTACTTGCATTCCTTTTCAGTCAGCTTTTAAAAAGACGGGAAGTATCTGTACCTTTGAAAATTGAACAGCTTTCTGAGGAATTAGATGCATGGAGAGCTTGCACACAAGCAAACAAGTAGGTGGAAAAATATAAAATTCCCGTGAGTGAGACTAGTAGTATTTAACGGTTTAGTTATAAATTTATTCCCTTTGTAAAGTCTGAATGTCACTGCTTTGCAAGTCTTAATTTCTAACAGAAATTAGGAAGCAAAGTTGAAAACCAAATTTCTTTTACATTCCTAGGCCTACAGATGAGTTGCCATGCACCCCGCCCTCTGAATCACAGAGAGCGCTCTATTCGGTACTCGTATCGCGAATTCAGGAGGAGCCTCTGAAGGGAATGGTTGGGCCAGACTGTGTCACTGGATCAAATCTTCCTAGTCATTCAGATGTTCATACCTCCTGTTTGACAGGGCTAAAGATCCAGGTACGGGTTCAGAGAGCTGAAGTGTTTTTTTTGCTGATAGCACTGACTACTTGTGAGGTTGCCATAAATCAAAGGTCCCTCCCATCATTTGGTTTGGAAACATGTTTACCTTGTTATCACAGAAGCAGAGTTAAAAGAGACAGGCAGTGACATCTGCTATATAAGAAATGCTATATACAGAATTGTCTAATCAAATAGTTGTCATTTCCCAAATCCAAAACATTTTAATTTCCTTTGCCAAATGTTGTGTCTAAAGTGTGTGTATCTTATTGACTACTCCCTCACCAGAGCTCAAATAAAAGCCATGAAATTTTTTGTCTTCATCCACATACTAAAATTTTTCTGGTTTTGGTTTTTATCACTCTGGAAATGCATACTATAAAACTTGGAATTCATTGCTAATTAAATCCAGATATTAGAAGACTATTCAAATATATTTATTCATCACTCACATAGTTTTACCATTAATACACATCAGTCCTTATAGCACCTCTTTAGCATATGCTGTTATTTTAATAAAGAGAAAATTGAAAGATCCTGAAAGCACTACTCCTGACTCCAGACAATGCCTCAGTGAGAATTTACTTTCCTAGGTGATGCTGAGTCTGTTTCCCCTGTCCAGTGTAAGATGTCAGTCAGCCCAAAGAGTAACAGAGTGGTTTAGGGACTAAGTGGGATGGATAGTTTTGTGACAAAAGTTGGAGTTTACAAAATGTTAGTGGGATTTTTAAGGTAGACAAAATTCTCAACTGCTCACCCTTAATCTAAAAAAATTCGCTCTCAACGCTTACAGATTAGATCAGTGGTCTCTGTCTATCACTGTACTCTCAACGTTTGCTAACAGCCATGTAAAGCTGCCACTGTTACAGTGCATTCAACAAGAATAGCAAATATGGTGTCACCAGCTTGTCATCTACAGGATCCTTGTTTCTGGATTAGCTTATATTAGGAGTCATGGTTTTAGGCATGCAAATCAGCTCAACAATCAAAATCAGTTATCTGGTTAACTCTACTGAAGTACAGCAGCCTACTTGTATGGGTTTACCAGTTTTACGTAGCAAGTTTGGAGAGCATAACTCTTTAGGAAAGCACTGAAACTAAACTGCAGGTTTGAGAGCAGATTTTGTGAAATAAATAAATTAGCAAAAAGCTCTTTTTCCATCACATGAACTAGTACTTTGTCCTTTTCATAGTAAATATTTCAAATTATTCTGTAGACTGCATGTAGACACTGTTTTCAAACAATTCATGGAGGCATTATATCCGAGGTGTTTTTGTGGATAGGAAAAAGCACAGATCAGCAGAAATAATGATAGACACGATGAAATATGGACACTATTCTGAAGAAAAATGCTTGTTACCTCAATTTCTAATTCAAGCTAAATTTAACTCTGGAATAGTTGACAAGCGTGTATAAAATAACAATAAAACACATCAAACTAAAAATTTAAATAATATAAAAGGTTCAGTTGACAGATTTGGGAACATAAGTGCCCTCAATTCATAATGTGTAGCTGTTATCAGAGTTTTAAGTGAGTGGGAAAAAATTTCTATATGAACATAGCAGGTAGGTCTAAAGGAGGTTTTATGTTCTTCTCAGATCAAATGTGCTTTCTGTTGTGGCCTTTACACAATACATGTATAATTTCCTTTTCTTTTCCTTCCCAAACATTTTTGCTTTGCAGGGTCCTGTGTTCTTCCTTGAAGATGGAAAATCTGCTATTTCACTGAATGATGCTTTGATGTGGGCCAAAGTGAATCCTTTTTCACCACTAGGAACAGGAATACGACTTAACCCATTTTGATGAGGTGTTTCCTCTGTACTTTATAGTGCTTAAAATAATACTCTGGGGGTTAATGCTGATTTAACCTTGATTGTCAAAGGACAGAAAGACGGTAGTTGATTTTTCTGAAGGTCAGTGTCTTGAACTATGAAAATTGTAAAATGAGAACAAAAGAATTTCAATACAAATATTTGTTGAGAATCCAAAGAAAAAAGTTATTTAATAATCCAAAGAAAAAGTCCTAATTTCATATATAGCCATGTCATTTTTTTTAGTAAGGATGTTGTTGTCAGACAATTATTTTTGTCAACTCTGTATGAATAGATACTTTGTAAAGTAAGCAACTACCTACATGTTACCAAAATATGATAACAAACTCTGAAACCCATAAACACTCTTTCAAATATATAATAGTAGAATTACTTTATTGACAGCAACTGCAAACTGTTTTTAGAATGACTGGAACATTTTGGCTGTTTCACACACTGTCCCTCTTTTTAATTTGAACAATTTAATTTTTACACACAGGGTTCTATAGCAAAAGTAAAATTTAAAGAGTAGATTTTTTTTCATCCGCTTGTTATTGTGCTTTAATAGCAGTACAAATGTTTTGGTCACTGATGTTTTGTTTAGATTATCTATTTATTGTTTATTTATTTAGATTATCTAGATTACGAAATTCTGTTTTCTAATGCGATCACATTTGGCAACATGCCCCATTATACCTTACACTGGAGGATAAAACTCTTTATAAACTTTTTTTTAAGAAAGGCTTTGTATAGAACAAACAGCATATTTATTGAAGTTATTTAACTATGCCATGTACATTTAAAATGCTTGTTTTCTTTTTACATTTTGTATTACTTACAAACATGCATATAGTATGAGTAAATACTTGTGCATATATATTTTTATTTACTAAATCTGCGCTCAAATGGAAAAACAGTTATGGCAATAGAATACTAAAAATGTTTAAACTTAAAAGCTGTTTATAGTATGGAATTTAATTATAAGGCAAATATTATACTCATTATTCTTATTAATAATTCTTAGAATTGCTCACATGTAGAAAAGATGCCTTTGTTACAATACTCTTTATTAGCTTAATTGATGGCACATAAGCAGAAATCTACTTTATATGTTCTTATATTTTTTGCTGCTGCTTTAAAATAAATTTTAAAATTTATTTGAATTCCCGATAGTCACATGAAATATAAAGAGGTTGCAATTAAAAATTGGCAGAATTATTTCTATAGCAACTGTTCTAAAAATGGAAATAGTATCAGGGCTCTATTTAGCAGGTCCTATCAAACAGTCTTCAATATAGAGGTAAGCTTTGCCCTTATTTAAGTATAGAAATGACAGTGCCACCATACTGGAAAGGTGGGATCGAGATCAGAAATAAAAGAAAATCTTGGATTGTTTTTTCCCTCCCTCTTTAAAATGGCAAAATTTCACTCTAGCAATGTTCTATAGTATTATTACAGGGTTTCTGGTGTAAGAATGTTGGGCAGAGGGAACACAGCTGTTTTGTACCCTAAAAACCCCATTTTTGTATGTACTTGGGTGCTGGAACTGAATCTTTTACTTACTGCAAGTATTCTTTGAAAATGTTTTTCCTTTGTTTACTTCTTGCAGAAGAAGAATTTTGTTTCAGAAGTTAAAATTCGTAGTTTTTGAAAGAATTTTCCATCAGTCAGTATCTGATCTTGCTTCTGTCATATGAAAGACTATCTGTCTTTTAGCACATAAATTGCACAACCTGTTATGTAAAAATTGTTGATACAGAGGTGGAGAGCACAGGTAAGAACCGAACATGCAGCCCCATGACTGATGATTGGGATCTGAAGCATTGACTCAACTGCCATTCTAATATATTTTAAATCTTTTGTTGTATCATAAGGAGTTTTACTAATATTTCACAGTCAAAATATCTTAAATATGTAGTATAACTGCATCGATGTGTTGCACATAAATTGTGCCTTAACGTGGAATCTTGGGCAAATCTACTGCCTCTAAATTACAGAGTGAGGGTTAGGAACTCTTTCCTTACTAAAATACAAAAATTAAGTCAAAGGACGTTTT
The DNA here is from genome assembly GCF_052056855.1 of Sturnus vulgaris. Taxonomy (NCBI): domain Eukaryota; kingdom Metazoa; phylum Chordata; class Aves; order Passeriformes; family Sturnidae; genus Sturnus; species Sturnus vulgaris. The sequence continues at coordinate 34,987,703 of NC_142246.1, read as the reverse complement.
TTATATTGGGGATCCATCAGGTAACAGTCATTGTGAGTAACATGAGGTTGCATTTTCCTTAAAGTTGTTTTTACAGTGGTGAGTGAGGGGAATATGCAGAAAAAGTTGTAATTGTGTCTGCTGTTGCAACTGTCAACTGGTGCATCATTTTCAAAAATAATTTCAGATTGCTAATATGTAGCTTCATTGTCTAGTACAGCAAGTCAAATACAGGTATCTCCCCCTGAATATTAAAGAATACTTCGTCTTCAAAAGACTGACTCCTCTGTAAAAGTCATATTTCCATTTCAATTAAAAAACATTTGAAGCTACACAGCTAGTGCTTTCCAATTATTATTAAATCTCAGTTATGTTCAACATCCCTGCAAAACCAAATCCATTGTTCTATGGAAATAACCTGTCCAACAGTACTGACATGTTTGTAGGCTTCAGAGACAGCTTCACTGGCAGCTGCAGCCTGAGATAGGAGATTTGGCACTTTAAACCCCTGCTGTGGACTGGAACGATGCCGTTCGTTCCGCCCTGCGTGTGGCTCCCGCCAGGCTGTGCCAGTGATGCTGCACTGGCCACGCTCAGAGCCGAGCAGCCCCACAGCACCAGGACAGGCCCCAGGAGAAGCACAAGGAGAACCTTGTATTCCACAGGATTTCTCACCCACCAGTGCAGTACCTCCTGTGGGTCTCTGGAATACTTTCAGCAAGCCTACAGGATTTCACTGTTATATTTAGAACACTTTCTAACTGATATAACAATTCATTTAATAAGAGCTTTATTGTAATATTCTATAACAGTGCCCTGACCTCGATCAATGTTTGCTTCAGATCCTGGGTCCTAACATTTTAATACATTACTTAACATTTATTTCATACTAAGAATTCAATCCATCAAAGCCACATTGGACTAGGGCCCTCACAGCATGAGAACAGTAACAAGCCTGTTTCCTTTCATTTCTGGCTAAACAAGGGATCCTTTGTGGAAGAGATTTTACCAAGCACTAACACCAGGTATTTCATTGCTCTGTGTTTTTGGTATGTGGCAGTAGCATGCTCTGATCTGCCAAAGACCTGCTCCAGTGCATAGTCCTGCCAGGCCAACCACATCCATTCCCTATTTTGTTTGTCCCTGTCACATAATAACAGAAGCAATGTCCCATCCAACTCAGCTCAGCCTGCCAAAATGAACTCAATTTTCACATAATTATCTGGTAGCAAAAGATGGAAGTGTCTCTTGCCTGAGATCAAAGTAATGGTATTACCACAAGCCAGTTTCTTCTGACTAATCTATTCTGTAACATTACAGAAAAAATAGTACCAAGTATCTGTAAACTACAAAGATGGTCTAGTCTGTTCTTTGGATGGGGTGGCAGGGATCAGGGGGAATAGATATTGCAAATGCCACAAGAGCGTGAATACACTTATTTGCAATGAGATGGCTTGGACTCTGGTGTGATTCTCATCCAAACTTTTAACATTATCTAGTTGCATTCCAAAGAGGTGTTTTGCAGAATAGCCAGGTTTGCTCCAAACTAATATAGGTGTATATAAGAGCTTTTTTTGCCACTTTGTCTGAATCAAACTTGAAAAGCAATGTGTACACCAGAAAGTGAGGTGCTAAATGAGCTCATTTCATGTGGAGAAGTTCAACAGTGATGTGGTTGGCTTGATAGTTCAAAGTTGGCTTGTTTGTCAGAGTAATATACAGTAATGGTGTTGTACCTGAAAACACAAATTGCTACTTTCTGAATTAAAACAAAAACCACTACATTCACCCTAGTACAGACTCAGGATATGATGGACTCTGAAGCAGCTCCTCATATTTGCATTTGACTTTCCTTTACAAGGACTCCAGAAAAGACCCCTAACTAGAATTTTTGTGGGGAACAGAAGAAAATTAAGGTTATTTAACATGGTGACAAGACAGCTACATTTTTTTATTAGGTGCATATAATTTAGCAACTGAGTAAGCATTCCTCTTTGTGAAAGCGTCTTCTATAGTTAGTTCCTCACTTAGCATCTTTCCAGTAGAAATATAAATACTGAAAGGAGTCACTGAAAAGGAATGGAAGAGGGTGAATCACCAAGGGCAAATGGCAAGTTTTCAGGTGTCCTGTGCTTTGGTTTGCAGGAACTGAGTATCAGTCACTGAGAAAGTAATCTGTTCTCAAAGGAATGCCACGTGACAAGAGGGAAAGGAGGAGCGCTGTATTTTCATCTATTCTGATCACAATCATCAAAAATTCAAGGGCATGAACAAAGCCTTAGGGTTTTCTGATCTCTCTTGAGCACGTCACCATTCCATCTCTAGCTAGAGTTGAACAATACCTTTTCACAGAAATGCTAGCTGGAGTATTCTGGGAATTTGCAATAGGATGTTTGAAGCTGGGAAAATGTTTACAAAACAGGTAGTAAGAGAAGTAATGTCCTCTCATGAGCTCTACCCATATTGATACAGAAAACTGACATTTTTGAAACCTTGTGTTCATCTCCTGAAGTTGAGCTTGAAGATTCAGTATCCACATCTCCACTATATGCCTTCAGAAACCTCATAGACACTACACATTAAAATATGCCTTTTTTTTGAGGCAAATAATTATTTAATATGCCCCTTAAATGCTCGTGATACAGCATTGTTATGAAAAGATAAAGGAAGTGTCCATATCATTCTTTTACAAGAGAATATCAAAAGCATCTCTGCATTAAAGTTTTTGAGAAATGTTACTAATTGTACCAATAAACAGAATTCTATAAAAAATTGAGGTTGTGTTCACATCAGCTTAATTACAATTCACAGCACAGGCAGTGAGGAAGAGTAAAGGAAGTTTCTCACTGTGATTAATGAATTGTCTTTATAAAGAAAAAGAATTGACATCTAATTGCTTTATTTTTATCAATGCATATAGTGCACCCTCAATGCATAAAGTGCACCCATCACCAAGTATTTTTAGGTACATGAACAACAGAAATTTAAAAATACATAAAATATTGACTCCAAATGGACAAACTTAACAAATAATAATGAAGAAACTCTCCGTGGTTCAGGTGTGTCAAACAGATTTTAAAAACATAAACACAATTAAAGTTAACAGCACTAAAGCTATTAGGGGTTAAGATAAAGTTATACAATCATGTCCCAGAGTATCAGCACACTTGTTCAATTCAGCTGGATTAGCACCTTGGCACTAGTTGCTGAATGGCTCCCAATTACTATTACATTACAAACACCAGGTGTCAAAGATAGGATTTTTTTAAGCAATATGCAAAAGGCTTTTTTTTCCGCCCAGCAGTTCTTTAGATAAAACATACAATAAACAGAAGAAAATGTACTTGCTATATTTAAGTTTCTAACAATCAATTACTATGTTATCTGTACTGTAAGAAATTCTTAAGTATTGTTGGCAACTGAAGTTGTGGAACAAGATGCAGTCTAGCTCTTCCTATGTAATTTCGGATACATAGTCGGCAGAGCTGACAAAGAGAAGATGGTGTGGCTGCAAACAATAAAGAAAGGAGTTTAATTGTACAACTATAAAAACCAGCGTTTTGTTTACAACAGTCTTGCACAATAACAGGATTTCAAAAAAAGTTTACATTTTGCAATTTTGAACTTTTTCCCCTTCATTGCCTTTCTGTCCTCAAAGATAAAGACTTGGGTTACTTAAACTTTAATAATAGTTAGGGAAATACTAAAGAAAGCAAGACAAGGTCAGTTTTTTAAAATTAAGTACCAACTCCCAGAAAATATCTGATGTCAATAAGTTTAAAAACTGCAGACTCGTTGTTTTCTCCGGACAATAAACCTCTATCTGTGTCATGCCATGTAATTTTTTCTTTGCTCTAACTTTTAAAAACACTAATAATCTTGGTAGAGTTGTGAAAATATACAATTTTTAGAGGGGTTTTTGTTAATAGCATTCAGACTACAGAGTGTTTTTTTGGAGGAAAACATGAATCAGTATTACTTGTGAGTTCATATCTAAAGAGATGCCCATGGTTATTGAAATAGTTTCATTCTCTTGTGGCTTATTTTTACATTATACATAGCTCAGTCTGAACAAGTCCAGTTCCCTTTGGAATATTCTCTTTCTCCAAAGCAGATAGACCTTTAAGAGGTTTGAGGGACTGTAGACTCTTTAGTCTCCTGTTTCCCAGGTTTTTATAATTTTTTAAAGAAAATTTAGAAAATTAAACTTCTTAGGCTTTTCCCACAGTCAAAATAATTTGCTTTATATGCACATAAAATACATATTTTAAAATATTATGACAGCTGACCAAACTGAAATATATTTTTAACCTGTTTCTTTTTAACAAGGTCTGTAAAAACCAGTAAAAATGTAGCTTTAGTATCTACTTGTGTAAACACCCAATAAACACATGATGATACTTTTTCAGCTTGTATAAATTCTGATGCTGCTTGGTCAATGGGCTCTGGCCTGAGGGTAAATATTGCTGAGTATGTTTATAGTCAGAAAGGAAATTACCTGAATGCTCATGTATTCATTTCATACAGCACAGTGTTACCTTCTATAATATGGGTTGTTTGGACTGTTAAGTTTGGGCTTTTTCTAGGTGGGTTTTTTTTTAATAATACAAGTTGCAGCTTCAAAAATAAACATAAAACTTACCTTCATGGAAGAGCAGCAGTCCCTCCACTAAACTGCTTGGGGCAGCTAAATCAACAGGCCTCTCAAAATCTGAATTTTTGGCATTTATGTCTGCCCCAAATTCAAGGAGTAAATTTACAATCTCTGTACTAGAATGCTGAGCAGCAGCATGGAGTGGAGTCTGCAAATGCTTTCCTTTCTGCACGTTGGCACCTGGTGGGCAGATGCACATAAAGAGACATAAGAAGAGATTAATTAAATTTGCCATTGAGTAAGAAAAATGAGGCTAAAAAAACAAACAAAAATCATCACTGGCCTGGAATGCCACAGTGCATTTAACCACTTTATTAATTTTATTGCATAGAACTATAACTAATCACATTATTGTTTTCTTTGGGTTTTGTTTTTTTATCCTAGGTTTTATTACCTAAGTACAACAAGATTAAAAGGTATCAGGTACCAATTTAGTAACATGAGCATCACTGTTGCCTAATCATAAAAAAGCACTTTTCAAGAAAATTTGTACTATATAAAAAAACTACTTTCCTTATTTAAGTCTTTAAAAAAAAATCACTAAACTGAAGTTTTGTATGTTTATTTTTGTAAGTACATCAACTCAATAAAGAATCTTGGACGCCTTAAAATTTTCACATATTGAAGTTGGCAAAGGGTTGAAACAGACATTCATCCCATTCAACCTTTATTTATTAATCTATAAATTAGGTTTAATTTTAGTTAAGATGAGATACACATTCAAGAAAGCTAATAGGGGAAAAAAACCCAAACCATTAATTCTCCCAATCCATGGGTTCTAATTATTAGACTTTTATATTAATAGGTAACTGTTAACATGTCTTAAATTAAAATGGACTCAATTAATTTTCAATAATGCATTGACATTCAAGAAAAAAAATCTGTACAAGACTTAAACTAAACTAGCTAGGTGGAAGAAACTCCCTTAAAGGCAACCTTACAGATGAATCCTTAGGTGCATCTAAAATCCAGCCTTCTTCAGACTTCTTTCTGACCTTGTGAGACCAAAAATTGCCTTCTGTACCAACTTTACTCCCTGAATCAACAATTTTTGCATTTTAAATGTCCATTTGAGTAAAATAAGTTTATAATGTCACAGGTCTAGCAACTGGACCCGAAATCTGAGTAATTCACTGTTTGCAGCAATTTGAGCATGCTTCTGCAGTACCATTCTCTTGCTTATTTCATTGTTTATCTGCCTTTCAACTTCTAATACATTCTCACAAACTGATAAAACATGAAAAAATTTGATTTACATAACTAATTACTTATATTGTCAATTTGCATACCCTTTTCTACTTCAGGGCACCAACAAATGTAGAATATGCCCTTCTGTTACTTTTTTTTTCTGTGTGGGAATATTTCAATCCCAAAATATGCTAATTATACTTTTACTGTTCTTAAACATAAAAAATCATTACATAGGATAATTAATCATCCAAGGAGATGGACTCAATGAGAAACACTTTAGCTGCTTGTGTAAGTTCTAAATATAGTATGCAATCAACTAGAAAAACTATTCTGGTGCAGTGATAGCAAGGCTGAATTATTCATTTAATTATAACATTTTATTTCCTTGTTCTACAGGATGCAAAAGCCCTGTATGTAAATACCTGAAACACAGCAAATTGTCTTTCAGCTATGCCAGCTGTGTCCCTGAACTTGTGCTGAAACAGAGCGAGCCTTCAACATCTCTTACCCATTGATTAAATAAGTAATGTGAAATTTAGGATCAGATGCCTTTAACCTCACCTCTTCCCTCTGCAACTCAGCCTCTATGCCTCGTGAAAAGAACAACCAGAACTTGCTGAAGAATGAAAGCGAGTGGGACCTCATTGCTAAAATAGTTTGACTGAAATCTCAATGATTACTATCTAAATTTTCTCAAGGCTCATTTTTTACCCTTGTTTTTCCTACAGAAAATTAGTATCTATAAAGCTGCAGTATGTGCTGAAAATTTTGAACATTCATTCTTACTGGTCTTGCTTCCTTTTTTCTTCTTATGCTTACTATGGCACCAAAAATACAAGATATAGTAAGTTATAAGAAAACATGAATCAACATAAACTGCAAGCAAGGGTTCCAGTTCAATCGGCTGAGCACAGCCAACTTCAAATGCGAGTACAATATGCTTATTTTACAGACCAGTAATATTTTTATTGAGATCATGACATACCTGCGTAAAGAAGCTTTCGAATACAGTGGATCTGCTGTGAAACACAAGCTACATACAGAGGTGTTCCTAAATGAGGAAGATCTTGATCAACATCTATACCCCAGGATATCAGTACCTCCAGGCATTCACTGTGACCTGTCAGTACAAAGCATGACAGTTTGCTCGACTTCAGTGTCTCATGGACAAAACCACACACATTTCTTAACCCTCTTACTGACACATTGCTCAACTGCTCCATGTTTATTGAGGAGGTGATTTCTTACCTCTGCTGGCTGCTTCATGTGTTGGTGATGGCAGACAGGACTCCCACTGAGCTTTGGCACCATACTGCAACAGGAGCTCAGCACATGCTGCACTGCCTCTCGAACAGGCATTAAATAAAGGTGTCACTCCATCAATCGTTGTAGCATTTACCTAGAAGATATAAAATCTATTTACAAAAAGAATTAAAAGAAAGGTAGATTTTTAAACAGGGAATAGTTAGAAATTGTATAAAATAAATTAAAAAAAAAAAGTACTAGTTAAAATAACAAGTTAACTGACCAGCCCCTGTGAAGCTGTCTTCCTCTTACCATGCTTCTCAGCTGGAATTAGTTTACTATTATTCTTGTTAAACTATGTTGGATAAATACACCTGGAATACTAAACAGCATACATTGACATCTGAGCAGTGAATAACTTTGAAAAGTCATTGCTCTGAGCTTGATTCACTGATACAGAAAATGTACACTTTGTTTACTAACAGCACAAAGGGATCTTCTCTCCACAGCTCTGACAAGAATGAGGATTATTTGCCATTTTCTTCTGTAGTTTTAGTCTCCAGGTTCAAGTGATATTTCACAGGATGGAGACAAAGCTACTGGCATAGGCTCACTGTTTTAATATCAACCTTGCCACCTCACTCTTCAACTGAGTACTTCCAGTGTGAGAGAGTAAGGAGACAAAGAAGGCAACTTCGTGAGGGCTAATACCACTAAAGGAAGGAACACAGGTATGAGGAGAAGGCTCCTTCCAGGACTCTGGCCTATTTTCTTTCATGCAACCCTCACACCCACCAAAACAATTAAAAATACTAAAAATAAACCAAGTGGGAAAATTAATTTTTTCCTTACAGTTTTCTATCTTTAGAATCCTTGTGCTAGCTGAAGTAGGGAGCAATTGGTTTGGAAATACCTATTTTTTTTCTTTTTCTATAATAACACAGACATATTCCACATGCTTCTGAAAACTGAATTTTAAGAACAATAAATATTTCCATTACAAAGATCAGAGACTTGGGAAGCTATGCACTTGAACTCTGGTATCAGCAGACATTGCATTGAAAGTGATCTGTTAAGTCCCCTTTTCAGTTTGGGATAAAAGATAAGACAGCAAAGAGACACTGCTTTTTTCTACTCAGACCAAAGAATTTTAAGAGCACACAGGTGCACTGTGACAGCAGACATTCTGAAGATTAAAAAAACAGTCTTCTGAAAGCCACTCAAAGCAAGAGGAACCCAGTAGAGGAATGCATTCCATATTTTAGAAGAGAAATAGTATCATGATTACTGCTAACAGATTCACTCCAACTCGTGACTGTCTCAATGGCTGCCCATCACTGTCATTTGCTAACATTCAGATGGAAGCTGTAATTACATGAGATTAACACAGCCAATAGGGTGAGACCAGTTACATTAAAATCAAGGAATATATCCTTCTCAGTTAAGCCGAGGGTAGAACTGGACTTCATATAAAAGAAAACAAAACCAAAGACTTACATTTGCTCCTGCTTCAAGGAGGATTCTTGCACATCCTACATGATCTCCCAGGCAGGCTTCATGGAGTGGAGTTACCTGGTCAATTGTTAGTGTGTCTACATTGTACCCCTAAAATAGATGTGAATGGTATTTAAAGATCATAAAAAACCCATTAAGAGTAATTTCCTCACACTACTGTTCAAATGAATAGTTTACAACACTCTAAATAAGCTTAAAATTCAACTTGCAATAAGTCAATCCTCAGTGAGCATTTATTTTTAGTAAGAAACAGGCATAAAATATGTAGACTGTTTAGATGCACAGTGACAGGGCAAAAAGCAACAGACCCAACTAAGAAAATAGCAAGTTCCAAGTAGCTATGTGGGAAAAAAAATTAACTGGGAGAGAGTGAAACTCTGAAACAGATGAGGGAAAGGTTGGTGCATCTCCACTCTTGATGATCTTTAAAACCCCACAAAGACCTGAGTCTAAACTCTCCTGTGATTCTGTCATCCTGTGAATTAAGTCTGAAATATCCAAACCTACGAATTTTTGCAAAGAAAACACTTATTGGATTGATAAAATCACCAAGCCCTCTAAATTTTTGCAGTAGATGTTGTTTGATTCTTAAGAACTAACAATTCTATCTACAGACTTTCATCAAATATATGCTATAGTATAATTTTTCAATATTGAATTAGCTAATAGGACAATATTCTAATATAAAAATTTAGCATTTACAGTGTCTCCTTTTGATATTAGCAATTATTTTTTAAACTACAACAATGCAAAATCCAGAATCTTTCAGTGATTCTTCCTGTTAACTAGTATCTTCCTTCCTGACTGGCTCTATTTACCCACAGGCTTAAAACAGTGAAACTTTGTTGATTTGTCCCATGCAAGAGGGGAAGACTGACATAAATTTAGATACAATTTGGGGGGGCTGTTTAGGGGGTTTTTTTGTGGGTGGAGGAGTTTAAAACATACAGAGGAAATATTTTAAATACTAGCTTATATCTTATTATATGAAAAATTCCTAAATATGTATTGCTCTGAAAAATTCAAGTGAAAAAAACAAAACAAAGCATAATAAATCTGCATTAACAATCTATGCTGAGAAATTAAATAACATTAAAAATGAAAGCAATTGTAAAAACAGGGCCTTCACCTGTGACAATAAAGTCTTTAGAGAAAGAAGACGTCCTTGACTGGCTGCCTCATGCAGAGGTGAGCGATCTGCCCAAGAACCTATACAACAAGAACATTTATTGAATAAGCCATATGAATTAGAAGGGTTTGGAATGCACAGAGCAAAGCAGAAAATATGATGCACAGAATGAAGTCAAATGTTCTATGAAATTAATTTTTCCTCTTTAGAGACTCAAATGATCAGTTTCTAAACAAGAAACTGTAAACCTCTCTAATAAATCATTATGTGGTCCACAGAACAATATACTGAGATATTGATATCATTAATCTGATTTAATAAATTCATTAATTACCATATTCCACTTCTATTTTTGCATTGTTCATTTTTAATACACATAATAAAACTTTGTGGCTGGAATATAGGCATTATTTTAATTTAAACTAGGTGTAAAGCTGCCTGAAGAAGTCACAAAGAAGCTAGTGTATATGAAAAGCAATGTGGAAATCTTTATGTATGGTGAGATTAATTTGAAGCTACTACACAAGTGCAAGGAGAGAAATACAGTGAGAATCAAAGTAAAAGAATTACTATAGTAGAAATAAGATATAAAGTCTACATTCTCATTCCATAAACTATTAGGCCTCAAAATAATTAGATATGTTTACTGTAAAGGTTTGGCCGTTATTTTATTTATTACTCCCAAAAGAGAAAGGTGACAAAAAGTAGTAACCCAACAACAACCCTGCATTCACACACATAACCCTCCATAACTCCCAACCCAGGTTCCAGAGACATCCTGAAGCTCTTGCTGAAGGACCTGCTCTAGAGGACTGCACACTAACAGGTCCCTTCTAGCCAGCCAAGGCTGCAGGCAGAGCTGATACCAACTTATGGCAGGAATTTTGAAAATCCAGTTTTGAGAGGCTGTGCAAGGAAGGAACATCTTCAAAATTATTATGAATTATCAGTATTTATTCCTCTAAGAACAAAATTGCTAGAACTGTAAAATACTAATACAAATCAGTGAGTTATATCAAGCTGCCCAAAATTCCTGAAGAAATGTAGAGAGAATTAGCCTGGAATGATGAACTTGTAACATTGGCAGATGACCCTTCCATATGTACAGGTTTGACTGCCATGGACAGGGAGTGCCTACAGAGCCAGCCACTGCATTTACTGACCACACAGTGAACCTGAAATGGGAAAGCTGTTGCTCAATCCCTGGCAGTCATCAGCCTCAGCTCTAAGATAACTACACCCCAGAAATAGCCCCTCTTTCTGTTTCCATTGGACTCCTTCTGTCCACTAGCCTGTTTCAGAAAGTACACTTTTGTTTATCATAAACAACCTCCTCAAATCACATTAAGAATGATGAAAAGGTTAAGGCTGCTCAACCTGAAAAGAATTTAGGGCCTAGTTAAAAACATATTAAATAGTGAACAATAGGAAATGCAGATAAAACCTCCATTTTCCTACTGGTGTTAGTGAATGAGACTAAAACTTACACAGACATATGACTGGAAAACATAGTGCACTTTGTGACTCAGCACTACTGAATACTACTGAGATCAAAAACTTGGCAAAACAAAAGCAAAGATGATTATTTAAATTATCATAAGACTACATAAAGCTGATCACAGAAGTTTAAAAATATGAGAATAAGGTTTTATAAACTTGATTTTAAAAAAGCAATGAGATTTCTATTATGTCAGAGTATCCCTGTATGTGTGAAGCTCCTTAAACTCTTTCATCTATGGCAGTAGATGGGCTATTGGCAAGATCCAGCTTCCAATATTCTGTCAGAATTATTTGGACTAAACTCTGGTCATCTGTGTGTGCATGTACATACACATGCACACACATTATTCCCTGTACTTTTAATTTCAGGTTAATTTAATTTACTGTTTTGAAATTCTTATTGATAGTCCAAATTAAAAAAAGAAAAAAAGAAACCAAATCAAACAAAAAAAATAAAGCAAAAAACAAAAAAAATTCCACAAAAACAAAACAAACAAATAAACAAAACAAAACCAAAAAAACCCACGACAAACAAAAATAAAACTTAAAAAAACACACACAAAGTGATCGAGATTTTAAGGGTTATTATACATTAAAAAAAACTTAGGCTCAGAAACCTTAAAGTGACCTCATTTTGACAAATCATTGGTATTTTCTTTTCATACCAATAAGCTCAGATAGATTTATTGTACTATGGTTTGGATGTGTGTAATCACTATGAGTATTTCTATCAATGTTTTTCTTCTTGTGCAGTAGTATCTGAATGAGCACTCGAGTTGTTCTAATTCAAATTAATCAGATCCATTCAGTTCTCCTGCTGGCTGTGCAAAAAATTCCTCACATTTAAATCTGTATTTAGAGGTTGCTTTTTGTATTTTGTCCCCCTGTCTATATAGATGAGAATGTCTCTCTCTTGACAGTTTATCCTACTCAATGGAAAGAAAGAAAAAAAATACACTTAACTGATTATATGGAAAATCATCTTATAAAATCATAGGAGTTATCAAGTTTTATGCCCATTAAATACACTTACATTTCAGACATTTTTGTAGCCATATATAAACACAATAAAGATGCAGGTAGCATCTGAAAGCAGTGACATTTCATGATCAAATGATGCCAGATCCTGTTGTTAAGCTCTGGTTTGCACCTAGACCCACTTTATATCCCTATCTTCAGGCAGAGACATTCAGCAGCCAGCTGTTTCTGATAAATCCATAAAATGCAAAATATTTGTATCATCTCTACAAATAAAATCTAAAAACGAAATATTGCATAACTATTTTGTGCCAACCAAGTTTGGAAAAGAAAATTCACATTCCAACTAATTTGTTGATATACATGGTAATTCATCATTAAATACCACAGGGACAAGAATATGTTCAACATAAATATTTACCAAAAAAAAAAAAAAAAAAAATCAAGAGTGTTCTTAAATTCTTTGCCTACAAACTACAATGTCTCTTACTTAGAAGTCACTAGCAAAAATATAAACAGGGATGCTTTCATTCATTGATTGCAACAGCACTATTAGCAAACATGGTCTATTCCAAAATTCATAATGCATTGATTCCCAACTGAACTTGTCTCTGACCATGCTGAATATGAAGTATCTCTATATACAGAAGCCACATTAGTTGTAAGTTCTCTGATGTATAGTTTACCAGAAGGGCAAACTATTACAAAGCATCATTGCTTTGCAAGCATTAACAAGAAGGAATAAATATATTCACTGCATTAACAGGTAAAGTTAAAAAAATTACAAATTATTATACAATACCTAAATCTCCATCTCCCCATGGCACTTCCAGCCAATTGCAATTATAAATCCTACTCATTTCTTTCAATCTGGAAAATAAAAAAAAATTAAAATAATAATAAAACCCCCCCTGCTCTTGCTAGTTGGACCTCTTCTTAAAACACTCCAGCTATGTTTGGAAGATCAGAAGCTCCCTGAAATAGGAACTTTCAGCCTTCAGTAAACACTTTGAATACATGACTGTGTACAAGTTGTCAGTTTCTTATGGTAAAGGACTGCTGCCCTTTTATGTCAATTTTTCACATTTCTTTCTTTAACATAACAACTTCTCAAAGGGCCAGTATCTGTGCATTGGCTTTCCAAGACAGATTAACCGGAATTTCAACACAAGAGAAATTCACAGTGAAATCAAGAGAATCTTGACATGAATAAACTGCAGGACAAACTCCTTTTTTAACCTCATGCAAAGAGGTACAGTTTTGTATCCTCAAAAATTGGTATATAGATTTTAAGGGAAGCATTGCCAAATGTCCCTATGTTATTTTACTACTTACTCATAATATATCAAGAAAACAATAGGAAAGATATTCTGAACATGTTTCAAATGCTGTTTGAGCTGTACCTGAACTGTGATTTTCTCTTAGTAGTTCACTATTCCTTCAATTATGTTCTAAAATATTCTTTGGTTGTTGAATTGGGGCGTTGATAGCTATTCTCAGCAGTGAAAATGTCCAAAAATAGGGATTTGCAATTCTGACTGATTCATATCTAAGTCACTAACATTCTTTTCTTCACAGTGCTCTACAGACTTCACTCCTTTACATCTACCTGCAATGATCTATAAGCCATTCCTGCAATTATAATGATAATAACAAAATACTAAGTAAAAATATTTTCACAAGTCTTTGCCTCCAGTCATGTCATTCCTTTTGTATTTATTTCTAAAAATTTGTGATGTCTCAAAAAAATCCCAAAAAACCAACAAAACAACCACCCCCTACTCAGTATAAAAAGTACATTAAAGGTTAGATTTTCAAAAGGAGGACTGCAATGAATGAAGTTCTTCTCACTGACTTCATTGGGAGAGCATTTATACCAGAACTCAGCACTTTAAAAAATTACTGCTCTATGGCTAAATAGATCTAGCCCCAGTCGTCAGAAGCAGCACTATCATCAAAGCAGAACTGAAAACAGAAGCCTGATACAGCTCATTACTGGGAGATGAGAAACACAGAGCATTTGGAAAGCGCTGTAGCTAATATTTATTTCTGTAAAACCAACAAATACTATGTATTAAGACCAGCAGTGTTAACTTTTATTTCTTAAGATATATCCTGAGTGCTTCAGCTTCTGGCAACTGAAGCAAAAGACAGAATCAATAACTAAAGAAAAAAACTCTGCAACATCAGAGTCCCAAGATCAACAGAATCGCTTCACCCCAGTGGTTGAAAGTGTCTGATATTTTGAATATCTAATTACATTCGAAGAGATTTTTACTGTGGCACTACAAAATTGCTCATTTGTCTAAATCCCTTGTAGGATAAAGAAGCATGTCAGCTACTTAATTGATATTTGATGTTGAAAACTATTGAAAAAACCTTTCAATTAAGGATTTAAACTTTAAGAAATACATCTGTGATGCTTAACTACCATGATTAGACATGACCAGAAAAACAGAAGCCACTTTTTTTTTTTAATAAGTTTAAACAGTCAACACTGAAGAATTCCAAGAGAATCAGAATTTAGGCTAGAGGTTATTAAAATACGTCTGAAAAAGAAGATGTAGTTCAAGTGGCATTTACATGTCATTTCAATATTTCAAATACTCTGAAAATTCTCTAACTATATAACTAAATGTAGACATATGTGTGTGTGTATATATGTATATATAAATGCATACAAACAATGAAAACTTGATTGGTTCCAACCAGTATACTTTCCAATGTTTACCATAACGTAGACTTTCACAATCTGGGGGCTTCGTTCCAAGTGCAAATGCTAACAATTTCCTATTCCTAAAAACCATACAAAGCAAATTGTCTTCCCCACACAGTTCTGTCTCTAATGCAGCTGCACCACATGACTAGACATTAGCTTTGCCATCACAGTGTTGCATTCAGTGAATGAGTTCAAATTTTATTCTATCACCATATCTAGCAGAATCTCTTTATGACATGTAATCCAAACTAAAAATTCACTATAACATTGTTAATTTTTTACTGCCTTTTTCATGGTATTGTCCCAATAACAAAAGAATACTTCAACTCCCCTGCTGAACCTGTATCAGAACATCATCCATTCATACTATTTTAAAACTAAGGAACCAAAAGACAGTTTTGATGCTTGAATTATAAAAGCGTTTTAACAGCTTATTTTCTGAGTTCTTAAACATTAGAGTGCACACTAAAAGCACAGTTTAATTATGGTTATGAGAGCTCTGAGCTTCTGAAATTTCAGCTTTAGATAATAACAACCATGATCAACCAAAAAACTTTTACATTAGATGATTGGTCTTTAAACACATAGCTGCCAAAGCAAAGACAAGAATGGAATTTACTTTTAGGGACATTAAAGCGTTAACCCCTCTCCCTACCATTTGCTGCATGCCTTTTAACCTTTGCAACAAACAGAAAAACACAGGGTATGCTTTTTTCTAAGTCTAAATCTAATGCATTCTCAGAACATCATTCACGTTGCACAGCTAAGGAGGCTGGGGTTTTGTGGAAGAGCACAGCATGTGACCGTGCTGTCAAATACTGGGGTATAATGCCCTGAGTGGTCAAATCAGTGTGGCACATTTTGAGTGTTTGGCATTTCACTTTAGCACTGCACTTTTCACACAGAAACACGAGCCACTTGAACTCTATAAAAAAGCCTAGAATAACACAACAGCGATTTCCAAGCACAGCTTGCTTGGTTCCCAGCAGAAGCAGCATTATGCTGTGTGAAGATGACAATGACAATGGTAGGAGCAGCAGCAGTCCTGCTGGCTCTGCACTTGGCCTTGCACATATGGGAAGGAGTGTGTCAGGCCCTTTTTGTGTCACATGAAAGCACAGCCACAGCTCCACGTCCATTGCTCATGCACAGGTTGTTTTTTCCATCTTCTTGAGGCACCAACAACTGTCTGGATATTGCAAAGTCTGTGTGCCCTAGCTAGAATGCCAAGATGTAAAATCACATAAATCTCCAAATTCAGTCATCTATTAGATCCACATCAGATTTGACTCGAGTAGGAGGAGCAGCTGATAATATTCCTTGGCTGTTACTATTTGCTTGGACAAGTCACTAAAACAAAGTAAGGGTTTCTCAGTCCTCATCCCAAATAGAAGGTGACAGAAAAGGCATATTAGACATTCTGAGCTGAGTTCAGACTATAAAGACTTAAGTCTGGAATAATTTTGCTCCTCAAACACAGTCTCAGTCTTAATCCAGAGTACAAACAATTTTTCCCAAACTGTGCTGAGAGTTCACTGCATTTTCCCAGACTGCCAGAGAGTGAATTCAGCACAGAGCTTAATCCCAAATCTTATAAACAGCAAACAACTGTGCAGCAAAGCTGGGTCCAGTGTGTGATTTTTGTCACATCCATGAGATTTTGGAATTGTGGCCCCTCAAGCCAGTAGGCTGAAGGCCTTTTCCCATTTTGACTCTATCCTTTCACCCTTCTATCCAATCTTACGATATATTCCAGCCTCTGCATCACTTTCAGTCCATTTTCCAATCTGCCTGTTTAATTACAGACTGCAATGCAGCATGACTTTCTCTTCCTGTGCTCTGCAAGGCTGCCTGCAGAGCCAAGTCAGATTTGGATACCTCCATGGATGAAATAGAGAGGAAGGAAAAAAGGCATCCTTCAGACTTGACAAAATATATATTCATTATTCAAGTGAACTGCAACAATCAGAAGCCTTAAGTGCAACAGAAGTCTCTCAGTACTAGTCTATCAATAAATGTATATTCCAGTATGGCAATCACCAAGAGGCTCTAAGTAGCTAGGCCCCATTAAGATGGATCATTCAGAAAATTTTAGTTTCCATATTTTACTTAGATTATGAAAATTTCAAAAATAGACCAATTGTGGCTATGTAAGAGTAGCAAGAGAACCTAACCTTCAACCATATAATGGAGTGCTAGTACTAACACTGATAAACTTTTGTGAAATTTCTTTTTAGCTGAGGGATACTGTCCGAGTTTTTTGGAAACCACTGACCTAACAAGCCAAAATGGCCATAAATAAAATTTTCTTTAGGTCAGGAAATCTTAGCCCAAACAGTGAAAAACATGAGGGCAAAGGATGCTCTGCGTATTAAAACCAATGAATAAATGTAACCATACAGTATCATTGCATTCAAATGGTTACTTGGAAGATAAGGAAACTGGTTCTTAAATTCTTGAATATTGCTTAGTTCTAAAACTGCAATAATGGAAATCATCGAGGTATTTTAAGAATAACTCTGGTTTCTATAACATATAGCTATATTTTACATGGTAGATTCATAGTTCCTTTATGCACAACATATGAACTCACTCCTGTCTACTCCTTTCATTGACTATTTTAACATTTCCAGTTTTTAATTTTATATCATATTATCATGAATTTCAAGTCTGACTTCCTTAATTTCTTTTTTGTTTCACTCTAAACCTTATGATATCATCAACATCAAATGGAATTATGATCAGTCTTTCTGATCTCTTAAGACCCTTGCAATTATTCAAAACTCCCTTTCACACACTTGGACTATGAAAGAAATATACAGGAAAACATGGCACAGGCAATAGGAGTCCTAAACACTTCTAACAGAGTTCATTTCTCATTGCTGAAAATGTCAGTGTTCAGCAACTTAAATACCTCCTAAGTACTTCTCTATGCCAAGCCTTATAATTATGTATCTGTCTTTAGTATCTTAGTACAGGACAATAATTCTGTCACCTGTGTTCCTCTGTTGCCTCCTATTTCAGCTATCTATAGACTCCTCACACATAAAGTTATATGTAAAGTTTACTCCTCCCCCTCCTTTCATCCCCTGGTTCCCCATAGTAAATAATTAACCTTCAGTATCCAGTTACCTTGTGACAGGACAGCAAAAGTCAGGGTAAGTCAAGCCTTAAACACTTGCATAAAACAAATAGGGCAGATAAACAAGAAATGGTATTTTAGATCAGCTGATAAAAGCGCAGAAAGATCGAAAATAGCCTCAGTACCCTTGTGTTAACCCATGCAAGACAATAAAGTGCCACTAACACAAGCATGCATTTACATTACAGCTAGGAAAAAAACCCAAAAATCAGTTTTATAGCTAGACCAACATAAACTGGGTCAGCTCAGCATATTTCAGTACCCGGTTTCTGCAATGGCTGCTGTACTAACCTTGGCTGGTCAGAATACCCCAGCTAGCTTTCCGTTTTGCAGGACACTCCCCTACACTTTCTAGGCGTCTTTTGGGGAGATTCTGGCTCCTCTGAACAGCAGTGTTTGTTGTCATGATTTGTTTCTCGAGGAAAGCCTGTCTGTCATTGGTGCAGGTACTCTGGTCTGACGAACATCCACAAATGATTTCTACTACCTTTTTGTCGCTTTTTCACAAAGGATCTTGCTGTACTTACTGTAGAATGGCTACAACACTGAAATCCATTCAGTAACATTTACTAGCTTGGACTAGTGACTACAGAGTGGGGGAAGGGAAGGACTGCTCCAGCATTTTCTATTTTTAAAACAGAGAAAGAATCAGCTTAGCTACAGCATGAGTCTTAACTATTTACACGATTTAAATGGAAAGAAGGTGTTAATTTTTAATCATTTAACACAAAAAAGAAACAGATTTTTAAAACATAAGAATTCAAATATTTTGCTGCTTGAATACTAAGCAGCTTAAAACAGAAAACCAAAATTATTTTATCAGAATGGAAATTTTTTTAGTAATAGTAACAACAATTATTACTGGATCAGGTTTTACTCATATGTAATGTGCAGCTAAGATTGATTTTAGAACTCAGGAGAATCCATGAAACTATGAAACAATCCTGGTTTATTGTGGTTTGTTTCTTGTTTGTTTTTAAATAGGGGGCAAGTTATCCTACAAATGTAAACAGAAACTAAGTCCTGAATAAAAGTATGTTTTGACTAAAAAAAAAATTATTTCCAAAGTCTGATCCTGTTATGAAAGTAAGGCTGTAGTCTTGTCAGAAGAAGCACAGATCAATATTTTTTAAAAATAGTAATGAAACCAACCAAAGAGTGCTAAAATTCCTAGTTCATTACTATGCATCAGGCTGATACTATACAACAGAAATCTGCAGAGAGAAGCAATCCATGACAAAATTCCATCATTGTTCAAGACAGTGATTTCTCTGTAATGATAACATGCTAAAATTTCACCTTTACCTCCCTGGCATTTCCTTGCAGTATTTCCTCATTATGGTCTTCTACAGATATATAAACTAGCCACTTGTAAATTTTTAACAAGTAAAGTTCACTAATACTATTCTTTTAAGGTACCAGACAAAACTTAATCTCTAAAATTCTGAAATAATGCTCGAATATTTAATGAAATTTTCTGTATCCCTCTCGGTTTTCTTTAGGAGAAAATCAGAGGCAAGATTATAGTTAGATAGGGTGAGAGGAAGAAGAAAAAGCAGCTGCAAATTTTACTTTGAAATTACAGCACATGAGAACTGTCTTACTTGGAATAGTGCTGCACCCTTTACAGAACAGAAGCAGGTGGGCTACTGCTCTTCTCACAAGACAGAACAAACCAGCACTCTCACAGACATTAGGCTGCTTTCAGACAAGTGTTTTCCTCAGGTTTTATCTGGCTGAATGAATCAGAAATCTCCCAGACTGAAATAAACACTTCAACATACCCAGCAATCAGACTCTAAATGTAAATCTGAAACAGAGCTTTCACAAAAGGGAAAATGATAAATGGGACGTTATATCAGTTTTATACTAGAATTATGTGTTTCTTTGTAGTGCTTTCTTCCAAGTAAATAAATACTGGAAGAGGAATTAACAGGAAAGCAAACTAGGGATGTGTACATATGTGCCTGTGCAGGAAGATACCAGCATTATTCTCCTGTGAGAAAAAAACACTGATGGGTTTTGTACTTGCTATGGCTCTGAGGCTCATCTCAGTTTTAAATTTCAATTTGGAATGGAATTCCAGGACTCTCGGGAGAAGGTGGTGAGGATCAGGATCAAGCAAAGCATCTGGGACTGCAAAGCAGGAATTGACAGTGGTCTGGCAAGAAAAAAATCTACATTTTTTTGTAGGAGTTTTGTGGGTGAGACTGTCAGCTGAGAATGAATCCGTGTCTTTCTACAGGAGTGGTATAAACCTGGAATTACTTCATACAAATGCTTTCCACATTTATTCCAGCCTCTGTTCTCTCTCAGCAGTCTGAGAGGGGTGACTGGCAGGAGCAAGGAAACCAGCAGGTACACAGACAGCTGCCATGGCTTCAAAGAGGCAGAGCCCCACAGGAGTCAGCATCACCTGCTCTCTTGTGCAGACAGCTGCACAGGAAGCAATGAGCTGCCAATGCACTTAGACCACCCCCAGAACCCTCCACCTTCAAAGCATGCCTTATAGGAAAAGTATCTCTATTACACAGGGATATTCCATAGATGCTTTGGGTAATTCACTGAGTTACTTTGAATACTCTGGGAGACATTAAAAAAAAGCATTTCTGTGCTTTAAAGAAGGCAAAGCTTATCCAGTTAAGGACTCTAGAAGGAAGTTTTAACTAAATTCTGCTAGGCCCAACCATTCAACCTCCAGGCAAAAACCATTAGAAAGTCTTATTAAAACAGTTTACAAATACAAGATTTTTTTAAAAAAAAAAGCTAAAACGCATAAAAAATCATCTGAAATTATGTTAAAAATATACTAGAGATGAGGAAATGAACATGGTTAAAACCATGGAGTAAGGCTGAAGACTGTGCTGTTTTGCTTCCATCTCTGACACGGAATTGCTGCGTGATGTTTCTCATGTCAACTGTCTGTGCCCTGGACTACATTAGCTACAGAATAAAAATCAGTATCCTTCAACTTCATTAGGTAATAAAACTATTAACATTCAAAATTACAAAAATACTTAGGCTTAGTCCTGAGATTCTGTTCTTCAGATTTTTCTCTATAGAAGACATTCAAACACTTCCAAAACCTGCCAGAAAACCTTTAACAGAAGTCTAAGTAGGTGTCCAAGCTTTTAAAAAATATAGTTGACCATTATTCTTCCTGACTTGGAAAACAAGCAATTAGCATTTAGATTACAGACACTCATGGAAGCAATGCAGTTACCTTCAAAAAGCAGCCAGGGGAAGAGGCAGATGCTACAATCTGAGAGTAAGGATGGGTTTGGAATTCTGACCTAATTTAGCATACAAGCTTTAAACAAGCACTATGTTATGTTTCATTAATAATTAGTTCTGTTCAAATTTATAACCCAAAGGAAGTAGTGTTAAAGGAAACTTTAAAAATCTTTTTATTCCAGATTTTTGTAAAAGGAAATGTCAGGAAAGTTTCAAGATTTCCATGTCTGCACATAGTTCTGAGTTTAAAGGGGCAGCAGTTCTTAACAGGTGGGAATGAAAAGAGAAGTAAATTTTTTTCCTCCCTTTCAGCAGGGAACTCACTCTATTTTCAAGACTATTTTTAAGGCAATAGAGATGCAACTGTGGTAACACACCAAAAAAGTGTTAATAAAACCAACAATACCCAAAATCTCCTTGATCTTTCAACACATGATGGCAGTCGAATGCATTACAGTCCAAATTTCTATAACAATAATTTATCTTAGGAAAAATTGCACAAAATTGCACCATTTTCAAATGTCACAGATCAGTATTTTGTGTGCAACCATCTCAAACCAGCAAACTGATGAGCCTCGTTGCTTCCCAAACTGTTCCATACTTTCAGGTTACTCTGCTTTCATGGCCAGGCTTATTATGGGGTCACAGTGACTGCATGGAACCTGCCACACTAAATTCTGGAACAGGACTAGAAACTGACTCTTCCTGCTCATGTGATCCACACCCTGCAACCATGAAGCTGAAATGACAGACAGGATCCCTGTGGCTCAGTGCCAGTACCCCAGAAGTGACCTGTCATTTGACATTGTCAAAAATGAACCAGAGGAAATCTTGAACATTCTTCCCTGTAGGAGAAGCCAAGATGAAGCAAATTTTAGGAAGGATTGAGGAACTCTGGTTACTGACAAAAACAGCATCCTACAAGGCCACAGTGTTACATTCTGCAGTGCCAGCTCAACGCCACAGAACATAAATGCACCAGAAAAGTACAGGGATAAAGCTCTAGGGGCAGGAACAACTTTACATTTGTTTATTAAATAGATTCTTGCATCAAGCCCTACTTCATGGCAAGTATGATGGTGATATAAGTCATTAACAGGCAACCAGAAGCTTAGGCCTTATCCAGGTCAGCAACCAGTCCTCTTGACAAATACCAACAGATAGGTAGATAATGCTTTAATGGTCACTACTTGGTTAAGCATAAAACAACATTTCTTTACACCATTATAAGCACTAAAAAAGTCTATTACATACTCTTAATACAATCTCATCACTGTCTCTTAGCTGGAAATCCAAATCAGCAGCAGAGTAGTAGTAGCAGTAGTAATAGATGATGATGGTGTTAGCAACAGCATGGCTGGCTGGCTAGTAATTTTCTACCTCCTCTCCTGAGATTTCTACAGTTGTTACACCTTGTGTCCTTGGATGCTGGGGATCATAACTGAAGGTTATTTAAACTTCTGATATGACAAAGGCTTCATCTCAGGCCTACCAGAAGTCAAATACAGAACAATGACACATTTATTACATTTCTTGGCTGGTTTGCAATGTGTACCTGTCAGACTCTTCATGCAGACAAGGCAGCAGAGACACAGAATACTTGCTGATATGTAAACTAAACTAAATCACAGAAGTCAGGGGGCAGAACCTAAGCAAATCAGTTAGCAAGCAGGCCTGAGCTTAAGATTCTGACAGAAAGACAGACACAGGCATGAAACCAGGAGCCAGCACAGGAGTGGAAAAGGGCACCTCGGAGAGAATCTTCAGTCAATTACACTGAAAGAGCAGCCATAAAGAGAGAGAGCATATCTATTGCCAGAAAGACTCCAGACATGGCAGAGAGTAACATCCAGTAGTGCAACAGATGCAGCATGCCACAAAGGATTTATGGCCAACCAGCCAGCATTGCTGCAGTCATGAGCAGAGCTCAGCACTTAGGCACGCTATGCAATTCCCCCCAAGCCATCCTCATCTAACTGGCACAAGTTCACTCGCTGTTTGCCTGCATTGCAAGTGTTTGAGAACATTCCCTACAAGAGAGGAATGTGAATAGCAAAACCCTGGCCATAAGCATCCAAGGGCTGAAGGAAGGAACACCACCTTTAGGGAGCCATGCTATTTTGGTCTTCCCCTGTTGCCTTATGCCCCACCAATGCAAGAAAGACCAGTGCAGATGGTACAACTGAGCTTGCCCGAAGCCAATACTGCAGTTTTCTGCATATTTTCTTTAACACCAGTTCTCTTTAAAGCCTTGCAGATTGCTCCAGGACTGCCTTTCAGTCTTATTGCTATGCCCCTTTAAAACCCCAGGTTTAAGCTACATCAGACTTCTTAATGTTAGTTTTGTACTTATATTATTTCATAAGCTTACTATTCATTTCACACAGAAAAATACAGAAATTAATTGATGAATTGATGTGAGTTTAGAGTGTACACTCCAAGCAAACAGATGGGACCTAGGCTGGTGACAAGGCAAAGTCCATATTCATAAAAAAATACATTTCAAGGAGGCACACCTGAATGAAACCAAAAAATGCAGTTGGTCGACCCCAAGGAAGTCCTGACATACACAGAAGAGTAAAAAAAACCCACAAACAAATCCACATGACAGGCTGTATCAGTTTCTTTCAGGGAGGCAAGCATACAAATAGGCTCTAGCATATATATTCACAAAAAGTTTCTGCGGCTTCAGAAATTTTCTTTAAGATGAGTAACGTAAAAAATGAAAAATTTGAATTAAAAGTAATGTGCTTGCCAACAGATGTTCTTGCTTTTTGTTGCTGCGAATAAGTAAGGGCTCTGGCCATGCCGATTTAGTTGCATCATATAACTCTGAGCAAAACCTCTTTAAGTTAGAATATGTTCTTCAAAAAAGAATGTTCTGGTATTTGTCTAATATGTGGTGCCATTTTCTTCCTTCAAAGAATGTGTCTTATTTGCTTTTTCTTGAAGTATGACTCTTTGGCAGTCATTTGTCATACTAGGCAAAGTTATTTGGCATACAAGAGAAAGTGATGAGCTCCATCAAAAAAGCCCCCCCTTCTAAACTTTCAAAAAAGAATATTCACACTATCTTAAGCATTTTTATACCATTAGTGTACGTGCTTCAAATGAAAAACAAATGCTAAATGTGGTGCCTTACACCAAGTGGTATGGTGAATAGGTATGCCCTACAATATTCCTATCATTGCTGAATGAATCTCTATTGTATCCAGGAAGCTAAGAGAGGTCTTGTATGGCTTTTATTAATAGAACTGTGATCTCTGTGGAATGCAAGTTGAGAAAATGCCTCATGCCTATCTTCCCTACCTAACAACTGTTGCTGAGTGGCATTATCAATTGCAACTTGTTAGGATAAAATAAATATGAAAACTTTGCTCTAATCATTCACTACAAGCCTTCCAAACAGTAGATCTCTGATAGTGAAATACAGCATTATTGCCTATTTATGAGCTGCATTTTAAGGACAAGTATCTTGGGACTACCCAAGTAGTTCTCAGTGTACAAGAAAAAAAGGAAACAGAAAACTTCACAGTATTTAGCAGTCTCTGGATGGAGACTCCAGTAGACTGAACTACCACAATCCTGTCAATGGCTTAATTTAGCCTAACTAGTGTACTGAGCTTTCCTACCATGCCTGACCAAGGCAGATATAGCAAAGATGGGTAGCTCAAAAGTTGCTATGGTTATTCAAGAGTAGACTTTTTTAAAGTTAGAAGAAATCAGGGCATATTCAGCTCTCCTGTTCTGAAAAAACAGTATGTATTTTAAGACGCATACTATAAACACAATTTCTGCTTTCAAATAACTTTAACTTATACACTTAGGGATAAAGTGAAATTATATACAACTTTTTGTGAAGAGAGGTGACATCATTAAAAACCAGGATATTTAAGACAAATCATTTTACATTCTCAGAGCTACTTAGCTTATTTATCAGACCCCAGGTATGTATATATGTACATGACTAGATGTTTGTTGTTTATGCTACATTAACCTCTGCAATTTTTTTTTTCATAAGAAGGCTACTCTCTATCACTTTCTGCTTGTAGCTAAATACGTTTTTACAACTACTGAGTATCAGGTTTATTTTTGATAAAATAGACACCTTCTGCCTTATAAAAAGTTTATGACTGGGAACTGTGCCTTCTTCTATAAAGTTATCTGTAGTAACAAATATAGGGTCTTTCATACAAACCAAGATATTACCAGTATTTCTTGGCAGAGTTTATATCTTACAGACTCAAAACACTGATACTTGATTAATTCTTTAGATTTGATACACAAACTTTGAAATCACCTCATACCACAGCACTATTACCTCATCCCAAAGCAACTAAACTATAAAACTCCACTGAACCTCCAACCCAGTGCTCCTATACACACTTTCATGATATGACCAGTTATTTGGTATAGTAGGAAGAATCTAAAAGCTGCTTTTGACTCTCCAGTGTTCATCCAGCAACAGCTGTACAAAAGGCTGAGTTATTAACTCTTCATAGATCTGGAAATACCATGACAGAAGAAATGTTACTGTGCAGATCACTGTCATTACACATAGTTTGCTAAGGAGCTAAATATACCCAAAGCTAATTTTCAAATTAGTTAATTCTTGTTTATCAATTTGTAGGGCACAGAATTTTAAAATGGAACAAACATATACTTGCTATGACTTTATGAATTAAGAAAGAAATTAATAAAATGTTGACTTTTGCAAAGTTTCAAATGCAATGAATGTGTAAATGCTCATTTTAACACAATAGGTAAAGAAACACTAGGCACCATAACATATTTCCAACACAGTTCTGGTCCCTGACTGCAAAGCATTTGGCTCCAAACAACTAATCAGTCACTTTCAAATCAATGGGGCAAGCGTATATGAGTAAGTGTTTACAAAATTAGTGCCAAAGTTAAAAATAACAAAGCAAACAGCACCTTTATAATAGAATGGATCCCTTTTTAATTTAATTTTTTTATGGCACTAATACCACTGACTTCAGTCTGAAAAAAAAGAATTCAACTCTAATAACTTATTAGGACACAAGTCTTCAATTCACTTTAAGCAAACGTAAGAGACTGCAGAGTTCTGCAGAAAGCATTTAGTGCTATTCAGGCTTTTAATGTTGTGAATGATAGAATAATGTATTTATATTTATGCAAGCAGTAGATGACACTAAACTGTAGATGCTACAACTGCTCAGATGGAAACAATTTAAAACAGACAAGTAAAACGGAGAAATTGTCTGATACCAAGACAGAATGAAATCAGCTGAAGTCCAGTACGAAGTACTATACTTAGAGAGGAAAAAGCAAACATGCTATACAGTGACTTTGTCTTAACATGTGGTTTACAGGCTACAGACTCTATCCATTATACTTTACTGCTGAGGGGGCAGCATCATTCCAGGAGGTATTACATGGGGTGCCATATACATGGCACATGACATAAGTGTTCCACTTGTATACAACTAATAGCTCCCCCAGCTACACTCGTAAAGTCTCAGCTGGAGCACTCTGTTTAACATGGGAAATTAGACATCAGTAAAGATGTCTGTAAACTATATATGAACTGGCACAAGTCCAAGGGAGAGCAACTGCAGTAACTCCAGGTGCTAGAAAATAAGACTTAAAAGGACACACTAAGTTAAATACTTTTTACTTTATCCTAGAAAAGGATAAAACAGCTGAAGTAGGAAAATGCATGATAATAGTCCTTAAATTGATTACTTCTCATACACAGAGAGAAACAATCATATTTAATGTATTTAGTTTGCAGAAATAAAGATTTAGGTCAGTCTTGGGGAAGTGGGAAGCAGTATAGTGATGAGAATAGAAAAACTGCAATTGGTTGCATAAGAATGCTGCAGAAATCACTATTACTAAGCATTTTAAAAACAGGTTAGCCAAACATTTGCCAGGTAACTCATGTATATTTGATCCTAGAGCATTCAATTTACCTCTGAAGGAACCTTTCAGCTATTTCCATATTTCATCATTTCCATAAACAATTTAATGTGACTTTTAATTAGTAGAGCTTTTACATGCACATTTTTTGGTCTTAGCTGATGCTGAACAATGATGTAGTTCCTTTATTCCAATGCTGCATAAACAGTGTAATAATTTCTAATTTATTACTGTGACATTATCCAGCCATTCATATACACTTGAGATCCAGAGGATAGATGGAGTGTAGATTGCTGACCATTGAAACTGAAAATATTGCTGAAATATTAAGGAACAAAGTATGACCCGTTTCACTACTAACATTCAGCAACAAGACCACACAAAGCAGATGACACAGGCCAAGCTGTCTCCTTATATTTAATAGAGAAAAATGACAAAACAAAGCAAGTCAGCCTTGAAATGTATGATCCCTGGGTCTCAATTCCTGAACTGACCTCTATACCTGCAGTTTGACAAAAGGAGCTCCATTAAAAGACAACTGCTTTGTACCTGAAACACCCTCAATTGCACAGACTTCATAAAATAAAGACTAATTTTAACTCAAGCGGTTGATTTAGAAAGTATGAAATAATGCCTGTGCCTAGTAGCACATTATTTCCAAAGGTTCTTTTTTCTTCAAAATTATACCACTTTGTCCTAGCCAAGCCATGATAACAGCAATAAGTAATTTTCTGTTATTAAAAGCAAACCTAAAATACCAGTGCTAACAGAATTTTGAGAGCATGTAATCAGGTTAAAACTAGAAAATTAAAAGAAACATTTCCTCTAATTTGAATTACTCATTGAAACACTATAAACTTTGATTAGCTAATGATAGATGCTAGGCTAATTATCAATTTTGGTGGTTCTCCGTGTTGTTTTTTTCTGCCAAGGTTCTTCTGCTACTTGAGAAAAAACAAAGAATGAATCACTGATTAGGAGGATACTCAGTATTTTATTTTACAATGTAATGTTTCAAGCTGTTTCATGCTTCATGTTACCCACTGTACATCTTTTAGATATCACTTTTAACAGGATATTTTGTTACATGTATTATATAAAGTCTACTGAGGCATTCCTGTGTTTCACCAACACCAACAAATCAAATCCCACAACACAGTTGTGAGTTCAGACACTAGGATGCCTCCTTCCACAGACATAGAACTAAAGTATAGTAAAGATAAGATAAAATAATAATTTTGAGGTGAAATACTTGCATCCCAAAGAGCAAGGATTGCTGCTGTTAGTCACAACAAATGGATGAATAGCAGATTATGTAACACTAGCTGAACATGTGCTTACAACTGTTACAAATCCAGAAACCACCACTGCAAGCTGGACAGTGAAAAATGAAGGCACACTGATGCTGAACTGTAAAAAGTACAATTTAAACACAAAATAGTTGCATTAACTATTTTATTTTAATAATACAAGCAGAAAAGTAGAAAATCTACCATATGTTTGATCCTTCAAATCAATAAAAACTTCTGCTGCCTGACCAAAACAGTAACCTGAAGGAGTGATAGATTTTCACCTTTTGCATTGGCCAGCTACTAGAATGCTTAATAATATATTTATTTAGGGATAATAGATGAGACTTTTGACAAATGAATTACAGATTCCTGGGTTCAGCAACAGGTAACACCATAGACACTATTTTACTCTCCAGCTTGATGCACGTTATTCCTTTTCCTCCAGTTCCTCCCAAGTCTCTTCCCTTCTGTGCCCAGCTCATGTGTCAGTCTTCCCATAAGGAGCTGCCTTAGAGCTAGCCAGGAGCTCCTGGCAAAAAATTCTTGATTTCAAGTAAGGCCTTTCCCATTCTCTGCAAGTATTCCTGTCTCTGCTCTTGCTATTCTACCGTAGTGAATATATACATATATACCCACATGCTCCCACACATACATATCTGCACATACACTCACATACAAATACACACATGCACAGTAGTTCAAATGGTGTCAATTAACAGGCTCAGATGTAAAAACCCTGGGTTTCAGAGCTCATGCAGAAAACACAATGTATAAATCCATCTCAAGTAAATCTTCTGCAAAGTAAGCTAATTCCTGCTTTAGGATTTAAGCCTTTATTTCTGGATTGCAAATTTTAACACGCGCACACAAAATGTCTAGCTTTAGTCCCAACACTGA
Source organism: Sturnus vulgaris (assembly GCF_052056855.1). Classification (NCBI taxonomy): domain Eukaryota; kingdom Metazoa; phylum Chordata; class Aves; order Passeriformes; family Sturnidae; genus Sturnus; species Sturnus vulgaris. The sequence continues at coordinate 34,958,324 of NC_142246.1, read as the reverse complement.
AAACTGAAAAAATATTTTTTTGAGTTTGAAACTGTTTCTGGCTGATTTGTATAGTTTCTCCCTTTACAACTGACTTGGGCTATGTCTTCACATTTGTGGTACCTAGGGATGAGGAGTAAAGACAGTAAGTGGCAAGACAAGGCTCCCTGTTCATTGGCTAACTCAGCTTGGTGCCATCCCAGAATGCAAGGAACAACAACAAAGACAAGTGGGGCAGCAGGGATCCCAAGCTGAGCAAAATCAGGGCTCAGGCATGTACCAGCATGCCACAATTTAGAACTGTTCTGTAACGCCAAAGAAGAACTGAATGAAAATGGTACCTCACTACAGGTGAGCTTGGGGCAACAGCTCTGCTAAAGTTCTACTTACACGAACAGGAAAAGGAATTTTCACAAGAGCTTTCAACCCAGTAAAATTGGAAGGGTTTCCACACACATGCCCAAAAGCTGGCCTTTTTAAGTTTCACTGAGATTCCTGATATGTGCCAAGAGACAATTTATTCAAAGTGCATGAGGACAACATCTTCTCAAAAAAATTACTATAAGAAAATTTTACCTAAATCAAGATATAATTTTCAGAAATATTTGGACTAGTTTCACGAGTGGTGCAAAATAATCATATGCCAAACATGGAAAACTTCAACTATGCATGGTAAGCTGGGGAACATTAGGAGCAATTGGGAAAATAGTCCCAGATTGGAAAGTATTTCAGCAATCTTATTTATATAGAGCCATCTTAAATATAGGCCTCCCTCCTAACAGAAAACTGGCTGTGAAATTTCAGTTTTATTCTGAACTTAATATTAATCTAAAGAAAAGAAAAATAATAATAAAAAAAAAAGCTCACATGATCTAACAACACTCCTAGAGATAATTTTTATTATACAAAACACAGCAACAACTACAGAAAAAACCCAACACTCACACATATAATTTGAAAAACTGAATGTAAATGAGGCTAGCAGATAAATAATTACATGAACAACAAAATCCCCAAACAGTAGTGATAACAGAGTATGTACAAATATACCTTGTCCTTGAGGAACTCCATAAAATTCAGCAGCTATCCTTGCTGCTTCCTTACGGTTTCCTTTCACAATGTAGAAATGACTAAGTATAGCAAGGCTGATCTTCACAAAAAGTTTAAAACAAAAAAGTGAAAGTATAGTAAAGTAGACATTGGATAACTGCTGTGCAAAAGGGCGACTTTCTTCTATGACAGTCATTGCTGCAGCAAAATCTCTGTCAGTGTTTGGGTCAGGCTCTCAAATGTGTTGATAAGATCATATGGCTCTGGCCATGCACTCTTGGGAACAACTGGTCCCGAGGAAAGAAAATATCATCTGGTCATGATGCCTGCTGCTCAAAATATGACGATTATTTATACTGTACATAGTACTGAGTTCAGTACCGCTCTCGCTAGCCCAGTGGTATTCACGTGGGACAGCAGGTTCCAGGATCCTGGATTGTACTTGTTCCACTTAAAAGGTCTGTTGCATTCCAAATTCTGCATTTCTAATTTATTTATTTACATGTTTAAAATACATTTGCAGAAGTATTATTATAAGCCCCTGGAATTCATGTACTAAACCACATAACCCAGATAATCTGTTTTTGCTAAAATATGTTCTCCTCCTGCTTAAGTACAACAGCTCTTTTCTGATATTTCATTTTATGTCAGACTAATATCTTTCCTTAAAAAACTAGAATCATATCAGTAAATAATTGACATAAACATTAATAAATAAACAGAGATTTAATATATGTCAGTTTTGGCAGTCTCTCATTATTTTGCTCAGGCTGAATGAAAGTATCTAGTATACAAAGATTTTAGCACTATACAAAAAACAGTATCAAGGCAGGTGATACGAATCAAACATCTAGATATTTTTATGCATAAGACCTGGAGCATCTAAAATTAAATTAATTAAAATGCAATGGTAAATATACAACATGGAAAATTTCTAATAGTTTTGATATGTATTTCATTGTGCTGCATCATATTATTTTAAACCTATGACATGACAGGCTTTATTTGTTGGCCAGTTTTAGACAGAAGAATCTAAATTCCTCCGATTTTTTAAGAATGAATTTGCTTTTATACCATAAAGCTATTACTCAGAGTCATCAGCAGTCACTCACAAGTTGTTCCATTAGTGTAATTGCTCAGTAAATTGCTGAGTTGCAAGATGATTCAAACTGAGGAGCTGCACGACAGAAACAGATTTCTAAGTGAACTATAATCCTAAAGAACAGAACCATGGCAGCACAAGAAAGAGTCCTGCTCTAAACTTTTATATTTCCTTCTAAATTAAAAATCAGTTTCTTGAATTATAACTTAAAATACTCTACTCAAAGTGATCCTAAACCTTTCTATTCTACACTGGACTCTCTTGTTTGGTGATTAGAAAAAAAAAAAACATTTTAGAATGTTGGCAACTGTCCATCAGAAAAAAAGGGTATGATCCAAATGTCACTGCATCCACAGATCACCCTGACTTCAATGAACAGAACAGCAGATATTAAGCACTATAATACAAAACCGTATTTCTAAAAGGAAAGTGGAAACAATAAGGCACTTCTTATCATCAGACTCTTGGAGTAATTTATTAAAGTAAGAAGCTATAATGTTTTACGGAAACTAAATTCAAATAAACCTATTTAACAAAGAAGAGACAATGATAAATGGAAATGCTCTTGGAAATAAATATCAAGATTTTTAATGGACAGGAAGTGAATTGTCCTTATCTTGTGAGAAACAGGCATTAGGTATTTTCCTTTGAAAATAATTAATCCTCTTAAATATCAATCATAACAAGAAAAGGCAATTAAAAAGGAGTTTACACTGTAAACTATATTAGTTGGTAAAAAAAAAACCATAATTTTTTACTAAATTTCATTTATAGACATTTTCTCATCCAGCCAGAATAGGAACTGCTTTCCTCATACCATTATTAGAAGCGGGAATGAGTACTTAAAATGCCAAATGAAAATCCCTTTTTATATTTGGCACATTGTTATCTGACACTGAATTGAGGTGTCATGTTTTCCACAAGTATAAAAGGCATTATGTTCTGAGCTATCACTGCCAATTTCTGTTCCAGTCATTAATGGAAATGGTATTTTCATTAGTAATACACTCAATATTGGATTTTCTTATTTCTTCCATATTTGTACTAATATTATTAAGGTTAACTTGATCAGTCCACAGAATTCCCCAGCCATCTTATGGACTTCTTTTACAAATTTGCCATGCAGATCAAGGAAAAAACATAATTATGGTATGGAAAGCTTCTTCTTCTGTACAGTGTTTTACCTGACCCTTTATTATTTTTTTCATATTTTGCCATCTAGTACCTGCTTTCTCATCTGGACTTCTCTCACATTTTGTTAATGAACAATGAATCTTTGTAGAGGCAAAACTCCAAATAGCAATTACCATAAATAAGAGCAGAAGTTAGCAGTTAGAAGTTAGCAATGCTCAGAATTCATCTCCCCCTTACAATACTGCTTCCTGCTTCTTTTAACTGCAGTAGATAAATCACAAAATAAATTTCTCAATTGTTAGTTTTCTTCAAGCTGAATTCTTCTGTTAAGGTTCAAAAAAAGTAAATTTAAAACTTCAGTAATAAGGCTAATATGCATTCAGTATTTTGTAAGCGAGTTTTCAGATAAACTCATGGATTTGTAAAACTGTTTTTAGGAACATGAAAATTGAACAGGAAGGTTATTCCTGTATCAAAACTTGCCTTGTGTCCTTTCAAAAATTTCCCTCATCAGTAATAAACTATATAAGGATGAAAAACTATAAGAAATCATGAGTTTTGAGAATTCCAGTTCACACATACTCATCAGAAGCTGGCAAAATTACTCTCATGTTTCCTCTTTTTTTTAGAGCTCTATAACTCTTACGTGTCAGCTTAGCTGGAAACTCTCCCAACTGCACAGAACCAAGTCTATCCTAATCTAAGGGTTCTAAAGTGCTTCAGAAATTACCAACCATTACAGCTAGTTGGCAGAGCCATGCTATGAGGCAGCCAGTCATGAAAACTGAGCAACTGCTTAGAAGTTAACGCCCACACGGCATTTTGGGAGAACCAACAACGTGAATGCTGAGATCTGAACACATGGTGCAGCTGAGAGGAAGCCCTTGCAAACTGGGAAAACCAGAAACACAAAGCTTCAGCTGTTGTAATGGAAACCAGAAAATAGAAGCATAGGTAATTAAATAAAGGCTCTGACGGTCAATGCGATGCCACGAAGGAGTGGAAAAAAGTGGGACTTAAGTGTCCCAAATTTTCTATTGCATGGCAATGTGAAGTAACTGGAGTCAGATCTTGCATCACTGCAGAATAATGAGAGCTTCCAAATGGAAATGCACCATATGTAACAAATGTACAACATTATAAAGATATCAAAACACTTGAAAAGAGCAGTGGCTTAATCTGGATATTTGCATTTCCCATGTAGTTTTGACTTTTGGGAATGAAATTTCTTGGCCTCATTTCCTCATTAGTAAAATGGGGAGTATTCTGAAGATAACTTCATTGCTGTTAAAAAACCACTCAGATATCCTGGTAAAAAGAGTAACTAATTAGGTATTTAATAATTCTTATGTTAATACAAAATTCAGATTACAAACCTAAATAAAATGAAATCCTGACTGTTCATTCACTTAATGTCAACAGAAAAAATAGGCTGCAAAATTATTTTAGCATTTAGAGTTTTATCATAGCACACAAGAAAATGGCAACAAGCCACATTGCAGATTAACAATATTTGGATTTTTATTTTGTTTAAGAATGTAGTAATACTGTGGCAGACAAGAATACACTTACCTTGACATACTAGCACAGTTCCAGCAAATAAAACAAGGACAATGTAATGATTCCTCTGATATGCTTCCCCATTTCTGGCAATTAAAAATTTTAAAACCACTTAAAGAAACTTCAAATGCTGGAATTTAGAGTTCCCTTTCAATGTAGCTTGGTCAGTTATCATTTGTCAAGAACACAATCTGTATAATCAAGACAGCAATACTTCTGTTTATAATGACTATAAAGTGATTCATTTCAAACTCCAGAGCTCAGACAAAGTAGCCTGGCCTTTAATGCTTTGCTCTGTAGCAGCCAAGTGCAGAAAGAAAGTATTTAGCAGTGGCACTTGTTTCTGCTAGTTCAAACTGTCTAAAATCTGGTATACAATCTACCCTCAACCTAACAAAGTAATTTTTGGAAACAACCAACCAACAAACAAACCTGTGCTCTTCCATCTATGAGTAATTACATAACCACATTCATAAACTATTTTTTTCTGGCAATTTTTCATCTATGCTTTTGAAGGCGGGTGTGTTTAATTTTCAGTAAGGCAAGATTAATAAGAAAAATTAAAACAACTGATAGAATATTTAGTCTTTGAAGGCATTTTTTTTAACATCAAAGACCATAAAACCCTTAGAAATATGTATTATTTGTAGCACATGCTGTGTTGTTACTTTTGGAAAGCATACTTCCTTCTATTTATATTTTTTAAAGCAAATGATAGAAGATGTAAAAGAGTAATTATTTTCACAGCACAAATTCCATTACAGTTAGTCTTAACAGTTTTCTTCTGTAATTTGGAGATGCATATAAATGTCTGAAAGTGAAAATGTTTATTTTAAAAAATGAGATAAAGATGCAATACAGTACAAGGAATTATTTGTATGACACTTCATCTGCCTGTCTTTCTCCACATGTAAGAGACAACTAAATACACACAAGAAGTTGATAGTCATCCTGGTTCTGAAACTTGTCTAATAACAGTTATAAGAGAAGATTTTAAGATACCAGGCAGAGGAACAGGAACTCCTCGAATAATTTATTATTTTATACATTAGAGGCAACCAAAAAGGAGAAATTTGTAAAGCAATGCCCTTGAAACAAAGATTTTAAAACAAAATCAGTAAAAAAATCAAGTTTTATTACTGAGTTTCTGATGTAAGCATACAATGCTTCATTAAGGACTCAAAGGAGAAGTATGAGCTATTGAAAAGGAAATGTCTAACTCAGCATGAAAATTACCTGCTTAGTGACCAGCTGATTTGTATTTTAATGAGTGTATGAGATGCTACTCCTAAAAATTTTGCCTACTTATCTAAAGCTACTGAATGTTATGTCATTTCCTCTTTGATCTATGTTCAGCACTTTTTTCCTATTTTATATTTAAAGCATTTGAACTGAAGAAATCTAGATTCAGAGGAAATATTTTAAAATTTATTTCCTCATGATGCAAAATGTTACCTTAACATTGGATTGAAGACAAAAAAAGGCATACGTACCATAAAACAATCTTCAAAAAGTATTAAATGTTCTTTTCATTAATATAATTCTTAAGGATATTATGCATTTATGCTTAGGCACAGAGAATAAACCCAAACAAGTCAATTTACCTGAGAGCTACAAGAAATTCAAAAGCTGGATTGACTGGAAAACATCAAGCAGCTGCTGTGTCCTTTTCTAAACAGGAACTCAAGCCCATTAGCACAACCCAAAACTACTCTTTGTAAAATATGAAGAGGTGGCTGAAGTACAGACTCTGTGCTACTGTTTTGGGGAATGAAAAGACAAAAAATGAGAGAACACAAACTTTCTCATCCAGAAAAGACGAAACTTGGGTTAGATCTGAACTGCTTTTTCACTGCACCCCCTTGCTATCCTTAAGAATTCTACAGAATTACTTGAGCATCACGACAAAGCCATTCTATCAGCACAAACACCTGAGAGTTGTGTTGCTAATTGTATCAGACACAACACTCCAAACAAATGAAAGGTTCCTATCTCTTTTTGACAGCTTTTCTTCCTGAATGCCATGTCTAGCCAGGATCTACACAAACCATACAGCATGAAGTTACAACTCACAACCAAAGTTATGTTTTATTCAGATTTCTGCAGTTCTCATAATCCCTGCCAATAGCCTAATAACCTAACCAAAGACTTTAACTAAAAATCTGTTTCAAAATGCAGCGCAATGACATCTTTAGTGGCACAACAGGGAAAAATGAGTGTCTTAAAACACTTCTCCTCATAGCTGAGCTCTGGCTTTTGACACCCACTACTAAACAGTTAGATATTTAGACACCATTTGTCTTCTTTAAGAATGAAGCACAACAGTTCCTTTAAAAGAGCTTTAATGCACAAAAAATCATAAAAGTTTTGTAACATGTATACTTTCTCTCTGTATTTTGGTGTAGCACATTATTTCCACCAGTTCTTGAATTGCTCTAGAAAGTTCAAATTTATGCCTTTGGGCAGTATGGTGGTAGTTTTTCCTCCAGTGTATTAAAATCATTGGTCTGACACAGTTTAGGGTCTATACAAATCACGTTATTTGAGTACTTGAATGATGCAACCTTTCATTTTTAAATTAACATCATGAAAAGATTGCTTATTCTACTGCTCTTAATGAATTCAAAATGGTATATTTGAGGTATTCTGCCTTTCCTAGCAGTTGAAAATACTACTCCTATCTTAGAAAGTAATTCTAGTTTACAGACTTGTAAGGCTGGATTTCCAAAGAATGGAATTACTGGTCAGGGATTAAATATCAATCAGTATCTCTGCACATAACTGACATTCTCCATACAACATGTATTTAAAAGCATAAAAAGTAACTCAGATACTTAAGTGATTATGAAATTCTAGCTTGCTTTCTCAGTTCATGAAAAAATAACATAGTAATATTAAATCTGTATCCCTTTGTTATGCACCACTGGAGAGCTGTTTCTCACAATGGGGACAGATACCCCTTCAGCTACAAGTCTGGTATCAACCAATTCTGCTGTCACATTATCACATGAACATGCTTGATGTGCTTAACCAGTACATCTAATCACTGACAGCTAAGTTCTACCCAGAAGGGAAGTAGGTATGACCAACAAGCTTACAAGTAAATTAAATCTGAGTTCTGCTAGAAACACAGTAAGTTTATTTACAGTATTTGTTGCAGACCTCTTTGGATACCTAACATAACTCAACTATTAAGAGTATTACAGAAGATTCCAAAATAAGTCATGTGTGTACTTAGAGACATTACTAAACCCAGAAACGTGTCAGACAGCAGGCACACACAGCCTGCTGACAGACAAACTCTAGCAATTTTTGCCCCCCAGAAGTTTAAAAAGTTACCACCTCCAGTTGTCCATTCCATTCCTCAGCTAAATGTTCCTGCCCGTCTCTCTCCCTTCCTGGAAATCAACAGGAAGGAATGTGTATTGGTACACTCCTCAGTTCAAAATCTGGCAATTTAAACTGCCAGTAAGTTAAAAGTAACCTGTTGGACTTTACACTGAAAAAACCACTCACACCCATCCCCTACAACCCATTCTGTGCCAGGGCAAATGACCCCCTAGCAAAAGTTGTAGCAAACTGTGAGGGGACAGGGATGTCAAAATGCACATGCACGCTGCCTCTTCGTAAGGATATTTAGGCATAATTTTTGATGGCCTTATGTACAGCTGTATCAGTAAATCTTGGGAAGAATCTCCTCATTTTGCACCTGTTTCCCTTTGCATAGTTCCTCTCTTGGGTCGAAGCGATTTCTTTCACTGCCAACCATGTCTACAGAACAGAGATTCCCTCTTTGGCAACTAATTCAACCTCTTCCTTAGGATTGTGGTACCACAGGAGCTATGCTTTTGGTATTTCAACTAGCTTGAGAAACTAACTTTGCTATTTCTATAGTAGGCAGTGCAACCACCTTATTAATCTAAATTCATGTAACTAAACTTAGCATTTTTTTGCAGCTTTTAATCTTTTCCTCAATGAACGCTAAAATGTCACAGGTTCTTATTAAATAGATGCCTCTAAATAAAAACAATACTTGAGCTGTGAATCTTTTGTCATCAATTTGAATTCCTTTCAAAACTTGTTAATTTTATTCTATGTTATAGGCTGTCTTTAAATTTTTCTTTAACCGTTTAACTTTTCTCTTCAAAATTTTTTTTCTAGAAACAGTGAAATTATCTGTTTAGTTTTATTCCCCCTTTCTTCAAACTTTGTCAGGTTTTCTTCTTGACTAAGTAGAAGTGGTTAAGTGGTTTAATTTTTCTTCTTACTGTGTAAAGCATATTTTGGTGCCTAATAATGCTGTTAATAAAAGGAAATTACACGCTCAGTAGTAGAGATCAGAGTTAAAAGTTTATTCTGTAAGCTTATGTCATTATGTGCTGACTCCCATGACTAGCATTCATAACAGAAAGGCTTTCTCCATCCACTAAAATTGGTATTGGTTAAATGATATCACCGTGACAGAGCTAGTAAAACATCTTTTTCTTGAGGCTGAGGTATGACAAGTCTCTGCTTGGTGCTTTTACAAGAGACATAAAAATATCTTGTGATGAAGACTTGCAACTGGCTGAGTGAATGAGGTTAAAACCTGGGCAAGGTGGATCAGTAGCACTCGAGCTTATTCCTCAGAATGCAAAGCACAATGAAGTGAGAAAGGTTAAGCTAAATCAGTAATGTTTGAATGAATATACCTAACCTGGCTTCATAGCCTATGCAATGGGCAAACCTCACAGGAGCCAAAAATTAACTGCATTAGGCTCCAAAATATACTGACTTTGGAGCCAAGAATATTTGTTTCTCTCTGTGATACAGTTTTTATTTTGCCATGTATTATGTCACTAAATGAGACAATGTTGTAAAATATCAACTTCATTCTGAAATCAGAAATTAAAAATTCCCCGAGATTTTCTTGCTGAACGACTCACAATAATACTACAAAGGCAAATGAAAATTTCTTCTTGCTGATCTTCTTATTCTACATACTGTGTAGATCCAAAGCTAAAAAAATGGAGGTGAAAAGAACATTAGACTCAAATGCAGTGCAAAAAGCCTCTTCTCTGCATCACATCTTTTCCACACCAGCTGTAAAAATGAGCCAGCCAGAAGAGGTGTTAACTGAAAGGGGGCTGCTGCAAGAGACAGCTGATCGTGACCACATTTATTTTAATCTCATCTTCCTACCCAGAGCTGCCTAAGAGGCTGTATGCTGCTACTGACTCTTAAAGAATTAACATTTCAGCAATTAATGAAGGAAAAATTCAAGAAAGTATTTAGACATTTATGGTAAAAAAATCAGCACGTACATACATGTCCCTAGATCAAAAAAATGGTCCTCATCTATCTAGGAGACAAAGATGCCACAGGCACCTAAATTTTCACCCGTAAAATTAGTCAGAATTAAGCCCCAAGAAGGCTAAAGGTACTGGGCTGAAGTTAACACCTCCTTTTCACTTAAAATTCACAACATACACCCCAAAGCTCCCATCTGTGTGTGCCATGCTAGAACCAATATGACTTCAGCTGGAGAACAAAGAACTCATAGCAATCTCTGTTGATGGTCAGTGTCAACACTTGCTATTTTGTTTATGGATGATGAAAGGAATCACTCCGTAACTTGAACTTGATCAGAGTAGAAACATGTCAACCAAAGAAAGCAAGCTACTCTCTCTCAAAAGACTACTAATCATCAGCTGCTGACAAGGATCAATCCTGTTGAAGTGCCGGCACTATAAAAAAAGAACACATGTTTAATAGATCAAAGAGTGCACAAAAACTCATTTTCAAAGTCAGATAATTTCAGGGTAAGGACTGGAGAAGGATGGCAAATTCTACATTTCAGACCTGCTGCCAATCCTATCTCTGCATTTTTTTCAATGAGTTTGTAATGAAAAATACGACATTTCTTGAAGTAATAGCTAGCCTGAACACTGACATGCCTTGTGTTCTGCTGGTCTGGGCTTAAGGACGCTGCTTGGGTGTAATGAATACCATTCCACTGCATCTTGGAAATGGACTCCCAAACTTTTCTGCTTCCCCAAGATCCTATAATTTTGTTCCCATAATTATAGTATTTGCTCAATCCCCAGCAACACAATTTATGTAGCTGACAGCAACTTTTGACATTATGTCGCTGTTCTTCAAAAAATTTCAGATTTTATCTTTCAAAGAACACTCTAAAACTTACAAACAGCTATTGCGAATAATTCTCTCTCCTTCTTCCATAACTGCCTTGTTTCAAAATTTTTTCCTATTTTGATTTTGCAAGATGTCAGTCATTAAAAACCTATAGGTTTCTGTATTCTGAAACAGTAATAGATCAGTTGTTGAATAAATTACACCATCTGTTCTTCCACTGCATACTGGGCTTCTAAGTGACATTTATTTAAGGTTTCTACTAAAATAAATCCAAACCTCCACAAGCAATAGCCGTATTTATTCATTGCCTTAAAAACATGAATTTGGCTAAGTCTTTTGATTTTGGTCTTTTGCAGGTACCTAACCACTGCTTTGGAAATTTCACTACTTTATTCCTGTAAGTTCTGCCCAACGGTCATTTTTTTTATTAAACAGCTGTTTAGTAAGAAAAACTCTTAAGTAGCAACTACATGAACTAAAAGCAGGAACAAAGGTGATTTAAGCATTTTTTTTGTAGATACGAGAAAAAAATGGCGTTCACATTTGAACTATCCTTTTGAAAGCAGCAGACATTTTATGACTTCTGAAATGATTAGGTTCCCTAGCTTTTCTTACAGTTTAAGCTTCCTTAATGCTTTTACGTCTTCTCTTTTTGGAGAAAAGTACTTTTCAGTAAGAGTAATCCAAGGTTTCAGTAACAAGTTCCAGACCATAAATCGTCACAATAATTAATATTTTGAATAGCATAAAATAATAACAAGCCAACAAAAATCTTTAAACAAGAAACTCTTGGTGCTGCTGAAACTCTTATGAAATATCAGAAAGGTCAAGAATTATGAAATGCAAACCAGAAAAGAGCCTGCTCTCTTTGGGCCTGTAACTGATTTCAATGGGGCAAATGCACAGGCACAGAAACCAACTGCACAGTGGAACACAGGGTCCCCAAAAATGTCTCCATAGGTACCTTCCCATCCTACAGGCTAATCGGACATGTGCTGCAGGTACTCAGTCCGGGGGGGAAGCAACAAGCCTCAGTATAACCTTTTTCCTTTTCCATTTCCTACCTTTATCAGCAAAGATTTTTCTTCCCTGATTCACAGAGCTGGCTTTTGGCTACAGGTAGGAAAAGAAACAGCACTTATATATAATTACAGGTATTTCAGAATGGCCTGACAGCCCACACCTTCTCCTCCCTATCCCTTCAGTCACCATGAGGCCTTCCACCCTTTTAGACATCCTGCATTCTGTTCCTACTCCCAGTATTAGCAGCACTGGAACCCCAGGGCTGGGAAGAGCAAATTAAATATAACTGAACCACTGCTGACACCTGTTGGCAGCCCCGAGATATCCCCGTTAATCGGACCTGCTATAGCTAATACAGACGAATATAGCGGTGGGGAACACCAAAAAAATTGCCCCCAAAGCACTGTAAAAGCTCTCATTCCCCTTGGTTCTCACATTGATAACGCTCCAGGTCCGGGAAGCAGGAATGGGCACCAAATAGGGGCCCCCGGGAGGAGTTAGGAATCACCTCACTACATAAACTGATTTTTGCTGGTACCAATTTAAATTGAAATTTCAACCAAATTGGTGGGGTAAGGTGGAAGGCTGCCTCACCCTGCCAACGGTGTGAGATCACCTGGAAAAAAGAGGATTCCAGGAAAATGCCCAGCTGCTAAAGGAAATTTCTAAGCAAGAAGATTGGCACACTGAGCATGTGTGTAACAACAAGGTGTGAATGAATAGGAACATCCTATAGGAAACGAGGGAGGGAATAGCAAATCACAGTACCAGTGAAAGCAAGATACAGACATCAAGTGAAAATACAAGCCTTCGCCTAAAACTTACTTACGATTTACTGCACTGCAAAAATCCTTCAGAGCGACAAGTGCCAGCTCCCCTGTAGGAAGGAGAGCCCTGGGAGCACGGCGGCGGCAGGCGGGCAGCGAGCCCACACAGCGGCGCCGGCCCCAGCGCGGCCGCCATGGCTCGCCCGGGCGCGGCGCCGACCCCGCCCAGCTCCTGGCGGAAGCGGGCCAGGGGTGGGCAAGGGGGCGTGGCCTGCCGGGAGCCCGCCCCGCCGGGGCGAGGCCACGCCCCCTGCCGGCGGTCGCGCGCGCGCCCCTTGCCCGCCGCCGCCCGCTTCCTGCCGCGTCCGCGCGCCCGCCCCGCCCGAGCAGCGGCCGCAGCCCCGGCCGGGCCCAGCGGGGAGATGAACACGGTGCTGTCCCGGGCCAACTCGCTCTTCGCCTTCTCGCTGAGCGTGATGGCGGCGCTCACCTTCGGCTGCTTCATCACCACCGCCTTCAAGGAGCGCAGTGTGCCCGTCCGCATCGCCGTCTCCCGGGTCACGCTGTGAGTGCGGCGGGGGGAGGGCAGGGAGTGGCGGGGGAGGGCCGGGCCGGGCGGCAGCCGCTGCCCGCCGGGGAGGTGGAGGGCCGGGAGCCGAGAGCAGGGGCCGGGGCGGGTGAGGGCACAGGGGCGGCCGCCCCCCGGCTCCTCGCGCGGCGCTCGGGCCCGGCCTCCTGCGCCGCCGGCCCGGCCAATGGGGGAGCCCCACGACGGCGCGGCCGGGCGGGAGCCGGGGCGGCGCTCGGGCACCGGCGCGGCCGCCTCGCTCCCCGCGCCTCACCGGGAGCGGAGCGGAGCCGAGCCAGCTGCTGCCCGCAGCTGTGGAGGGACCTACACGAACGCGGAGTTTATTCTATGGACCTTTATTTATCCGATCGTAGTACCTTTTCCTTTTAATTAGTAGTTCTCTCGGGTTTCTCCACTGATAACCTAGCGTACTTTCTGTCCTATGGCAGCAAAGTGTTTGGGGTGGCTTATTCTGTCCGAAATGCACCAGGTGTAGGACACAATGCCACATCAAAACATGTTGCCTACACATAAAATGTACTGATGCAAACTTGTGCTGGGAGACCTTTTTCCCCCAGTTTTGGTGTTGGTTCGGGGTGTTGTTTTTTTTTCTCTGAGACTTTGTCACAGAAAACTTCCATTAAGTTAAGAATGTGTGATGTGGAGGGCAGCAGTTTCACAAGCGTTTGAGCAGCTGTTACAGTCACCAATGACTGGAGGGAATCTTTGCTCTTGTTTTTGCCACGTGGTCCTTTACCAGAGCTCCACAGGGGAATCTGGTTCTTAGGACACTTTACTGAGCTGCTTTAACTCAGCTCATATTTGGTTGGTTTTGGCCCAGATTAGGGAGCTAAAGCTTTTGGAAGTGTTTAGTGCCAGGCTGGATGGAGCTCTGCACAACTTGATCTAGTGGAAGGTGTCCCTGTGCATGTCAGGGAGGTTGGTAGGCACCGGTGGGTGCCTAATAGCAGGACTTGAGAGGAGAGATGAATGCAAATAAAGGGGCTGCCATCACATTTCAGACTAGTTTAATACCACAGGAAAAAAAAAACCCAACCTGTATTCATGCTACACTTAGGATTGCAACAGCATAAAATTGGCATAAAAACATGTCTTTGTTATGGTGAGCTCAGCATACATAAGGCAGCATAATAATGCCTAATTTGGGTGAAATGTGTATTGCCAGTCCCTTCTGTGATGCACAGATTTGGTGTTACTGGGAGATGTTATATCTAACCTGCTTCTCTTGAATGTCTGAGAAGTACTGTAGACCCCAAGCTTAAGGCCTGCTACTCCACCTGACTGGAAGTGGTTAAGAGGTCAAGTGCTTGATAAGGTTTGCTACTTAAAAAGATGCTGCTTTTTGGAAAGGGATGGAAAGTCATACTGAGGCTTAATTTGGGAAGATTTGGTGGTGCTTTTCTTAACTGCTATCTCCAAAAGTGTTTTCTTCACTTGTATACTTTTTTAAAATTTGAGATTACTAAACTTAGTTTTAATAAAATTATGTTTTAATTGTCTAATTTCCCAACTGGAATAAATATAACTATGAGGTTAATGATTCATAGAAAATTTGTTCCATGAGCAATTAAGGTTCATAGCTAATTGCTTATCGTATTTCTCTTTGTAGATATTAAGTTGGGTAAATGGATAAGCTTTATGAATACATATGGAAATATCTGCTGTATATCTGTTATTTTCCGGTTCCTCTTTCTGTTGTGGTTTTGTGTGGCAACATGAGATACTGTTCCAAGTGTAGATTTATAATAAAACCTTCCAAAATGATACCATTTTCCAGAATGTAGAGGAAACTAACAATTTGCTCCATGCTGGATTACATTACATTACAGGAATAAATCTTGAAACCTGTGTGAACTATGCACGTAAACTGATTTATTTGAATGGTCCGAGCAAGATAGGCTTTGTTTTTTCAAGGATAGTTTAGAAATAAAGTTGAAAATGGTTGCCAGCAGACTGCTGTACTGATGGTATCCCAATCAGTTTTACATTTTTGGGGATGCTAAAACATATTTTACTAAAATGAAATGTAGTCCACCTTAGATACAGATTCTTGTTAACAGGAAAATCTCAATAGGCTATTTATATGTCTCAGACACTGTGGTGGAAAGGCCTGACATATAAAATTGGGACACGGTCATTTCTGGAAGGTAGATGTTAGTTTGTAATGTTGATTACATTATAACCAGAAGTGCTTAAAACAAAATACAGAAAATGGATGAGGGAAATATCTAATAAGAACCATAATTCATGTAGTATATAAGAGAAAAATAATGAGAAAGTATAATCTTATGTTGTGTTTTGTTTTCTCTTAGAAAAAATGTAGAAGACTTCACTGGACCTAGAGAAAGAAGTGATCTGGGATTCGTCACGTTTGACATTACTGCAGATATCCTTAAATGAAAAAATGGTTTGCAGACTTTTTGGAATAAGAGCACTTTGATGTCTATTTTTGTTACCTTATAATTGTCAGATATTTGGGACTTGGGGAAAACTAGCAATTTGTCTTAAAAATTTAAAGCAGCTACGCATAGTATTTTGCCTAGCTATGGCAGTGAAATAGAACTTAAACCAGCTGTTTGGTCTCTAGTAGATGACAAGTTGTTTAATGCCTGTTTTTAAAATCAGGTTCTATTGTGAGGTGCACTGGATCTAATAAAGGAGAGGGCAGTCTAACATCTAGACGTTATTACTTTTAAGTGAAGTTTGTGTCGGTGGTTTGAGGAGTAAATTAATGGTCGGGTTTATATAGCATATTGTTTTGAAAGTCATACCTAATCTAGGAACTGCTCCTTTCAGACTCATTTTGTTTTGAGGTTATCAAAGCTGACTGTATAACAGTTGCATAGAAGCACCTGTCTTCTAAAAGGGCATTGTAATCCTTTACTTGCTTAGATGTTAAACACTCTAGTATTTAGTATGAAGTTCATTGGGAAGCATATGATTTACTAAAAAAATTATCACATTGGTTTTTGGCTTATTTCTCAATTGCTGTTGCAGTTTTGCAGTTTTTCTTTTCTATTTCTTTGCTTCGCTGCTAGTCTGGATTTAGGGTCTAGAAAGCGTTTTTCTGTAGAAGTCAGTACCAAATAATAGATGACATGTGCAGGTGATTATACTAAACCATGTTTTGCAGCTGGTCTGAGAATCCTGGGATTTTTTTCCCTGTCTGCTGGATTTTTTCACTGTTAGGCAGGACACTGATTCTGTCTGTGTTTCGGTTTCACTCTTTTGAAGAACACTGTGTTGTGTGAGCAGACCACACAAAATACAGCTCTTCATACAAACATGGATAAACAGGTTAATCAGATTTTTGCAGGTCTGTCTGTACAGGAATAAGAGGATCTTTTTATCAACTGGGAGCAGGAGAGGTGATCTCCTAAGTCTGAGTTTTACCTCTGAAAAGCTTATACATACTAAAATGGGAAACTGAAATTCTAAAGTAGATGCATAGACTTGTACACATGGCGCATGGAGAGAAGCAGAGCAAGGCAGGACAGGACCTCTAAAAGAAAAGGATTAGTCTGCAATGTGTGGGCATAAAGATTCTGTGTTTGAATGACTTCTACCAGCAACAGTCGTTTTTTTTTTTTTAGGATTTCTGACTAAATCTCTCATGCCTGGCATAAATAAAGCTTGCAATATTTAGAGCTGTAAAATGCAACTGTCTGATGGGCTTTTTTGTTCAAAATTTGTAAAATGATACAGGTACATGGACTGTCTTAACTACCAGAAAGAAGTTGTTAGTCCTGGGAGAAGTTAAATAAAATGGCAGTTAGAAAAAGGAACTAGGCAAAGGAAAGGGAAACAGGAGTTTTCACAAACTCCTTTAAGCTTATTCAATTAAATGCTGACTTTTGCAAGTGATAAGAAATCCTGTCAAGGAGAGCTTCAGGATCTTGTTTAGTATTTTGAGCTAAATGACAAAAAATGTTCAAGTAAAATATTTCTACCTATTCTTGCAGTGACAGCAGTTAAATATTTAATTCTTTTCTTTCTTGCCCTATGAATTAATAGCTTAAAAATATGTTTGCCATGAGACGAGTGAAAGAAGAAAAAACAGATTTTGAGGCTGGTTAGAGAATCTATTTATTCTTTGAGATAATGGTAAATAGAATACAAAAGAGGACTAGGAAATAAAATATTACAGCTAATCTCTTGTGAATTTAAAAAGTCTTTTCCTTAGCAGTCACACGTTATTGTTAAATAAACAGAATCCCAGCATTATTATACTGCCTCAAATGGCAGTCATCGGTTCTTTACTCTTGATCAAAAATCTCAGCAGAGTTTTGTTCGAGTCCAATGAGCTTTGTAGTCAATAGGGAATCGAATTTACTAATTTTTAGGGGTCTCTTCCAATACAAAATACTCCCATGTTCTATTTTTTCTAATATAGGCATTAAGGACTCTTTGAATTCCCTACGCTTGACTAATTTTGTATTTACATATTATTTAATATTATTGTATTTGGATACAAGGGTTCTTTGTTAGTATAAAAAATTGTCTTGAGGATATTTATGGAAGAATTCTGTCGTGACCTTTACGTTTAAGGTTTTATATTTTTTTTTAGGTTGTCTAGGAGAGGATTCTGGTTACTAGCTTGCTGTGTCAAATATAGCAGTCTTAAATTATCGGAGGAGAAATAGCTGCTAGATTTCATAAATAGTAAAAAAAAAATTACCCACTTAAAAACCTGTCATTTTGTTATGATTAAAATGTGTTCAAATTGCTGGCACTGCTCAGATTTGATGAGTAAGATGAGGTATGTTGAAAGGTAAAAGCTCACTGTAATGATAATAAACTACTTGGCTCTAGTAAAAATAAAAAAAGGTTATGTAAGTAGTGTATGGTATTTTTCTTAACTTGCATACATCTGCAGAGTATATTTGATTGGAATGTTAAGCAGTTGTTTCTATATTTGTCTGCAGAATATTCAACGAAAAACAATGTAAGTATTAAAAAGAAGTTTGAAGCAATTACCCATTTTAGTACTGCAGCTATTTTTAAACATTCTGTAGTTCTGCTGAGAAGAGTTAAAGCCACCAGCATTTCGTATTAGCCTCGCTGTTTTTACTGGCCTTCCTCATTATTTTCTTGACAGTTTAACTGTGGGCTGGGAAGTTCACCTCCATGAAACCTAACTTGATATATGCCCAGTAGAATGGGAGAAAAATAACACGTCTTGTGTTGCAGTATACTTAACGGTAGTATACTGAAAATGAGTTTTTTCACCTTTTCTGTCCATTTTACTTTTTTTCTAAATTTCTGCAGTTGCTGCTGAGCTACCTTTGGATAGATGAACACCCTTTTTACTAATCTGATAGAAGCTATGTGAAACAGTCTTTAAATAAATTACTTTAATGAAAAACCATGCTGCCATGGTACCATTGAATTCAAATTAAAAGCTGCTTGCTGTGGTCACATGGCAATGATTTGGTGAAAGCTTGGGGGTTTTCTTAACTTGCTGAACAAAACTTTTTTTTCTTGTTTTTTTTTTTGAAGTACCTTAGTTATATTAAACAAGATGATGGATATTGTGTTTGTACTAGGACAGTTTTTAGGGTTTCTGTGATTTTATTGTATTGTTCCATATTTTAGATTTTGTTTCTACATAAATCACCACTTCTCACAAATACTGAGAAAGTATTTTTCTAAATTGTTCAATACAAAAGACTGTTTAGTGTCTACTTAAAAGAACAGGATAAAGTTTCAGTAATGTAGGAACTTCAGATACCACTTTTTCAACTGTTCATAATTTTTTGGGGGGTTCTGCTTGCAATTCAAGTAGAGATTTCCATTAAAGTTAGAAGAGTCATGATAGCTCAATTTAAGTCCTGTATTTGAAATAAAGTCTAAATACTGCTTTAAAAGTGACTTACCTTTGCAATTCAGAAGGAAACCCCTTCATGCTTTGTAATTCTTCTAAAGCATATGACTTTTTAAAGTCTTTCTTGTGTTTTAAGATGTTCCTTGTTGTTTCTATGTATTCCATGACAGACATCACCGAGTAATAGTATTACATTACCCCATTGTGAAACATTATTTTGTCAAATTAATTATGGATTGCAAGCATGTGCTTCAGGGGTTTTAGAATGAAGGTCCAGTGTCTGAATGTGATCTGGTAAAGTACCTTGCTGACTTAATTACAATTGTGATTTTAGGCCCTAAATCAGGTGGTCCTTTGGGACAAGATCATGTTGAGAGGAGATAACCCAAGGCTGTCCTTAAAAGATATGAAGTCAAAGTACTTTTTCTTTGATGATGGAAATGGTCTCAAGTAAGTAAATATTTGTTTTATTACTGTTAGTCATCATATCTTGATTTACTTACATACTTTGCATTTCATACTTGTGTTCATTGGTGCGGTACCTATATTCTATCTGATAGTCTGTCATCTCTGTTGCATCTTTGATTGTTAGAAGATGGCCTTGGGATACAAGATATCAATGTATTCTGTAGACTAGAAGATGCACTGCTATTATGAGCAATAGGCTTTCCTGGGTTTCTGCCTTTGGTGTGTGTAGAATTGGTTCTGTGATGCACTCAACTCTGAAGGAGTCAAGTTGAAAAAAACGTAGGCAGTAACTACCTAAAATTAAAAAGCTTATTGTTTCTGAACCAGGTAAACAATCTGTATCCTAATGTATTTAATACTAGTAACTGTTAATTAAATCGGTTAGCTTGACTATTTGTGCTGACAGTCTTGTTGCTTTTTTGCAGGGGAAACAGGAATATCACCTTGACTCTCTCCTGGAATGTTGTACCAAATGCTGGCATTCTACCTCTTGTAACAGGATCAGGACATGTGTCTGTACCTTTCCCAGATACCTATGAAACAACAAAAAGTTATTAAATTATAGTACTGAATCATAAGCAAAATATTTTTATACTTGTATATTGTGGATACATTTTATTGCAGTTTCTTCTTGCATCCCATGCAACTTTTCACTGAAAGGAACTTAATTTCCTCAGGCTAGTACTATAGGAAAAGGAAATGAAAATTCAGGGGTTTGGGTTTTTTTAAAATAAAGCAGCTGAAACTTAAGGGAAAGGTAAATTGCAAAGTAATGGTCTTAAGGGGGAAAAACTGAGGATTTTTTTTTTTCCTGGCCATCTAAATCTAGATTCCTTTTCTTTTAAATAAATATTTTTAAACCAGAAGATAGTATTCCTGTGTTTGGGCTTTTTAAGTACTGTGATAGCTATTTATTTTGTGTAGACCTCAAGTACACCTTCTGGAGTTGGTTTCTGGGAGTGCCTGAAAGAAACTGCTATTCCATTTTAGGGCAATTTTTAAAATCCATGTGCAGTGTGTTACAGTAGGCTAAGCTTGGTCCTTTCTAGGACTGCCAGCAGCTACTTGGAAAACATTGTTCCTTATCTGTCAGCCTCAGATCTTGAGTGCCACTGATGTAGCCCACATTTAGTTCTGTATTGCAAATCATTTTAATAACTGCTTGCAATGCAGCAAACTGAAGGAATAAAAAGAAATCTATTCAGTGTGAGTCTTAAGACTTTAAGCATAAGACATTAAGCTAAGTCGGTAAGGAAAGTGAAAGCTTTAGGTTAAGAAAGGCTTTTCTGAAATGGAATTTCTAGATTTTTACTGGGATCTGTTCATCAGGACGAATTGCTTCTGCTTGTTCCAGAAGGGGCTGAGACAACTAATACTAGGGGCGACCTTCCATAGCAAGGAATAGGATAGATGTTCCCTAAACAGTATGGGTAAACCTTTCCATAATAGAGGATTTCCCTGTGATAAGATGGAGTAATTGAGGTAGATTTCCAGCTTGAGTGTCAATGAGTCTGCCTGCAAGTCTTGCTGAGTTGCATGAACCAGGAAAGGTAGCAAGAAGCGTGTGGCAGCTTCCATCAGCACCTCTGTGGAACAAGTGTCCTGTCTGTGACTGCACATCCCCTTGTGTGTGCTCCTTCCCCCAGCTACAGCTGTGAATGCTGTCAGGGTTGGAGATGGAAGGAGCAGGCTATCAGGATGGCCTGGTGGCAGCAGCCATGGTTTGTAGTGATTGACTGGTGCGTTTAGGCCATCGGATATCCAGGAGAAGGAGCACACGCCGCTAGCGCCCTCCTGGCACACGCCGTAATTTACATGTGTACCTTCAAACAAAGCGTGACAAGGGAATTTACTGCCACACGGGGAATGTTCTGGATGTACTGGGGACCTGGAAAAAGAGAGAACTAAAACTCAGGTTTTAATACTGTAAATCAGAAAAAAAGTAATAGGAAAAATGAGAACTGTGTGAAAAAATGAAAAACCTTACAAAAGAAGAGATGCAAAAGACTGGAGCAGAGTATCCCCCTTTGTTTTGAGTTCACCTAGGAACTGATTGATTTTGAGGGAACCAACTTGATTTTGAAAAGGGGTCTTTAATATTTGTGAATTACCCCTAAGTGACTAATACATTCTTGATGTTGGTGTATTAATCAAAAAGGTCTTGAAAAAAATCCCTAAAAGGTGCTTTGTCTTTAAAAACAAAATTTTGAGTGCGAAAATTAAAAATCTTTTTTCACATGAATGTTTTAGGAGAATTTGTCATTTGTATCCAGCATATTTGCATGAATTTCAGTTCTCTGAACTTCTGCTGTTTTCCAGGGTAGTATAATCAGCACATTGAAACGCATACTGTTTTTGCTGTGCTTTGGTATCAAATGTATATATGGCTCTAAAAACTGTTACAGAGAACTTAAAACTGTCATAGAGAAGCAAAACAAAATATTTTTAGAGATAATTGGACAAAGTTGTGGGTTTGTTTTGGTAATTGCTGAATAAGTGGTTGGTTTTTTCATAAATTACATTCTTGAATTGTTCACTGAAGCATTTCTTGTGGCTTGGCATTCAACCACTTGGCATTCCTTTGGCAGTATTCTTCCAATGAATATAATGTCTGCCTATTAAAGAGAAACTTCAACTATGAAGACAGGGATCCACTGTCAAGGAGCATCAGGGAAAAAGCTACTTTCTTTCCTACAAGATGGTATGTTCCTCCCAGCAGACAGTAGCAGAATTTCAAGACAAACTTTCAAGCTTTCAAATGTGATATTTGATGCTTTACTAGCCTTTCCCTGTGAAGAGAAATTATGTTTGAGGTAAGCATTTTGAGGGGTAAAGAAGAAACCATCGTGGAGTTCAAGGTCTTGGAGAGAAGAACTTATTTTTGGCTTCAGGAAAAGGCCAGCATAGTTGAGCACTCGATGCTCTAATAGCTTGGTTTTTGCTCCTGAGCCACTAAGTTGGTTAAGGGCTTAAGGAAGCAAATTCCTTAACTGATGTCTATAAAAAAAAAAAGTAAAAAGCCTTTCAAAAAGTCAAATGGCTACTGTATTTTGTTGTGACAATTCTCAAACCGTTTCTAAAAAGAATGTGTTTATGCGGAAATTAATGGCATTTACTTCCTCTTGTCCCACACGTCTCATGAAGAACTAGTATTGCTGGCAGCTCATTCTTTAAGCTGTTTTGCTAACTACATATTGCTTGTTTGTGGAGTAATATGTACAGACAAGGTATTCCCTGGCAAGTGATTTACTTCATGGGAAGAGGCTAAACTAAAAATGCTTGAGATTAATTTCAGATAGTTTTTAAGTGAGGTTCTGGAGACAGGAGTTCTTATGTAAGGACTGAAAAATGGAAATTTTTAAAGTAGCCTGGGTTTCCATTTGCTATCAAAAACATGCAGCACTACACCAACAGCTCTATACAGGAAGGGAAAAATGGCTTTGAAAAACCTGTTTAGAACTGCTCCCCTGCATATGCAGTCTTATTTATGGGTGGCTCTTCAGTTGCTGAAAATAGACGTTGAGAAAATAAATTACTTCTATTCGTTGTTAATTCTTTTAACTTTTTTCTTCTGAACAATGAAATGAAAGCTAGCTAATATATTGCTTACTAGCAAGATTTAAATAGAGTTCCTGAATAATTTTTGAATTCCAGCCGTTGAAAATGTTCCTCTAAAAACTGCTTCAAGATTATAGGTTTTGCAGAGCAGTTCTGCAAAATGAAAGCTATTTAGGCTGAAAATTCAGGTACTGGAGAAGCAATCTTACTCCAAATTTGTGTCAGAAAATACATACAGAATAACTGTCAGACTTTAAGAAAAGTTTTTCTGGTTTATTTGGCTGCTTTATTTTGGTTTTTTTCATTAAAACAGTTTAAAACTTATAAAAATATTTTAAATTGTTCATTCAAACAAACAAGCCAACAGGCATATATTGTTTAGCCTGAAAAGTCCCATTCTACATGTATTGGTAAATGCTCATATTGCAGTAGTTATATCAGGCATCTTTTTATTAAACAAAAAACTCCAAAACTTAGCTTGAACAAGCTCAGATCATTTCTGGATCTTTTTCTGGTGCCCTCCAGCACTTCCTTTAGACCATTTTCCTAAATTGTCACGTTATTTAAGTTAATGGGCTGAAGATGAGGCACAGATGGAAACAAGTGAGTATTCAGTAATAAGTATGGTCATAGAACAGTTTGGGTTGGAAAGGACCTTTACAGGCCATCTAGTCCAAACCCTCTACAATGAGCTGGGACATCTCCAACCAGATCAGGCTCCCCATCCAGCCTGACCTTCAATGTTTCCTGGAATGGGACATCTGACAACCCTGGGCACCATCGTCAGTGTTTCTCCATCCTCACTGTAAAAATCTTCCTTTTATCCAATATAAATCTACCTTTCTTCAGTGTAAAACCATTAACCCTTGTCCTGTCTCAACAATCTCTGCTAAAATGTTAATGCCCATCTTTTTTTGGGGCCCCTTCAAGTGCTGGAAGGCCTCAATTAGAAATCCCTGGAGCCTTCTGCAGGCTGAACAGCTGAATTCTCAGCCATCCCTCTAATCATCTGCATGGCCAGAATTTTTCTCTCCATCTCTCTCCACTCTCTCCTCCTTTCCTTCTCTTGCCCTTCCCTCTCTCTCACTACCCCTCTCACTATTTACTCCAAACTTCAACGCAGCTGCTTTTTTCAATCATTAATGGTCTAATAATGAAATTCTAAATCCTCTGTGAATAAACTATTTGGAAAATAAAGTGGAAAAAAACAACTATGGGTTAATCATGGACAAATTCACCTGAAACTTTCCTCTGCTTCCCAGCTTTTGCTCCTTAGTAGCACGCCTGTAAATTTTGAAGAAATAGGTGGCACTCTTAAAATGACAGAACTGGCAGAAATGGGTTAGAGAGAGCATACATATTTCCAGTGCTAGAAGACCATGACAGTGAGCAAGCACTTCTGTAATTCGAAGACATGTTTGTATTATACTGCTAACTTTGTTAACAGCAGTCATCATGTGTTTTGCAGTTGTAATTCAATGATTTCCAAGGGTTTTACACAAAAAATACACATTTGGCCCCAGAAAGATCCTGGCATTCTTAAGCCATGCTGCAAGTGTTTTTGCAAGAAACAGTCTTCAAAACAGTACCCTGGGGTAACTAGAATTGCCTGTGTGGTATGTGATAAACCTATCCAGGTTCCACCAGCTGGCTGCACAGGTGGTTGGTAACCAGAAGGAATAATTAAGAACACTTAATTGGGGAGTCCTTTGGCTGAACTAGGATTTGGATGCAATATATGGAGTTTTGCTTCTGTGTTGCAACGTGCACAACAGGTGCAGTGCTATTCACTCAGTCTGCCTCCTTGCTCAGTGTTTTTTCTTGCTTTGTCAGGGTTTGCTTTTTCTAAGAGACTGCTATGGTCGTGTGTGCTCATGCTGAAGGGAGTTTGTTGGATTTGATACACAGATGAGGTTTCAGAGTGTGGTGGTAGGAGCTATGAGGTGGGTATAGAAGATAAACCAAACACTAGTTTCTGAGTTGAAGTGTAAAAATATTTGTATTTAAGAATGGTTGGTGTTGGATGTAGTTATGAGAGGCAGACAGAGGTTGACGCGGCCCGCCTTCTCCAGCCCGCACCGACTCGCCCAGCTGGCTGCTGAAGGCGAGCCCAGCGCCGAGAGTGGCGCACTGCCAGGATTCAGGGGAACCCGGAATGTGGGAAGGGCTCTGAACCCGAACGGCCGTACACGCGTCCGGGGAGGAGCAAAGGATCGAGACAGAGTCCTTCTGAGGTTCCGGGAATGCAGGATTTATTGAGGGAGAGAGAAAAACCGGGATCGAGGGAAGGGAACCACAGAAGGCAGGGAACACAGGCGTGCAGCAACTTAAATAGGGGCCCTCCCCCAAGGGCGGGTACAATACAGAACCAATGGCTGCAGTTTGGGGTGTAACATAAGGCAGGGCTGATTATACACACAACCAATAGGGGAAACATAGGCGGGGAAATACATGTAACATCACATCATGTGCTAAGAAGGGGATGACTGATACAGAAGATACTAGAAGGATAGGAGGGGCTAGGAGGGATTGACAATCTCCGGGACAGGGACTAGAGTGAGGGGCAGGGAAGGTTCTGGAAGGTGGGTTGGGACTTGGGTTGATTGATCAAGGGAAGGCGGGAATTAGGGCAACTGAATTATAAGGGGGGGGGGGGTACAAACAATGGAACAAACCATCTAATAACAATAAAATAACGCAATACAACAAGAGGTCTTTTTTGTGTGACATAGTAACTGAAGATTGAGATAAAACTCGCTTAAGTGATTGGGAAGTAACAGTGATGAGGTTGTGGCTGCTGGTCATTCTGGGTTTTAGATTTTGTTGTGTTGTGGTGGTATTGGTTTTTGGGGTTTTTTTTTGGTTGGTTGATTTTTGCTTGTTTTTTTTTTTGCTTTACTTTTATTTCTAAAATGTAAATTTCTTCCTGTTTTCTTTCTTTCTCTTAGTTCTGAAAGAAAGAGAGGGCAAGAGTTTCTTTTTCTTCCCTGCCTTTCTAGTCTCCATTGCTCATTAGATATTACTTGTTCATTTACATTTTGTTTTGGGAGTTAGTATAGTAAGAAAGAGAGGACAGTGGTGCCTGCATTCTAACTGCACATGTGGCAAGAACCAACATTAGCATTCTTTTTAAAGACTGTTCTTGGGAGTTTTTATATTTTCAAATGTTAAGATTAAAAAGTATGTTTTGTATGTTTTAATGCTGTAATGAAACAACATAAATACTGTATATCTCCTCAGATGTGTTATCTGAGCTCACTGTAAGGATTGCCTCATTTCATAAGCTCTGATCCACATGAGCAATATACTTTGCCTAGTTGTCACCTCTGTATTGTTAAGTGTCTCTCCTATAAAGGAGTATCTCCTTAGGATTTGTTTTTTCAGAGTTAATAAAACTTTTTTTGACTAATAGGGTGTCTTTGACTAGATGACTATCATTTTTCCCTGTCCCTCACTTTAATAAGTTATTAATCAGAAATTTGTAAAGCAAATGTTGATATCCTCAGCATGGACAGCAGCCCACTCTTCAAAGTGAGATAACTGTAGGAATCTGTCAATATTCATCAAAGCCAGTGGGTATCTTCTGATAAGAGATGTGTGGGTTTGTTTGTTTCTCTTTTTCTGGATACTTGGCATAATAGTAGCGTCATGAGTTTGGTAGTGATGTTTCTTTTAATGCTCTCCTGATCCAAGGATGAGAAATTCCCACTACTATGAAATTCATAATTTTTAGTATTAAGGAAAGCAAAGAATGGGGAACTTCCATGTGTACTTGATATAACTCGATGTAACTTTATATAACTTGATATAACAAGCTGTTATCCTTTCAGGGAGATCCAATCAATATGTATGTGTGTATCTGTTGTTCAGCATAATCCTTCAATCATGGTCAGCATCAGGGAACTTCAGCAATTTTTATTTCAGTGCTGCTTTTATTTCAGAGGAACCAGCAGCACGTACTGAGATTTATCCTGGCCACTTCTACAGGGTGCAACACCAATTAGACTCTTTCCCCTGGGGAGCTGTATGAGGTTTATGAGACTTGTTTTCCTGGATCCAAAATGAAGTTTTTTGATGGGTTGTATTTTAATTAATTTTTGTCTTTTTTTAGCTTTTTCTCTCTTTCTTAATTTTTTTTAATTTTATTTTTTGTTTACCTACTGTCAAAGAGAATTTCAGATGGTTTGCTTTCAGAAACTGATGTACATTTGCCATTAAATTTATGGCAACTCTTTTATGCTCTCTTTTTGGTGGTATAGTAGCAAAGTATAGTTTTTATGTTGCTCAGTACCAGAAATGCACATTATGATACAGGGGTTCAAGAGAAACTGCACCAGGTTTTAATTACACTCGACTGTTTTTGTTGGTACAGAGGGAAAATGAAAAACCAAAAATTAATTAAGGCAATAGCTTTTACCTTATAAAAGAAAATCTTGTCAAACAAAGACAAGATTTTGTTTGGAATGAAGGGTCTGTTTCTGTGTCTGAAGAAGTTCTGCTCTTTGATATCTCTGTAGGTTTTGAGCAAAGGTCTCTTGTTAACTGGAAGTTTTTTTCCCTTCTAAATTTTGTCCAAAAACTTTCTTTTTTTTACCACTTCCATATTACTCCGTATAAAAAAATTCATACAATATTATAGTCTCTAATTTTCCTGGGTATATTCTTTCCTTCCTATTTTCTATTTGTGATCAGACAAAATTATTTTAATTCTGATATGGTGACCCTTTTGTGCACAAAATTAGTTTCTGAATTGTGTTTTAGCAAGACATCGTGTTAGAAAGGTGCATCAAAAAATCACAGGTGCTTGGATATCTTAAAATTGGGTACTAATTATCTATACTAAAAATTCCTCAGATTTTAGAAAAATAACTATGCCATACATGAAAGGGTTAAAAACTGAAAGCTTTCATTTTATCAGTTCTGGGGCAGTGGTCTCTGCTGCTTTTTCTAGAGAAATATCCTTTATTTTCTCCCTTGTCTTTCCTGGGTCTTGAGAAGTCTTTAAAAAGAAATGTTTTGTAGCCTTTGTCACAGACTGGACTTTTGTAAGTCAATATTTTAATGGGCATTCCTGTTGTTTTAACCAGCAATTATGTTTTTTGGTAGCATGACTGAAATGTTACAGAATAGTGTAGAAATAGCTTTTTGAAAAATGTTCAGTCTAAGCAAAATGACAGTGCAATAGCACTAAACTTGCTCCTGCTAATTTAGTATAGTAAAAATAAATGTAAACAAAAATAATGTTGGAGAAGATTGATTGGTTTTCATGTTGGATTTTTGAGAACTGGATTTGATCATTCCTGCAGGGAAATTTTGTAGGAAATTCTAAAAACCTACCTTGAATCTAATGAGTAAAACCAATATTGATGCAATTCTGTTTTGAGACCACATTATGTCGTGGTTGTAATAATTTTAATATTATATTACAATAAATTATATGTTCTAAAGCATCTTCCTTAGTCTAAAAACCATAGACAGTTTAATTCAACAATATGCAGTTTGTACATTTACCAGCAGATGTCAGGCATTCACTTTACAAAACAGTTGAGTTTGGAAAATGTCCATTTTCACAGTAGGATATATAAGATATTTGGATTTTAAGTTTCGGTATATAATGCTATTATGCAGTAGTTTTACCTGTTACAATTGAGAGATTTTAATTTAAAGGACTTTTCAGTGTTTGGATTTAGACAGTGGTGGTCTTAATCTAAATGTGACATAATTTAAAAAAAATTTTGACATATTTATGAATGCCACGTATAATACAGTAAAAAAAAGATGAGTCAGTTATGTACATGTGCACGCAAGTGACATCCTTGCATGTCTTCCCTAGGCAGTAAGTGTCTGGTGATATTTGAGAGAGTGCTGTTCACTTTATCCCTGGGATTTGGCCCATCATCTGTTGCAAATGAAAAAAATCATTACAGTTAAAATCTGTGACAGACTCGGGACTCTGGG
Source organism: Sturnus vulgaris (assembly GCF_052056855.1). Classification (NCBI taxonomy): domain Eukaryota; kingdom Metazoa; phylum Chordata; class Aves; order Passeriformes; family Sturnidae; genus Sturnus; species Sturnus vulgaris. Next base: position 34,929,177 of record NC_142246.1, on the reverse strand, counting down.
ATGTTATTCTTGGATCCTCTACAGATCTTTCATGGGCCAAACAAGAAGCTACAGATGACAAAACTACCAGGCAGAGTTTTAAACTATATAGGGAGTGGTGGTTGGTTGTCTCACAAGCGTTTTGAAACCTAATTCATTGCAAATATAAATCAAATTTTCCACCTTTGAATAGTATGGGTAGAGATTGCTGTAGGGAATGAAAAGTCTGGGCAACATCATCTTTCTGAAGCTACGCTGTTGTAGCAAATATATTTAGAGTAATTTTCAGTGCATTTATTACATGTTTTGTATAGGAAACAGAAGTATTTTTTGTAAATATTTGGGCAGTGGAGCAGGAATAGCTGTCCTTTGAAGTGGGGTGGTATTTCTATGCAGATAACCGCAGTGACCCCGTTCTTTAAGGTGAATGTCTGTGTTCTGAGCATCTACCCCTGCTAAGTGGGAACAGCTGCTTCCTGAGGAGACAAGATACAAGTCAGTCACTAGTGCTGCAGCACCGGGAATCTCAAAGCAGCCGTGTTAAAAACAACAGAAAGCATGAGCATGAAATGAGACTTGCTGCCTCTGCAGTTCCTGCTGTATTAGAAACAACCAACCTTTTTTATCCTCTCCCTACCAACTTTAGCCACTGCAAATAAAAAGGACGAAAATAACTGCTGCAAGAAAATATTCTATTCTGTATATATGAGAAAGGCGTACTGCATTTATCAAGGACTTTCTGGTTTTTTTACCTGTTCCAGAATGTCGGGGGTTTCCCCTTATGCACGAGAACTGGGAAAGTATTTTTGATCCAAAATAGAAGGGAAAGACTAATATGATATTGGCTATAAATAGGAATCAAGAGTGCTCATAAACCATTTTGAAAATGACACAAGTTGAAAGTGCCCAGATAAGATATGAAAGAGGATGACTTAGTGTAAAAGACTCAGAAGAATATCTCACATGCTTCTTCCATCTTTAATGCCCTGACTCAAGAGTTGGTGCCATGTAACTTTGAAGAGCTTACTGATCCAACGGTTTTCTGTGAATGAATGGCATGAAACCATGAAACTGCTTCTTCATTCAGGCAGAGAGAATCAGTGAGTGTCTGCTCATCACTGGACTTAGCAGCCTGGGCTGGTCAGAATCACTTTCTTGCCAATGGTCGGGTTTCCATTCTTCTCATGAGGACCTCATTCATTCCGTTCTGAATGGCAAGAAGTTCAATGAAATGGTCGCCTTTGCTGCCTAAGTTCAAAGCCTAAAAACAACTCAAGGCATCCAAACTTGCTATTGTGCACAAAATAACTTCTGGAGAGCAGCAATATTTCAAAGACTGTTTGGAACAATTTCAAAGATTGTTTGATATAATACACTAACAGCCCTATAAAGTTAACGTGTCAACCAGTTCTTTGTGTGAACTATGAAAGGCTCTCTGGAAATGTTCTCGTTCAGATTTTTAGCTATAAACCTGTCATGAGTGGCCAGAGGCAGTGTGGTGCAAGCTCCCCAGGGCTGGGGTGCACACCACAGGGCTTGTTAAGCTGAAGGGAAGGACCCTGCCAAGGCTGTTGTCAGTTTGGGGTTGGACTGTGTCCCTCTAGAACAATTATTGCTTTAGCAAGACGGTGCTGGAGCATCTTGTGCCTGTTCCAGGACATTTGCAGTGTGACAGTGAGGTGAGGCTGTGACGCCCTGGTTCATCTGACCCTCTGCTTGAGAGAAGGCTGTAACCCAACGGCATGTGTATGTTTCTGATCTTCAGCACAAGCCCATTCAGTTTTGTCTAAAGTCCGGCTTAATTTAGTCTCCCTTGAAAGTACATGGTACTGATAAGGTGATGGCATGTAAGATGTGCACCAGGAGAAGGTTTCATTTTAAATGTAAAACCAGTAGAAATGCATATGATGATTCAGAGCACTAACAGCAAGGTCTGCAACCATACAAATAGGTCCTGTGTGATCTCTTTCTGAAAGAGAAAATACTGACTTCCACTTCCTATTAATATAAGGGTCTTTTCCATTAGCAATATTAAAAGGTACCAACCAGACTGAAGAGCTAATCATGGAAGTGCAAACACAGTGAGAAATATTCTAAAATCAATCAAATAATAAAATTTCCTTTCCTATTAAACTACATTAATGATTTGAATAATCTTTCATTAGCTCTAAGTTAATACACTGAGTGAAACTTTGTTAGGGGAAAGTGATTGGGAGTAGTTTATCAGCAGAAAACACCCTTATAATGTGTCACTAGATGGCAATGTTACACATGGCACAGGAGGACTTGTGTTAAATTGTACAAGCAAGTTTTAACTTCGAGAGAAAGCAGGTTTTTGAGGCAGTTTTCATGGATAAAAGTGCAGCAAATGAAAAGCTAGATAATATCACAAGGCTGTTTCCTAAAAACCATATACTTATTATTTTGAAAGGAGAGAAATGTTAATATTTGTGGTTAATTGTGTTTGAAGGCCTCAGTAGTTATGGGGACACAGAAGTTGCAGTAGGTGACTGTTTAGTCAGAGTTTGAGGCATAGCACTCCTTCGTGAAAGGGCAACTGGAAAGTTCTTGGTATCTGCTCTCCTCCTTGGTAGCTGAGTAACACTAAGCCTACGCTACGGCTTGTTAAACCTTGCACAGATTTAATGAAACTAGACTGTTCCCCTTGTTTTCATGGTTGTTTTTTTTTTCTGTTTATTTGGTGGGGGGGTTGTTTGGTTTTTCACTTTGCTTCCTAATATTAGGAGAGACCAAATAACTGGGGAAACTTGTTGCAGGAAGGCAGTGCTTAGCAGAACCTGATGTGACGGTACTACACTCATGTCGTTCTCAGAAATTCCACTGGTATCAAAGGGAGTTCCAAGGGCATAACACACGAAGGGCCCACAACACAAAGCTTGCATGCAATGACTTATAGAGGGAAAACGAAGCTTTTCAGTCTCCTTCAGTTATCCCAGCGTGCCTGGCTATTGCACAACAGATGGGGTCGAGTGACCTCTAAATGTACGTACAGACTAGTACCCATTAATCTTGAAAGGAGGTAAGATTTCACGGTATGTAAGGACTTTTTATTTTTTCCCTTGTGCTGATATACAGAGATGCTATGGGGAAATGAAGCTTTGATGATGCATTGCTTTTACACAAATGGCATATTATTTTAAGATTAAAATCACATCCCCCTTCTTTTTTATGGTAATGGATCATAAAACAAAGTTGCACAAGATGGATGCCTTTTATTTGCTCTGAAGGAGTTTCATGGCTCCAAAGTTGAAATCAGTTCATATTAAATTCTTAATTTCTATGATAGCCCTAAAAGTCAGTAACTAGAATTAAATGTTATCTTTTTGTTGTCAGGACATTTGAAAATCTATCACAATAGTTTTCTCAGTCTTTCTTACCAATGGGTACATTTCCATTACTGTTGTTCATTCATGAGAACAAGGGAAGTGATGCAGGATGAGCTGGTGAGAAAATTTAAAGGAAACAATAGTAATGACTCACAACTGAAGTCTGTGCTTTAGAAATTCCCACCTTTCAAAGGAGGTCTGCTAAAGAAAACCCAAAGTAATGTTCTAGCCAAGTCAAATTATATTGGAGAAACACTATGGCATGCAAAGTATTGTTTTCAGAGAGACAGCCCAATCTGCTTCCACTTTTGATCTGGACTTTTTTTGGTTTAATGGCATGCTAAAAACTGCTTGCCCAATCCATTGTCTTCAGAGACTGCCCTTTCTTTGAAGACTTAGAGGAGTTGAATTCTGCCAAGAGCTGACTTCTTTATCTGGCATTCTCCCTTCTTTGGGGCTGTCTTATTGAAGTGTTTAGCAAAATATATTTAATACTTCAAAAGGCTTTAATACTAGAAAATACTACTGAAGTATAATACTACAGAGTCTTAGGTCTTTCAAATGTTAGATTCAGTGTAACAAATGTGGAAACTAGCAGTAAAACAGCAACACAGTAACAAAAAGAGGACTGTGGATAGCAATGCGATGAACTACAGAGGTTCGATGAATTTTATGGCTTAATTTGAATGCACTTTACATATTTGCCATGAAGGAGTGATGTGTTCAAACTTCACTCCGAGTTCTTCAGTAAAGGTTTTTTTTCCCAGCAAGTGTGCACACCCCACCAGTTTCTTCAATGTTCTTCTTTGTGACTATACTTGGGATCAGATGAAGTCACATGCCGTACATGCATGATTTTACCATGTGCGAAACATGAATAGTGGTTCTGATGTGGTGGAACATTGAGCAAAACTGTATTTTGGAGAAATTGAGTTCAGTATAGAAAGATATTTATCTACTCCTGGTATGTGCTTCTGCATATGGCTTCTGTTACATGACTGCTGAAAAGAGTTATTTTCTCGTGAATGCTTGTAGCTGTCATGTTAAAGGAGTCTTGTTTATCTGGGAGCTGAAGTTAAAGTTACAGAAGTTGTATTTTAGTGCTGATTTGATGTGTATATAGCACAGAGAACACTAATAGGCTAAAGTTGTCTGTTAATCCACTAAACAGAAAACATACTGTTCCATATACAGTCATTTTCATGTTAATTTATCAGTGCTCCTTAACTGCAGCTGGCAAACTCTTTAAACTGTCATCTGGAAGAGTTGTTTCTAAAAGTGTATGTGTTCTTTTTTATTTTTACAGTAAAAAATATATTAAGCCCTTTTTTATGAGTATATTAATGTTACGAAGGTACCAGATATTTTAGTGGTTGTTTACTGAAAATCTTTTCAAGACCTTGGAATGTGTTAGGGTGGGCAATATTAAAAAAGCACAAACAAAAACCATGGAAAGATGAAGTGAAACATGAAATGCAATATATTCAAATTCACAAAGCAATATTGCCTAAATATATAGGCATACCATAATAATATGTTAAGTTCCTAAGATGAGATAATCTTTGAAAGGCCAGCTATATGGCTGACTTCTGTGAATGTTTCAATTCTGCATATCAGTACGCTTTTCAGTTTTTTAGGTTTTGCTTTAATCAATCTGCTATGACTCTTTCTTTGCAACTTCTTTTCCCTGCCTGCCCTAATAGCTAGTCCTATATGCCAAGCTCTCAGATCAAACACTAAACTCAGTTCAGTGCTCAGTGCTTTGAAAAAGTGGTACAACAACCTCCAAAGAGGGACATTAATATCTTCCCATCTCTCCCTCTTTTTCATTTGAAATTTTCATTATGAGAGAGACATGGAATGTGGAAAGTAAGTATGACTGTAGTTTTTTAAATTCTGCATTACACAAATGAAGTAAGAATGGAGATAAGATTAATTTTATTCTTTTTCACAAGGAGGAAGTTTGCTTTTCTTTTTTACGTGAACTGCCCTAAAATGTGACCTATTGTTTGCTTTTAAAGATGATATACTGCCATTTCCATTCCTATGTCCCACATGTTGTATTGTGTAGCTATCCTTATCAAACAGCCATTTTTGTCTGGTCATATTTTACTGATAAATTATTTAAGTAATTGAATTATGTTTACTTTTTTCTTGACCATAACTTGCGGCTGTGAGTTGTTCTTTCTCAAAGATAAAGTTGCTGTGTTTTCAAAGGCATCACTTATATGCTACTTTCTTCTGTGCTGCTCTTCCTTAACCAAACCTTTCTGGTCTAGCAGTAGTGTATTTTCAGTTCCCCCACAGTAGTCCAGGGTGCAAATCCTGCCAGCAGCTTAGCAGCTCCTCTGTGCTCCTCACCATGCCTCTCTTTTCAGAAAGATTGATCAGTAGTTGATCTGAAGCCTGTGTTGGGCCTCTGATGCATGTGGATGTAATTAAATAGCATGAAAGGTGGTCTGAGGCAATGTACTGCTGTAGTGTAAATAACTTGGGATGGAACTTCGTTATAGAGCTAGGTGTTAAGCTGCTAATGAAGCTACTTATTGCAAGTATCAGGCAGTACTGGTAAGATGCTTGTGTTTCAAGTGAGATGAACGATGCTGTCATGCCTAAAACCTGACCTCTGCAGCAACAATTCATTTTGAGTCTTCTTTCTACTCTACCAGTAGATAACTGGTATTGGTAATTGGTAATAGGTACTGGTATTCACGCTGATATGCTTGTCCTGCAGCTCCTTCTGGATCCAGCTCAGGGACCTCTATGCTCTATAATACTGTACAATGTATACATATCATTTTGTTCCCTTGTGAGGTTTTTCTGTGAAACTGAGCTAAATACGCCGCTGCAAAAAGTAAAAGTCTAATCTGTAATCTGAACCAAAAATTAAAATGGGATAGAAACTCTTTAAGGGGAATATGTAAACATGGAAAGCAGTACTCTGTTTCTGGAACTACTGTTTTTTCTCTGTGGTTTCAGACCAGTTATTTATTTACTATCTTTATTTACTCGTCTGTGAAAGAAGATGTGATAATTATTTACCTCAATGGAAGTTTTAATGGTTCATTAGTTTGTTTTCAAAGAGCTCCGTGACAGCTGAGGCAGACCAGCATACATGCACATACAAATTTTCAGTGACCAGGACCTAGCAGCTGAATTATGTTGATTTCTGCCTGAACAGCTGTCTCCACTTCTTCAGCAGGAAAGTCAAGGGTGACTTCGAGTTGTCCTCTCTCTCTTGCCCATGCCTGCCTTAGATTTTTTTATATTTATACACATTTTCCCTCTGTGGAACCTGTTCTATGGTGTCCTTTATGAGAGCTCCTGAAAACCTAACTGAAAAAAACAGGTACATAGATTTATGATCATTACAGGATAGTGGTTCTCATCCAAATTACTTTCTAAGTTGTTTAAAGAACTGGAGAGTTTAGGAAGCTTATGATTCAGCTTTTGCAGGAAAAACAAGGAAGCTTAATCTGCTTACAGAGACAAGACAACTACCAGCCCTGCTAGAAAAAAGGCAAAACGGGGAGGTGCAGTTAACAGAATAATAATACTAGAGTTGCTTTCTAGCAGAAGGGGATAGAATCACAAAAAGGGCTACATAAGGCCTATTTCCCTGGCAGTGTATGTGAAAATATAAGCTCCGTTGTACTAGGAAACTGGGTAGTGTTTTCTTGGTGCTTGGAAATGCAGTTTTTGCAGGTCGAACATATGAGTTCTATACATATCTTGCAACAGTCTGTTCCTTGTTTGTCAGAGATTATCAAAAAGCTTTGAGGCTACTAAATTCAAGTTACATTTGCTTGCCAAATAATGGATATGTATCACATCTGAAAATATACAGAGTTTTAAAAGACCTGAAATAAAGTAAGGCTTTGTGCATTTTCGATATGTATTGTGTTGTTGTTAATTTTTTACAAACATGAATATAAATAAGAAATAACTACTGCTGAACATCTGCCCTTCCACAAGAAAGTTAGCCATGTCAGAAAGATTTTTTTTTTTTTTAACTAAATATACTTAGTTTTGCCCATAAATTGACAAATGTCTCATGGAGTTAGTTAGGCCTGTTGAAAAAAATTAACTCTCACAGTAAGAAAAAAATAGTGAGAAACACAATATTGATTAAACTGTTTTAATAAAGTGAAGCTGATTTAAAATAAATTAAAGAAGTTGCTACTCACTGCTGATGTAATGGACCAGATACCTGGCTGTCCCTTAAAGATTATTTAATGAAGTAGTTGTGGATACAAACAATTTAAGAGCTGCTGAAATGTTTGTACACAAAGCATAATGTTTTAATTTAATTGTTCAATTCAATTTAAGCAGCCATTAGGTTATTCCAGACATGAGACAGATGTGAATTAGTGTTGCAAATTCTTGCAACCAAAGCTGCTTTAGCTTTTCATATAAAAGCTAAAAGCAGAAGTTCTCTTGTTCTTCTGTAATCTTTAACCTAATCGCTTAGGTAATAAGAAATAAGGTCCCATCCTCCTTCATCCTTTATTTTTTTTTCCCTATGGTTTTACGGTCTTAGCATTCCAAAATGGGATAAAAGAATGGATCCTCAGGGTCAGCTCTGTCTGTCTAGACCTGAATCTTCCACGTATTTTTTCACTTTTGAAGTATTTTTAATCTATTTGTGTTTTCTTCATAGTGGTAGCATGAAAAATAGGTAAATACACAAACCTTTTTTAGCAAAAAACAGTTTGGAGGACAATATTCTAACCTTTCTACTGGCAATGCTTTCCTATGGTGCCCAAGTTTACATTATTTTTCAGCAACAAGTCTCTGGCTGATAAATCTGTGCAGAATAAACTTAGGATATTTTTCATGCATACTTACTATGTATGCAAACAGGAGGAGTCTGTAGTGATGTGTATATTTGAAATAATGGAATGTCTTCTGGTTAAAAAGTAAATGGTTACTGTTTTTCAACCCTAAGACATTCTTAATTTGTTATCTCCTCTGTAAGGCAAATTCTAGCTTTCTTTGTGTATGCAAGTGTTATTCTTTTAGCCTTCTTATTATAAGCATAATATAAAGTTATTTCCCCCGATAGTCTGACTTTTAGAAATAGTTCTGTCAATGCTCTTTTTTTTTCCTTGTGCTGATAAAATCTCTGCAAATTAAAAGTCAATGACGCTTTAGAGATGTTTCAACTGGAAGCTGCTTCCAGACCTATTTGCAGAACAAGGGTTGTGTTCGTGAATGAAATTAATAATATTTGCTTGAGTTCAGGGTGGCCCAAGTACTTGAAAGAGAGATCTATGGGTAGTTGGTACACAAAAGCATCTATTAGATTTTGGCATAAAATTTGAGATGGAAAGTTCTTCCTTGCACAACCTCATGTATATTTGCCCATATCTTGCTTTTTCTGTTGCTGGTTATCAAGATGCCTGCCTAGAGGGATGCCCGTTTTCATCTGATATTGTTTTTCTCATTTGCCAATTATGTTCTCACTCACCTTTTTGCTTATGTTCCTTTGTGTATTTAATTAAGAACTAAGCACATTGATGAAAATACAAAATATAACAAACTATGGCAAAATACATACTTTGCACATGGTTGCATATTTTAGTATGTGAAATTGAACTTGGGGTCATGTTTGTTACTCATCCTTCCTGCTGGCTTCTCAGTGAGCGGGTGCTGGGTACCCAGAAATTGTCCTTTTGACCTCACCCTGCTCCTTCACTTTGTGCCTTGGTTCCTGAACCTTCCCTGACTAACTCAGTAAGTATGTTTGCATCCTTAAAGTGTGGGGGTGTGTCTTTTTAACAGTGCTCCTTCACAGTTGCTTTCCTTACAAGATGCATGTTGTTAAAAGCAAGAATTGCAGCATATTTGGCACACATGTGACACACGGGTATATGAAAAAGCATGTGTTGAAGCACCTGTGTTGTCGTGCTCTGTGCACACAATACTATTAATGGATTCATTCTGTATGTATTTTGGGCATTTATACTTCTGTACTTGGAAAATGTTTTACAAGTGTTTCAATTGCTTTATGAAATTTGAATTGCTATACACTCATTTCAATAAACGTTGGAGAAGGATTTTATTACTTTTAAATAACTCCATTTTCATATTAAGCCATTTTTTCACAAACAGATGCAGTCAAATATGTTTAAGATAGCAGCACTCTTCCATTGCAGGTCAAGTTACTGCATGTGAAATGCAGTTTGGGCATCATAATTTTGGTATTTGTTTCAGATCTTTGGGCATTAAATACTTAAGATCTCCTTTTTTAAAAAAAATTTAGCCTCATTCAGTTGAATGAGAAAATACATATGAAATCATCTGGATTTCAGGTTGTGTTAAGTATGTCAAATGTTTACATCTTGAAAAATACCCCCAGATTTTCTTGTTTATTTGTTTTTGTAATCAAGTTAGGGTAGTAGGACCAAGATTTAATTCAGATTTATTTCCGGCAAGCTCCTTATCTGGTTATGATTTATAAGCTGAGCTCTGAAAAGCACTTTAGCAATGCAAAGTAGCAGCATTCAGTGCTGGAGTCTGTGAGCACATGGGTAAAATACCTTCTTTTTTAATCACTCGAAAGTATATTTAAAGACTTCCATTACTCAGATATTTGTTGCATTGGGTTTGGTGTTTGGTAGGATTTACAGGATGTAAATGCTGTGGCTTATTTTTTTCTATTTATATTAGCCATGTCCTGTTCCTTGTGTTAGATGTGTTGAGGGTCACTTCTATACAGAATAATACAGGTCATAGTGGAACAAATGGTTGAACTCTGTTTTAATTTTTATGCCTATGCATTATACACTGAGATAAAAATCAGATAGTCACATTCTATGTGCTTATTATAGAAAGAATTCTCTTTGTTATAGCAGTCAAATTTTAGTTGTAAAATGCAAACTTTAGTTATGCAATCAACCTTAATGTTAGGAGTTCTATAACACCTTCATGGCCCAAAGCATCTCTCAGAGTGGCAGAAAAGGAATTTTATTCTGTTCTTCATTTTATCTTTTGAATTCTTAGGCAGGTTGTGTTTCAGAGCTGAGAGGACCCCTGAAGATCTTTTCATCCTGAAAAGATGATATCAAAGATTTGCACAAACGAAATTGTCTTTCTTCTGGCCCTGAAACTGTCTCTGTAGATAGTCTTTGAGTAAAAGTATTAACATTTAAAATTGACGTGGATGAACAGAATGTTGACTAGTACTTGCATGATTAGTTTTTGTTCTTTGTGCATTTCTTTTTCAATTGAAGCTAGGGATCTCACATTGCAACATTTTTTTGTTACAAATTTTGTAGCTGAATGTGCTTCTCTTGTAACTCTTCGGCTTCATTTAAATAGGCTGTATTTCATAATAAATCAAATTTTTCTGCTGTTATATGTATTCCTGAAACACTCCAAAGTTTGCAATTGAGCAGAAAATTTCTAATAAGCTAGAGTTTTCATGTTTGTTTTCCAGTATTTGTATCAACAATCAAGCTATATAACTAAAAGTTGAGCTTGCCTAATAATGAGGGACAACAGGTTTCATTATTTCAGGCTTGACATAGTATGAAACTGCTAGCAGAAACATTTAGAATTAAATTGTTTCATTGGGAAGATGTGTATTGCAGACTTTAGAAATAGCTATGAAATCCATCTGCCTGACCACCTAAGCATTTGCAAACCTTAATGTGGAAACATTTAATTCCACTTTGTTTCCTGAGGTGACCTCGAACTTCTGGTGGTAACCTGCTAAACTACTGCCAGGAAGTGTTTGGAGATGGTTGGGGTACAAAGATTTCCCTTGACACAGCACTGAGCTTTTAATTATGAAACTTGCTACACAAACATAGCATAACTATCAGCCACTTGTTTTCATTACTAAAGAAAACAGAAGTGGCCAGAATCTGAAGCTGATATCATTTGCTGCTGCTATGTAACTTGACAAATTAATGGAGGGAGGTGAGGCAAAAAGACTACTCATTGAAAATACTTATTTTTCCTTTTTTTTTTTTTTCCCTTTTCTTTTTTTCTCTGAAGTTATCTTCTGGTCCTATATTTAAGGTAGTTTGGGAACCTGAATTAAATTTGGGTTTGTATAAATAGTTCTTTACATTTGTTAATGAAGTTATTGCTAAAATCTACAGACCTTCATATGAATTGAGACAGCTCATAAGGCATTCTAGACTCTGGGACTGGCTCTTGTGAACATGAAAACCCAGACCATTCTTTGAGATTTGAGTACTGAGAGTGCATCATCAGAAAATGGAGATACTCAGCATTACTTTATTAGGGAGTTCTATAGCTATTTACTAAGAAAATTTATCTTCTTCCCACCTAATGCAAAAATCCAGATTTGTCAGTTTTATTTCCCCCTCTAAATACGTTATAAATTTCTTATTAAAAACAGAACAACAATAGAGATATAATCTTTACTTTAAAATTTCAATCTAAAAGCTCTCATTTTCAATTCACACCCAATTTTAATTAAAATTTCAGTTAAAGTTCAAAAGTATTCTACTAAACTGGAATACTTATTCTCATGAATCTTTTTGACTTTGATTTTGCTGTTAATTTGTAAAAGGAAGAGACTGAGATAAGAGACTTCACAGAGAGAAAAATTTCACCTTAGCTTCAGTCTAAGTTGGGTAAGTGTTCTTAATGGGTAGGCCTTAAGCATTAGAGCATTGGAATAAGGATCTCATTTTCTGTGCCCTGGCACTTCACAGTACATGGGAACATCTATATGTGGTCACTGTCTTGTAAAGTTTTGGGGCCCAGTTAACAGCTGTCCGATTTTAGAACTTCAGGATTGATGCACCAGTTTAAAGGGCGCCCTGAAACCACTCCTGTATGTGGTTGTGTGAATTACTGAATTCTCACAGACCAGAGTTTGGAAGCTGCCTCTAAATATAGTGTCCATTGTTTCTCCTTGCATAGGAGGATGTGAAATAGGCAGAGAAAAACTGAAATCTCTGAAATTTATCTACCTGTAAAATGGCTTAATGACGTTTCCTTCCTTTTCTTTAAAGTATTTTGAGATCCCTTGGTGAAAAATGATCTATAAGAACAGAATACTAGAGTTTCTTGTTACTTGTGTCTTATAAAGAAATCTAATCTATTTTGCTAAAGTTGTATTAGCTTCAAACTCTCATTTCAAAGGATAATCAAGATATACAAAAACATCATTTTTTTGTTACAAGTTATTGCTCAGACTTTTCTCTTTGTAATTATAATCACAAAACTATGGATTAAATATGATTTTCTAGCAAGAGTCAAAATGATAAATGCCATGATTTTGAAAGTTATTGCATTTATAGTCTAGTGTCAGTTGCATTTCTTCCCAGAATGCATGGAGTGCTTTATAGCTAGCAGAATTTTACAAAGTCTAGCAATGCTGTAATGTGTTATTTTTTGAAGGCAAGGTTTGGTGCCTCATTCTGTTCCATTCTTTTTTTTGAGTCAGCTAGGAATGAAGCAGATAATCAGCTCAGGACTTACTGCTTTATTTAAGAAGCCATTGGTTTTTATAGTTACTCTAATACGTAAATATGTTTGAAGAGCTGCCCTAACATGTATTAATAGGACTTATCTTCTGCATGCTAACATGAATCTCATTTATTAGTAGAATGAGCACTCCAAGTGTATGGCCTTACAGTGTAATTAGGATTATTTATTCATGTAGTGTACCTGTGAAGAGACTTTTAAAAAATATACCTATTAAGACCTGAAAAGCCCTGGCTTGGGTTTAAATGAGAATGATGAAAATTAAATGTGTTGCTGCTCATATATTTTGATTTTTAAAGGCTTTTATAAATGGCAAACCCTGTGTGGGTAATACCTGCATCATTAAAACTGCTAAAAATTACATTTTACTGGGGGCTGATCTCCAGACGTCCCTTTCAACCTAAACAATGCTGTGATTCTTGTGTCTTGGCATCTTGCTGTGCTGGTGCAATAATAAAATATGTCATCATCAAGCTGTGGGATCCCTAAATAGTTCAATGGTAAGGAGAACTCAGGAGGCCCAAGGTAGGGCCACCCCTGAAAAGGTTGCAAGATATTGCCAAAGCATAAATACCTTTCTACACTAAAGATGCTATTTAACATGGTGCTGTGAACTTTTAAATAGTATTTATAGCTCAGCTGATAGTACCTGATCCCAAACTCAGTTTGCTTTTTACAAAATTTTGTGGTGCAAGCTTGTTTGTATTTGGGCTGATTTGCTTGAAAGGAAAACTGAAATTTGCAGCTTAAGCAAAAATTACAGCAAAAGCAGTTACATGCTCAATACTTTCTGTCTCTGGCTAGTTGAGCTGTCTAGTTTGGCTCTTCCCTTATGACACCTGCCACTTTGTCGCCCTGAAGAGATGGGGGATGGCTTGTGATCTGAACTTGTATATAAAGCAGTTGTTCTTCTGCTTATTTGGCTTCTTTGTAATCTGCATCAGTCTACTGAAAGTCAATTCCCTCTGTAGGGAACTCCTAGATGTTGCTATGATTAGAAATATTGGGGAGCCATGGAGGTTCATTCTGAAGGAAGGAGGTTGATATGGTGGTGCCAAAGCCAAACAAAAATTTAGCCAATTAAAATCTTTTCTGCATATGCCATAGAAATAAGTTATTAGAAATCCTTGCAGTGGTCTTAACAGTGAGTTGCAGTCAGGGGAAGGTGTGATGGTTATTAGGGGCAGAACTGGCATTGTTATGCAGGGGCTCCTGCTTGGAACTGCTAATTGCATCAGCTTTCCCCCCCTGCATACCTAGTGCATGTTAAAGGAAGTCAGGGAAGGATCTTGAATCTTCCACACAGTGACTGATGAAAGAAACGATGTGGTCTGTGTCTCACTTTTAGAGACCTGAAGATATGCAAACATACCAACATCAGGAGATTTCGGTGGAAGTACTGTCAAGTCCTCTCTGCCACATACTTTACTCCATACAGCCATGAATCTGTGCAGGAGCAAAGATGTAGTTGTGGTTTGTAGATTCGTCACATATATTGATGATACCTGTGTCATCAGTGCCTACAACATGATTATCAAATGCATTTTATTTATTTTCTGGAAAACTTACAGAAGAGACTATGATTGTAGCTATTATTATCTTTGGTGTTAAATAATTTACTTTTATAACCTGTTATCTATCAGTGTGTATTTGCATTATTTTCTAATTTTTTCCATAGTTTTACCTGGATAATTGATGACCAAGTAGCCTGGCCCTCTAAACAAGGCATATCTGTGTTGTTATGTGGGTCTTCTATATGCACATGTTCTTCAGTGAGTTTTTGTGTCTTGAATAACAAACTATTTCATTACTTTGTTTCCAAAGCAACTAAGTGATAAAGGTTTTAATTTCTCGTTCAGACTGAGGATCATATTTTTCTTTTTATATTAACTCACTACTAGAGTCTAGAGAAGGCTAATGCTGTCCTGTATGTGCCACTAAAAGCAAGCAGAAGAAAATTAGACTGCAATGGCTAATTTCCAGGACTAATACATATTAGTATTGGGAAAAAGTGTGTGAAAACTACAGCATCTGATCAGGGTTTTAGTTTTTACTTGGATTTGTGGGGATGAAGTTTAACATTCTTTGCTATATACTTTTATATATTTGTTATTAAGATATTTTAAAAAATCTTAGTTTGGTTTAGGATTTACAAAATTGTTTTCAGAATCTTCGTCCTGCAAATCAAGCTTACTGCTTTTTAAAAAACAAAAGAAAAAACAATAGTGGAGCACCATTTGTCTGAATGCTTACAATTCACAACATCAATGTTATTAGCTTTTGCAGTACTGAAGTATTATTTTTTTTAATTTGTTTTTTTTTAAATTTTGTTTTAATTTACCTGTAAAGTATATGTTTGATATGGAAAACCTTTCCTAAAATAATAATTATAAAAATCTTCAAGATGTGTAGGACAGTTCCAAAATTTTTTGTACAAGCAAAGCTTGCTGATCCTTTTAATGTCTGCAACAGAGGAATGATTTGCCCATACGCTTACGACTGATAAGAACAAACGTTTCAGAGATATTTTTCTTTTAACATCTGTAGTTTTTCTGTTCAGAGTACTACTGCCCACAGAAAAGTACACTTTCTCATGCTTGCTTAATCACTTTAATATAGTTAAGGTGCAGCCTTCAGTGATTAGCATGGTATTTCTCGTTTCCTAGAGACCAAGTGCTAAGTCTATTAGACATTTCCTGCTATTCTTTTGAATTGTAAATACTATTCTTGTAAATTGAAAAGGCCAGTGTAGGGAGATATTCATGCAATTTCCTATCTATTAAAGATGTAGCTTTGAGAATGGAGAAATAATAAAATGCAGTTTTTCATAGAAATTAAGGCACACTAAAGATGGAATTCACTCTTAAACATTCACAGAGATCAAATATTTGGAAGGCAAGCACCAATTATTTTCGTTTTCTCATGATCTGTTTGAAGAAAATATCTGTACAACTAAAGCAAATGATGAAATTCTGATCTCTGTAATACTGGAGAAAAGTTTGTACTAACATTTTTTAGCATCGGTGAAATTATTCAGTGGCATCAGTGAGCTCAGAATTTGACCTCCTACTTTCTTTTTAGAAAGTGCTTCAGTATACAAATGCAGATGTTGTAATTCTTAAATTAAGTGATTTGGCTTGCACTTGGAATAGCGTCCAGTAGGAACACAGCCTACAATATACACTGAGCAATGTACACTGTTTGTAAGATTTCATGTTTATAGCCGGATACAGCTGATTCTGGGGCAGGAGAGAATGGAGGGAAAAAGAGGAGGAGGTGGAAAAAGAGAAAAATGTTCAGGGAGGGGGTGAGGAGGGAGAATGAAATCACACAATCTACTGAATGTTAGCACGCTGTGTCGGCCTGAAGAGGAAGAGGACCACCCATGGGGAGGACAAGTGAGCCTAACCTTTTCTTAAAATTCTGGCTGCCTTTGAAATGCACCATTCTATAAAGCAGCTGCAGCAAAAAGTTTTAACCAGACTCAAGTGCAGGTGTAAACTTCATGCTATCCAGGCTTCAAATGCATCCTGTCAGCTGTGTTTGTATATGTTGATGTAGAGCACATGATATGCATTTGACTTGGTTCAACTTTGCTGGTGTAAGAGAGCTCAGACTTGCAAGGTCCTCCTGCATTCAGGAGGCCAGGTGGTAGCTGTGTTATTTCTTTGCTTAAGGAGTCTGACAGGAAAGAATGGAATTTCATTACAGCTTAGATTGTACAGAAATAGTTTCTGAATATAGCAATATTTTCTGAATTTACCTGCTTCTTGCACATAGAGCCTCAACACTTTGACATGAATGTTTACAACATCTGGTGATTTTTTTTTTCTTTTACTTTTGTCTGGCTTGACTTTTTAAAGTAATTCCTTTCTTTAGGCAGAGTTTGAACCCTTTACATCATTTATACCTTTGTGGCTGAGTCTCCTGCAGAGACTGCAGGAATCTAAATCAACTTCAGATGGTCTGCCAAGAAGCTTTTAGGCAAAGTACATGTTCTGGCTACATGCTGGAGGGAGTATGGCTAAGCACAGAGGGACGCGTCTGTATTGTACTTATCTCTTACTCTCATGCAGAGAGACAGTATTTGTTGCAATAATTTCTAAACAACTCACTTTAGCCAGGATCCTTTTCTGTTGCCTGTGGGTTTTTTACCTGACTGGAACCAAAAGAAGTTGGAATAGCGACAGCACCCAGGATTATTTATATCAGTTTTGTCCTTAGAAAAAGAGAGAGAGTAATGACAACATTATTCTTCCTCATGTGCAAGGGCACAAGAATTCAGCTTATTTTTGCACCTTCAGTTTCTTGGCAGTCCTTAAGAAAGTGGAGGGCAATGCTTGTGCTGCAGTAAAGAAAACTTGCAGGTGCAGCTGTGTTTTCCTTTCAGGGGTTTTGACTGTGAAAGCAACTCCTTTTTTTCTCTTACTCACAATGGGTGTGCTTTGTTCTTAGAAATAAATGTTGTCCAGTTTACAGAGTAAGAATGTTGTTTTCTTTTTTCCAGAGGCTAGCTGTGAGGCCTGGTTAAATGACGTCAATAGTTCTGTCTTCAAAAGCTCTTCCTTGTGGAAATGGTGGGATGGTGTCTTCTCGTAGCTCCCCTCTGCTGTGGAGAGAGAGGGGCTGGAAAGGGGAAGGCATTCAAGAGAGATCAGTTGTTTCATTGACAGAAGTGCTTTGCTGTGTCACCGATAAGAACCATTCATATGTATAGATATGCTCAGTCTTTTTCACTTGTGCAACATGGTACATTTTAAAAATAATGTATTCTGCACTTGTTTTTCATGAACTGAATAGTAAGTATGTATAAGCTACATTCAGTAATTTTAGAAAACAGGCAAGGCAGAGAAAAAGAGAAAAATGTTTAGTGTGTTGTGTCCTGCATCAATATCCTAGTGTGTGTGTATGCACACGTTTTACTGATGAGTTATCTGTATTTTTTTTTTGAAAGTAGAAATGTTTTCATCCAAAGGTTTTGTAGCAGAGAGTTGGAGGTACTGCAATTAAACCAACATCTTAATTCCACTATTTTTGCTTTAAAAAAATTATTATATATTGCAACTGCTTTACTATGACTGTTTTTTTTTAAATGAAATAGTACTTTTGTAGTAACAAGTCATACAACTGGTACTAAGTAACATGAAATCTAACAATAGTAATACTTGTGTCAGTACTGAGGTTAAAAAAAAAATCCAAATGAAAAACTTGCCAGTTGAAAATTGTGATTTATTATGCCTCTCCCTTTGAGCTATCTGTACACTGTTTTTGATATAAAAACTTGTGTAGTCTGAATGGTGGGCTGACTAAGTTCACTCAAAAAAAACCAAAAAATCAAAGGCAAAGATGGCTCCCTCTGGCTCAAGAAATCACTGTTTCAAGTTATCTGGAGATTGGAGGAGTATTCAGGGAAAATATCACTATATACTTGCCTTACTTATTTACTTTTCCCAGTCATTTTGTTCATTCTGAGAAAAGGTAATCTAGTATTTGACTAGACGTTCCTTTGGCCTGTGCCTTTTTTCTCATGAACTTGGATAGGAAAGTCAGGTAAACGAACAAGGAGTTCTGGGGTTTTTGGCTACAGTCTGAAGCTGTCTGCTTTTGCAAGTTTAACAGAAAATGTTATGACTCTGGAAGTAACAATAGGGCACTTTTATTATGGCATGTTGAAAAAAGCGTATGAATAAACACTTTTGTAGACTGTGTGTTCTTGTAAATGTTTGGGACCATATTTGAAGTGGAAAATACGGTCTCAAATAGTTGCTTGCAATAAATCTAGTCCTAATAAATCAGTGCTCTGAGTGACACATAATTCAAAACTAGAGCAACTGGAAGTCAGCTAGCATGGACTGCTTCTCTGCTTTTGCTGAGTAAAGTTCTCTGGGTTTTTTCCCTCTTCTCTTTCCCACAAAAACCTTTTCAGTTTTTTCTTTATTTCTACATTAACTATAACAATTTTATAGGGTTACTTGTCAGTAACAGTGCTACAGAAAAAAAAAAGTGAAAAACTAAACAAAATCAAATCATTTCTGTAGAAAACCAGAATAGTTTACTTCCCCACTTTTAAAATAATCCTATACTTTATCTTCATGCCAAGCCTTTGGAAGACTTTTCACTTTCTGGCACCAGATGTGTGTTCAGAGTGCCTGTGTTTTGCATTACCATCCTGCACTGGAATATCCTGATGTTAAAGAATATTTTCCTTTTCCCATAGATGCCAGCCAAGACATGCTGGCAGTAGAAGTACTATTATTATGTGAAAATTATCAGCTATTGTGTGCTTCATAGATGTTATTGCTGCCTGATAATAACCTCTTTCTGTGTGTGCCTATTGAGGAACCATTCACACACCTGGTCTAGCTCAGAGAGCTCTGCTAAGACTTGTGTGACTCCAGCTCCATATTGATCCTAATAATGGCAAGAAAGTTCCATTTGAATAATTAAGAGTTTGAATGGGATGGCATTAGGTACAAGTATCTGTCCTCAAAGTGGGAAGGTAAGGCAGCTTGCAAACAATTGTGGAAGATGATTAAGGCAAGGATCTACACTACTTGATCTTGTCAGCTTTTATTTCATGCTTGTTAACATCAGTTATGTTGCAATAATGGTATTCTAATATCCTCTCACTAAGATATTTGTTCAGATAATGCATGTATGCCTTCTCTCTTCTGTTTTTCCCAATAAACGGGTGATACTTTTTCTGTAAAAAGGCAAAAAATACAGTACGAAATGGATAGTGCTAAGATGATTGTATGACGTTACATAACTGATCCCTTATACAGAGAAGTGGCAAATATTGGCAAATTCTTCCCATAGGAATGACTGAGCTGTTTCTGATAAGGGGTTAAGTGATAATTAAGTAAATGTAGGTGAGAAAAATGACAGAAGAAAGCCAGTGAGGCTGTTTCCTTTCCAGTAAGATGGGAATAGAGCAGGAGAGGAAGTTTAGCTATCTCCAACTGAAGATGAATGAAATGCACATTTTACTGCTACAGTATAATTTAATTACTTGGGTATTTTTACTTAGAGTGCTACATAAAAGCATGCCATAAAAACTGCTGAGATATAGATTTTTCTGTCCAAGTCTACTTTGAAATCAAAATGCCATGGTTATACGGTATACTCATCTCTGCCCCTAGCATTCCTATTTGTATTTGGATGCAATTTTGTCATACTATTCCTGATCAAATTTTAAAAAAAGAAAAAAGTCTATTTGTATGCTTTAAGCAAGCTGATGCTTCTAGTGCTAAACAGAAATAGTACAGCCTAGTCCCCTAAATGGGTACTTCCAAAATTTATGGGTAATTATTGAATAAAGCAAAATCCCTTTCTTTATGTGCTTCTTGATGATTGTGGCAAAAGACCTACAGAAAAGCAATGAATGACTCTCATGCCTGACTTCTGGAACAAAAAAGGATGAAATGATGGAATTCTGTTTTGTTGTAGCTCACTGGGGTCTTGCTACTGACCTCGTCTGAGCCTCACTCCCTTTTCCTGTGGGTTGCACCCTGTGCTAGGAGATAAACTGAAGCTGTTCAGCAGAAAGGATTATATAACTTTTTTTTTTTTTTTGTATCTCTGAGCTATGTGAGAGGCTCTGGAGTTAGCTGCAGAAGCTTAAGGACAGTTAAAGCCATTGTGCTGACCTGAGGCCTGTTTGCACTTATGGCTTGGTACTTTAATTGTTACAGCTCTGTGGTTTTAGAGGCCTGATGAGAAATATTCTAAGTTTGTTCTAATGTGTAGTACTCATCCTTGCTGGTAAGCAAATTTACAGCTTTATTTGATATGTTTAGTTATAGCAAATATATCTAATTGAAAACTTTCTCATGAGAGAAAAGAGCAGGTCTACATAAAAGCAGAGTATCAGCATCTAGAGATTATGCAGTTCTGTATTCATTGCTTAAAATTTCAAGGCTGATGCAAAGTTATTTACTTTCTAAAGATTTTCAGCTCTAAGAAGAAAGCAAGCATACTTTAGTGATCTTGTAGCTGTCATGGATTTGAAATTTCTGCATACCCACGGTTATGGTTTCTGGTTGTGATGAAAGCACTGGTATATTCAGTGGCTGCGTGTACATTAGTCCTTTCTGTCAGCCTGGCTAGATTGTTGTGTCCTTCCTGATTGCTGTCTGCCTCCTCAGTTTGATGTAGAACCTGCTCGGTTTTTTGTCAGGAGCCAGCTGTGCTTGCACATGTTCTCAGTTATATTTAGGAAACAGGAAAAGCCCAACACATTGTTGATCAGAAATTGTTGCTTGTAAGGTTAAGGACATTAGTAGCCGAAACCAGTTCACTTTCAAGATATTTTT
Organism: Sturnus vulgaris; assembly: GCF_052056855.1. Classification (NCBI taxonomy): domain Eukaryota; kingdom Metazoa; phylum Chordata; class Aves; order Passeriformes; family Sturnidae; genus Sturnus; species Sturnus vulgaris. Next base: position 34,908,065 of record NC_142246.1, on the reverse strand, counting down.
TTTTTCTGAAAAATCTGAGTTATGTTGACAAATTGGTTTTGGTTTTTTTTCAAGGAAACATATATTAAATTTTCTTGACTGTGATAGAGCTGTGCTGTTCTTGTTTTAACAAAGACAAGGTTCTTTCCACAAACCTGTTATACGTTGAAGAACAGGTTAAATCTTAAAAGAATGGCATTGTAGATGGTTCTTGTAGTACAGCCACTCATGCTTTCCCCCTTTCTTCTACATAGATATTTGGACACTACTTTGGGATGAAAGAACCTGAAGAATAAACTCTCTCTGACATCTGTAGAAGGTAGTTGTAACTTATGATAGAGGTTACTGGTGGGACAGGAGGTTAGTATTATGTCCTCTTTTCCTGCTGCCAGTCACTTCCTTTTTATAGGCTTTAAAATAAGAAATTAAAATGATTGCATATTATAAGCACTTCCTTTGATGAAGTATACAAATGTCATTTGAAACAAAGTAAAGTAATCCTACGGCTGATGTAGATTAAACATTACACTGGAGTAGCTTTATGTTAGGACTTAATTCATTTGTATAACAGCTCATAACTGAAATTTTAAATAAGCTCCAGCCACTCTCTGTGCCATTGGAAAAGCCATTGCAGAGCCCCGGGGCCGAGGCAGAGCCCTCCCTGAGGGGCACCCCTCATCCCTGGCCTGCAGCCGGCCATGGAGCCGCTGACCACAACTCCCTGCCTGCGTCCATCCGGCCAATTCCTCTGGCCCTGCACAGCCCAGCCTGCAAAGCCAGGCCTGGCACCGTGGGGCTCGGAGGGTCTGTCCTCAGGCACCGGGCCTCACAGGGCTCTGGGCTCAGCAGCGCTGTCACACTCTGAAATGTGACGGGAAACGGCTTAAACACTGCCAGGAAGGTGATTTGCACATTATGGCTGAACTGAATAAAGAGGCTGAGACCACCTCAGCCCACCCCTCCTTCACCTGACTGCAGCTCTGGTCCGGGACTTGAGCGGCCTAACAGCACCTGAGGTACCATAAAGGTGACACCATTGATCAGTTGCCTCTGGTCTAGGGACAAGGACACAAGACTCAGGCAGGAGAATGTATCCAAAGAAAGCCAAACCCAGCAGCTGTGCTGAAAATCAGCTTGGGCCAGGCTGGGGCTGGGGGAGGCCGTAGCTCACAGGCTCATCTGCTGAGGCCACCTTTGCACACCGTGCCCACAGGCAGCCAGGGAGGACGAGAGTTCTGGGGCTGTGGGGGAAAACCTCTGCTCACAGGCAGTCAACACCCATCCTCCCTCACACAAACTGGCTCCGCTGGAAAATGCCCACCCAGGGAAGGCCACATCCCCGGCACATTGCCGTGAGGGACACCTGAGGAGGGGCCAGAATCCATCCCAGAGCCCCAAAGTGCTGCCCAGACTCACTGCTGAGGCCTCGCAGCAGAGCACTGCTCCTGATGCAAAGGGATGCAGCAGAGCCAGAGGCTGCTGCCAGAGCCTGTGCCAGACTTGTCCCTGCCAGGGGGAGGAACCCGGGCCTTCCCCCCTGGCCCAAGTTTGTATGGACCCTCGGAACTCTGTGTTTGTGGGGGACCCTGAGCACCAAGAAGACAGAGATGTAGAGAATCCACAGTATGCCTCTGGGGACCTGTGGGTGCTCTCCATCAGAGAGCAGCATTCCATTGGGGTCCACAGAGTGCTGAGGTTTTCTACTTCATCTGCCTCTGCCACTCTCTTTCTCTCCCCCCACCTCTATTCCATTTCTGTTTTTCTCTCTCTGTCATTCTGTCTCTCTCTCTCTCATTTCCTGTTCAGTAAAACCCATACTATCGACTTTGGCACATGATCTCATTTGCACCCTAATTGAGGCAGAGCCATTTCTGATCATTTTAATCAGTGGATCAGAACAAGGGGCTAGAAGCCCTCCAGTCTGGCTGCTGTTCCATGCCACTTCCAGGGGGCTGGGCTGCTGAAGGGGTGCTGGGCTGGGCCCTTTGTGACGCAGGGGCGTTCTATCGGGTTCCTGGGTGTTGTTGGGCATTCTGTTGTCCTGGTGACATGGAACAGCCCCAACCTACAGGGGTATATAAGGGGCACAGGGCCCTGCGCTGCCCAGTCCCAGGAGTGCCAATCACACAGGAGGAAGCAGCTCCCGGGACCTCTGTGGCGTACACCACGATGAATATGGAGAAGGAAATGGTGAACTCCGGCTCCAAAGCAGCCAGCCCCATGCCCAGCAGGCCAGAAGACCAGGCCATCAGCGGGCAGTGGCTGGCAGCAGGCGACAGTTCTGGCCTGCCAGCCCCATGCAGCAATGTCACCACCAGCTGCCATGATGGATCCCCAGGGGAAGCCTGCATTGGGCAGGAGCTGACCCCAGAAGAAATCGGCGACACCTACCATCTGTCGGACTGGGATGACTGCATCCTGGAAGAGCTGTCCCACAGCGATGCTGGTTGTCACCAAGAAGCATCAGACTGGGAGGAGTCCATGGACCAGGAGTTTTCTGAGCAGGAAGACTCCGTTGACAAGGTGGAGTCCACTGGGAATGGTCACACACCCTCTCTGCCATCCAGCTGGGAAAACGACAGCCACCCAGAAGACCTCATGCAGCACAGCTGGGAACAGACCATCGGGGACAAGCTCGTGCTGCGTGAGGAAGATGAGTGGGACGGAGTGAGCGTCCTGGAGCTCACTGAAGACCAGGCAGAGCGAGAGCGACGATGGGCAGGTTTGTCCGCAGGCGGGTTCCCTGGGGCTGCCCCTCGCGAGGCCTGGGTTGAGCCGGCAGCAGCCGAGCTGAGCTCCCCAGGGCCGTGCTGCGCCTCCCCTGCCCGTGTGGAGGCGCCCGTGGCCATCAAGAGGCGGCCATCGCGGCTGCGGCGGGCACTGCGGGCGCTGCGCCGCCTCTGCCGCTGCCCCTGCCTGGCTCCGCACACCGAGCAGTAGGGGCCGCGGCCGGCGCCAGCCCGGGCCTCTCGCATGGCGGCCGGCCCGCAGCCATGCCCGGCCTGAGCGAGCCACACGGGCTGCCTCGGCCTGCGCACGGCCCTGCAGCCTCAGCGGGACCCGCCTGCCTTGCACCATCCAAGGCATTCAGCCAGCCCCAAACCTGCCTGCCGCTCCAGTCCCACCCAGCGTCTGGCACCACCACCATCGCCCTGAGACCATGTCCCCAGCTGCCACATCCGGACAACTCAGGAACTTGCAGAGAGGGCGACTCCACCACCTCCCAGAACAACATCGTCTGATGCTTGACAGCTCTTCCAGGAAAAAAATTGCTCCTGCTTTAACATCAGGGCCTTCCCTGTTAAAAACTAGTAGTAGGTTAAAAAAAAAAACAAAAAAACCAAAAAAAACACAAAACCCCCAAAAATAAACACACAAAAAAAAGATTCAGACTAGGAATACTTAGAAGAATCTGAAGAACCGTAGCATTAAATAAGGATAGGAATTAAGAAGAGAAAAAAATGGAAAAGGAGTAAGAATAGGAATAAGAATAGGAATAAGACTAGGAATAAGAATAGGAATAAGAATAGGAATAGGAATAGGAATAAGAATAAGAATAAGAATAGAAGAAGAGGAAGAAAAGCAGCCGAAGAAAATGAAGAAGAAGGAGAAAAAGAAGATAGAAGAGAAGAAATAGTAGTAGAAGTAAATTATTATAATAAAAACTGATATAAATAAAATATTATGCTAATAATATTATGAGTTAGTCATGTTGAAATAAACATCCCCACATCTTTTAGAGTCATAGTATACTTACGTGTTGGGAAGGACATCAAAAATCGTCTAGTTGCATCTCATTATCTTACGCACTCTTTCTCTGCCTCTCAGTCCTCTGAACTCATTCTTGCAGGTCCACGTCCTCCTTATGCTGGGGCCCCCACACACGCATGTCGTGCTTCAGGCAGGGTCTCACAAAAATGGCCCAGAGGGTCACGCTCACCTCCCTTGGCTGCTGCCCTTTGCCCCTTTCCATGCAGCCCAGCCCACGGCTGCTTTCTGGGCTGGCAGCACCCAGTGCCGGCTCGCGCTCAGCTTCTCCTCGCCGCGCACCCCAAGTGCTTCTCCTCAGCCCCTGCCCCGCTCCAGCCACTCTCTGTGCCATTGGAAAAGCCATTGCAGAGCCCCGGGGCCGAGGCAGAGCCCTCCCTGAGGGGCACCCCTCATCCCTGGCCTGCAGCCGGCCATGGAGCCGCTGACCACAACTCCCTGCCTGCGTCCATCCGGCCAATTCCTCTGGCCCTGCACAGCCCAGCCTGCAAAGCCAGGCCTGGCACCGTGGGGCTCGGAGGGTCTGTCCTCAGGCACCGGGCCTCACAGGGCTCTGGGCTCAGCAGCGCTGTCACACTCTGAAATGTGACGGGAAACGGCTTAAACACTGCCAGGAAGGTGATTTGCACATTATGGCTGAACTGAATAAAGAGGCTGAGACCACCTCAGCCCACCCCTCCTTCACCTGACTGCAGCTCTGGTCCGGGACTTGAGCGGCCTAACAGCACCTGAGGTACCATAAAGGTGACACCATTGATCAGTTGCCTCTGGTCTAGGGACAAGGACACAAGACTCAGGCAGGAGAATGTATCCAAAGAAAGCCAAACCCAGCAGCTGTGCTGAAAATCAGCTTGGGCCAGGCTGGGGCTGGGGGAGGCCGTAGCTCACAGGCTCATCTGCTGAGGCCACCTTTGCACACCGTGCCCACAGGCAGCCAGGGAGGACGAGAGTTCTGGGGCTGTGGGGGAAAACCTCTGCTCACAGGCAGTCAACACCCATCCTCCCTCACACAAACTGGCTCCGCTGGAAAATGCCCACCCAGGGAAGGCCACATCCCCGGCACATTGCCGTGAGGGACACCTGAGGAGGGGCCAGAATCCATCCCAGAGCCCCAAAGTGCTGCCCAGACTCACTGCTGAGGCCTCGCAGCAGAGCACTGCTCCTGATGCAAAGGGATGCAGCAGAGCCAGAGGCTGCTGCCAGAGCCTGTGCCAGACTTGTCCCTGCCAGGGGGAGGAACCCGGGCCTTCCCCCCTGGCCCAAGTTTGTATGGACCCTCGGAACTCTGTGTTTGTGGGGGACCCTGAGCACCAAGAAGACAGAGATGTAGAGAATCCACAGTATGCCTCTGGGGACCTGTGGGTGCTCTCCATCAGAGAGCAGCATTCCATTGGGGTCCACAGAGTGCTGAGGTTTTCTACTTCATCTGCCTCTGCCACTCTCTTTCTCTCCCCCCACCTCTATTCCATTTCTGTTTTTCTCTCTCTGTCATTCTGTCTCTCTCTCTCATTTCCTGTTCAGTAAAACCCATACTATCGACTTTGGCACATGATCTCATTTGCACCCTAATTGAGGCAGAGCCATTTCTGATCATTTTAATCAGTGGATCAGAACAAGGGGCTAGAAGCCCTCCAGTCTGGCTGCTGTTCCATGCCACTTCCAGGGGGCTGGGCTGCTGAAGGGGTGCTGGGCTGGGCCCTTTGTGACGCAGGGGCGTTCTATCGGGTTCCTGGGTGTTGTTGGGCATTCTGTTGTCCTGGTGACATGGAACAGCCCCAACCTACAGGGGTATATAAGGGGCACAGGGCCCTGCGCTGCCCAGTCCCAGGAGTGCCAATCACACAGGAGGAAGCAGCTCCCGGGACCTCTGTGGCGTACACCACGATGAATATGGAGAAGGAAATGGTGAACTCCGGCTCCAAAGCAGCCAGCCCCATGCCCAGCAGGCCAGAAGACCAGGCCATCAGCGGGCAGTGGCTGGCAGCAGGCGACAGTTCTGGCCTGCCAGCCCCATGCAGCAATGTCACCACTAGCTGCCATGATGGATCCCCAGGGGAAGCCTGCATTGGGCAGGAGCTGACCCCAGAAGAAATCGGCGGCACCTACCATCTGTCGGACTGGGATGACTGCATCCTGGAAGAGCTGTCCCACAGCGATGCTGGTTGTCACCAAGAAGCATCAGACTGGGAGGAGTCCATGGACCAGGAGTTTTCTGAGCAGGAAGACTCCGTTGACAAGGTGGAGTCCACTGGGAATGGTCACACACCCTCTCTGCCATCCAGCTGGGAAAACGACAGCCACCCAGAAGACCTCATGCAGCACAGCTGGGAACAGACCATCGGGGACAAGCTCGTGCTGCGTGAGGAAGATGAGTGGGACGGAGTGAGCGTCCTGGAGCTCACTGAAGACCAGGCAGAGCGAGAGCGACGATGGGCAGGTTTGTCCGCAGGCGGGTTCCCTGGGGCTGCCCCTCGCGAGGCCTGGGTTGAGCCGGCAGCAGCCGAGCTGAGCTCCCCAGGGCCGTGCTGCGCCTCCCCTGCCCGTGTGGAGGCGCCCGTGGCCATCAAGAGGCGGCCATCGCGGCTGCGGCGGGCACTGCGGGCGCTGCGCCGCCTCTGCCGCTGCCCCTGCCTGGCTCCGCACACCGAGCAGTAGGGGCCGCGGCCGGCGCCAGCCCGGGCCTCTCGCATGGCGGCCGGCCCGCAGCCATGCCCGGCCTGAGCGAGCCACACGGGCTGCCTCGGCCTGCGCACGGCCCTGCAGCCTCAGCGGGACCCGCCTGCCTTGCACCATCCAAGGCATTCAGCCAGCCCCAAACCTGCCTGCCGCTCCAGTCCCACCCAGCGTCTGGCACCACCACCATCGCCCTGAGACCATGTCCCCAGCTGCCACATCCGGACAACTCAGGAACTTGCAGAGAGGGCGACTCCACCACCTCCCAGAACAACATCGTCTGATGCTTGACAGCTCTTCCAGGAAAAAAATTGCTCCTGCTTTAACATCAGGGCCTTCCCTGTTAAAAACTAGTAGTAGGTTAAAAAAAAAAACAAAAAAACCAAAAAAACCACAAAACCCCCAAAAATAAACACACAAAAAAAAGATTCAGACTAGGAATACTTAGAAGAATCTGAAGAACCGTAGCATTAAATAAGGATAGGAATTAAGAAGAGAAAAAAATGGAAAAGGAGTAAGAATAGGAATAAGACTAGGAATAAGACTAGGAATAAGAATAGGAATAAGAATAGGAATAGGAATAGGAATAAGAATAAGAATAAGAATAGAAGAAGAGGAAGAAAAGCAGCCGAAGAAAATGAAGAAGAAGGAGAAAAAGAAGATAGAAGAGAAGAAATAGTAGTAGAAGTAAATTATTATAATAAAAACTGATATAAATAAAATATTATGCTAATAATATTATGAGTTAGTCATGTTGAAATAAACATCCCCACATCTTTTAGAGTCATAGTATACTTACGTGTTGGGAAGGACATCAAAAATCGTCTAGTTGCATCTCATTATCTTACGCACTCTTTCTCTGCCTCTCAGTCCTCTGAACTCATTCTTGCAGGTCCACGTCCTCCTTATGCTGGGGCCCCCACACACGCATGTCGTGCTTCAGGCAGGGTCTCACAAAAATGGCCCAGAGGGTCACGCTCACCTCCCTTGGCTGCTGCCCTTTGCCCCTTTCCATGCAGCCCAGCCCACGGCTGCTTTCTGGGCTGGCAGCACCCAGTGCCGGCTCGCGCTCAGCTTCTCCTCGCCGCGCACCCCAAGTGCTTCTCCTCAGCCCCTGCCCCGCTCCAGCCACTCTCTGTGCCATTGGAAAAGCCATTGCAGAGCCCCGGGGCCGAGGCAGAGCCCTCCCTGAGGGGCACCCCTCATCCCTGGCCTGCAGCCGGCCATGGAGCCGCTGACCACAACTCCCTGCCTGCGTCCATCCGGCCAATTCCTCTGGCCCTGCACAGCCCAGCCTGCAAAGCCAGGCCTGGCACCGTGGGGCTCGGAGGGTCTGTCCTCAGGCACCGGGCCTCACAGGGCTCTGGGCTCAGCAGCGCTGTCACACTCTGAAATGTGACGGGAAACGGCTTAAACACTGCCAGGAAGGTGATTTGCACATTATGGCTGAACTGAATAAAGAGGCTGAGACCACCTCAGCCCACCCCTCCTTCACCTGACTGCAGCTCTGGTCCGGGACTTGAGCGGCCTAACAGCACCTGAGGTACCATAAAGGTGACACCATTGATCAGTTGCCTCTGGTCTAGGGACAAGGACACAAGACTCAGGCAGGAGAATGTATCCAAAGAAAGCCAAACCCAGCAGCTGTGCTGAAAATCAGCTTGGGCCAGGCTGGGGCTGGGGGAGGCCGTAGCTCACAGGCTCATCTGCTGAGGCCACCTTTGCACACCGTGCCCACAGGCAGCCAGGGAGGACGAGAGTTCTGGGGCTGTGGGGGAAAACCTCTGCTCACAGGCAGTCAACACCCATCCTCCCTCACACAAACTGGCTCCGCTGGAAAATGCCCACCCAGGGAAGGCCACATCCCCGGCACATTGCCGTGAGGGACACCTGAGGAGGGGCCAGAATCCATCCCAGAGCCCCAAAGTGCTGCCCAGACTCACTGCTGAGGCCTCGCAGCAGAGCACTGCTCCTGATGCAAAGGGATGCAGCAGAGCCAGAGGCTGCTGCCAGAGCCTGTGCCAGACTTGTCCCTGCCAGGGGGAGGAACCCGGGCCTTCCCCCCTGGCCCAAGTTTGTATGGACCCTCGGAACTCTGTGTTTGTGGGGGACCCTGAGCACCAAGAAGACAGAGATGTAGAGAATCCACAGTATGCCTCTGGGGACCTGTGGGTGCTCTCCATCAGAGAGCAGCATTCCATTGGGGTCCACAGAGTGCTGAGGTTTTCTACTTCATCTGCCTCTGCCACTCTCTTTCTCTCCCCCCACCTCTATTCCATTTCTGTTTTTCTCTCTCTGTCATTCTGTCTCTCTCTCTCATTTCCTGTTCAGTAAAACCCATACTATCGACTTTGGCACATGATCTCATTTGCACCCTAATTGAGGCAGAGCCATTTCTGATCATTTTAATCAGTGGATCAGAACAAGGGGCTAGAAGCCCTCCAGTCTGGCTGCTGTTCCATGCCACTTCCAGGGGGCTGGGCTGCTGAAGGGGTGCTGGGCTGGGCCCTTTGTGACGCAGGGGCGTTCTATCGGGTTCCTGGGTGTTGTTGGGCATTCTGTTGTCCTGGTGACATGGAACAGCCCCAACCTACAGGGGTATATAAGGGGCACAGGGCCCTGCGCTGCCCAGTCCCAGGAGTGCCAATCACACAGGAGGAAGCAGCTCCCGGGACCTCTGTGGCGTACACCACGATGAATATGGAGAAGGAAATGGTGAACTCCGGCTCCAAAGCAGCCAGCCCCATGCCCAGCAGGCCAGAAGACCAGGCCATCAGCGGGCAGTGGCTGGCAGCAGGCGACAGTTCTGGCCTGCCAGCCCCATGCAGCAATGTCACCACTAGCTGCCATGATGGATCCCCAGGGGAAGCCTGCATTGGGCAGGAGCTGACCCCAGAAGAAATCGGCGGCACCTACCATCTGTCGGACTGGGATGACTGCATCCTGGAAGAGCTGTCCCACAGCGATGCTGGTTGTCACCAAGAAGCATCAGATTGGGAGGAGTCCATGGACCAGGAGTTTTCTGAGCAGGAAGACTCCGTTGACAAGGTGGAGTCCACTGGGAATGGTCACACACCCTCTCTGCCATCCAGCTGGGAAAACGACAGCCACCCAGAAGACCTCATGCAGCACAGCTGGGAACAGACCATCGGGGACAAGCTCGTGCTGCGTGAGGAAGATGAGTGGGACGGAGTGAGCGTCCTGGAGCTCACTGAAGACCAGGCAGAGCGAGAGCGACGATGGGCAGGTTTGTCCGCAGGCGGGTTCCCTGGGGCTGCCCCTCGCGAGGCCTGGGTTGAGCCGGCAGCAGCCGAGCTGAGCTCCCCAGGGCCGTGCTGCGCCTCCCCTGCCCGTGTGGAGGCGCCCGTGGCCATCAAGAGGCGGCCATCGCGGCTGCGGCGGGCACTGCGGGCGCTGCGCCGCCTCTGCCGCTGCCCCTGCCTGGCTCCGCACACCGAGCAGTAGGGGCCGCGGCCGGCGCCAGCCCGGGCCTCTCGCATGGCGGCCGGCCCGCAGCCATGCCCGGCCTGAGCGAGCCACACGGGCTGCCTCGGCCTGCGCACGGCCCTGCAGCCTCAGCGGGACCCGCCTGCCTTGCACCATCCAAGGCATTCAGCCAGCCCCAAACCTGCCTGCCGCTCCAGTCCCACCCAGCGTCTGGCACCACCACCATCGCCCTGAGACCATGTCCCCAGCTGCCACATCCGGACAACTCAGGAACTTGCAGAGAGGGCGACTCCACCACCTCCCAGAACAACATCGTCTGATGCTTGACAGCTCTTCCAGGAAAAAAATTGCTCCTGCTTTAACATCAGGGCCTTCCCTGTTAAAAACTAGTAGTAGGTTAAAAAAAAAAACAAAAAAACCAAAAAAAACACAAAACCCCCAAAAATAAACACACAAAAAAAAGATTCAGACTAGGAATACTTAGAAGAATCTGAAGAACCGTAGCATTAAATAAGGATAGGAATTAAGAAGAGAAAAAAATGGAAAAGGAGTAAGAATAGGAATAAGAATAGGAATAAGACTAGGAATAAGAATAGGAATAAGAATAGGAATAGGAATAGGAATAAGAATAAGAATAAGAATAGAAGAAGAGGAAGAAAAGCAGCCGAAGAAAATGAAGAAGAAGGAGAAAAAGAAGATAGAAGAGAAGAAATAGTAGTAGAAGTAAATTATTATAATAAAAACTGATATAAATAAAATATTATGCTAATAATATTATGAGTTAGTCATGTTGAAATAAACATCCCCACATCTTTTAGAGTCATAGTATACTTACGTGTTGGGAAGGACATCAAAAATCGTCTAGTTGCATCTCATTATCTTACGCACTCTTTCTCTGCCTCTCAGTCCTCTGAACTCATTCTTGCAGGTCCACGTCCTCCTTATGCTGGGGCCCCCACACACGCATGTCGTGCTTCAGGCAGGGTCTCACAAAAATGGCCCAGAGGGTCACGCTCACCTCCCTTGGCTGCTGCCCTTTGCCCCTTTCCATGCAGCCCAGCCCACGGCTGCTTTCTGGGCTGGCAGCACCCAGTGCCGGCTCGCGCTCAGCTTCTCCTCGCCGCGCACCCCAAGTGCTTCTCCTCAGCCCCTGCCCCGCTCCAGCCACTCTCTGTGCCATTGGAAAAGCCATTGCAGAGCCCCGGGGCCGAGGCAGAGCCCTCCCTGAGGGGCACCCCTCATCCCTGGCCTGCAGCCGGCCATGGAGCCGCTGACCACAACTCCCTGCCTGCGTCCATCCGGCCAATTCCTCTGGCCCTGCACAGCCCAGCCTGCAAAGCCAGGCCTGGCACCGTGGGGCTCGGAGGGTCTGTCCTCAGGCACCGGGCCTCACAGGGCTCTGGGCTCAGCAGCGCTGTCACACTCTGAAATGTGACGGGAAACGGCTTAAACACTGCCAGGAAGGTGATTTGCACATTATGGCTGAACTGAATAAAGAGGCTGAGACCACCTCAGCCCACCCCTCCTTCACCTGACTGCAGCTCTGGTCCGGGACTTGAGCGGCCTAACAGCACCTGAGGTACCATAAAGGTGACACCATTGATCAGTTGCCTCTGGTCTAGGGACAAGGACACAAGACTCAGGCAGGAGAATGTATCCAAAGAAAGCCAAACCCAGCAGCTGTGCTGAAAATCAGCTTGGGCCAGGCTGGGGCTGGGGGAGGCCGTAGCTCACAGGCTCATCTGCTGAGGCCACCTTTGCACACCGTGCCCACAGGCAGCCAGGGAGGACGAGAGTTCTGGGGCTGTGGGGGAAAACCTCTGCTCACAGGCAGTCAACACCCATCCTCCCTCACACAAACTGGCTCCGCTGGAAAATGCCCACCCAGGGAAGGCCACATCCCCGGCACATTGCCGTGAGGGACACCTGAGGAGGGGCCAGAATCCATCCCAGAGCCCCAAAGTGCTGCCCAGACTCACTGCTGAGGCCTCGCAGCAGAGCACTGCTCCTGATGCAAAGGGATGCAGCAGAGCCAGAGGCTGCTGCCAGAGCCTGTGCCAGACTTGTCCCTGCCAGGGGGAGGAACCCGGGCCTTCCCCCCTGGCCCAAGTTTGTATGGACCCTCGGAACTCTGTGTTTGTGGGGGACCCTGAGCACCAAGAAGACAGAGATGTAGAGAATCCACAGTATGCCTCTGGGGACCTGTGGGTGCTCTCCATCAGAGAGCAGCATTCCATTGGGGTCCACAGAGTGCTGAGGTTTTCTACTTCATCTGCCTCTGCCACTCTCTTTCTCTCCCCCCACCTCTATTCCATTTCTGTTTTTCTCTCTCTGTCATTCTGTCTCTCTCTCTCTCATTTCCTGTTCAGTAAAACCCATACTATCGACTTTGGCACATGATCTCATTTGCACCCTAATTGAGGCAGAGCCATTTCTGATCATTTTAATCAGTGGATCAGAACAAGGGGCTAGAAGCCCTCCAGTCTGGCTGCTGTTCCATGCCACTTCCAGGGGGCTGGGCTGCTGAAGGGGTGCTGGGCTGGGCCCTTTGTGACGCAGGGGCGTTCTATCGGGTTCCTGGGTGTTGTTGGGCATTCTGTTGTCCTGGTGACATGGAACAGCCCCAACCTACAGGGGTATATAAGGGGCACAGGGCCCTGCGCTGCCCAGTCCCAGGAGTGCCAATCACACAGGAGGAAGCAGCTCCCGGGACCTCTGTGGCGTACACCACGATGAATATGGAGAAGGAAATGGTGAACTCCGGCTCCAAAGCAGCCAGCCCCATGCCCAGCAGGCCAGAAGACCAGGCCATCAGCGGGCAGTGGCTGGCAGCAGGCGACAGTTCTGGCCTGCCAGCCCCATGCAGCAATGTCACCACTAGCTGCCATGATGGATCCCCAGGGGAAGCCTGCATTGGGCAGGAGCTGACCCCAGAAGAAATCGGCGGCACCTACCATCTGTCGGACTGGGATGACTGCATCCTGGAAGAGCTGTCCCACAGCGATGCTGGTTGTCACCAAGAAGCATCAGACTGGGAGGAGTCCATGGACCAGGAGTTTTCTGAGCAGGAAGACTCCGTTGACAAGGTGGAGTCCACTGGGAATGGTCACACACCCTCTCTGCCATCCAGCTGGGAAAACGACAGCCACCCAGAAGACCTCATGCAGCACAGCTGGGAACAGACCATCGGGGACAAGCTCGTGCTGCGTGAGGAAGATGAGTGGGACGGAGTGAGCGTCCTGGAGCTCACTGAAGACCAGGCAGAGCGAGAGCGACGATGGGCAGGTTTGTCCGCAGGCGGGTTCCCTGGGGCTGCCCCTCGCGAGGCCTGGGTTGAGCCGGCAGCAGCCGAGCTGAGCTCCCCAGGGCCGTGCTGCGCCTCCCCTGCCCGTGTGGAGGCGCCCGTGGCCATCAAGAGGCGGCCATCGCGGCTGCGGCGGGCACTGCGGGCGCTGCGCCGCCTCTGCCGCTGCCCCTGCCTGGCTCCGCACACCGAGCAGTAGGGGCCGCGGCCGGCGCCAGCCCGGGCCTCTCGCATGGCGGCCGGCCCGCAGCCATGCCCGGCCTGAGCGAGCCACACGGGCTGCCTCGGCCTGCGCACGGCCCTGCAGCCTCAGCGGGACCCGCCTGCCTTGCACCATCCAAGGCATTCAGCCAGCCCCAAACCTGCCTGCCGCTCCAGTCCCACCCAGCGTCTGGCACCACCACCATCGCCCTGAGACCATGTCCCCAGCTGCCACATCCGGACAACTCAGGAACTTGCAGAGAGGGCGACTCCACCACCTCCCAGAACAACATCGTCTGATGCTTGACAGCTCTTCCAGGAAAAAAATTGCTCCTGCTTTAACATCAGGGCCTTCCCTGTTAAAAACTAGTAGTAGGTTAAAAAAAAAAACAAAAAAACCAAAAAAAACACAAAACCCCCAAAAATAAACACACAAAAAAAAGATTCAGACTAGGAATACTTAGAAGAATCTGAAGAACCGTAGCATTAAATAAGGATAGGAATTAAGAAGAGAAAAAAATGGAAAAGGAGTAAGAATAGGAATAAGACTAGGAATAAGACTAGGAATAAGAATAGGAATAAGAATAGGAATAGGAATAGGAATAAGAATAAGAATAAGAATAAGAATAAGAATAGAAGAAGAGGAAGAAAAGCAGCCGAAGAAAATGAAGAAGAAGGAGAAAAAGAAGATAGAAGAGAAGAAATAGTAGTAGAAGTAAATTATTATAATAAAAACTGATATAAATAAAATATTATGCTAATAATATTATGAGTTAGTCATGTTGAAATAAACATCCCCACATCTTTTAGAGTCATAGTATACTTACGTGTTGGGAAGGACATCAAAAATCGTCTAGTTGCATCTCATTATCTTACGCACTCTTTCTCTGCCTCTCAGTCCTCTGAACTCATTCTTGCAGGTCCACGTCCTCCTTATGCTGGGGCCCCCACACACGCATGTCGTGCTTCAGGCAGGGTCTCACAAAAATGGCCCAGAGGGTCACGCTCACCTCCCTTGGCTGCTGCCCTTTGCCCCTTTCCATGCAGCCCAGCCCACGGCTGCTTTCTGGGCTGGCAGCACCCAGTGCCGGCTCGCGCTCAGCTTCTCCTCGCCGCGCACCCCAAGTGCTTCTCCTCAGCCCCTGCCCCGCTCCAGCCACTCTCTGTGCCATTGGAAAAGCCATTGCAGAGCCCCGGGGCCGAGGCAGAGCCCTCCCTGAGGGGCACCCCTCATCCCTGGCCTGCAGCCGGCCATGGAGCCGCTGACCACAACTCCCTGCCTGCGTCCATCCGGCCAATTCCTCTGGCCCTGCACAGCCCAGCCTGCAAAGCCAGGCCTGGCACCGTGGGGCTCGGAGGGTCTGTCCTCAGGCACCGGGCCTCACAGGGCTCTGGGCTCAGCAGCGCTGTCACACTCTGAAATGTGACGGGAAACGGCTTAAACACTGCCAGGAAGGTGATTTGCACATTATGGCTGAACTGAATAAAGAGGCTGAGACCACCTCAGCCCACCCCTCCTTCACCTGACTGCAGCTCTGGTCCGGGACTTGAGCGGCCTAACAGCACCTGAGGTACCATAAAGGTGACACCATTGATCAGTTGCCTCTGGTCTAGGGACAAGGACACAAGACTCAGGCAGGAGAATGTATCCAAAGAAAGCCAAACCCAGCAGCTGTGCTGAAAATCAGCTTGGGCCAGGCTGGGGCTGGGGGAGGCCGTAGCTCACAGGCTCATCTGCTGAGGCCACCTTTGCACACCGTGCCCACAGGCAGCCAGGGAGGACGAGAGTTCTGGGGCTGTGGGGGAAAACCTCTGCTCACAGGCAGTCAACACCCATCCTCCCTCACACAAACTGGCTCCGCTGGAAAATGCCCACCCAGGGAAGGCCACATCCCCGGCACATTGCCGTGAGGGACACCTGAGGAGGGGCCAGAATCCATCCCAGAGCCCCAAAGTGCTGCCCAGACTCACTGCTGAGGCCTCGCAGCAGAGCACTGCTCCTGATGCAAAGGGATGCAGCAGAGCCAGAGGCTGCTGCCAGAGCCTGTGCCAGACTTGTCCCTGCCAGGGGGAGGAACCCGGGCCTTCCCCCCTGGCCCAAGTTTGTATGGACCCTCGGAACTCTGTGTTTGTGGGGGACCCTGAGCACCAAGAAGACAGAGATGTAGAGAATCCACAGTATGCCTCTGGGGACCTGTGGGTGCTCTCCATCAGAGAGCAGCATTCCATTGGGGTCCACAGAGTGCTGAGGTTTTCTACTTCATCTGCCTCTGCCACTCTCTTTCTCTCCCCCCACCTCTATTCCATTTCTGTTTTTCTCTCTCTGTCATTCTGTCTCTCTCTCTCATTTCCTGTTCAGTAAAACCCATACTATCGACTTTGGCACATGATCTCATTTGCACCCTAATTGAGGCAGAGCCATTTCTGATCATTTTAATCAGTGGATCAGAACAAGGGGCTAGAAGCCCTCCAGTCTGGCTGCTGTTCCATGCCACTTCCAGGGGGCTGGGCTGCTGAAGGGGTGCTGGGCTGGGCCCTTTGTGACGCAGGGGCGTTCTATCGGGTTCCTGGGTGTTGTTGGGCATTCTGTTGTCCTGGTGACATGGAACAGCCCCAACCTACAGGGGTATATAAGGGGCACAGGGCCCTGCGCTGCCCAGTCCCAGGAGTGCCAATCACACAGGAGGAAGCAGCTCCCGGGACCTCTGTGGCGTACACCACGATGAATATGGAGAAGGAAATGGTGAACTCCGGCTCCAAAGCAGCCAGCCCCATGCCCAGCAGGCCAGAAGACCAGGCCATCAGCGGGCAGTGGCTGGCAGCAGGCGACAGTTCTGGCCTGCCAGCCCCATGCAGCAATGTCACCACTAGCTGCCATGATGGATCCCCAGGGGAAGCCTGCATTGGGCAGGAGCTGACCCCAGAAGAAATCGGCGGCACCTACCATCTGTCGGACTGGGATGACTGCATCCTGGAAGAGCTGTCCCACAGCGATGCTGGTTGTCACCAAGAAGCATCAGACTGGGAGGAGTCCATGGACCAGGAGTTTTCTGAGCAGGAAGACTCCGTTGACAAGGTGGAGTCCACTGGGAATGGTCACACACCCTCTCTGCCATCCAGCTGGGAAAACGACAGCCACCCAGAAGACCTCATGCAGCACAGCTGGGAACAGACCATCGGGGACAAGCTCGTGCTGCGTGAGGAAGATGAGTGGGACGGAGTGAGCGTCCTGGAGCTCACTGAAGACCAGGCAGAGCGAGAGCGACGATGGGCAGGTTTGTCCGCAGGCGGGTTCCCTGGGGCTGCCCCTCGCGAGGCCTG
The DNA here is from genome assembly GCF_052056855.1 of Sturnus vulgaris. NCBI lineage: Eukaryota > Metazoa > Chordata > Aves > Passeriformes > Sturnidae > Sturnus > Sturnus vulgaris. The sequence goes on along the minus strand of NC_142246.1, from coordinate 34,891,372 downwards.
GGTTGAGCCGGCAGCAGCCGAGCTGAGCTCCCCAGGGCCGTGCTGCGCCTCCCCTGCCCGTGTGGAGGCGCCCGTGGCCATCAAGAGGCGGCCATCGCGGCTGCGGCGGGCACTGCGGGCGCTGCGCCGCCTCTGCCGCTGCCCCTGCCTGGCTCCGCACACCGAGCAGTAGGGGCCGCGGCCGGCGCCAGCCCGGGCCTCTCGCATGGCGGCCGGCCCGCAGCCATGCCCGGCCTGAGCGAGCCACACGGGCTGCCTCGGCCTGCGCACGGCCCTGCAGCCTCAGCGGGACCCGCCTGCCTTGCACCATCCAAGGCATTCAGCCAGCCCCAAACCTGCCTGCCGCTCCAGTCCCACCCAGCGTCTGGCACCACCACCATCGCCCTGAGACCATGTCCCCAGCTGCCACATCCGGACAACTCAGGAACTTGCAGAGAGGGCGACTCCACCACCTCCCAGAACAACATCGTCTGATGCTTGACAGCTCTTCCAGGAAAAAAATTGCTCCTGCTTTAACATCAGGGCCTTCCCTGTTAAAAACTAGTAGTAGGTTAAAAAAAAAAACAAAAAAACCAAAAAAAACACAAAACCCCCAAAAATAAACACACAAAAAAAAGATTCAGACTAGGAATACTTAGAAGAATCTGAAGAACCGTAGCATTAAATAAGGATAGGAATTAAGAAGAGAAAAAAATGGAAAAGGAGTAAGAATAGGAATAAGACTAGGAATAAGACTAGGAATAAGAATAGGAATAAGAATAGGAATAGGAATAGGAATAAGAATAAGAATAAGAATAAGAATAAGAATAGAAGAAGAGGAAGAAAAGCAGCCGAAGAAAATGAAGAAGAAGGAGAAAAAGAAGATAGAAGAGAAGAAATAGTAGTAGAAGTAAATTATTATAATAAAAACTGATATAAATAAAATATTATGCTAATAATATTATGAGTTAGTCATGTTGAAATAAACATCCCCACATCTTTTAGAGTCATAGTATACTTACGTGTTGGGAAGGACATCAAAAATCGTCTAGTTGCATCTCATTATCTTACGCACTCTTTCTCTGCCTCTCAGTCCTCTGAACTCATTCTTGCAGGTCCACGTCCTCCTTATGCTGGGGCCCCCACACACGCATGTCGTGCTTCAGGCAGGGTCTCACAAAAATGGCCCAGAGGGTCACGCTCACCTCCCTTGGCTGCTGCCCTTTGCCCCTTTCCATGCAGCCCAGCCCACGGCTGCTTTCTGGGCTGGCAGCACCCAGTGCCGGCTCGCGCTCAGCTTCTCCTCGCCGCGCACCCCAAGTGCTTCTCCTCAGCCCCTGCCCCGCTCCAGCCACTCTCTGTGCCATTGGAAAAGCCATTGCAGAGCCCCGGGGCCGAGGCAGAGCCCTCCCTGAGGGGCACCCCTCATCCCTGGCCTGCAGCCGGCCATGGAGCCGCTGACCACAACTCCCTGCCTGCGTCCATCCGGCCAATTCCTCTGGCCCTGCACAGCCCAGCCTGCAAAGCCAGGCCTGGCACCGTGGGGCTCGGAGGGTCTGTCCTCAGGCACCGGGCCTCACAGGGCTCTGGGCTCAGCAGCGCTGTCACACTCTGAAATGTGACGGGAAACGGCTTAAACACTGCCAGGAAGGTGATTTACACATTATGGCTGAACTGAATAAAGAGGCTGAGACTACCTCAGCCCACCCCTCCTTCACCTGACTGCAGCTCTGGTCCGGGACTTGAGCGGCCTAACAGCACCTGAGGTACCATAAAGGTGACACCATTGATCAGTTGCCTCTGGTCTAGGGACAAGGACACAAGACTCAGGCAGGAGAATGTATCCAAAGAAAGCCAAACCCAGCAGCTGTGCTGAAAATCAGCTTGGGCCAGGCTGGGGCTGGGGGAGGCCGTAGCTCACAGGCTCATCTGCTGAGGCCACCTTTGCACACCGTGCCCACAGGCAGCCAGGGAGGACGAGAGTTCTGGGGCTGTGGGGGAAAACCTCTGCTCACAGGCAGTCAACACCCATCCTCCCTCACACAAACTGGCTCCGCTGGAAAATGCCCACCCAGGGAAGGCCACATCCCCGGCACATTGCCGTGAGGGACACCTGAGGAGGGGCCAGAATCCATCCCAGAGCCCCAAAGTGCTGCCCAGACTCACTGCTGAGGCCTCGCAGCAGAGCACTGCTCCTGATGCAAAGGGATGCAGCAGAGCCAGAGGCTGCTGCCAGAGCCTGTGCCAGACTTGTCCCTGCCAGGGGGAGGAACCCGGGCCTTCCCCCCTGGCCCAAGTTTGTATGGACCCTCGGAACTCTGTGTTTGTGGGGGACCCTGAGCACCAAGAAGACAGAGATGTAGAGAATCCACAGTATGCCTCTGGGGACCTGTGGGTGCTCTCCATCAGAGAGCAGCATTCCATTGGGGTCCACAGAGTGCTGAGGTTTTCTACTTCATCTGCCTCTGCCACTCTCTTTCTCTCCCCCCACCTCTATTCCATTTCTGTTTTTCTCTCTCTGTCGTTCTGTCTCTCTCTCTCATTTCCTGTTCAGTAAAACCCATACTATCGACTTTGGCACATGATCTCATTTGCACCCTAATTGAGGCAGAGCCATTTCTGATCATTTTAATCAGTGGATCAGAACAAGGGGCTAGAAGCCCTCCAGTCTGGCTGCTGTTCCATGCCACTTCCAGGGGGCTGGGCTGCTGAAGGGGTGCTGGGCTGGGCCCTTTGTGACGCAGGGGCGTTCTATCGGGTTCCTGGGTGTTGTTGGGCATTCTGTTGTCCTGGTGACATGGAACAGCCCCAACCTACAGGGGTATATAAGGGGCACAGGGCCCTGCGCTGCCCAGTCCCAGGAGTGCCAATCACACAGGAGGAAGCAGCTCCCGGGACCTCTGTGGCGTACACCACGATGAATATGGAGAAGGAAATGGTGAACTCCGGCTCCAAAGCAGCCAGCCCCATGCCCAGCAGGCCAGAAGACCAGGCCATCAGCGGGCAGTGGCTGGCAGCAGGCGACAGTTCTGGCCTGCCAGCCCCATGCAGCAATGTCACCACTAGCTGCCATGATGGATCCCCAGGGGAAGCCTGCATTGGGCAGGAGCTGACCCCAGAAGAAATCGGCGGCACCTACCATCTGTCGGACTGGGATGACTGCATCCTGGAAGAGCTGTCCCACAGCGATGCTGGTTGTCACCAAGAAGCATCAGACTGGGAGGAGTCCATGGACCAGGAGTTTTCTGAGCAGGAAGACTCCGTTGACAAGGTGGAGTCCACTGGGAATGGTCACACACCCTCTCTGCCATCCAGCTGGGAAAACGACAGCCACCCAGAAGACCTCATGCAGCACAGCTGGGAACAGACCATCGGGGACAAGCTCGTGCTGCGTGAGGAAGATGAGTGGGACGGAGTGAGCGTCCTGGAGCTCACTGAAGACCAGGCAGAGCGAGAGCGACGATGGGCAGGTTTGTCCGCAGGCGGGTTCCCTGGGGCTGCCCCTCGCGAGGCCTGGGTTGAGCCGGCAGCAGCCGAGCTGAGCTCCCCAGGGCCGTGCTGCGCCTCCCCTGCCCGTGTGGAGGCGCCCGTGGCCATCAAGAGGCGGCCATCGCGGCTGCGGCGGGCACTGCGGGCGCTGCGCCGCCTCTGCCGCTGCCCCTGCCTGGCTCCGCACACCGAGCAGTAGGGGCCGCGGCCGGCGCCAGCCCGGGCCTCTCGCATGGCGGCCGGCCCGCAGCCATGCCCGGCCTGAGCGAGCCACACGGGCTGCCTCGGCCTGCGCACGGCCCTGCAGCCTCAGCGGGACCCGCCTGCCTTGCACCATCCAAGGCATTCAGCCAGCCCCAAACCTGCCTGCCGCTCCAGTCCCACCCAGCGTCTGGCACCACCACCATCGCCCTGAGACCATGTCCCCAGCTGCCACATCCGGACAACTCAGGAACTTGCAGAGAGGGCGACTCCACCACCTCCCAGAACAACATCGTCTGATGCTTGACAGCTCTTCCAGGAAAAAAATTGCTCCTGCTTTAACATCAGGGCCTTCCCTGTTAAAAACTAGTAGTAGGTTAAAAAAAAAAACAAAAAAACCAAAAAAAACACAAAACCCCCAAAAATAAACACACAAAAAAAAGATTCAGACTAGGAATACTTAGAAGAATCTGAAGAACCGTAGCATTAAATAAGGATAGGAATTAAGAAGAGAAAAAAATGGAAAAGGAGTAAGAATAGGAATAAGACTAGGAATAAGACTAGGAATAAGAATAGGAATAAGAATAGGAATAGGAATAGGAATAAGAATAAGAATAAGAATAAGAATAAGAATAGAAGAAGAGGAAGAAAAGCAGCCGAAGAAAATGAAGAAGAAGGAGAAAAAGAAGATAGAAGAGAAGAAATAGTAGTAGAAGTAAATTATTATAATAAAAACTGATATAAATAAAATATTATGCTAATAATATTATGAGTTAGTCATGTTGAAATAAACATCCCCACATCTTTTAGAGTCATAGTATACTTACGTGTTGGGAAGGACATCAAAAATCGTCTAGTTGCATCTCATTATCTTACGCACTCTTTCTCTGCCTCTCAGTCCTCTGAACTCATTCTTGCAGGTCCACGTCCTCCTTATGCTGGGGCCCCCACACACGCATGTCGTGCTTCAGGCAGGGTCTCACAAAAATGGCCCAGAGGGTCACGCTCACCTCCCTTGGCTGCTGCCCTTTGCCCCTTTCCATGCAGCCCAGCCCACGGCTGCTTTCTGGGCTGGCAGCACCCAGTGCCGGCTTGCGCTCAGCTTCTCCTCGCCGCGCACCCCAAGTGCTTCTCCTCAGCCCCTGCCCCGCTCCAGCCACTCTCTGTGCCATTGGAAAAGCCATTGCAGAGCCCCGGGGCCGAGGCAGAGCCCTCCCTGAGGGGCACCCCTCATCCCTGGCCTGCAGCCGGCCATGGAGCCGCTGACCACAACTCCCTGCCTGCGTCCATCCGGCCAATTCCTCTGGCCCTGCACAGCCCAGCCTGCAAAGCCAGGCCTGGCACCGTGGGGCTCGGAGGGTCTGTCCTCAGGCACCGGGCCTCACAGGGCTCTGGGCTCAGCAGCGCTGTCACACTCTGAAATGTGACGGGAAACGGCTTAAACACTGCCAGGAAGGTGATTTGCACATTATGGCTGAACTGAATAAAGAGGCTGAGACCACCTCAGCCCACCCCTCCTTCACCTGACTGCAGCTCTGGTCCGGGACTTGAGCGGCCTAACAGCACCTGAGGTACCATAAAGGTGACACCATTGATCAGTTGCCTCTGGTCTAGGGACAAGGACACAAGACTCAGGCAGGAGAATGTATCCAAAGAAAGCCAAACCCAGCAGCTGTGCTGAAAATCAGCTTGGGCCAGGCTGGGGCTGGGGGAGGCCGTAGCTCACAGGCTCATCTGCTGAGGCCACCTTTGCACACCGTGCCCACAGGCAGCCAGGGAGGACGAGAGTTCTGGGGCTGTGGGGGAAAACCTCTGCTCACAGGCAGTCAACACCCATCCTCCCTCACACAAACTGGCTCCGCTGGAAAATGCCCACCCAGGGAAGGCCACATCCCCGGCACATTGCCGTGAGGGACACCTGAGGAGGGGCCAGAATCCATCCCAGAGCCCCAAAGTGCTGCCCAGACTCACTGCTGAGGCCTCGCAGCAGAGCACTGCTCCTGATGCAAAGGGATGCAGCAGAGCCAGAGGCTGCTGCCAGAGCCTGTGCCAGACTTGTCTCTTACAGGACATTCCACTGAACTCCTTATTTTTTGGGACTCTCACGACTATGGCGATTGGAAGAAGCAGATCAATGTTTTTCTGTTGGGTTCTATGTAATTTTGATATTTTCTACTTCATCTCTCTCTGTCGCTGTCTTCCTTTTTTTTTTTTCTTTCTCTCTCTCTCTCTCTCTGTCTCTCTTCCTTATTTTTACTGTGAAATAAAATTCATTCTATTAACTTATGCATATGGTATCATTTAAAGCTTAATTGTTTTGGAGTCATCTCTCTGACCATTTTAATAACTGGATTGTAACAATCAGTAAAATTATTTTACCCTATGTAATATCACAGCATTACTTGCTGGGGCACATCTTCCTTACCATCTTACTACGTCAAAAACTGATTCATAGCTACCATAGAAACCAAGTCTGTGTATAATAATATATGCATAGGGGAATATAACCTCTGATTGTGTGCAGGAAGCAGTAATTCAAAGTAGCAGCGCGTTTTCTGTCTGAATATGTGCTGACACGAAAGAAGGAATTTGATGGATACAGTCTCCCTGCAACCTGTACACTGCCTTCTGTTTCCCTCCTAGGAACCAGTGGCACTGAAACACTCCTTGCTCCCATGGCCAGATAATCATCTCATCTCTGTGAAAAATGTGGGGCGCAGATTTCCATCTGTTTTAAAGGGAAAAGCAGAGAGCTATGCACCCAAGAGACACTATTGCTGTTTTAGGCTTTTGAGGACAGTTGTTATCGCTTGATTTTGTTTGAATGAGGTTTTATTTCTAAACTTAGCAGCAGGCATGGTGATTATTTTACTTGCCACTTAATTGTTGTACAGCAAGGTGGATAGATACAGACTCCTTTAACAGACAGGAGTACAGACTATGAACAAGGCACCTTATTTTATCAAGCCCAGCTGTACTAATATTGTTCTTGGTTGTAAATGACAGCTGGATAGTTCCCACACACTTCCATTAACTGACATTCTGTAGTGCTCATCTATTCTGGTCCCTCAATACAGAGGATTTTTTCTTTGAGACTCTTTTAAGTCTTGTCACTACAGGAGGCAGCAAAAAAATTTGAAGTAGCCAGTTTCCAACAATTTTGAAGAAAAAATCCCTCAGGTAAAGTTCTAGTAAAATGTTATTACAAAAGTCTTTCTAGTAAACTTTAACTTTTTATATATAATAACTTTATCTTGACTAACAAAGCATCCAGATTTCCTAACGATGGACACATTTCTTATCTATCACAAAACTTCCTTCAACTCCACTTCCTCTTTACCCGATGATCTTTGCAGTACCAGTCTGAATCTCTTCCTAACATGCAAAAACCCCCCCCAAAACCAAAAAAACAAAAAACAAGGAAAAAACCCCAAAAACAAAAACCAAAAAAAACCCCCAAACAAACAAACAAACAAACAAAAAGCCACACAACTAAAAAATAAACCCAACATTTATATCCTGGAAATTTACAATTCTCATTTTTAATCAGCAGAATAAAGGTTTATGCAGGCACACTAACATACTAAACATGAGAAGGATACTAATGCCATTACTAATGATACTACTACTAAAATAGAGTCTAGTGTTTGGGTCTGCCTTGTTGAAAGAGCACTGTATGGTTTTCAAAGACTTGCAAGTAAAATTAGTAATCTTGAAAACAGTACTGATGGAATAAAATACTTGTAGAAATTTGATTTTTCACTGCTTGAAGCACTAGAAAAATAGTGCTCTCTAAATATTTTTATCTAATGAGTCAAGATAGGAATAATATGGAAATAAGTAAAAAAACCACCCTTTTAAAATCCCTTTTGTTCTTAAAATATTTACAGATTTAAGCAGAATGCTTATAATAGGCCTCTTTATACACAGGTTTTCTTGTTGCAAAAGGAGCTGGGGAAAGAATCTTTTAACAGGTAAAAATTTTACCTGTCAAATAAAAATATTTGACATAATCCACAGGATCATAGAATTGCTGAGATGGGAAGGGACCTCTGGAGGGCATCTTGTCCAACACCTCAGCTCAAGCAGGATTTTCTGGAGCTGGTTTCCCAGGACTGTGTCCAGATGGCTTCTGAATATCTCTAGAGAAGAAGACTTCACAGACTGGGTAACCTGTGCTGGACCTCATTCACCCTCACAGTGAAGAAGTCTTGCTCTGACATTGCAAACCATATTTTTCATAAAGCTCCAGCTTTCCAATGCTTTTATAAGACCTCAGATTTGTAGTCTACACAGGCGTCATACTAACCTGGGGTTCCTTTGTGTAAGCAAAAAAGAAATAGATCAAAAATTATATTTTTGTCGTTGAGAAGTAATTAATATTAAATCTTAGGAGGTTTTAGTTTTATTTCAAATCTGTAGTAATAACAGTTACTACTTACTATTTTAAACAGTTCAAAACTTAAAATATGCATACATTTTTGTGAAAGGCCTTCACTATTCATTATGGTTAAAAAAAAAAAAAAGCTTGTGAAGATATGAACTGTGCAATAGTAGGGATTTCAAACTATCCAGACATTATTGGCTATTCATTGTATCCTTGAAATGACAGATAATTTTTAGGGTTTTTTTGAAGTAGCATAAATCAGAGCAGTATAAGTTCCATCATTTTTGAGCTGTAAGAGCTCACTTCTCTCCAACAATCATAAATTCAGAACAATTACTTCATTTGTTCCATATTTCTGGTCATAGCCAAGCATCAGAATAGAGACTTGCATTTTATTTATCAATAACCAGAAAACCAGTAAATCACCCACAAACAGAACACAAAACCTGACCTGTCCTTACTGACAGGGTTGACAACTGTCCCTCTATTTTGATACCTCTGATACAAACTTTTGAGTTTCAACATAACCAGTTAGAACATAAAATATCATTCCTATTATTGCTAAAGATTGGGAATTTTTAAAGAGATACTTAGCAGAATGCAAGATGTATGATCCCAGAGCTTTTCCTTAAAAAAAAAAAAAAAGAAAAAAAAAGAGAAAAAAAAGGTAGAGCACAAACATATCCTATTAAAATTGATATGATGGGATTTATTAGCATCCCATGGCAAAAAAAAAAAAAAAATAGGAACTGCAAATGTTTATAAGTCTGCACTGGCTGGAACTTCTCCATGAAGAGTGGGTGTCAGCTGTTTAAAAAGAGACAAATTGGGAAGGTTCTGTTATGCCCTTGATGTGTGCACAGACTTTAACTTCAATTAGTGCCATTAATCATGAGGAGAATCATCTCCCAGGCTTACCATAATTTGATGCTGGTGTCCCACCAGGTACCCCCTGCACTGAGAAAAGACACACCCCGACACTGACAGTGACGTATGGGCTGGCTCTGAGCTCAGTCAGAGGCCATATGCTTCAGCTGAGAGATAGCTGACATCCACGACAGGACATCAGTTACTGTCATCCAGACACCTACTGAAACACACATGGGCTCATCCCAGCTTCCTTGTCATATCACCATAAGAACTCATTAAGTGTTCTGTATTTAAAGCCCTTGCTTTTCTCCAGAAAATGCAATTAATCTGATTGTGGCTGATGCAAAGGCTTGGGTCAGGCAAAGTTGGTGCCTGGCATAGGCAAGGCTCTGTGGTTGAGGCTGGCACCACTAGAACCAGCTGTTTGGAAAACACCCCTCAGAAAGCTGCTTCTGCAACTCACCCCCAACTGAATCCAAATGGAAATTTAAAGATACACCTTGACTTTTGAACTCCTCCTATAAATAAATATGAGAAACAGATCATTTTGTTTTCTTGGGTGAGGCTGAATTCTAAATCTGTGTGAAAACTCCAGCTGTGGCTAGGCAGGAATTTGGAGCCCAGCTCATGCAGAACACCTGCCACATCTCAAACTGACTGGGGCAGCAACGTGGCAAGTGAAATCCAAGGCTCAATTTTTGCTCCCCTGGCTGGTAGTGACAGTTTAAAAATATGCAAACCCCACTCCCAAAGTCTTTTTCCCACACAAGAAAATGGGTGCTTTAAGACTTTTGCCCTAAGTACTTGATTATTACTTGCCTTTCTGGAATACAATTTCTATCATTATTCAAGGATCCACTCTAGAATTAGAAAGAAAATTACACTGAGACTCAATTCCTTTTGTTCACTGATGTGATTTCTCGGACATTAAGTCCCAGTGAGCATGGAAACTGGAAGTGGAATAAATGCAAAAAACCCCAACATACTTAGAATGAATAAAATATACAAACAAAACATTTTCTTAACTAAAATGGTTTTTATAGATTGGAAAACTGAACTTTAGGAAATCACCTGATAAAAAGTATTTATCAATTTCCTGTATTGTAATAGGACAATCATTTTTGATGTTTTGTTTCCCCATTGTTTTTATTCTATGTATTTAAGCAGCCCATGTTAAACAGTACGAAAATGTATCTCCCATGTCAGAAAAAAATGCAACTTTTTTTGCATGCTACTTATTTTTTTCCTACATGAGTGAAATATTTGGATTAAAAGAAAACATTAATGAATTTATGTGATAAAGAAATATCATTTAAAATTCTTTCAAAGGGCAATTAAAGATATTTATGTATTGATACTATAGAGTTTGTCTCGATTTAAAAATTCTGATACCTATTTGCACTTTTGAAATGGATATAATTTAGAATTACACTTACCATGTGCAAACAAATTATGCAAAGAAATTACTAGGTATCAGTGACATTGTCAGTTTCTGCCTCCATTGTGTGAGAAGTCCCCTTGGCATTCTAATTGTGGGTGAAATTACCCCCAAAGGCGTTTGCTGTGGACTAAATCACAGTTATTGCAAAGTGAAGGCAATTACTGCAGAGCAGCTGAGGCTTGGGAACATACGGCCCTGAAACAACTTCTCTGTGTATGTTGGCCCTAAGTGATATTTAAAATCCATTTGATTAAGGCTTTTTAAGGGCTTTAAGATTAAGTTGCCTAGTAAAAAGTGGGTGCTTTTGAAATGTGCAACTCCTAATAATATTGTAGAAGCATGATTTTAAAAATATATCTTTGCCATCTCTATGGAACTTTTGTGGTTCACTCTTATGTGATCTTCTGACAATTTTGATGTTGTTATTTTTTGGTGGTTTTTTTCGTTTTTGTTTTTTGGTTTGTTTTTTTTTTTATAAAATATTTGATTAAAATAATACAAAACATATATAAATCTTTCCTCATTATTTGTGAGTTGAGGGTAGCTAGCAACCTAGTCAGCATATTAAGTGTTTCAAACCACCCTCCTTATATGCTTTTGGGGTTTTTTGTTATCTATAAAAATTTTTTCATCTGTCAGCCCTGAAAACTAAAGCATGAGATCTGTATCTCACAATGGGTTCTTTCTTTTCCATGCCTCATCAATCCTGGTAATAAAAGACAACCTAGATTTCACTTTTACTTACTTGAGGGTAGGTTCACTCTTTTCATGTGTGTGTGTATGTGTGTATTTTTTTTCTCCTATTAACAAGACCTAAATGATGGCTCCCGGGCCAGCCTTCAGAAAAGGCCTGAGATGAGCCTACTTAAATGTGCTAATTTTAGAAGAGCTGTTTTTCTTAAATGACCTTGTTCTTGTAGGTATATCAAGAATGAAATAGTTTTTGAAAGAGCTTGTATCTAAATTTCAGACAATGTGGGAGGTCCCCCTCTAGCCCAGTATTCGATGACTGATTCTATAACTATTCAGAAAAACATACTGTCAAGTCTATTTTCTAAACTCATGCTTTTTTATTTCTTGTTGTAATTAACACACCTTTTGTTTATTCTTAGTATTTGTGTGGGGTCTCATGGGATGGAATTACCTTTCTTCATGCAGCCCATGTGGTGTTATGTTCTAGATTGTGACCAAACCTGTGCTGATATCACCAATATTTTTGCTACCACTGTTTCATGAGTGAAGTGAGGCCTTCTCTGCTTCTCACCTCGTCCCCACAAGGGAGTAAGTTGAGGGTGGGCAAGAAGCTGGGAGGGGGAAGCACTGGGACAGCTGATTTGAACTGGCCAAAGAGCTACTCCATGCCATACAGCATCATGCCCAGCAATACAATTGGCAGCAGCTCTCTCAAGGTAACCTTTGCTGGACAGCAGGTCTGCTTGTGGGATGTGGTGAGTGATTGTCTTTGCATCACTTGGGGCTTTTTTTTATTAGGTTTTGGTTTTCTTTACTTTTTAAACTGTCTTTATCTCCACCCATAAGTTTTTCTCACTTTTATTCTTCCAATTCTCTCCCATCCCACAGGAGTGAATAATCAAACGACTGATGGAAGGTCAGCTGCTGGCTGGGGTCAACCCACCACAGTGGATGTCAATTAAAACTTCTGCATTCTGTTTTTGTAAGGATGTTATTTTGATGTTACATTGTAGCTTAAAATTTATAGACTTATGATTTTTGTGCAGAAGGAGAAATACTCAAGTATAGAAATTAATGCAAGACCTCTTTTCTTGTGCCAAATCTGAAATCCCTTGATATGGGAAATTTCTTTATGTGGGTAGACAGAAGTAGTGTCAGCTGCAAAAACATTGAAAGCTTTTGAACAAACTGATGATCTCCCCAGAAATTTCCCTATGTTTAGGTGGAAATTGTTATTTGCCAACTGAAATATACATAGGGCGTACTTTATTTCTTATTTAATGAATATACATAAGCCAAGATTAATTCTGTCAGTCGGTTTGGATTTAATGTAAAACAAACACGGGTACCAAGACAGTCACAGTGACTGTGCTTTCACATTATATGAAGTTAATTCAAACATTTTCAAACTTTGGAACAAAGTAAGCTTGAATGAGAGGTGTTTGAAATACTAGTCCAAATTTATTCATGGTTCCTGGTCTCTCTGCTGCAGTGCTCAGAGGAAAATGTAATTTAATAAGAAAAATGGGGCATTATAGAGGTAAACAGTAGGTTTGGGGGGACCTCCAAAGAATTAAGGTTAGAGCAGAACCTTCTAAACTGCAGTATGTATATCTTTAAATGTATTGAAGTGTGGAAAGTTAAGAGCATCAGCTATTAATGCTGGTAGCTGTTGCAAATGTAACTGCTGCTGCTACTAGTGGAATAGTTTATCAAATTCTGAATGGGAATTTGAGATTACAAAACACATTCATTAAAGACTGCTGGGCAAATTAAATGGTAAAGAGATCTGTAAGGACAAGAGGCATTAAAACCAAAGAGATAAAAGCTAGCATTCCAGAAACATAAAACTAATTAGTGGGGCTTGGGCTATGTTTCTGTAAGTAACTTACAGGAGGGGTTCTCAGAAAAAGTAAACAAACTTGTAACAATTGAAGACAAAAAATAATTTTACCTGTCAAAAAAAAAAAAAAAAGGTCAGAAATGGTGTGTTTATTCTCTATCAAACTTTTACTGTTTGCAAAAGAAAATTTATTTAATCAATGGAAAAATTTCACCTGTACCAAATGTGCATCAGACAAAGCTTCACATGTGGTGCATGTAACTGTTACATTTCAGGTTATTAGTTGTTCACACTTGTGTACAGGCACACTGTTCAGCTGGGATCAGACACTTGAAGCACATAAAAAATGAGCTAAAATAAAGTAACTTTCCTTTCCAGTGACTGGGAGAAGGAAGTTTCCAGATAAATTTCTTCTTTTTATTTTAAAATATCTAGTGTTCTCCTAAAGATAAAGGAACTACTCTTCTTCTCTCTTGAAGGAATATAATTATCTTTTGTTCTCTGGTATGATCTACAGCTGTAGCTCAAAACCTTTTATAACAGGAGTATTTTGTAGTATAGTGAAACTTAGATTATATTAAGCATGAAGATACTAAGTACTTGGATTTCACTGTTTTAGTAATGGTACCAATATGCTGCTTTTTAGTCCTTTGCCCTCCTTTCTGTCTCTTTCTGATGCTGGTCATTTCTATAAAAATCTGATTTTTTTTTTTTTACTTTCTATTTCTGCCATTATCTTGGCCACTTTCTATTACGTCTAAGATTTTTATTATTCAATGCAAAAAAAAGTGAAAGAAAAATATTTGAGTGCAAATGCTTATATCCTCCATCAGAAGAAAATGTGCATTACTTTGTTATTGTGATTATAGAAGCAATGTTTCAGTTTTGGTTCTTAATAATTTTTTTTAATATAAAATCAGTTAATTCTGAGATTAATTCAACTTTCCACCAGAAGATTAGTTTGTGCAGGTTACATCCAATCCCTTTTTTTTTTAATCCCCATCCTTGCTTGTTCTTGGCTGTGTTCTGCCCCTTACCTGCTTTTTAGTAGATCATTTTAACCAAATCATCATCAGTTGCACTAGTTCTGGTCGTAAAGCTGAGGAAGTAGCCAGACAAATGAATGGGTGAGAACCTGTCAGGTCTGATAACTTAGGTACCTTGCCACTGAAATAACTTCCTTAAATATTAGCACTAGATAGAGAGAAATTCTGGGAAAACTATTGCAAGGAAAATATATTTAACAAAATTGAAGAAAATAAAAATCCAAATTGTTTGCAGATAGAATAGAGATATACTCAGAAAATGTGAACATAGAAGATTTTTATCACTAAAAGCAGGAAGTATGTGTGTTGTTATGGTCTAGCTCCAGGAATTAGGAAAATCTTATAATAGTCTTTGAATGTGCCAAATTTGAAGGTCTGAGGTACTAGTAGAACAAGAGGCATCTTCATATGGTTCATAAGTTTACGTATCTCTACACATTTTATATATGAAACCTTGGATGTGGTATGTTGGGTCTCCTGACACACCAAATGCTATTTCTTAGTAAAGCTTGCTCATTCTTACTGCATAGGCCTTAGTTATTTATTCATGGGCAAAAATGTCTGAATTTATTCTGTATTGGTATATAAATGGATATTAATATAGTAGGATCAAGATTATGGTAAAATAAAGTATATTTTTATATATATATATATATATATATATATATATATATATATATATATATATATATATAATATATTAAAAACAAGGTTTTTATCCTAATTTTTTTTCCCAGTTCATTTTCAGAAGCCAAACCCAGCTCAACTGATAAGAAAAAAATGCTGGATTTTCCTGATAACAATGTTGGGTCTTCTCCCCAAATCTTCTCACACAAAAGGTTAGAAGTGTGCAAAAATCCATAACATGAAGCATATGTAACATAACACAAATCACTCCCACAAGCTTGAGAGCAAGGTTTCCTGGTACTTGTATGTGATTTAATACTGTGCATCCTCTTTTGCAATTTTTTTTCTGCTAGATAGACTCAGTAGAATAGGATTTGATCTAATAAAAAAAACTTGAATGTATAAAATCATAGTATACCCATACAACATTGGGATTGTATTTAAAGGAAAATTGATACTTCTCAAGGTTTAGAAACATATTTTTGCCCACCTCACATATTTTCTAAAGTCAGATGCAGCCTCTCATTATGTTTAAGTGGATGCACAATGGTGTAGTGGGCCATCCTTGAGTTCTAACCTGCAGGTGTCACAGTGCAGTGGTGAGGACAGTAGGGCTTCATTTTCATTTGTGTTGCCTTGCTGATGGATTAGCCAGAGCCTGTCATGGGTTACGTGCCAAGGGGTGTCTTTTGAATCTGTTTCCAAAGAAAACAGCAGGCTGTCCAGTTGATGAAAGCTTTGAAGGGGCTCTTTCTGGTTGTTAGAAATAATAAATGACTGAAACTCAGGCATGAAAATATATACACTGCTGTGTGCAGTGTAATTTAAATTTTGTGTGGATCATCTGAAATAGATGGACATATAATATGTTTATTTAATTGAAAAATTTCTCTAACAACATTAACAATAATATTCTTAATGTGATAATATTATATTTAATATGATAATATTATATACAGGTACTTGAGGAGGAAGGTATTTTTTAGAACTGTATGAAGGAGGAAGTTAAGGAAGCTGTTTTCACCAGGATTTCTTTGTCATTTTTTGATTGTGAATGACCATAGGCCCCTTGCCTTTAGCCATAAGCATTGGCTTATCTGAGTCAAATGGAAGTGATCTGTGATCCTTTTCTCTCATTATTTTTTTCTCTCCTCTGCTGGGGTCACCCAGACAAGTGAGTGTTTTTTTGTTTTTTACTGTGTTTATTTTTTTTTTTTGTGTTCTTTTTGTTTTATTTTTTTTTTTTTTTCTATGTGGTAGACTTTGAGTTTGCCACTTCTGGTAGTACATTATATATTTGTCTATGGTACTGCCTTGCAGCTTCTTACTGGCCAAAATAGACAGCATAAGCAATTTACAAACAGGAGCCAAAAAGTAATTTGGCTCCAGGAATATAAAAACAGTTGGTTTAATGACAGTTGGTTTTCATTCTGAAGGTGTTAGTTGACTGTTTTAGAAATGTATATGATGAATTTTTAAAACATCACAGATATGTGAGTTTTATGAGCTTGGAGAAGCTGCTGCCTTTATGACTCCAAGTGATAAAACTTGCCACATCTTTCTCCCAGTGTTTTGGCACAAAATTCTTTATTCACAATCAAACATGAATTTGCAAATTTTAGTTTAGGAGCAGAGCAATTGTAGGCAAGTTGAGAGAAAATAATCTTGACTATGTGTGAGCCTTCTTAACAGGACGGATTGCTTTCCTCTGAAAGGTAAGGTTAATGCTTAGGTGAATGAGGAAATAATAGGTGGTGATAGATGAGGAGGTTTGTAGTGAGCACCGTGTTTTTTGTTAACAAGCCCTGGTGTTTTTAGTTGGCAATGAGAATACTCAGAATGGATATAGCAATATTTATCACTTGAATTAGAAGTGAGCTTGAAAGTGCAAGTTTCAGCAACTACATAAAGAAAGCACTAATGTTTCGTTTTCCCCAGTACATTTCTTTTTAGTATAATTCCATCAAATTCTTAAGTGGATGGTTATAGCCAAGTGTAGTCTTGGTACTGTCTTATGAGCTTTGGGTTCATTTTTTTGTCCTTGCGAAAATTTTGATGTATATAATGAAAAGAAGGAGACTTTGAAGCTGTGTTTTGTAAGTTGAACCAATATTATGTTGTAAATTGCCTTCAACCAGTGAAACGTTCCAGTAATAATATTTGTAACATTGATTGTGATGGGGGTTTCTCTTTAGAATATCTAAATATAGTATAAATTACTATAATGGTTTATTTTCTGGATGTAATTTTAGGACTAGATATATCATTAAAAGTTTATTTCTAAAATAATATAATTTCATGTTTTCAGATTATTTAAAATTTCTTTTAAAGCTGATGTTACATTAAAGTGGAGCTTTCAATTCAAAGTTGCAATTAATTTTCAGCATTAATCTGCTGCTCTTGTAATTAAACTATATTCATAAAATGAAACACTTGAAACAATTTGAGAAAGGAACTTGCTTGAAATACTTGATGAATGTGAATGTGGTCCAATTTGGCATCCACAACTAAATAAAGAAACAGGCTTGTAACTCTGCTCCCCCCTCTTCTCCATTAACTGTGACTAAGAGGGAGTGTTTTCTTCTTCACAATAAGAGGAAATCTCATTTGTTACATGGCAACTTTTAATGTTATCTCTGTAAGCACTGTTTAAAGACAAATTACAATACCAAACACTGATTTAATGGAAAAAACATGTATTGAACATGGGAAAAAGGTATAGTTTCGTCCTATGAAAATTTCTCAAGGTTTTTTTAGGTAACCTGTTCTATATTAAAAATTAGAGACTTGAAAAAATAGTTTTCTTTCATGTCCTCAAAGTGTTTTCAACAGATGTTCTACGTTTCGTCTTGTAAGAGATACTTTAAAGCCATCTGTGGTGCTGTAAAAGTTGAGGATAGTGATAAAAAATTAAAGCTTTAATTTTAAATTTTGGAAGAGGATCTTGGAACTAGTCCTGTTGTATGTATTGGTAATCCAAGAAGAATTTACCACTGATTTTAATAAGTCTTGAATGAAACTAGGAGTCTCCAGGCAATGCGTCCATAACCACAGTTAATTAACTATGGTAGTTTAAGGAAAATTTAAAAACATAACACTTCTTAATATCAACAGTACATATATTACATATTATTAATTAATTATGAAAAATCATATTAGGTGTCAACTCAGAAGCTTGCACTTGTAGATCACATGTAATAATTGTTTTAATCTGAATTTCTGATCCCATATAAACTTGTAGAAATACTTGGATAGCCTTTTCTAATACATAACTTTTTTACTTAGTTGAATGGTAACTCCATTCTTCTCTCTTTACTGTGTTCTGCCAATGGCATTTAGCCTGTACATACGTCTGGTTCTCTTTCTGGAATATGAAGGGTTTTATTCTTTCAACAACATATGGGTTTATAGAGATAAATATTACTCCCTTGCATTGGATATACTTTTCTATTGGACTCAAATGTTCTCAGTTTCTTTTTGACTTTGTCAAATTGGTTTGATATTTTTTGTAAGATATATGGACACTTAAGAGCTTTCACTAGAATAAAGTAAAGGAATAAGAAGAAAATACCTTTAGACAATAGCAAATGAAGTAAAAGCACACTGTAATGTAAGTGCAGTATGGAATAGTTGTGTGCACGTGATCCAGAAGTTTTTTCAGTGCTCTACT
The DNA here is from genome assembly GCF_052056855.1 of Sturnus vulgaris. NCBI lineage: Eukaryota > Metazoa > Chordata > Aves > Passeriformes > Sturnidae > Sturnus > Sturnus vulgaris. The sequence goes on along the minus strand of NC_142246.1, from coordinate 34,873,126 downwards.
GTGCAGTTTTTCCCACTATGTACTTAGATTTCTTTTCAGGGTAAATTTTACTTTGAATTTTCTTGTTTTGGAGTATAAAAATTGGAACTAGTTTCACATCCATATAATATTTTTATTCTTCTTGTGATTGCAACTTGTTGATGCACACTGTTAAACTTAACATTCCCTCACAAAACAATCTATGTTGATTCTTTTAAATAATAGGGGAGTTGTATTGTTTTAATGCTATTTAAATTTGCAGTCAGTAATTAATAGAAGCAAAAAAAAGTATTTGGTTTCAATTTCTTTTTTCTGTAAAATATTGTTACAGAGAAGATATTAAAATAAATGGAAATATATTAAAAGTAATGTCTTGAACTTTGTCTGATCACTGAGAGAAAGGGACCTCACCTATTAGCAGCAGGAGTCTATATAGATAGAGGATGTTTTGGTACTTTTCTTTTTTTCTTGACTCCAGAAGGTAGCAGAAGATATTTGTAAATATTGCCAGACCTAGAGGCCCTCTCAGCAAATGTATTGCTATATGGAGTTTGTGTTAGAAATTGTGCAAATGGACACATGCTACAAATAACTAGAAGAACAATCTGATAAATCAACTTCCAGGGCTGAACTCAAATAAATTTTACAGCAGTAAATTAGATTTATTACTTTGGTGACCAGTAAAACTTGTTTTTCTGCTTCTTGCAACTGAGTCAGAAGCATTCTTTAGAGGAATTTCTTCTATATCAGAAATCATAGAAAGACATAGAAATTAGGCCTTTAAAGCATGTCAGCAGTTTATGTGTTCTTACCCCAAACTACCATTTATTTATGTCTTGCCTGGGCACAGAACTCCAGCATCCCTAGTCAGTTCTAGCGTTTTGCTTTTCATACTTCTAGAAACCACCTTTTTGAAACTGAAATCTTGTTGACTTATCTGTTCTTTACAATCTTCTTAAAGAAGATATTACAGTTTATTTTTCCATCCTAGGATCATCCAAATTTTATAAAAAATCTCAAAGCCATCTGCTCTGATGTATTAGAGCTATGTTATGTTGGCTGAACTATGCTTCTTGTTCCAGCTAGTTCCCATGAATTTTAGTTCTTTCAGTGTTGGTTTACAGTGTTTTCACTCTAATCATTCTTGCTGCTAGTGACAAAAACACAAGCTAAAATCATGCAATCTGTAAAACCTAAAATACTGCCTGTTCCTGTTCATTGTTTAATACAAGTGAAAAATTTTAAAAACATTGACACAGAGTGTCTAGAAAAAGATTTTTTTTTCAAATAAAAGCTTATTGGTATTTGTAGTTCTGGAAGCAGAAAAGTGGTTTGCTCTGCACGGCATTACATTTTCTACCTAGTCATAACAGCAATCCTTGGTAAGACTGGTAGGGCTTTAGAAAAATAATCTCTCTGAATTTAAACAATAGGGATTATTATGAAATCAGGACCCTGAAAAACTTGTTATCTGTTCTAAAGGATGAGATCCTCTAAAGGTCTTAACATTCGTAGACTAGAATCCGTTTTCCAAAGGGGAAAAGTAGTTGAAATTAATTGTTTGGATAAAATAGTAGAAACAAAGCATTTTTTTGCCTTGGATTCTCCTTTTGCATCAACAGAGAGGTAGACAGGTGACTCTTGTGTTCTATGTAGTAAGATTTTTCCATAAATCCTTGTTGCAATTGTTTTATTAATAAAGTTTCAGAAAACCATGTCACTGACTTTTTTTGGTAGGTTGTTATTGACTTGTCACAGTCACGTTCAGCTCTTGATCTTAAAATGGTTATTTTATTAGATAGCCTAGATTATACATAAATTAAGTGGTTTTGTACTGTTTTTTGAAATAGGTATTTTTAAAATTATTAGCTAACTCTATTATAGCACGTAGCACTTAAAATGCAATTTTTCTGTAACTAGCTTTGTTTTTAACCTCTAAAAACAATCTGAACGAAAATCCTCTTCCTCTTTTTTGTAAAATAAAATGCCCAATATATGCCAAATTAGAGATTTTCTTTGATTTCTGTAGTAATTTTTTGTTCATTAATAAATGAATTATTAGGAAGCAAATTCACAGAGGAAGAAAAGAATCTGTGGGTATATGAAAAGCAAAGATTATTGCCTGGATTTAATGAGTGAGAACGATGGCATGTTTTGTGCAGTAATTGTTTTATCAAAGCACATGATACTTAAATCAAAGTCTTTTATTGAATACTATGCCAAAACAAACTAAGTTGAAGAGTATGTCTATTCCCCTTCAGATTTATTTCATCTGATATTGAGATAATAAATTTTTGAACTAAGGCCAGAAAGACAGTAAAGATAATCAAATCACCAGACCTGAAACATCTACATTCCTCTTCTGGACAGAAACTCTCATTTAGTGATTAAATAATTTTAATCTCTTTTAATGTTTCATTCACACGATGTCTTTGATTAGGATGTGCCTGCACTATTAAATGCTTTGGCAGTGTCCTGCTTAAATGATGACTTGGATAGCCATAAAGATAAAAACACAGGAAGAGCTAAGTCTTAACCACTCTTCAGTAGTTGTTTCCTTAAATATTTAATGCAGTAATTAGTTTTGGTTTATGCGCAAGATGATTGTAATCAGCCATTCTTGCAGGTAATGAAGTACTAGGTAGTTTTGATATTCAACTAGTTAGCTCTTTCTCAGTTAGATAACAGATCAAAAACCTTATTAGCATAGCAGTAAAAAACCAGTTTACATATATTGCTCTCTGAAATTTTCACAAACATATAAAATGATGCTAGAGACACCGCATGTAAAATGTAAGATTGGATTTTATAAATTACCCAGAAAGACACTGCTATCTTATTCAAAGGCAAATATTTTTTGAGACACAGATTAATTTTCTGTCGTTTTGCACCGTTGAAGCTGAGTGGATTTCTAGGACAGCTTGCTTTTTTAAAAGGTGAAAAAGCCTAGAATGTTCAAAGTACAGTTTCTATTAGGTGATAAATATAAGGCTTTGATTAGAAATTTTAACTTCAGAAACTGGATCTACATTTAGTAGCCCTGGAATAGCAAGTTAAACTGCCCCAAGTATAAAAATTGAGCTAGAATGTTACTGGATTAAAAGTGCTTGGTTCACAGGAGATTCTTTCAGGAATTCAAGAATTATGTAATGTGAAATCATTGTAGCAATTACAGCTGGGTGGTTTATGACAGACTGAAATTGAACTGGAGCTTTTAAAGATAAAGATTTATATCTTCTGTATCTGAGAACTACCATCTCTTCCGTGTGAAATTCAGGCCAAGAAATGCTGTTTGAAAGATGTTATATTTGTCAGGACATCAGGAAACTCACGATATCTATCACTGATGATCTTCTGCCTAGTACTGAAAAGTGTTAAAATCTTGCACTCGAATAGATGCTGAAAGTTACTTTCCTTTATTTTATATCCAAACAATTTGGAAACCCTGATACTGTATCGTCTTAATTTGATGGTGGAGAGATTTAGGTCTGTTAAATCTTCTCTACATGTTAAACCTGTGTAGTGAATGACCAAAATAATTGTAAAGAGAACAGTAAAATCTCTAGCCAGGGTTAAATTTTTCAATTGATTTGATTTGCTGCTGACCTTAACCTTTTCAAATTACTACTTTTTGTAAGGGACGGGAATCTGTTTAATAAAGTGAAAAGTTCATGAGTTTTCTGAGGAATTTCTTTCACTATTCTGCAGGAATTGGTGACAACTTTATTCATCCCGGGGAGCAACTAATGTTGTTTTACAAAGAATTTTCTACCAACTCACCATTAACAAAAAGAAGAGGTGATATTTTGGCGGACACATATTCCAAGCCCATGTTTGTCACTAGTTACCAAGAAAATAATTTTGAGAAACTTTTGAAGCATAACATCATGTCGCAAAAAAATACCTGGCTCTTCAGCCTGCTTCTGAAAATCACCATGAATATTCTGGTTCTTGGAGCAGTTGGTAATAAAGTCAGAAACACAAAAGACTCTACTGCAGGGGAAGTCTTTATCAACCATTATCCCTAAAGCTTCATCTTAAAGTAGTTGGATTCCTTCTCTCCCCACAACCCAGACAGTCTGGGAATCTAATCTTAAATCAGACCAATTAAAAATTTTTAGACTGTCATAAGCATCTTAAGTATTGCCAAATTCATATCATTTAAAATATATTTTTTTAACAACTGCATTTTTATGATTCCCTATCTCTCTCTCACACACCCATACAAATGCTTTTCATTGTATTTTAACTAGATGAGAGGTCACTTGTAAACATTTCAACACAGTTTATATGAAACATTTGTCTATACCCTTAAAAGAGTATTTAAATATTCAACAAGTCTCTGGCTGATACAGTATTTTAAATCATTGACACATTTTCCTACTTCCAAAGTTTGCACAGTGTTGTTTCACTCTGTATCTCTAGAGAGCCAAACAATAATGAATTTTAAAATGTTTTAAAACAATTTTTAGAGTCTGAAAGGAAACATGAAGAGAAGGTTAATTAGCATTAAAAACTGTAAGTCATACGAGACTTTATTTGTTTAGGTAGGCAAGCAGAGTTACGTGATAGGGTGGAGGCAGGATATCCTAATCATCATAATTTTTTCCTCTATAATTATGAACCCTAATCACCCTAATCAACATTTTGTGTGCACTTTCTTTTTCCCTTGTGCAAACAACCACCTAAGTTGTTGGCATTCTTTATGTAGTCTAAAATCCTATAATTTTTCTGTATTGTAAAGGCCCAGCTAGATTGAAGAGTATCTGAACTCATGTACGTAGATTGAGTAATTTGAATCACGATGAAATAAAAAAGGGTTTCTCTGGGATTTTTTCAAACTCTTGTTCTAATTAGTCCTAACTGCGTACAGAAATCTGGAAGACTTGGCTATCTGCTGCCAAACATGCATTGGCATTGGCTTCTGCTGCCCAGTTGCAGCCAGCACCTCCATTTGGGCAGGGCAATATAAATTGTGAATGAACCAGAGTAGAGTAGAGAATTGCTCATAAACAGAGATAGAGATGAATGACCCTGAATGCAGGAGTCTCAAAACTAATAAATGTGGGATTGAAGTTTCCAAAATGGAAAAATATAGTTCTGTGTTAATAGCAGAATGAATTAGCAGTAATTTAACAATTTATTTTCTTATCCTACTGGCCTTTCAAAATAAGAAGATAAATTAGCTGAGTTAGTTAGCTAATTAAGTTAGCTAAACCTAAGAAATGTCTTGAGTCGCCCTGAAAAAGATGCATGGAGATCATTGTTAATGTACTGCATTCTCAGAACAGAGAAAGAATTTTTCTTTCCAAAAGCCATGAGTGAATATTGCAGCTCTTAAGGCAAATTTTTGAGGATGATTTTAAACCCTGAATTTATATGCAAGTTTTTCATATGTACCTAATAAATACTAGTCACCTACAACAGCAATCAAACACTGCTTCCTTGGTAGCTTAGGTATCTATTTGGATATCTAGCTTTTATTTTATTTGGACTCAATACTGAGATCCTTACCAACGCTTAAGAATAATATTATTAAACTGAACATAACTGAACTTGTTAAAGGACTTGGACTGAGAGTTATTTTTTGGAGATGTTTTGTCTCAATCCATTAGCATTGGTGCTTCCTCTCATTCTCCTTTGAAGACTGCAGTCTTTTTCTTCATGTAATATGTTGGAGAATTTTTCTTCTTTTATTTTTTTTAATTATTCTATTCATGTTGTCCCTTATCCAAGCTCATCTCTAACATTGTTGCTGAAGTTCTGAGTAAACTGGAAATTACTAAAGAATTACTTTGTAGAATTGCACTCAGTAACTGTCAAGGCATCAGCAGCAAAGTAATAGTGGCAGGAGCAGGAAGGGAGACAGGCTGAGTTCATCAGTCTGTTCTAGAAAGTTTCCAGCAGCAGTCTGAATAATTTAATGGCTTATATTTCTAGTAGAGCAACCTCATTTGATTTGAGAGCACCACTGGTATTTCTCAGTTGGCAGAGTTGATTACTGTGGGTTTGTCTTGCATCTTTCTATAGACTTTCTTGTTCAGTCCCTTCTTTTAGTAAAGAAGCAGCATAAGTATAGAGTTGGCAGAAGTATAAATGATGTTTGAATGTTCAGATGTATCCTTCTAGATGTTTTCATATACTAATCATATGAAATTTTTTTACCTTTGATTTTTTTCCAAGCCTATTTATTTATATAGAAATTAAGATTTTAAAGAATAATCTTTGTGAGATAAGCTATTAATTTTCATAGAACTGTTAGATTTGTATTAAAAAAAAATACCCTGACACAAAACACCACCCCTGGTTCTTTTTATAAGATATATATATATATTGTCTTGATCTTTCTGTTTTACAACCATCTGTGAGTTGGCATTTATCATGGCTGAATTTATTGCGTAAAATATGAAAACAATAAGTTTCTATAAAGTTTCAGGATAAATCAAGTTTATTTTTAAGTAATCATTTAATCAAAACCCTCTGTGTCTTCTAATGCCTTATCAGGCAGAGACTAATAGATGAAAGCTAAAACCTGAATATAATCAAATATGAATGTACAGAAAAATCAAACACTCAAAAATGCTTCCAATATGTCAGATTACAATAAAACTCAGTCCTCAGCATTTTTCTAGAAAAAATAAATATTTAATCAGTTACAGCTCCAAAGTGGCATGTAATTTGTTGTTTTTCTAGGTCAACAAAGAAAAGTAGTCACTTGTATATAAATGAAAATAAAAGCATACCAATAAAACAATTATTAAATGACACATAACAAGGAAAGCAATGAATTTTGAGGAAGATAAATCTGGAAATTGCATAGAACAGGAATACCTATATGTAATGTTGCCTAAATATTGATTTAAATTTCACTTGTTTGTTCAACAGAAATGAAGTTGTGAGTTCAGATTGGTGCATTATAATCTTCCTAACATAATTTTGCTCTAAAAAAGTTGGGCTTTTTATTAATTAGTGGACCCTTATCAATGCTTTCTCTCTATGTTTGTGCACCCTTTCTGAAATTGCTCAATTATACATACTCTGTATAAAAAATGTTATATGTGCAATGCATAATATTGTATACTTTGGCTCATATGTATATTTATATGGTGTTAAAACTGATAACTTTCTAATTTTCTGTTAGTATTTTCTTATCTTGTAGATTTTCAAAGAAAGTATAGTAACCAATAAAGAGATGTTAACTACAGTAACTAATTTTTAATTTCAGTTCAGATTCATCTTGATTTCCTTTATTTCATTAAGGTCTTTCACTGTAAAACCTTCAATATACTAAAGTAGTTGATAATATTTGATATCTCTAGTTACTTTGGTTTTACACAGGTAAAAGCAAAAGAAATGTTCTATTAAAATAATGAAAATTCATTGACGTGAATGTACTTATGTAAGTACATGCATATTATAAATGTATGTATAGTACATATTACTATATGTACTTGAACATATGTGTAAATATTTCTTTACATATATTCTGTGTATTCTACAATATTTTTAAACTCATCTCAAATATACGTGATCTGTGCTGTTCTGATATCTGTGTTAGATAGGCAAATTCTTAGTCGTGTGTTGCACTGTTTTGGGGTGTTTTCTTTGTTGTTTTTTTTCTTTTATACACTATTATTATCATTTAAAAAAACCCATACCAAAATACTGTCGCTGTAGAATATATTGGTATCATTGAAAATCATTGACTACATTTGAATGTCTTATGATCTTTTCTTGAAGTGTATATAGAACTCTAAAATGCCAAGTGTTCTTTGATTTTTATGTATGCAGATAACCAAATGCCCTTCATCTTGGGTTTTTATAATTAATTTATTAAATAGTTTATATTTTTCCTGACAATTTTTTGTTGCCTTTTCCCCACTGAGCAATATTGGAGCAGCTACTTAAAGTCACTTGTAGCTGAAGTTAGATAAGATAATCTGGTAACATGATAGCTCCCGAAGCAGTGAGAAAGTAAGAGTTTTACGGGATTTGGGGTTGCTGGTTGGTTTTGGGTGGGTTCTTTGGTTTTTGTTTTTGTTAGGTTGGCTGTTTTGTGTGTCGGTGTGGGGGGACGGGACAGGGGAGAGTTCTGATCGGGTTTTTTGTGGCTGTGTTTCTTAATGAGACAGTTCCAGAGAATACTGCACTGGTTAACTGGATAACAGAGAATACTGAGGGCATAAAGCATAATTCTAAGGAAAACTAAGACTTAATACCTAAATTGACTGAGATCTCCTTTAATTTCCTTTGTATCTCTCTAGACCTCTATCCTCAGGAACTGAGCTGTGGATTTTACTTGCAAGAGTCGGAGGAAATGGATGTCATATTCTCTTGTCCTCAGTGGCTGAAGGGAGTTCACCTGCAAATTGTTTGGTCTAAAATTTCAAGTCCTGTTACAAGCCATTTTGAAGTAGAGAAAGGAGACAGTATAGTGAGTGTCTTCCTTCCATTGCTTCCTGAGAGCCTTCATTAGCAGCCTTGTAAAATCCTGTGTTTTATCAGATTTCATTTATCTGCATTAAGGATGACCCCATCATGTTTGTCCATTGTCTGCTTGCTCGTACATTAACCCATGGCTGTCAAACAAGTCATAGGTGGAGGTCCTGTGGGCTGGTACTTCCTGCTCACTTCCAGATGTACTGATAAAAGATTCTGTGTGTGGATGTCTCTCAGGGTTTGAGGGGCTGTCAGGCTAAAGCTGAAGGGCTGGTTTTCCTCCTCCCATGCCTCAAACACATGTACACACATATCTCCATATCAACAGCGACAAAGCAAAACTTCCAAATGCGAGCTTGTTTCAATGCACATTTTCAGTCAGCATTTCTTTTTCTAAGTCTGAACAAAAAGTCATAGCTATGTCCTCTTATTTTTTTATGAAACCACTAAGCAGAGACAAGAAAAGCAGTTCTGATTGACACAAATATTGCTTGCTATTCTTATGCATATCCTCAGGGTTGAGCACCACTTATTCTATTCAACTAATATTTTTTTTCTTTGATAATAGCATTATAATGATTACAAAGTATTACAATGCTGAAATATTCTGTGTTGTTTCAGAAAATTTTTCAACAGAGATTATTTAAGAATTATTTAATAGACAAAAGCTGGTATTAATTACAGAAGTTATAAAATATTCTGAGTTACAAGGGACCCAGAAGGATCATTGAATCCAGCTCTTAAGTGAATGGCCTTTGTGGGGATCAAGACCCCAGAGAGGTATCTGAATGATAATAGGAAAAAAATTATGCTTTTGTATATATTGACTTGATTTAAATACTCAAGCCATTTAAAAGCTTCAGATTCAGGAGATATATCAACTTTTACATTGAAATTGGGAATATTTAATATAGCTGTTTAATTAACTTGCACTATAATAGAAAATAATTTTCGAATAATCTTGGCTCTGGAATACTGTACTGGAACTTGGCAGCTCTCTCTGGCTATTGTGACATTGAATTGTACTGCTGAATCCTCATTAGGGTGTTAACCAACTTTATCCATAAATAAATTGAGAAATTATAGATAATGATAAATGCACACTGCTGGCTCTATATATCTGTAAAACTTCTATGGAGTTTGAAAGTCTATTGTCAAATTCTTTTTCTGGGAATTAGAGGGTGGGGTGTTTAGTGCTTCAAAAATAAATAAATAAGAAAGGAAATGGGTGTGCTGTTCCTCTGTCAATTGCAAGCCCAGGTTGGTAAATTAAGACTTTTTTTCACTTGGATGTTTGCAATGGATTGACTAGATGAGTACAGTTATGGGGAAATGCTAAATACTTCATGCCTGACTGGAAATTTTCCCTTAAGATCTTGATCTTGCAGGGTGTAATGTGCCTTCTACTTAAATAGATGTGTATCAGTGGCAATAACACTTGGGACAGTCTCTCACTGAACTCTGCATTTAACAGCAGGAAGAAGTGAACTTCTGTTAACCCTTTCACAGCACACCCATGAGCAGATATTTACACTGAGAAAAGTACACTAATCAAGAAACTAAAGGGCTGCTGGGTGCAAAGTGATGCTTTCCATTACTGATGCTTATTACAGCACTGAGGACATTCTACCCAGCTCCAGCCTGGAATGCCAATGTTGTTGATATCTCCATGTGGAATGGAGAGATTCTGTTTGGCTTGTTTGGGAGTCTGGCACTGAAGCTCTTTAAAGAAGAGATAAAGCAAATGATGGCTCAGTAGATAAATAGGCAAATCTGACAGGGAGAACCTGTGCTTAGGCATAGATCAGAAGTAGGGGATTTTTATAATCCAAGCTTAAAATTGAGAAAAAATTGTCATAAAAAGGTTTTTTGGATCATACAGCTATATATAAATTTAAAAAATCTTTTAAGCAAAAACTTTTTCAAAGGACTGAGTTTTTATCATCATGTTATTTCCTTCTGAGTTGCAGAAAGTATTTTAAAAAACTTTTTTTTGTTACAGCTAAAATAACAGATGCATTTAGGGATGCAAATCAGAGCTTGGCTAATAGTATTCAGCAAGAAATTTAACCTTGTGAAAGTTATCTATTGATTTTGCAGGATTAGAATTAATGAAAAGTGATCTGCAAGACTTTCAGAAGCATTCTTTCTACATTTTCAGCAGTAGAAGTATAAATCAAAGATGTATTTCCACTTGTTTTTAATATTTTTTTTCTGATAATTCTTTAAAATGACAGTTTGAGTCTCTTGACAGAAAAGTATGCAGGTATCATCTGAAAGGAATCCTGTGGTAGTTTATCAGGGTAAAAGGAAACAGCAAAAAAATTCCTTGGTTGTTGAATGTGCTAGATCCTCTTTGTAAAAATAGATGTTACCAAATATTAATCAGCTTTTCATATGGCTTATGAAAAATGAGGAAAAGTAGCTGGGCCTATTCTTTCCACTAAGTGTAGAGATTTTATTGAGGGGAAAATTAAACAGCAAATGTCCTTAAATAAGTCCAGGGAATTGCTGATAAATATCAGATGTTGCTTGATAACTAGACTTTATTTAATGGTAAAAAGAATTAAATCTATTTAAATTTGCAATGGGATTTAATTTGTAGTGATCATTTTCCTGTCTCCTTATGGCATCTGACAGAAGAATTAGATTCTCTAGTATGTAGAACTGTCTAAAAAGGATGATGTGACTGTTTTAAAGCAGAGTAAAGCACCAAATGCAAATGTTCCTTTTCATTTATTCTTGGAATAAAACAGTAGTTCTTTTCATTTTGAAATGTCCATTTCCAATTTAGGAGTCAACTAACACTAAAAATAAAGGAGAAAAGGGGAAAAAAATTGTAACAAAAACTTCATTGAACTACATCTTGAATTAAGCTTAGGTTAGAATGCATTTCTCCTCCTGGTTCCTCTCCTCTCAGTCAGCATTTTTAGAAGGTGTTTTCTTACTTATGTCAATCTTACTGGCCAGAAACAGCTCTCACTGAGATTTTCACAGTTTTGGTACAGAAGGAAAGATTATAACATAGTTCAATTTATTCTTCTGTGAGACATTGCAGAAGATGGTTTATGTGAAGTTACTTTTTGCCTTTCAAAAGCTTTAACCTCTGAAACACAAGAGACATAATTTGTTTAATTGGGATTTTTAGTTTACTTTTTATATGCTTTTAAAAATATTTTTAATTACTACAGCAGGTCTATGGGTGGATATGGGCTGATATTACTGGTTGTCATTAGTATTTCTAAAGCTTGTTTTGTTTTATTTCTTCTTCAGCTGGAACTGTTGCCTTCCTTTAATTTGGCTGATTACAAGCCATGGATTGAGGTCATCTGACTTAGTTGCAACCCAGATGAGTTTAGCAAGGCAGAATCTTTTGATCAAATGGCAAAATCTGTAGTTTCTCCTTCAGCGTTGAGTCTTCCTGCAAGCTGGTCAGATTATTTTACAGTAGTTTAACATTTGTCAGCATCATATTTTCTTCTTACTCGAGATACAGCTTTTCTTTTTTAAAGTCCTGTGGTGTTTTTTGACTCATAATTAATAAGTGGCTGAAAGAGAGATACCGTAGGTCAGGTGTCTGAAAATTTTTGTGGGCAATCAAACTAGAAAAGGATTGAACTTCTTGATATATTTATTCTAAAGAATAAATCATTTGGTAAATAGCATCCTTTAGGAAATTCACCCAAGATTTTTGGAATAAAGCTGTGTTCCTCATATTTATGAAGTTAGTGTTTCATTAGAATTCACTCAGTTTTGATTCATTATTGTACTGATGTTTTAATATTTTGGTCTGGGTTTTTTTCCTGCTTCTTGATTTTATTTTTAGTAAGCTTGATTTGAGTGTTTTTCTTGTAATACTTGATTGCAATACTACTTTAGAATTTTTTTTAATTTTCTCATTTTTTGTGAAACTGTCATATGCGGTATGGAAACTTTTCACAGCAGTTCACAGGTCCAGAAGGTCCAATACACCTCCCACTAATACATTGTCAGTCTTTATCCACAAATCAATACTTAGCTTCTTTTACAGAATAGTGAGCACAATGTCAAGTAAAAGCATGTTTCAGCAGGTACTTAGCACATCTTCACAGATGATCCATCTTTCAGCAATGCAGCTACACAGTTCAGAAAAAGAGGGCTTCAGGTTAAAAATAGGTTGCATTGTAAAGACAATTACATCTTCAGTTGCCAGCATATGTTTATACTGGGTGGGCTATTGGCAGTGAAGTCTTTTATTAAGTGTGTTTTTCCTGTAAGGTCCCTGTAGCATGTTCCATTTTAGTTGACACTGTACCTCAGCTGTATCTAAGGCAACAAGGCTGGCTTTTTGTCTTCTAAGAGAGGAAGTCATAAGACACACATATGGATACACTAGAAAAAGAGACATCTGTAAGGAGTTTAAATACTACACACAGATTTTTCTTTCCTATGCCACTGCCTGACTCTCCTTATTTATTAGTGGGGATCCATTCTTGTAGATCTGACCTAGATGAACATATTAGTCATAAGAGTGAAGACTTTATCAAATGATTCAATAGAAAGGTATGCAAGGGATGGAAGGTAAAATGGAGCAGGCATTTTACATACTCAGTACTGGGTTACTTAAACTTTAAGTACTGGGTTACTTAAATCTCTCAGATGAGATCACTATGAGGTCGAATCAAAAAACAGCAATAGAGAAAATGTCGTGGTGTTAAATCAGGAAAATCTAAAAGGTCAAAGGCATCAGCAAAGATAGTGCTAAGATAGAAAAAGTGTTAGGTGAACAAGTAATGTATTGTAATTTTAAGGTCTCTTTTAGCAGTGGTAAATTAATTATGAGTAAATAATTGTGTGATATGATTTCATTTAGAATTTAGCCTTTTGCTGGTAGCTTTACTTTGCTGACGTTCCTTTATCACATACATACAAAGGAAGGGCATTTATACTAGGCATTTACATCAGGGAGCTTCCCCAGCATTTTCTGCTAGAAGACAAAATGAGGAAGAGCTTCAAGTTTTCACCTATGCTAGTGTGTGGAGTTTTTATTTTATTCATGTTGTCTTCAAAGAAAAACTATATTCTGAGTTGTTGGGTGCTAGTACATTAGAGGATGGTAAATTTACAGACTAGGTGAGGTTGTCTTGATGCAACTTTCCTGCAGAAATCTGTGCTGTCAGGAAAATGTGTCATGAAACTTCTCTATTAAACAACTCTAAGAATTTCACATACTGAATTTCCTATGGGAACTGAGAAAGTTATGTTAATAATTATAACAATTACTAGTAAAATCATTGAATAATGACTGGACAAACAAAACAGTTTTGGGCAATGAATGCTGCTGCAATGTAATATTTGTATTTCAGTGCAATTCAGTCTATCTTCTTTCTGTTCAAGAAGGTTACATTTCTGGTTCTCATATCTGTGAGGAACTGGAGAGTAGTTTAAGAGAAGAAGTTAGATTTTAAATTCAAATATTTTTAATAGAGTACAAGGAAAGTTGGTCTCTCTTGAAACTTTTTACTCCCTCAGAAAAGTTTAGATGAAATACAAAGACTAGGCACATTTTCTGGTGGAAAAAAAGCCTCACAGAAAGGGGTTTTTAAATCACATTTCATGGTTAATTTGTCTTTAATGAATACAATTGAAAAAAATTGGGGCCTTAGCTCTTCTTAAAATATGCCACCATATTACACTACTGTTGAATATTGCCAAGTTTCTGAACTGTCAAGTGGTGTTTGTACTCATGGCTCCATGGAAAAAAAATTATTTCATGCCATTTGATGACATATAAATAGGAAAGCCTGTTTCCTTGGAGGATATAATTTGCTTTAACTTGAGAGAATATTTTATCATTGCAAATAATTCTAAATGTTATCTCGTGCTTCACGTCTGTTTCTTTTTTTCATCTTCTGTCTTTTTTGATGACTATGTTCTCCAGGGAGTATTGTCTGTATACATCTTATTTATGTATGATAAAAATTGTGTCTAGATTTAATTTTGATTGTACAACTGTTTTCGGTCATTACATCAATTTCCTTTGATTGCTTTTCTTTATTTGGTACTTTGCCATGAGTCAAATATTAGTGTAACTAAAAAAAAAAAGTTCTAGTATATGATTAGGCTACAGTCTTGTTCCACACTTTTATATCATTGCATACTCTCCAGATGTGTAAATTTAAGTAACTATTTCCAAATGGAAAAAAACTGTATTTTTTTTTAATTGCTCCATCCTACCTACACCTCAACGGGTCCTACTTCATTTGTTCAGTGAAAGATATTTTCTTATTACTTTTGAATTGTTGCCTATCAGCTTCTGAACAACTGGCCATATTCACTACTTAGTACTTCAGACAATCTCTTTTCTCCAAATCCTAAACTGAAATAAAGTTTGGATAGCAATGCAGATAAAATAAAAAATATATTTTAGAAGATAGAAATTATCTTAAATATTTTAAGTGATTTTTCCCAAACATCCTATATTTGAAATATTGCTATTCTGAATCCTTGTATTTGCCAGATTTTAAACATATAGAAGATTTGCATTCCATTTCCCAAAATATGTTGACTTTGTGCTGTTGGGATGTGTTTCTTCCTGTTTTCCTTCTTTTTCTCCCAATATTCCCTCATGTTCTAACATATTAGCTTTAAAAATATTTGGAGACTCAAACATTGAAGTAAATCGATCTCTTAACCTTTTTACATATATTTTTAAACAAACCTAGGCAATTTAGTTATCCTTTAATGAGAGCAAGATACTGTTGTTTAATTTGTCCTGTGATTCTTAAAATGAATCATGATAGCATGAAAGGAACATGCCAATATTATTTTCAGCACAGCATGCTGTATAGAGTTTCCAGTCATCTGTACCTAGAAAAAAAGAGGTCTGTAGATGTAATACTGTTATTGACAGTTGCCACTACAGGTTCAAGCTGATATTTCTAAGTCACATGAATAATGTATAAGAGAAAAGTTATGGTTAAGATATTTTGCTCCCAAGTCACAGATGTGGTCAGGCATATATCCAAGATACAAAAGTATCTTGGTATTGGTATTTCTGCTGTAAAAATGATACTATTAGTAAAGACAGTTGGTTTGGGATACAGCTGACCAAATATTGACAACCAAAATTGACAACCAAAATATCCTAATCAGAATTAGTCATCTGGGTTCACTTATGGACAGACTAGAGAAATAGGCATTCTATGGCACAACTAATCTCATTCTAAAGTGGGTAAGACAAAACACATACCTTCAGTGTTCTCCACTGTCTGTGGAGGGGCACAGAGGCAGCTCAGGTAAAGCCAAGCTCTCACGTCACTGTCTACAGAGTTGGGAGACGTCTCCACTCAGCTCCCATATGTCCTGTGTGTAACTGAAGCCAGATGTGAGCATACACTGCTCTTCGTACATAATACATGCTTCTATTTTGTCGCTAAGAATAAAATTTAATTAGATTTTGGTCTTGTATTTTATTATATCTCTTTGACCTGCTGGACTTCTTGCCAATAAAAAATTTCAAGAGCAACTCTCTATGAACTTCTTAGAATCCTTTCTTAAATTTGAATTACAAGTACTATTATCATTCTCATTCTGTGTTCCTGCTAGGTTATGAAGTTCAGGATTATTCTGGCTTGCTAATATAAAGTTTGGAATGTATAAAAAGTTTTGCATTAAACTATCTAACTGTGTGGTGGAATAGTGTTGCTCCAGAAATTTATGATCAGTGATGCAAAATAAGTAATTTAGGTAAAGCTGATTATGATGAATGGAATTACAGTCAGGTTTGCAATTTCCCCCTTATGTACTTGGGCTGCCTTTGGTCTTTATTTATTTATGATTTAATAAATGACATATGTTTATTCTTAAGAAAGTTGAAGATCTGCAGCTTTGTGATGAAATAAATTCCATCGAACAGAGGTGACTATTTCTTGTTCCTTCATAAGCCATTCTTGGGAGCAATTTACTCAGAGGCATTGAAAATGAGTGCACAAGGGACACAGGGAACAAAAACAAGACCTCAGAGCTTCCCATGGGAAACGTCTTTCTTGTTAGGTCACACAATCAGGCTGTCACTTCTGCATTAAATATTTGAATCTTTTCAGCACAGATATGCATTTACCAGAGAGGGGAAGGAGACTGGTCCCTTTATAGCCCACTCACAGCTTATCAGTTATGGGGATATGTTTTTTCCTGGAAAGGTGCTCTTATCAGAAGATGATTGCACAAAGATAGGTAGTTCCTACCATTTGCAACTGATTTTGTCCTTCTTCAAGGCAAACCCTCTAATCTAGAAACCTGACTACCTTTGTCTTCAGCTTTGGGTTTGAACAATGTACAGCAGCAGCAAAGCTCTACATAATAACTTTTCCTCTTAACAGCTTTTTTTTGAGCAGCAGTCAGCTGTGTTCAGCCATAAATTCACCATATTAGAGAGTAGGGCAATGTCTCCTGCAGGCATATGCCCACTCCATTTTAGCAATGGCATAGATTAGTCTAGACCATGCCAAACTTGCATTTGCATATTAGATCTTAGTGGGTCTTTTCAACTTCCAAATTTTTAAATATATTTAAATTCTATATAAACAAATATGTTATGGGATGCTTGAAAAGGCTGAGGTTTTCCAGTTCTTCTGATCATTCTCATGAAAAGCAGACAAGAGCCCTCCACCAATTTCATTTGAAATTTGAAAGCAATAAGGTGGTAAAAGTGAGCTGTGACCTCAAATTATGTGAAAATTCAGAGGCTTGCTCAATCACTGTGTCTGTTCTTCCTTTTTAATTCTAGCACTGTTTTTCCATCTTGATAAAGATGTAAATAAATAACTTACCTTCCCTATCCAGACCTTTCACTGTTCTCCCTTGTACATGCACAGCAAACAGAGAAAAAGACTATGAAAGGTAATTTTCCATTATCAAGTATGATTATCAAATCGTGTTCAGGGTCAACTAGGTATATTCTGCTCTGCAGGGTAGGAAAATCCCGAACAAGTCATTGCTTGGTGCAGGATTTATTCTATAGTGTCTCACAGTTCTCAGGACCACTAGAGAGAAGAGGATGTCCTTGCACTGAGAAGTCTGAAAACATGGGGAGCCCAAGTTTGGGTGTTTGAGGTACTCAGTCCTACTGCTGGACCCTCTTAGTCTCTGCAGGCAGGCTCCTCCTTCCATGCCTGAAGAGCTATTTATTTCCTTAAAAAGAGGGTTAGAGGAAAAGAAGGTCTCATAGATCTTTTCATAAGGAAATGAAATAAGTGCTTTCTTGGCATCTGGAGTGGGAATTAGTTTAATGTTGTGCAATGCTTCCTCTGGCGGTGTTTTGATAGTTAAAATCCATTAATTGAATGAAACTCAGACTACAATTTTTTAAAACAAATTGCAAGAATTATGAAAAACAAAATGGTAATGACTTGATTTCAATTCCAAAGGCAAACATAATTCAAAATTAAAAAGGTGCCCCTAAGGAGCATTTCCAGATCACACTAGGTGGTGCTGTAATTCCAACAGCACTTGCTGAATGTGCTTTATTCCTTCTGCTTTCCTGTAAAGGTATAACTTGTTGCAGTGAACTTTCCGTAGAATTCTAATAATTTTGAAATTATACATGTTTGAAGTGTACTTTTAAGATGCTCTAACTGATCTTTTATATGGTAGGAACAACATGGAAACCTCTATTTTCCATGTTTTGATTTTTCATATGGAGAAATAAAGTCCAAACATTTTTGATCCTTGTTGTACTTAGGACTGAGGTTTCAGACATGGATTTTCCTTCTGTTGGATATTTTTGGGAAAATCTTGGATTTCATGCTCAAAAAATTCTACTGGAGGCTGTTATAATCTGTGCCTGCATTGATACCACCACTTTTCCAACATCTGTAGAAGTAAATTGCACTGCACATAGTGTGGACTAGGTCTGTCAGAAGGGCAGGAGGACACATTGGATTTAGATTCCCACTACTATCCATGTTGCAGTTATGTAGCCTTGTGGCCCCATATATAGGAGTTGCTATTTCTCCAAAAATGCCACTGGTCTTTGTGTTCAGCTGACAGCAGAGCTTCAGGTTTATCTGGCTCTGCCTGGACCTTGTCTTGATCTTCCTGGAAGTTTGCTTTAGGTTGTTTAGCTGCTACAGCAATTGCCTAATGAGAAGATGACCACGAATGTTTTGCTCTATCTTTTGCTTAGCTTTGTGCAATTTTGTGGTATAGTGCTTCTTGTTGTGTAAAGGGCCTAATAATAGGCAATAATATAATAAATCTATTCTATATAGAATGAACCATGTTTGACCCTGGAATAAAATGTAGGGTAGAGGGGACAGAGAATGACAGTAAAGCCTTTAAAATTATACTAGAGGCCCCATTGCTATAAACCATTCCATGTGGTCAGTCACTGGTCACCACAGAAATGCAGCCTTGGGACTGGTCAAAACCAGTGCTAAGAACTGCAAGGAGAACAGGGGAGAAGTATCCAATATGTTAAAATATGCTCTGTATAGGGAATATGGTTTTATTGTAGAATTCTAAGCCAGTGGTACGAGCAATGTGTAGAGCATTGAAAGTCCATCAAAATAGTGCTACAGAGATCTTAGATGGGAGGAATAAAACCAACCTCATGCTTCTCCTTGAGAAGACAAAAAAACAGTCATGAACTTATACTCAAGCAAAAGAAGGGTGTGATAACACCAAAAATAAGGTGCAGACACTAGTAACTGGGTGGACTCAATTTTAACTACTACTTTGGAAGACTTTTCTATAATATTTTTTTTAATTAGTCTCTTTTTTTTCTCCTTGTAATAAGGAATTCTGGGCTAATAATAATTTCTTGATTAGCCTGCTATGATTTGAGATTTACAAAAATGAGTTTTTAACCCATAAAGTGTTTTGTTATCCCATGCAAACTGTGCAAGTTGTAGCTCAACAACCTGATGGGCAGCTTATATTGTGATCTGAGAGGAACATCTCCAGCATTTTGGCAGCACTTGTGTTTTATTTCCCCCTCTTGGAGATCATTGCATGAGCCAGGGAAAGAAGAAAATAATTTTAAGTGGCAGGATGAGTGATTGAGACTTCACACCTGGTATGGTATGTATGTTTACAGATGGTTAGTAACACTTCCACAGCACTTTCTCACTCTTCTGTACTCCAAGTGCATGTATTAAAACAAATATTAGTAGGGTACCTTTGGCATACCTAATGTGACTAATTTAATTTTTACTAAGATGAATGGAAATTGAGTACAACTTTCAAAGCAAAGAAAATTCACTGCAGGGCTGGATGAAATTATCTTGGAAATATTACCCATACTTCTTTTTTGTATGGCTTTAAAAAATGATATGCATTCACAGTGGTCCTATTAACATATCAGTAACAGCTGGAAATACTCTCCAGCCTTGATGTGAATTAGGAAGATGTGAGAGCATTCCAGTTCAACATTTAGATTAACAATTTTAGAGATTTTGAACCCATACCCTAGGAACAAATCAAGACATATATAATTTTTAGTTCTACACAAGTCATACATTACTTTACTGTATCAGAGTTTGTTCAGGTTATTTAAATAGAGCCCTTCTCTTGTCAAGTGTCCTATATTAAACTATAGTTACAAGTTGACAGTCGTTGAGAAGGAAAGATTTCATCAGATGTTTCCTATCACATTAGAAGGACTTTGCTTTGGGTAGACAAATATTGCAGAAATTATCTCGGCTTAATTAAATCTAAAAGTAGTGAAGATTTAGGAGAATACTTTTTAAAATACTCTGCATGCTGTCAACACTGATTATTTTTGAGTTTTCTAAATTGTTTAAAACAGAAAAAATGCCAACTTCCATGTTAGGAAACATTGCTCCTACTTTTGCTTTTCATTTTTTCTGTCTGAAAACTTGTTCTATCCAGTGTTTCATCTATTAACCTTATTTAATCAGGGGCATTTCAATTCACCTTTCTATTGGTATTTTCAGCTTGTAAATGCTTTAGTTTCTGGAGAAAAACTAAGTTTTTTATGTTTTAAATGCAAAATTATATGCAGCTAGTTTAAAATAAATGTCTACTTTCAAAATTGAACTAAAAATGGAGCCATGTATCCCATTTTATTATTGTTTTCCATTCTAATCAGAAAATAATAATGCAGCAGCATATTTTCTGCTATTTAAAGCTTCACATTAAAAAAAAAATAAAATCTCCGGTCAAGCATGCTCTCTTTTTCTGAAAAAAATTTGAGTCAGTTGGCTTACTTCAACTAATTTTGGAAGACTAATAGCCTCAAAGCTATTAAGTTCATACAGATTAATGAAAATTAACCTGAAACTTGGGTATGGGTGACGCTTCCTGAGTAAAATGCTGTGGTATAAGGTTACTGAGACCCATGAGTAGGTTCATCTATGGGAAAAGCCTCAACTCAGTAGACACCTGAACATCTAACCATGACACCCCAGCCACAGGAATCTAAGTATACTGAGTTCCACTACTTTTCTAAGAGTTTCAGCAATGTGTAAAGGCCTAGTAGTTTTTCCTTCTACAGAGGAAAGGGGAAGATGTATATATAAAATTTTCTATTAATGAATCAATAGAAAGCAAATGGTTTTCTCAGCATGCTCTTTCCTACCTGTAAAGCTGCTTCTGCTTGAAACTAAAAGCTTTACATCAGTATCTCTGAAGCAAAATGTTTACTTTCAGTGTACCACAAAAACCTAACATCATTCTTTTTGCATCAGCCTGAAATCTGGTTCCTTCAAGTATTGTGCTGCTCCATGAGAATTGAGATCATATATCTCTTGCTTTCACTCTCAGTCTGCCAGGTTCCTCCTCTAGGCTATGTGAGCTCTGTGCCTCACTAATTAGTATCCAGTAATTATGAAACTTTATTTTTTTTATCACATTTCCAGGCTAATTTCAGTAGGTAAGGAAAAATAGATAACTTCAATAAGTGGAACGAGATGGAATGTTTCATCATGAAATATAGCATGCCAAGGTAAGGAAATGCCATTTCCCCATAGGAAATTAAAACAATGAACACCTATTTTGAGATGAGAAAGATGCTATCAACAAATGTAGAGAAAAGCTCATCATATCTCATAATTTTATGACTACACAATAAATATTAAAGATAAAACAGTCTCTTGAAGATAGTGGTTTTTACTGGTACTCTTCTAACAGCTTAATGAAGCAACATTTATAAACCTCTGTAAGCACTTTGGAAAAGTTCATATTGCATCCTTCCTTGTTCCATAGCTGTTCCTGAAAATTTTTGCCAAAAACTTTTTAGCTTTAGTTTCACATCCTCTATGTTGTTTTCACTCAGTTGACAAAAGGTGAAAGTTCTTTCTCTTGGCTTAAGAAGTAAAACACATCCATAGTTATGCTCCTTTGAAATCCAGACAGGATAAGACTTTGGCCACTGTTGGGTTTTTCTCTTACATTTTGTCTTTAAAGCAAAGGCTGGGCACAGACCATCATAAGCAGATATCACTTGAGGTCAAAGGGTCCATCAGACTTTATTCTCTTCTGTGCATCTCCCTTTGCTATCTCTCATGATACTAATATTCTGTTAGAAAGAAATCTATGCCAATACACTAAGGTTTGGGAATACCTAGTGTTTATAAGAGTCTGACCAAATTTATGGAATTCTTTGTGTGCAAGATGATGATATTCTGTCATTGCCAGCATTCAGTAAAAACTACCACGTGTGCTTTTGTTTATTTCCTTAGCATACATCAAGGAAAACCTAAGGGTACAAGGAAGAATAACCAGAGAAATTAAGTACAGCCTGTTTTTCACCTCCTCTGTCTGCCTCTGCTCCTTTCTCCAGGATTATATAAGATAAAAACAAAGATGACTTTTGCGACTCTAAGACACAAAAGGTTTTGAAAATGCTCAGGTAAGGAGAAGTTTAGATTAGTTATGTTCTTTTAATGCTGCCTTTTAAAACAAATACAAACATTAAGATATTATTATTTATAACTCATAACTCAGTACAAACTAAACAAAAAACCCAAACAAATCAGAGGTCCGGCAATGAGCTGTATGAAGCTTAAGAAAGACAAGTGCTAGATTCTGCACCTGGGGCAACCCTGGATGTACCTATAGACTGGGAAATGAGGTGCTAGAGAGCAGTGATGTGCAAAGGGACCTGGGGGTCCTGGTCAATGGCAAGTGGAACACGAGTCAGCAGTGCCCTGGCAGCCAGGAGGGACATCCCTGTCCTGGGGTACATCAGGGACAGCATCACAGCCAGACAAGGGAGGGGATTGTCCTGCTCTGCTCTGCACTGTGGGGCAGCCTCACCTTGAATGTTGTGTGCAGTTTTGGGTGCCACAATATAAAAAATACATCAAGCTATTAGAGAGCATTCAAAGACAGTCTGCAGAGACAGTGGAGGGCCTGAGAGGGGAAGCCACAAAGCGAGCAGCTGAGGTCACTTGGTCTGTTCAGCCTGGAGAAGAGACCTCATTGCAGTTTGCAACTTTCTTGTGAGGGGAAGAGGAGGGGCAGGCACTGATCTCTTCTGTGTGGTGACCAGTGACAGGACCCAAGGGAATGGCCTGAAGCCAGGGAAGGTTCAGGCTGGATATTAGAAAAAGATTCTTCATCCAGAGGGTGTTTGGGCACTGGAACAGAGTCCCGAGGGAAGAGGTCACAGCACCAGCCCGAGTTCAAGAAGCATTTGGACAAGGTTCTTGGGCACATGGTGTGATTTTAGGGAATGTCCTGTTCAGAGCCGGGAGCTGGGCTTCATTGACCTTTGTAGGTCCCTTCCAGCTCAACACATTCTGTGATTCTATGATTCTATTACAAACCAATTGTTAGCTTAACTAGTAGCAATCCAGATATGCAAATAATATTATTTCCATTTGAGAATAGTTTTTAATTACCTAATCTCTTCAGGGATTTTTTTGTCAAGTTACTGGTGATATTACCTCTTTTCATTTTAGACTTCTTATAAGATAATAGTAAGATTTTTTTTAAAAAGCAGACAACGCTGAGAACAAATCTGCAGCTTTATAGAAATCTGTCAAATTTAGGGCTGGGAGACTGTGTTCAGAATCCATGCTATAATAAAATTCCTAACATATTTTGCATGCTAATCAGAGATATTGAGGTGCCCTAAATACATTAGTCAGGCTTATCCTCTACTTTACAGGTATTTGAAAGTATTAGTTTCCTCCTTTTAGGTCCTTACTTTATCGAAATTACTTAGAAACTTGCAGTAGTAATGCAGGAATGAGGTAATTTTTTATATAGATATTTAAAATTTTAAAAATTTCTTTACCAGTTCTCAAGTTTTGAAAAACTAGAACCACTTTATATTCTTAAAAAAAGATGAGAATTTGGTGACCATTTGTAAACTCAACATTGGGCCAGGTTATATACACTATCAAAAATAGTCATCATTACTGCAAAATAACAATGGATAATCAGGCTATGTAATATTTATTGCTCTTACATCTATAGAGACTAAAAAATGAACATTCGAAAGCCCTTAGTGCAGAAGTCCTACAATGTCACTTTTCATTTATATCACTGAGATGGAGAACAGATCATAGAGAATTTATTGCTGCAGAAAACATATGATGTACAGGAAATATGCAAATATACTCATTCTGTTAACAATTTTCATTTGCCTTTCCACTTAGAAGGGCTTGGAAGTTTTAAAACTTTCACAAAGTAATTTGTAAGAGCAACTTAGATCTGAGTTGTGGTCAATTTGTCAGATCTTCATTGTTGTGACACTAAGTGTTTTACAGTAATTTAGTTTATTTTAAAGTGCCACAAAAGAGACAGGATGAAAAGACTTAAGTTGTTAAACTAAATTTTATTCCCATGGGAGTGATGGTTATGAATTCACTTTATAAAGAATACTAGGAAGGATTACTAAAACTAAGAAGAGAAATTAATTGAATAAAGCATGTAATATCGCTTTGCATAAATAAAAGTTTTAAATATTTCAAGCTCTGAAAATCAGGAAATAACTCATATGATCAGCTTAATTGCTTGTCAAGATATGTTAATGGGAGGTAAGCATAAAAGTAGAAAGAAGCAAGCAAGGATGGAATAAACACTTGTATGTATGTCTGTGCACTGGGTTGAAACTTGTAAACTCAAGGTGCACTAAAATTTTCTGCTTATTCATGAAGATTAAGAATGGACCCTGCATAAATTGGCCTGCCATATTTTTAGAAGATCTATTGATTTTCTGTTTGATTGATTTCCTGACAGTGTTGCCAAAGCAGAACAGGCTGTGGCCCACTTTTTGCAGTTTTCTGGTTTATGCAGTCGAACTGCAATGATAATAGCTGTGACTATTAGCTGGCTTGAAATGTAACCCTGTTAAACATCAACCAAAGCCTTCCACAGGAGGCTGCTGTCCTGCTGGTGCGTGACTTAGCTGTTTACAGAAAACTGACTGGATGTTTCTGGCTGTTTACAAAGTGGCTCTGAAGGTTTACTTAACAGTGCTCTGCTTTCCACAGAGTTGTGTGCACGATTTCCGACCGCGTTCGCTTTTTTTTCTTTTTTTTTTTTTTGGACTTCCATGAAAAGGGAGAACAGTTTGACTTTATTTAGGACTCTGTTTCACTTGGTTTTAGGGCTTAGTTCGGAAGAAAGCATGTGCCTTTCTAGAGGAATTATCTTCTGGGCATTTACACAGGTTTTAGATTTGTTGTCATCTACTTCAATTTTAGATCCCAAAGATGACCTGAATGGGGCTGTTCCAGGTTTACTTTTTATATTTTACTACCTGGATTTAGTGTGATCTAGTACTGTTAAAAGGTCCTCAGTAATGAAAAAGAAGGTGACAGCAGCACACATTTTTGATCAGTTTCACCCCAAAATGCATAAAAAATAATTGTTTTTTTCTTACATAGTTCTGAAGTGTAATCCTATGTGTCTAATGATACATTTTACTCCTTAAAAATTCTTCACTTGACTGTACCATATTTTCCTCTTAGGTTTATTCATCAGTTCACAACTCTGTGGTGTGATACCAGAGCTGACCTCTCCTGATATGTCATCTCATACATTTCTGCAGCAAAATTGTCCCCCAGAGATAAATTCAGGATAGAACAGTCCTTTCCATTCACAGATTTGACCATTAAAAAAAAAAGTCTGTACTTTGTCCTGCAGAATCAAGTAAAGGGGGCTTGGATTGTGAGGAAAAGAAACCTCCTTTTGTAAACAAATCTGTTCAATGAATGCATTGCATTGTGGGAAATACCTAACTCTTATATCCTTGATAATATGAAATTTTTTTCCTTGGTTTCACTGAACTGAAAATTATTCTTTATATTAATTAAGGAAATGATAAAGTAAAAATCGAAGCACACATGCATTACTTGTTTGTTATTCCATCTCTGATGGAATCTCCTGAGGAAACTGGGATCTTTGAGGTGGAGAGGACAGGCTGGAAGACATAAGAATTTTATTTAAAGGAACCTAGCTGTCCTATTAAGTCACAACTGTATAATAAAGTTAGGCAATTTTATATGTTGTGAGAAAATTATTTTACAGGATTCCAGTACTTTAATGTTTTGTACTAAAATTTTAAATATTCTGAATGCGTGAAGAAATTTGGAGCATGTCTATTCTTAGATAACTACTTTGAGATACATTTAACTGTGTGACAAAATATGATAAATGCATAATCTCATTTAAAATTTTTGGTCTTTATTATCCTTATTCCTCATTCCTGAGCAATGAAAGCAAACTACTTTTACAAGATACAATATAATTATCATAGAATGTCTTGAGTAAAAATGACCCATAAGTATCATAGTCAATCTTCCAGTGTGTTTGCTGTTTCTGGTTGTGTATTTGTGGTGATTCTTCAAATTTCCATAGTCTCCTCTTCTTACAGGGTACAGAATAGAAATTTCAATCTTAAAATATAAAGAAGGAAAAAAATAACTAATAATGGCAGACATGCAATTTTAGTATTTGTTTTCAGAATCGTGGTAGATTGTCTCAGATTTACCACTTGTATCACTTGGAATTATGAGTATCATGTCAAAAATATGCAACGGGGAGGGGAAAAATATTATTAATAAAGTTGATAGTTTTATTTACCAGCATTATTACTGCCGCAATGTTGATTTATTAAATAGTATTCCTCAATCACCTAACTTAAAAATGGTGCTTCTTGATATTAATGATTGTCTTGAATAACAGAATAAAAAGAATATGTAGCATATTTTCAGAAAAAATTACCTAGAAGGAAGCAATAAAACATAGAGGGTGAGAGATTATAATGCTTTTTAAAAACACATGAAGTATTTCAGAAATGTGATAGAAGGAAAAGATTAGTAAAAGCATTGAAGCTGAAATATATTTACTTAATTAGAAACTATAGTGAAATAATCCAAATTTGCAAAGATACTAGTCTAGCTCTATACAAATATTGAAGAGATGAAGTATTTATTGTGAAAAATACACATGCATGGAGCTGGGAAAAACTATATGAACTCACTAAAATGCTGCACTAGGTTGCTGAACCTTGGAAAACAGGTGTTCTTCAGCACTGCCTTATGACTTGTAGCCATGTAGCACTCCATAAAACCAGTTTCAAAGTCATACAAGCATTGAAATCCTAGTCCTGAAAGTTATATATTTGAATAGTTTGGAAGTTAAATGTCATTGAAAATGGAAAATAACACTGAAATCTGGACACATATAAAAATCATGCTGTCAGCCCGGTCCATGAAGAACAATGGACAGTTGACATAGCTTTCAAAAGACAATGGAAGGAAATGCCTTTAAGGGAACTGTTAAAGAAAAGCTTTTTAAAATAGCCTTTAAGTCTGTTTTGACTCTGCCTTCAGTTCTACCATAAGTTGACAGTATCTCAGGACATGACTGTAATGGTGGTGTTGAGGAGCTTTGTGTGTGAGTGTTTAATAAGACTATGGTGTAGCTTTAGATTGCTAAGGAGCATTAACAAAGAACTTTATGAAGTCATAGACACGAAGAGGGAAATTCTAGTCCATTTTCCTGTGTCCCAATAGGTGAAATAAAATCAAATATTTGCCTTGAGACTTGGTTTCAGAGGAAGTCAGTTATGGGATAAGAAATGCCTAGACAGATGCCATGAGGTAGGCATCTGCTCCTGTTAAACCCACACAGCTGTTGGCATGAGTCTGTGCCTCCTGCAGATAACTTCCTCACACTGCTGTCTAGTGACACTATCTTAATGTCATCACAATGCATTAGTATGTAACCCAAAACATAATTTAGTTCATAGGCAGGCATAATGATAATTTTTATTATTTTTGAAAAGTATATTCAATTAAATTTAAAAAAAATCAGCTTTTATCAGAACTGAACAGCATTTCTCATCAGACTTTGGCAATCAGTATTGCCATCTATAACCTTTTGACCATAATTTTTGTAACTTCTTCCTCCTCTCCACTGGGAAGCTTTAAATAATAATTGCAACATACTGTCTTTCCTTAGTAGAATTTGTATAAGCAAAGATTTGGGACATCTATAGTATTTCACTTCTCCCCTGCTAGATTTTTGAGAGTCTTTCTTTGCTTCTCAAAGAACACATTGCTACAAGCCAAAGAAAGGAACTTGATTAATTTCTTGCAGTTTAGAAAGCATATGAAGTTTCACGTACTGCAAATAAATGTGTGGTTGGTTGACTCTGGCTGAATGCCAGGTGCCCACCAAAGCCACCTTATCACTCCCTTTCTCAACTGGGCAAGAGAGAGAAAATATAACAAAAAGCGTGTGGGTTGAGAAAAGAGCAGGCAGAGATCATTCAGCAGCAAAACAGACTTGGCTTGGGGAAATTAGTTGAACTTGTTACCAATCAAATCAGAATAAGATAATGAGAAATAAAATATGTAGGACTGGTCGTAAATTAGTTTGTTAATTTCTGTGAAACCAGCTTGTTGGTTGGGTTCACATGGAATATCAGGATTTTGAATAGCTCCACGGGGTGAAAATGAGAGAGGAAGAGGAAGATCTCTGACAGCATATGCCATGTCTTTAGGTTCTGGCCTTTAAAACTCTCTTCTAGACTTGCTTTTGGATAATAACTGGAAAAAATCGTTTATGTGCAAGAAATTAATGCAGTGTAGACCTTAGCTTATGATAATAATTCAGATACTTAATTTCATTAGCCACATTTTAAACCAATTCTCTATTTGCTGCTTTATCTGATAGGATGGTGGATCGTCTGGAAGAATGAACATCTTCAGTTCCCTATTTGAAATGCATATCACAAAACTCCTTCGTTAAATATACTGCTTTGCAGTGGCAGCACCTTTGAGGTAATTATTCCTGCTCTTCCCATTTTATTCACTTTCAAAACAAAAGGTGTACTGCTGTGTTTTTTATATTCTTTTGGAGGCTTTTCCAACATCTCTCATATAGTATGCATGAGATAAGCTAAGAATACGCATTCTGGAGAAGCAGCAGAATAAAACATGGCTACTATTTCCATTTTAAAATTATATTTATATTAACTTTAATTATAAATTCGATTTTAAGAGTAAGAAATTTCCTCAAAAAAGATTTGCTTAAATGCTTGCATTGGTGATTTGATTCTGTAATTCTCTTCCTAAGTTGTTTAATTTAACAAATGCTTATCCTTAGTTTAGGAACTGTCAGAATATGTATTTTTAAAGGTCAGGGCTTAGGTAGTTTCCTTCTTAATGTTGTGGGGAGGGAAAAGGAGGAACAAAGATCACTTCTTGGGTACTTTGCCTTGCTTTGGATGGAAAAAAAACCCCAAACAAACCATAAAGTCTTAACAATCATTTTGCTTTCATCACGTTTTAAAAGGCTTGCGCAAAGCCCTTCTCCTTTGCAAAGCCAAGCAGGATTTGTCCCTTTATGATGATTGTCTTAGAAAATTTGAAATGCAGGGAAACGAGTTTAGCAGCTGTCAAAATTAGTGCAGCTCCTGGGACTAAAAAAAACTGTAATGTTGACACATCAAATAACATCCTCGGGATGTGGGACAACACCTAATGTGCGTTTTGTCTGACCTACAAGATGTGAGTGGCAGCCCTTGTGCAAAGTCATTAACTTGAAGAGGGACATTATGTTTGGGTCTCAAATTGTATATGCTACTTAAAGGAGAATCAACATTATACTGTAAGTGTGGAGGACCAAAACAAACCCTGAATTTGTGGAGAGCTGCATTGCAATAGTGGCACGTGCTTAAATGCCCCTAACATGTGTGTGCATGTGTTATTTCTTCAGTGTCTGGATGTGGATATGTCTAATAATGCTCATCTTTATAAATTATTTATTTGGCTTACATATCTATTAAATGTATAGTGAGAAACTATAAGAATTAGTAAGTACATGTTTTAAAAAAATATTTCCAGATGCTAAAACAGACAAAAATATCAGTAGAATATATATGTATGAAAAAAGAAAAATGAAATTTTAAGAGAAACTTGTTTCCAATATACTGATTTAAGTACCTTGAACGAAATAGATCAAGGAGTCAAATGCAGAAAAGAATTGCAAGTCAAAATGTAAAACACCCCAAACCCATCACCATTCAAAGAAAGGTTTCCAGGCTTATCTGGATGAATCCTGACCTGAGAAAGAACCTCCTCCCTCCTGCCCTAAATACAGCATGAAAGAGAGCTTTATCTTTTAGGTCAGAGAAAGTAGGAAGAGGTTAGAATTGCCAGAAGTCAAGCTGAAGCGACCTTTGCAAGGAAATTAAAACAAATAAACAAGAAGATTCTTTAGATAAAGAAGAGAACAAGATCTGTTTGCATGAAGTAACCTGTATTGGCCCCAAATAAGAGTAGTATTTTGAATCACTTTAAAATAATGACGATAAAAATCTGCACAAGGCAGGCAGCTAATGATTATGGACATGTGGCAATGGAAACCATCTCCCTAAAGATGGTACAATAAGCTCAGTATGTAACATATGTTAAATGGATTATGGGTGGGAATTGGATAGGAGCTCTCAAGAGTTTTGCCATTTCAATCTGGTAGCAGCTATTTAGGAAAATGGGATGAGAAGTAAAATAGAAAAAAAAAAGTGGAATAAAGTATAATTTATGTTTTTCAAATATG
The DNA here is from genome assembly GCF_052056855.1 of Sturnus vulgaris. Classification (NCBI taxonomy): domain Eukaryota; kingdom Metazoa; phylum Chordata; class Aves; order Passeriformes; family Sturnidae; genus Sturnus; species Sturnus vulgaris. The sequence goes on along the minus strand of NC_142246.1, from coordinate 34,842,685 downwards.
TGTCTTCCTAAAGTAATATAAGCTTAAATAAGAAACCTGTTCACATTACCAGAAATATAAGTTATTTTCTTAATATCTCTAACTCAGTTCAAGCATAAGGCATATGCCCTTCGTGCCAGCTGTGGACATGGTGTTTTGTGTTTTGTATTTAACACTCTAAACATGCTGTGGAGCAGTGGAGTGTTTTATGGCTTGTTTTGTGCTGAGGGAATTAAAACTTTTTTTTCCATGGACTCACAAACTTCTTTTTGCTGGGTCACTTTGATTCTGGGAATGACATCTGATGCTTGTATAGGGTGCTACATAAACTCCTCTATTTTCCTCTGACCAAAAGACATGTTCTATGTGAGTTCAAGGTCTTTTCTCTGGGGATGCATCTTTTGTCCCAGGTAACAAGTAATAGGACAAGAGGAAATGGCGTCATACTGTGCCAAGGGAGGTTTAGGTATTGAATATTAGGAAAAATTTCTTTACTGAAAATGTGGTCAAGCATTGGAACAAGATGCTCAGGGAAGTGGGAGAATCCCTGTGCTTGGAAGTGTTCACAAACCTGTGCACTTGGAGCTGGGGATGTGATTTAGTAGTGGACATGGCAGTGCTGTGTTAATGGTTGGACTTGATGATGCAGAAGTGTGTTCCAACCTAAACAATTCTGTGTACAAATATATAAACAGCTAGCCTTGCCTTTGCTACTGAGGCCTAAGATTTCCTGAATGTCCTTCTTGGGCAACTCATGGATACAAAATAATAGTAAATGGCTTCTTGCTTGCAAGAACTAAGCAATGACGCCTGGGAGGGATTTAAAGGCTGTGTTATGAACCCATTATATACAATGGTTATTAATAGAAGTTACTGCACTGACTTTAGTGAGAAACTATTGTTCTCCAAAGAGCTTGGAGAAAATCTGCTTTCCAAAGGCAGAGTTTAAGACACTATGGAAAAGAGCCAACAGCTCTGAACTACTATTGCCTTTTCACAAGCAACTGGAGACAAATTTTATTAGACTTTTTTTTTCCAAGAGGTATTAGCTTCTGTTTACTGACTGTATTCAGAGAAAGGAGACGATAGACAACTTGACAACAAAAGTTTTTATAACATTTTCACCCAGGGCTGGGGTGCCTGCAAATTTTTGTTTATTTTATTTTTGACAACTATTATCTGCCTGTCAGTGTGGAGGTGCCACACAAGGAAGAGAAAGAGATCACCTCTATGTGATTAGCAGCCAACTTGTTCCTTAGCATCACCCAAACTTGTAATTCTTGCCATGGTGGAGAATAGCCACCTCCTAGACTTTGTCCTCCTAGAATAACTTTACAGTTCATATATGTTTTGGTGGGATTTACCTTCCTCCTTGCTGGTGACTGGTATATGTCCTAACCCTTAGAACTCCTATGTGTCCTACTGTACACCCTGCCACAGCATTTTAGCACTAAGAAAATATATTCTGCCTTATCTAAATCTCTGTGCTCTGCTGCTTAAGACATCCCTTTTTTCCCAGATTCTGCAAGAGCCATTTCAGAAGGCTGCTTTGTGGGTGGCAGTGGATGCAGGAGGAATGCTAATTGCAGGTGTGACTCTCACTACTTGCAATGGAGAGAAAAAATTGCTCTCATGATTTGTTTAGGGCTACTTGTGGCATGTCCTTCCTACTCCCTTTTACAGAGGAAGCTGAGCATAGAATAGAAGTAGTTCAGCACAGCTCTGTCTAGACAAACAATGAACACTGATGCATGGAGCAGTGTTAGAACTGTTGGGAGAGTTCAAGGAGGGTCTGCAAAGACCTGAAAATTTTTAAAGCAGGTTTACAGTGCCCTGAATACTAACCATTTTTTACACATGCACAGTAGTTGCATATTGGGGGAAAAGAGTATTATCTTTTCTCTCTGAAGTGTAGCATTCCAGAATTATCCCAAATTTTATTAAATCCCGCCACAACATTCACTGTATAACCTAAAGCTTGGCATACTCAGAGCCAGCTCTAGTAGAGTGCTGCAGGTGGTCTGTGGAGGGATGTGTGCTGTAAGCATGATGAACCTTTATTTAAAGAGTATTTTACCATAGTCTTTGTCCCTTATATTCATCTACTCATTTATCTGCATAATACAATTTACAGGTTTTTAACTGTGGTGTTTAGCTGCTGAGGTGTCTTTATATTTTTCAGCTTCCGAGGACCTACATTCCAGACTGTCTTTATTTAGTAGAAGCTAGGGCTTAAACGCAAGTTTGACTTGGAGGAAAAGCCTGTTGGTGTGGTGGTTTTGGACTCTACTGTGCTCACACTTGGATTAATTATTTTTGTGGTCTTCTTGTAAATAAGAATTAGCTTCCTTTTTTTTTTTCCTGGTGAATATCTGTTTGCCATTGGCAGATTCTTAGAAGGTGGTTACAGACTATTTTCGCTTTAAGAATGCTTTAATTTGGGTTATATCTCCAGAGAAAAACAAAACAGAAAAAATTGCATTGGATTAAATATTTTTAATTCCAAATACAATTTTTGTTTTAGAAGAGAAAATTGTCTGAAACCTTTGCAAAAGAAAATAATTACTGATACATGGAACATTTTCTGCATAAATACACTCCTTGCATGTTTAAGGAAATTAAATTTCATTAATGTTTGGCATATTATATGCATAATCCCATAGAGTTCAAAGTCTTGTTTTACACTTCAGCACTGGGAATCAGGATTTCCCAACACAATGTGGTCAGAAAAAATGAATTAGCACTGACGCAGAGCTCATGACCTCCTTGGCGCCAAGGGGCTACATTTAGCCAATTTCCTGCAAGGATATAGTTCAAGGAAAGTTTCTCACTGATGCATAATATAATTTATATGATCGCATTTACCTTTTTGTTTTAACTTTTCCAGGAGTAACTTTAAAAGAAAAAAATCAAATTTTCAGTAGTTACTTAAATACCATTCCCTTGTTGAAAATAAGATTTATTTTATTGCCTTTGTATATGCCCTGTTTGACGGTTAGGTTCCCATTTTGTTATTTCAACAGACTTCAAACATGTCATAAATAAATTTCCACTGGGTTGGCACTTCCTTTTTGCTTCCTGATGTAGGGATTGATTGTTCTTTGCAAGTCTCTTGGGATTTTATGAGCTTTCTCAGAATGACTGACTTGACCACAAATTCAGCCATCATAATTTTCAGAAACTGTTCACATAGAAAAGCCAATAGAGGCAATTTTTAGAACAATAGCAAGTGCTACATATTGTACGAGATCAAATGCCTTCTCAGGTGTAACAAAGGACACTGACAACGATGGAATCTATTAAAAATGTTATTAGTGGGATAAGAGTCAGTAGCAGAAAAGGTTGTTAATATGAAAGTTGTGTGAGATAATATTCCTAGAATAAGCATTTCTCACAGGGGGTGTCTTTGTATATGCATACAATTACTGACATGGTTAAATCGACTCCTTGGCATTTGGGAAGTTTATTAATTCATCTTTGCGGAGATGAAACAATAGTAAAACTAGGTACTGAATCTACTTAGGATAAGAACATAGTAAAATTTTAATAATATCTAAATTAGCTAAGTAATATAATTGAATAATTATCTTAGACAGAAACAAGAAATTAATGTAATAAAAAGAATTAACTGAGAAAGTAAAAGTTCAATATTCAATCCAAATGCTTATAGAGAGATATCCAGTGGCATCTTAAATATCCAAGTGAATACTGGTCTTCTGTAGGCCTTGCAGCTATGAAATGTCAGCTATGCTTGGTATCTGAACCAAAACCTGCTATGTTAAGTTTCAGAAATAACCTTTTAATATTCTACTAATGAATAAGATCACTTCTTCTGGATAGTTCAACAGAATTTTTAAACACCTCAGATTTAATACCACCCTTTTTTCTTAAGCACTTTTGGCTATAGCTAGGTATAATTTCTCTTTTATGCCACTTTCTTCTCTGTGAAACGTTTGGGAAGATGTCTGCATCCAAGGAATCATAGAATCATTTAGGTTGGAAAGAACCTCTAAAATCATCAAGTCCAAACTAAAGCTAGCCAAGTTCATCATTAAACTATGTCCTCAAGTGCCACATCTACACATCTTTTAAATATCTTCAGCAATGGTGACTTAACCACTTTTCTGTGTCAGCCTGTTCCACTGCTTGAAAACCCTTTTGGTGAAGAAATTTTTCGTAATATCCAATCTAAACCTCCTCTGGTGCAATTTGAGGCCATTTCCTCTCAGCCTATTGCTTATCACTTGGGAGTTCTATTCCCACCTCACTAAAGCCCCCTTTCAGGTAGTTGTAGAGAGCCAGATCGCTTCCCTTGAGCTTCCTTTTCTCCAGGTTAAACATCCCCAGCTTTTTCAGCTGTTCCTCACAAAACTTGCTCTCCAGGCCCTTCACCAGCTTTGCTGCCCTTCTCTGGACTCACTCCAGCACCTCCATGTCTCACTTGTACGAGAAGCCCCGAATTGTTTCTGTGAAGGCAGCAGAGGCACCGTGACTTCCAGCTCCTCTTGGTGTTTGTCCACGTGGCGTGCATTGGTGCAGATGTACTTCAGTTAGGGTATTGATCCCATCATCTTTTATGAGTTTTTGGATGAGTGATTTGGATTTCCTATTGACTTTTGAAATGCTTTAACCAATTAGAAGGCTTTTCTGGAGCCAATTTGGCACATATCTCGGTTAAACTGCTATTGCCCTATAAGATCTTAAAGGCAACTTTTTTAGGAAATTAATTTTTGCCAATACTTTGAAGCTGAAAATAACATTGTTCAGTTATTTCCTATTCCAAATATTGGGTAAAACTGGATTAAATATTTAAAGACGGTAATTACTGAAAAATATGTTTTGTAACGCTGAATGATGCACAATTAGCACTCCTAGACTTACTATTTAAAATATTTCTGGAAAGCACGCTAAGTGACGCAGAACTAATGTCAAATGTGCATTTAATTTATGTCCAAAAAATGCTGCTGGCACAGCCATCCACTTAGGAACAAGTGGTTACTTGACTACTGAGTAAACGTGATACTAATGAATGGAGTGTAACATCACATAATTTTCCTGTGTTCCTACCACAGAAAAGAACATGGAGGGCTTTGATCCAAAGTAATCATTTTCCGTGTTTTCATCCACAAGTTGTACAGTTTCACCAGGCTGTGTGGAAAGACAGCTGGAATTATCTACCCAGTGTAAGCAACTACTATACAAGTTTGTACTCGGGAAGTAAATGAGCTCAGAAATATTTGTGTATTTGCTTAAAAGAACCAAAACTACTTACTAATTTGTCAGTGTATCTATGCCTAATTTAATCATGAGAATAATGCCAGTTTAATCATAATTTTATGCCCAGTGGCATAATTTTCAGTCTTCAGTTGTACCTAGTGTGAAGCTAGCACATAAAATGAAATTGGAAAGGCAAAACTGCATTCCGCAGAGCACTTCCTCCTACCCAACTGAACAAATTTAGAAATTTGTTACAGAGACCAGAATTGAGAGTTTGATCTCCATTGCTCAATAACTAATTCAAAGTGGGAGAAGCTGTATGTAGAAGAGTGGAAAAACTGATATTTTCATTACCTCATCTTATCAAAGAAGTGGTGAGTCTCAAAAGAGGAGATGCTGAATGTCCTGCAATATAAAATATCTGAAGTTTAAAATCACTGTGCTCAATTTCGGCTCTGAGCTGCTTTATTAGGAGAGAAATTATATAATGCCACATTCAGGCCTTTCTTACGACAGCTTGCTATCATTGTAGGCAGAAAAATGTCCAAGAGGCTGGATGCTCCAACACTGGCTGTGGTGTCATCCAGGGGCAAACAGCAGTTGTCTTAGTTTTGGAAGTGGGGAGATGAATAGGGAATCAACTAACTACAGAAACAATGCTGGGAAAGAAGTCCCTATAGAGTGATTGCACAAGACATTAATTGGTGAAGCTAAAAGGTGACAGAAACTCAGAGAGACTTGACGTACCATTTTACATAAAAATTAAATTCAGGTAATACTACTTAAAATATAATTTCTTACAAAAAGCTAAACATATGTTCTCTTACCCATTGTATAATAATAGGTAAAAGTCTCCATTTTCTATCAGTCATTCATAATATTTACTAAGGAGGTCATGTATCATGGGACATGCTTGAAAAGGTTTGCAAACTGCTGCAGTGTCTAAGATTATCTGCTCTATCTAGCAGAGGAATCATTTCTTTGCTCAGGTTAAAATTCTTATTCTCATTTGTACAGAAAATATGGTATTTGGAAAGAGACTTTTTATTCCTGGCAATCTTATTTTTGTATGAACCTGTAATGGTATTTTATCTAGCAAAATAGGAAGGAGTTCAAAACAACAGTTTTACCCCAGATTTCCCTTAAAAATCGAATCTCTGATTTTTTATTTTCTCTAGTTACCTATATATACACTTTATTTATTTATTTATTTATTTATGCATATATTTATTTCTATACAGATATATTATATAAGCTTTATTGGCTATCTAAATATATCGATAGGAATTTAGCAACTGTTGTTTAATATTTAGAAAAAACAGCTATATTCTATACTTTGAAGTGAATACTCTTTTTTTTTTTTTTTAAACAATAAATAAGAACGTAGCTACTCTCTTGATTGGTCATTAAAAAATGACATAATTGTGAGAGGTCACCAAGAACTGTGCTATAATTTAGGCATCATTTTGCTTGACTGGGATGTGAGTACTTAAGTTCTGCCCGAGAAGCACTTTCCAATTAAAGCATGTAAGAATTCAAGACCTATTTCTCTGTACAAACTGACTGAAATAATTAATTTCAGTAGAAAGGAATGGGAAGAAAAGACATAGCCTTACTTAGCTACAATTCTGGCACCCTTGGGGGAATGGGAACAGATGGTTTTACTACAGATCCAGGACTGTTATGTATTACTTTTTCTCAATGTCTCTCATCCTGTCTTTCAAAGACAACAACTCCCCTTTTCTGGACCACAATACAGAAATTTTTTTTTTATGCTTCTTAGCAGTATCTTTGAAGCCCGTTAAGAGATTTGCTAGATTTGTGAATCCAGTCCTTTGCTTAGACTCCTGCATTTTCTTTAGTGTTCAAAGTGTGTGATAAGAAGTAAAAAGATGGATTTTCCACCTTTTTCTCACATCAGTAAAACAAGTTAAACATTCATCACCTGAAATCATCCCACCAGAATGACTCGGTATTGCTGCTAAGCACTGTGAATATACAAGAGTGTTCCATTCTTTCCTACCAAGCACTACACTAAAATGTGCTCTTGGTTTGCATGAGCACCCATAAATCCTTGCAGAAGTTATTTGAAGAAAGCATAATTTGTAACACGAGTGGAGGATGCAGATTCACAGAGCCACAGTGAATTGGCCAAAAAGCCTGGAACACAGCAGCTGCAGCCCTGGGCTCTGCAGCACTCCCGGGCATGTTATCACAGCCAGCCTAAGGGCAATGGGTGTTACTCTACTCATGTCAAAGTGGAACTTGTCCTGGCTTCAGCCCCAAGTCTTTGCCATGAAATTACTGATAATCTTGGGGATGAATGCTTGACAGACTTTTCATGTATATAAATAATGCGGTACTTTGCCTTTCAGATCTCTGATTTTCCTAGATGGTTTGAAAGACAAAAAAAATCAGACTTTTATTACTGACATAAGTGGAATTACTACTGTCTTATTTAACTCCTTAATAGATTTAAAACCATTGAAATTTAAGCAAATTTAAGTAAAGAAGCTTTTTTATTCAAAATTGTTTTCTTTTTTGAATTCTTTTAGTGGCTATACCTTACTACACATAAAGATGACAGCTTAGGAAATAGAAATGTATTGCTTTCATCAAGGCATACATAAAGTACTAAATAATCATCAAATAAGCATTGTAAACCAGGAAATACTCCAAAATAATCAAGTGCACACCTGGCAAGGCATCTGAAAATTTAAATATAAACAAGTCAATATAAACTGTGTCAATTTACCATACAAATTAATGAAGTCACAACAATACAAAAAGATGTGGAGTTTCTTTGCACATTGAAGAACCATTGCATCTCACTTACTCAAAGAGAGCAAAGCATGTCATAGCCTACAGAAGAGAAGCATGACAAAAGTGAGAAATGGGAAACAGTCACATGAACTAGATAAAAAGTATTTATTCCCATAATTGTAAAATTTCCAGAACTACTGGGTTATAGCAGGTGGTAACATCCAGGACAGTTCAGACCCTTCTCTGACATCTGGTGCTCTGTAACAAGAACATGATGGTCAAATAAATAGTACTGGACTCCTGGTCAAATCAACCACACTAGTTGATTTTGTTCTAGCATATTTTGTTCTCCATTTCTGACTTGAATCTTACTTATTTCATACAAAGTATAATAACTTAAACAGAACTAAGAGAACCTTTCACTTGAGTTTTGGGCACAAAGCTGTTAAAATTTTATGAAAATTTACCGAATTTTACTTCACAGATTAAATAGAGAAGTCATCACTTTACATGCCATGTGAGAGTTTAGGTATATATGCTTCATTCTAGGCATTTGCCAGAGTGCATCTTCATGTTAGGTAAAATCTCTTCATAAATTGCCTCCTATGAATTGGGAGCAAATTAAAGAGGAATTTTTTTGGTCTAAGTTTACGATTTAAGTATCGCTTACAGTGATTATATAATCAGTTGTGAATCTAATTATTTATTTATTTTTCCTTAATGTATCCTTTCATCTTACTCTTTACAGATTCTTCAGCGAGGAGGAAATTTTAAGCACTGACTGGTGAGTATGCTTAAGGCTTAGCTATGTTCTGGTGTGGCATTTCACTGTGTTGCAAACTCTCCTGGCAGGAACAATAGAGGGGAGACCACAATTTGGTTTAAGCTGTCTGTTTCACAATGTCCCAAATCTCGTATGAGTGGTTTTGCTGTCAGTGGAAGTTGTTTCAAATGCTCTTAGTCTTAACTAACACTTCATAAATGGTGAGCTGTTCAGTTTTCTCTGTCTTATTTTCTCAGTCCTTGTTCCACGAGGCATGCTTTGAGTTTCACAGTGTTTCTGGCTCTCTCTGGGAGAGCTAACAGGAAATCCCAGTAGATATCTGCTGCTTCATTTTGCATGAACACAGGAACAAAACTTATGAATGATGTCTTCTCAAGCTAGGGAATTTTAACACCTATAGTTACCAATCTTTGAAACCTGGAGTTTTCAGGTAAAATACTCCAGACTAAATGTAGTTCTTCCCTTCTTCAGTAATCAATGATGTTAGAACAACGTGTAAAGAACAAGAGTACTTGATGATATTTACCAGGCCTTGCTATTCTGAAGACTGATCACAGTTTTACAGTGATGCCATTGAAATGAAAAATACCATTCAGATCAGAAGAAAGGATCAGTGATGTCAGCAACAAGCCTCTTCCTGCAGAGGTATGGTATTGACTTGCCTTTAGCAAACCTCTTAATATTCTTCTCTGAGGCCAACATTATGAGTTATTTATTTAGTAACACTTTTTTTTTTTTTCTTTACTTTTTTGAGTGAACTTTTCTTCCTGGGCATTTGAGAATCCTCCTAACACAGATGATCTTCATTCCAAGCTGGCCCAGAAGCTGTCTGATGGGTAAGTCACAGAAGAAGGCAGAATCTGCTGGCATTGGTGGCAGCAGCTGCATTCCCAATTCGAAACCACTCAGAGAGAGGATGCTGGTTTAGGAATCTGTGTACACAGCTCTGCAGGACTCTAACTGAAGATAGAGTGAATAACTGAACTGAGACTCTAGGCTAGGAAAGAAAAAGTTTTTTTTCACTCACTGGTTGTTTATCATTGTTAGAGTCACTAAAATAAAACCAGTTATTTTAGAACTGATTCTCAAATTAAGTTACAGTTAAAGAATATAAGATATATTTCTTACATGTTTCAAAGAACAATGACATAATAAGTCGAAATGTTAACTCATAGATTTTTGAAACATAAAGACTTATGATTATGAAAGCTGAATCTTTTTAAATTTAATGCAGTAATATACTGAATGAACAGATAAACTTCTACCACTTGGATTCTCTAAAGAGTAACCTACTATAATTAATCTTTCAAAAGAATGCTGATCTTTTATATATAATACTTGCAGCAATATCAAGATATCTCATTGCCACACAGCCTGTTCTTTCAAATAAATATACGAGTGTGCTGTCACAAAGCCTTCTAGTTTCCTGACAGATGACACCAATATGTATTTGCAAACTCACTCCCTTGTTTTTGGAAATTACATTTGATAAAAGATTAATAGCTACATAAAGCATATATTTGCATTTTGTTCATAGTTTGGAAGTGACTGTAGATCTTAGCACTAGCTCTTCCTCTAGTGGATGTAACTGACTTAACATCAGAAATGCTTCAGTTTGTTTTTTTAACACTTATCTGAATTTTGCTTGAGTTTATTTCAAACTAAGCCTCCAGGCAGTGTGTCTGCTCATATGATTTTTTTTTTCCAAAAGCCATACAAATCCAAGGTATTTTTGTGCTTCAGTTAGATGCTATTTGCTGTACTTAAAAAAAAAAAAAAAAAAACAAAAACCAAAAAAACCTCAAATGGTTTACAAAAACTGATTGGATAAGCTGAAACCAACAGTATCTAACCTGATGGTAACCCATTGACTCAAAAGTGTTCTGCATCCAAATTACTGGACAGGGTGCAGACCAGTGAAAAGTACATCCATAAGATGTAAGATTTGAGCTTACAAATAGTATCTATCCTTAAAAATGGCATTATCCTTCTGGGAAAGATTCCATAACCTCATTTCATCTGTCTTCACAGTGCTGTAAAGCAGGTGGTGGGTACATCTGTCCTAAGGAGGAGCACAGACCTCAGGGTTTCTGTGGTATATATGACAAGTCTCCTTATCTGCCCTTGAAGCCAAGATTTTATTCCACTCACAGGATGAATGAAAAGTGAAGACAAACTGAAAAACAAGGCTGAATTTAGTGCCAAAGGCTGTGCTGGACATCGAGGACTGGGTGAGTGAAGTGTTTGACTGCAGGGGTAGTATGGAGAATCCAGCAGAATTAAAGCTTTAATTTTTTTACTGGGAGAATGATATTATAAATTGGGTGTTTGTTTATAAATTATCCTTTCTGTTTCAAGTGGTATCTGCTAGGGTGTTCAATGCATCTGTTATCTTTTTTTGCAAGTTTGCTTCGGGGAGCTCTCAACTGTAATTATTTTTATTATTATTATTTGGACAGACTGGATTTGCAAACTTGGAATGTGAAGTTTCAGACTTTTTTAACACTTGCTTGCATGTATGTGCAATGAAGAGTAACTCTAGGTATCTAAAAAGAGATTAATCCAAATGTTGGCATGATAATTCAAGAGAGAGAGAGAAGAAAGCAGTTAATGATATTAGAGAAGAAAGCAGTGCTATTTCTAGTAAGAGATTGGATATAAAAGGGAAATAGAAGGACTAGAGTTAACAGTGAAAAAGGCTGACAGGGAAATACGGATATTCTTATAGGGAGAAAATCTAAGAGAAGTAATTTGAGAAAGAGAGCAAAAGTTAAGTGACAACATACGGCTGATTATAAACGTAGAAAAGGGAAAAAGAGTTTGCTGAAACACAGTTCAAAGGTCAGTGACTGTCATGGATGGATACAATATCCTTACCCAGGAACAGGAAAATACCTGAATCTACAGGATGTTATTTTCATGACAGCGTTTTGCTGAGAATTAAAGCGAATAAATGGTAAAATACAATTATTAAAGGTTTCTGTAGTTGCTCGCCAGAAGTAGAAATGCTTATACAAAACAGTAAAGCACTGTGTTTTAAGATTTTTATTATTTTTTTCTGGAATGTGCTACTTGTAATTCAGTACATTCTCAAGCTGAAATAAGGTCCCCTAATTCACAGATCCAGACTACAGATAAAATATAATTTTTAATGATAAATTACTGAAATTTTAGAACTTGTAATTGTAAAATTAGTGACCTCCTAACTGTTCGCATTCCATTAAAACCTTTGGACAAAAAATATAGATAAAATGAGTCCAGACATGTTCTAGCAAAAGGTTTTCATCTCACCAGAGCTTTTGAGACCTCTAGAGAACGGTGGAGTCTTAAATCTGTATTCAAGTGGCCTAATTTCATTAGTTCTTATTAGTCATTAATATTAATTATTAAAGAAAAATTAAATACCTGGTCCATTTGATCTTATTATTTCATCACTCAATTAGAAGGTTGTCCTGTGTTCTTTCCCATTAGTTTCATCTGCAATGCAAAAGGAAAAGAGAAAGAGGACAAAAAGAAGCTATTAAATAAATTATCAACTATTATTTTCATTTTTTCAAGGAAGCAAAAAAATCTATTATATAAAGAATTCATCCTATATAATATTTTCTAAATTAAAAAGTCTTGAAAATTCTGAGTTGACCACTTTTAAACTTTTCTACCTGACAGCAACCATTTGTATTGCCAAATGATGCAAAATTAAATATATTTACATCACAATCTTTTAGGAATAGATCCTTAAATTTAAGATAAAATAAATAACATTTAAAAGAACACAGTCTATCCCTCAGGCTAATCTGCTGATGAGATTATTGACTGCATAAGTGATTCCATTCCTGTCTTTGGCATAGATGTGATAGGAAGTTATGCTTCAGAAAAACGGGAGATATGCTAAAATTCAAGGGCAGCTGGACTTGTAAGTGAGATCTAAAGACTGAAAATGAGAATACTGAAAGCAATCCTGTCACTAAGCCTTTCAAGATGATACAGTACATATGCAAAATTTCATGCTGGTCTTTCAAATAGAGCAGAGAGACCTGATTTACTATCAACTTGTTCAGCATGAATTAAACAAACATGTCAGCTGACTAACAACACTCACACTGTAAATAGCATGTCCCTCTGGTAGTGCAGGTAAAGAGGGCTTACCCTGCATAATTTATGGTCTCCCTAGAGTACAGTATTGAAAGAGTACAGAAACTGCTGTAAATGCCTGATGAAATGCAAGCATAAGTCTGTTTACTATTAAATGTGATTTACTGCAGTTACATGTGCTCTCCCTCTCCCAACCACCTTGTAATTTTTGCACAAGGTACATGGAATTTAGACAAATAACAATAAAAGCTTTTTATTTGGAGTTAGTGCAGAATAACTTGCATCTAGAATTGTAATCTATCTTTTCAAATCTCATTTTAAGCTGTATAACCTATTTTTATATTTTTTTAAGAACATCAATGTTTGAAGTGAAGATGAAAATTTCAGAGACCATAAACAAGAATCACATCAAAAGTGAAAATTATGTAGATCTATAAGCTACTTTATGTGATAAATGCAAGGAAGATCTGTTCTACAGATTATTTCATGTCAGTATGGAGATAAATGGAATCACATTTATCACATAGAATCTGCAGAGTCTGTCCAATAGTAATGATAATAATTCTGTTGGTGTTTGTGTTATGTATAATGCATTTTTATAAAACTGTGCTCATGGAAAGTAGAACTGGAGATTCTCATAAAATTATCATAAAATGTTACCAACTGCTTGAATGTATTATTCTATGCATCTAGATTAATTTTGAGAATGGTTAACTAGTCACTTTGCTCAGACATAAACCTGATTTTGTGGTAACTTTGACAAGTCAGGAATTTGCTCTCTATAAATCTTAGTTTATTACTTTGGAATAATTTATGCCCAAAAATCTCAATACTTGGAAAGTTAAGAACCAGAAAAAAAATGCATTCAAGAAAGTAATTCTTACTGAATACTGGTGTTTGTGATAAAGTTGAAGCTTCTTGTTGATTGGTCCCATTTTTGAACTTCCTGTCTTCTCTTCCCTACTCGGATAGATTTTACTATTTTAGAGTGTGGTATGCTCACTCAGTAGAAATGCAAGTACCTGCTTAGCCACAATGGGTTTATTAGCTGCTTCCATGAACCCTTTAAAAAAATTTAGACATTTGATCATTGCTCAGTTTAGCAGGGTTTGCTTTTTTATTTGCATAGTATTTTAGCATGTACTTTTTCTAATCTATGTAGAATTACTTGATGGAAGGTAGATTTTGTTTTGCCTTCACTCGTGCTCTTCTCCTTTATAACCACAAGTATATTTTTGATCTGTTAATTAGATACCTGCTTACTTAGGCTCTGTTCCTGGTACCAGATTTGGATTGTCTTTCTCTTCACTACCTCTCTTCTGTATTGGGCTGGGATAGAAATTTAAAATCTTCATCCACAATATTGGGTTTTTTTTCCCAAGTCTTTATAAAAGTGTAGCGGTTTTGGTTCACAAATTCGAGTCACGGCAGTAATTCAGTTTGTTATTTGTTTCTTAAGGTACTTTAGGCTTCTTTCAAGCAAGTAACCTACAGAAGCGGATGCTTGGATTCTTTTGAATACCGAATTAAGTTTGATCATCAACCTCTAGCTATTATGTTGACATTACCAATTTAGACACTGATGATTTGCATGACTACTAAACCTAGTGATGGGAAGAGTGAGTTGTTATAACAGCTTAAGTTGTACATCAATGTTAAATTGTCATCCACATTTCTACCTGCATTTGATTGCTGAAGCAATGTAGTGATTAAGACATTGTTCAGTATTTGCATGCCTAAACTTCACCCTCTTATGCTATTTGGATAATACATAGCTGGCTCTCAGGGAGAACACTGAACATAGTAGGCAGACAGTGGAAAGTGTGAAGCCTCAAAGTGTGTCTCATCCTGTTAGACTGCCTAAACCCATGATGAGACTGAATAATTAGCAGGAACTTGCACTCAGTTTTAGGAACTATGAAATACAAAGAATAGAAAAGCAACCCCTCCAGGCCAAAGTTCTAGGATGTAATACCATTTCATTAACAACTCTTTTAAGAACAGCTGCTTAGATCCAAAACAATTATTTTTACAGATCTGACCATTCCTGTCACAAAAATCTTGCTTTGCAGCTTTGCTTGTTCCACTCTGTACCCAACAAAGTTTCTGTAAGTGAAAAACTTCCATCCAGCTTCTGAAATATTTTAATTTTAATAGATTGCACTTTCCATGCAAGTTAAAAATCTCACCTTGGTTTTAAATTGTAGATATTTGATTTCACATTTTCTTAAAGAGACTTTTTTAGTATCAATCCACAGCAGACTGCTATGTCCTTTCATGTCCCCATTGGAATATATTTTTTCCCCTTCAAAATATATTTGCATCTGCACACATAGATCAAGAGATCTGATTGACTACATAATGGTAAAGCTCATCAAAGCATTTTGAAAGATTTAGCTGTAGTTTGTAACACTAAATAAGAAGCAGTGTTGGTATTTCCACTTTCATGCCAATAACCTTGAACAGACATCATTTTATACTTTTCCGTGGGAATGACACCAAGAAATAAAATAGGAGATGAATATATTGGAATGTGAGTAGTTGCTGCTACACTTGAAACATAGTCCTTATACTGGGGCAACGGACAGAATCTCCAATGTTCTCCTTGTTATTAATTTGTACATTCTTTGCTACTTTCATTCTAGAGAGAGAAATACCATTGGCTCACAAAACCCTCCCTATAACTCTACTCCAAATGGCAAACAAAACAGGTACAAGAAAATGTGGGCAGCCTTCCTTCATGAAAGTGCTTTCTCCTTATTGCTTCTTCCCCTGTTAAGAATCCACAAATTAGAGCTGAATCTGAGTTCCTTTTTTAGGCAGATGATTAAACATTCTCACCATTATATAATACGATTTCCATTTTATTTTAAACATACTTTGCATGATATAAAAATATTGATCACAGTGAGCTTTAACAATTGTTACTGCTATAAACAGAAATGCTGCACGATGGTTTTAGTGGAAATAAATTATATAGTCATTATCTCTTAAAAAAACATCACAAGAAGGAAAACCTAGGCTGTTTGGTCATTGACAGAAAATAAGTCCTTACTGAGTTCTTTACAAAACGTGAACCCCAGTTGTTTTCTACATTTGCTTTCCGCATCTTGTGAAAAGCACAAGTCTGTCTCTGAAAGCCCCACAGGGTCTCTGGTGAACATTTAATTCCAAAGATTAGCAAAGTTTCGTTGCTCTTTTGTTCTGATGGAAAAATGTACACCAACGTGGCAAGTAGTGCTCTCTTTGCTAATTGATGAGTGGTCTTTTCCAATATGTTGGTACACAGCGGCACACTTCTTCACTGAAGTAAAATCCAGCATCGCAGCGTTTCGTCCGCACTGTACACGGAGGTCTGTAACAACTAAACAAAGGGAAAAAAAGCAAGCATTAATATAACACGATCATTTATATTTAACTGGAGCAGAAATCTCTGTGCCTTCACATTTAACACTTCTCAATGGAATATTTAGTTCCTACAAATATATATGTTTTAACTTTTTACATTCTTGCAAAATTTTAGTTGAACTATTCTTCACAAAAGACAGTGAAACAATAACAAATAATACTGAAGAGAAATTATTCTATTGCAACAGATACATTTGGATCTTTTTTATCACACTGCTGGTTGTAGTTGTATTCCAATCTTGACTAGTATTTTTCAAAGTTTTCATTTCATATATTTTCATTTCATATATTTCTGTACTCTAATTGATTTGTTATAACCTACTGCATGCTGCAAATTGGAGGTGGAAATCCAGAATCAGGTGATAACCAAATCTATCATCCTCCAACTCACGACTGTTTCTCTTCTTATTGACTACTTCAATAAATCTGAGAGGTTTGTCTACACGTTACACTGTGGCTCTGATCTTGAAAATGAAAACATAATTCCTTTCAAGTTGCAAATTCCCACAGCCAGTCTCTGAGCCAGTGGGAATAGATCTACATTCATATTGCATCTGTGTGCATTCTGAAGAAAAACCAGAGCCTATTTATCACGTTTCTGATAAATCTTAATGGAGAAAGAACAGAATTAATGTCTACCCGGTTAAAATAAGTTTAACAGAACTACAGCATTGAACCACAAATCACATCTCCCTATGCAGCAGCAGAAGTTTTCCTCACCAATTCCTTGACTGAAAAATAGAACTTATACAAAGATAATATCTCTGGTTGTCCCTGAACCCTTCCTTTTCCTATTTAATTTTTCTATTAAAACAAGAACTTGACCCAAAATAACCTCGCAATAACAATGCTAAATACTTTCTGGTGTATAATGGAGACAAAGTACAAGTCTGTGATTTTTTCAGACACTGGCAATGGGTCAAAAGACAAAAGTATATGTCTTGAATTTCAGCACAGTTATACTTAAAACTTGTACTTAAATAACGTGTGCCTGTTTGTGAACCACTGATATTATGATCTTTTACAATAACTCTTACAGTGTGCTAAATTGTGCAATGTCACTCTCCTCTTCCCTATGTAATTCTTGTTTCAGGCTTGTGGCTACTCTTAGTTTTGTTGCAAATAAGTTAGTATGTTCTGTGCTTGTTTTGCATACTAAGTTATTACTTTGCAATAATTTGTTTATGATATGAGGTCTGCACTACAGTTACATTAATTCACACCATGTAGTTCAACCAATGAATCTGGCTATGAGGAAAGCGATAAGGAATGAGGAAGACTGCAAATGGGACATTTATTAACTAGTCACATCATGTTCAGTGTTCTCAATGCCATTAATCATAGATTAGTTCACCACTGTGGTCTCTGTAATTAAGGGAGTAACATTATTTTGTGCCACTTAATAGATATTTGAAATCAGTGCAAGCAGCTCATGGGAATCTCTCGAAGCCCTACTGATCTATTCCCCCAAAGTTTGGAAATAGTGGTAAAAGGCAACAAAAAGGTTTTTGAAAGGATCTAATATTGTGAGTGAATAGGCAACCAGCAGTAGGTCTGCTCTGGGAAAAAGGTACTCCACAGAGATGCAGTGGATGAAACACTGAACACACCTTTTTGCCGTCTTTACCATGAAAGTTCAGACCATTTAATGCACTGAATGACAGTAAAATTAAATAAGATAAGAATAAAAAGAAGCAAAGCCAAACTCTTCCAGACACCTATGACTGGACACATGGAAAGCAGTCATGCAAACATTAAGCACGAGGAGTTCACTTTGTTTAGGATTCATGCCTCCTTGTGAACTTCAACTTGCAGCTGGAAGTGCTATACAGAAG
Organism: Sturnus vulgaris; assembly: GCF_052056855.1. Classification (NCBI taxonomy): domain Eukaryota; kingdom Metazoa; phylum Chordata; class Aves; order Passeriformes; family Sturnidae; genus Sturnus; species Sturnus vulgaris. The sequence goes on along the minus strand of NC_142246.1, from coordinate 34,824,607 downwards.
TTCTCCCATGTGAGTTCGTGTCCAGCAGCAGTCAAGGTCAGGTTACTTCAGTCTTATCCTCATTTGGGACATTTTAACAGAGCAAGAAAATCCCTCTCCTCCTCTAAAGTGCTTAGCAGATGAAGTTCCTAGTTATCTGGCCCAGCCAAAACGGACCAAAATAAATTTTGGAGGTGGTAGCACAGGGTGAATAGCAACAGAGTCATTGTAACTACATAAATGTGGTTTCCTTAGGAAACTGCTGAACAATAGACCAGGTCTTTCAAGAGATTTGGTCTGAATGCTGTTTACGGAGTGGTTTTACGTTACAGAGGTTTGTTTCAATGAGGATAATCTGAGCATGCTGGAGCTAAGACAGAGAGATGCTCAGTCACTATTCACAGTTCTGGGCAAAGCAGCAGCAACTTTGTCTTTATGGTCAATAATTGTGAATTTTTGCTGTGCAGAATGCCCAGATTGTCACTATGGGCACTCAACAACTCCCCAGATGAACGAAGTGGAAATGCTACTTCTTGGGCTGATAAACAGCATAATCACCTAAAAAAGCAGTATGCTGAGAGCTTTTTTTCCCTTCTCATCCTGTGCTTTGCAGATAATTTTGTATTCCTTTCATCTGAAGCAGGGCCTAACACTAGAGGCAGAGGGATTTTAGTACATAAAAATATTAGTGCTTCAAAATCAGAAGCTATAAGCACTACTTGTAGGACAGGGAGCTGTCTAGGACATGACTACAGGATAATGCTCATGTCTAGGGCTCACACGTCTAGCACAAAGCCAAACAGAGTGGTACTTCTATTTATTTTTAATAAATTTGCATAATGAATATATTTTATATTTTCTATTTTTATTATATAAATTGAATTGTATAATTTATGCTGTTTTAAATGAGCAAGGGATGTCTCACAGATAAAAAGGATGTCACAGGATTTTTATTCCTTTCAGAGACAGCTTGTGCTGGACAGAGCCAAAATGTGAGAAACCTATGCTAAGTCTCTTCTTAAGGAGGAGAGATTGTTCCCTTTTTCCTTGGCAGTGCTAAGATCTACAGGACTATTGGTTCTACAGGTATAAAGTAACAACATATATAAATCTTTTTTTCTGCACTCAAAGACAAAAGAAAAACAGCTTAGAAAAAAGGTAAAAGGATCCTATATCATACTGTCCTTGGAAGTGTGAAAGTGTGAAAGATTAAACTCTTTGCCATATTCAACCACAACACAACAGAGAAAGGCTGAACTTAATTTCCTCCCTCAAATACTAAGTCTTTAAATCAGCAGAGATATTGAAATCAACATCAGATATTTGTCATGGCATTTCTTAGCTTCTTAAGTGCTTGACTTCTTCAGTTGTGAATGTTCTTTTAAAATGTAGGTGGTTTACATTTGTAGCACTGCTGGCAGTGAAACCTGTTGTACAGAGGCTTTGCTAATATGTAAAGCTTATGTAATCAGGTTCATTTCCTTTCCTCTGCAAACATAAAATTTAAATAATGCGAGGTGAATTACAGAAAAGAAATAATTTCTGGTATTTCTAACAATTTAAAAGGCCAAATATTGGTAAACAAGTAATGCCAGTTAATAATCTTTTCCCTCATTTCAGAGATTTCAACACAGTGTCACTACTTATATTTGGCATTTTTCATTATGAAGATGAACAAAAGTGTATATATATATATATATATATAGCAATATATTTATTCCAACTAATTGCATTTTAGATTAAATATTACACAAGGTTTATTTTTGAAAAGCATCATACACAGACATTTAAATATCCCAATTTGCTATTTTCCATTTGCAGTGCCTCAATTGTTATTTGTCATTCATATAATAGAAATACTTCCCCTATATTAGAAATAAGTGATCTTTCTGGTCCAAATGGCACTGTTTAGGAAATTTTTAAAAATTGCATTTAATTAAGAAATTTACAAGAGAACTTCACGGGAAAACTTTCCTCACATAATATACAAAGCAAAAATAATACTGTTTGTTTCTCAGAACCTAAAGTTGTTCACATTTTTATATAGAGACTGCTGATGTTATGGGTGTAGCAGTCATGGAAGGAAGAAGTCCTGGGGTATATAAAGAAATTGCACAATTTTCTTCCTGACTAAATTTTACTTTAAATGGTGAATGTGGGTCATGTGATTTATAGTTATATATGTCTCCTTTTCAAAAAAAATCACCCAGAGCCAGGTGATTCCAAACTTTAGGAGGTGGAAATAAAAGATATTATCTCCAGAACAAAGCACTGAAATCTAATTAGGAATATTTGAGCTAGTTACTTGAGTTTCAATATTCAGATCTTGGAGAAAAACAGAGTAGGATTTTAAATACAATAAGATACAGGGAGCTTGAACTTAGAGTTCATTTTCACCAGGAAAAGAAAAGGAAAAGGAAGAAAAGTTCCAGGAAGCAGTTGTAGGAGCACTAGAAACGAAATACTTTTTATGCTTATTAGCTTCCTCTTAGAGATTACAGAAGTCATGGAAGATAAAACTGAACTGATGACAGGCTTACTGTTCACTTAAGGCTACAAAGCAATTCAACAAGACAGCTAATGTCACAACCCAAAATTTTAGGCCTTGAACACAATAAAAGAAATAAAAATGGAGGTTTTACCTGCATGTCTGGTGATGGAACCTTTTTCCCTTCAAGAAGCATTTATTGGGAGATTCTATACATTCACAGACGCATTTTGCAGGATTTAGTGGCTGATGTCTAGGACAGGTCTTTTTACATACACACTGACACTTTTCTTCATCAAATTCCTTGTTGGGCCCACAGGAAGCAGGGATGAGTTTGTTTTTGCACATGCACTGACACGATGATCTGTCCAATTCTTTGTGAGGTCCACAGCTCGAGGGCCGCACGCCTCCTTTGCAGACACATTGGCAGGTTTCTTCATCCAGCTCCTTGTTGGGTCCACAAATATGGAATCCTTCAGATGTGTCTAGAAAGGCAGCAGAGAAGTTGCACTAGTACCAGAATTTTGTGTCTACTCTCTGAACTATTTTTATGTATTAGTTTTTACCATACCTTTTATGGTGTTTCAAAAACAAGAATATATCAAAAGTCAGACAACAACGAATAGCAGCATCAACACAGAAAAAGATACAAATAACTACTACAATTTCTTGTCTTTAGAACAACATTTGATGCTTTAAGGGAAAGTGCTTACCAGAATCTCCAAGGTGAGAAGAGAAACCAAAATCATGCTGTGACAAACATCTGCAAATTTGATTATTCCAAATATGATTTTTCGGACAGGTCTTGTTTGCCACATGACACCTGTGAAATTAAAAATGCTGTTGATTTACTACAATAAGAACTCAAGGAGAAAAAAAAAACAACTATTTTAGCTGTTGATTGCTTTAGTTTCTCTTCATTGCAAATATCTTTCTAAGAGCGTCAGCTCATTCATAATGTTATTTTTATTCTTGTCAAATCTGTTACTGAAGGTTCTCCCCACTCCAGAGATTTCCAACCATTTGTTGAAGAGACCTTCTCATATTTCAAGTTTTAGCTCCAACTTCTAGAAGCTGATATTTGTACTTTGCTGATATTGTTTGGAAACAGACCTAACCCTAGAACATAAACCTCATATAGAAGAGTATAAGAATTCTTTTGCATGCCAAATACTGCATGGTAACAGGCATCATTTTCCATGTTGTTTCTTGAAGTACAAAATTTTTTTCAAATTTAAGATGTCAAAAGACAGCGATGATAGTTTCTGAATGAATTCCGTAGGCAAAACTTTAAAAAATAAAACCAGTTTATCAGATTCCATTTCATTTTATGTGAAAGTTGTGTGCCATTAGCTGACACTTTCTCATCAGTCACTCATTCTGTCCGGCCTTCTTGAACCTAAAGATTTGGACTTGAGCACTGATGCCTCTTCAGCTTAAAAATAAAGACAACGAACAAGTTAATACTTTAGTCCTCTCTTCCTGCTACAGTTTGCAGCCAAGGTAGTGGTACTAAAGAAAGCAAAAAATCCAAACAGCAGCTGTTGCCTTTTAAAAGAATGAGCGAACTGAGCTATCTGGTGAATCACTGATAGAATATTTATGTGTATTATCTCATCCTCCGTGCTTGCAATTTCTTTATCACCACAGCTGACATTACATCTTTGAACAAATCAAGCCTAACTTCACGCATCTGGGCTGTGTCATTTATTCATTGTTTCTGTAGCATTTCTAAAATCCTACTAATCTTTTAAGACAACACCTATATTACACATTTGATGCACTTTTCATTCCCCTGAGCATCATTAATCACACATTGAAAAACCCAGGTGCTGGGATATTCTTCCGTGATCATCATTCAAGCAGACCACTCCCCTTCAACACTAAATCACTGCACTTGAAAAGACTGCCGTGGTTTAACACCACCCTGCTTCGCCTCACGTTTTATCAAACTGGTGTTTCCTGATTTCATCCCACTGATGATCTCACTCTTGCTGCCTCGCTTGGCATACGTTTCCTTTAGCCTGCCTTCCGACTCCGCTTGAGAAATCACACGGATAATTTACAGACTATTATTGCATTCTGTTAAAAAAACCCAAACCAAATCAAACCAAACAACAACAACAAAAAACCAAACCCACCTGCCTGTTTTATTGCACAAAGCCATAGATTCTAAACTTAAAGACAGCAAGTAACAGTAGAGAAGACCTTTATATATTCTGATCTAGTACTATATTGTCTTACCTCTGTTGAAGTGTGATTCCTTAGCCACAGGACAAACAGCTACCTGCGAGTGCTGGTCCGAGCCTGGTATCTGTACTCTCACCTCCCTCAACTACAGGTAGCTGTTTCCTGGCTAGAATAAACTCCTGCACTGGTCATTACAACTGCTCTTAATTTACAAACACTGAGAAGCTGGAGAGAGACAACATAATTTGACTTTCCTGACTCTTGGGTTTGTTTTTTCTTTATAATCTGTCCATTATGTAATTAAACTGATTATTAATAGATTTATTTCCAAGCTATTGTTTATGATCCATGTTTTGATGACCAAATTAAATAAATTAAACTCAAAAAGAATATAATCTATGTTTATGAATGTGTCAGAAAACATCCAGACTTAAACTGAATTAAACCACTGAGGAAAATGCTTAACACCTCTGAGAAATTTGTTCTACTCACTCCCCTTATTAAAAATGTCAGTTCATTCCAGTTAGTTATTAATTCTTCCTCAAAGCAGCTGTTATATGTCTATTATGTATTTTGACCTCCTAAATATTTATACATCATAAAATCATCACTCAGACCTCTAGATTAAGGAAGATATTCAAGTGTTGCAATAACTGAAAATCAGATTTCTGGCGCCAGATTGTTCTGTGACATTTTCATTCAAAATCACACACACAAAAAAATCAATATGCTACTTCTGTGGAATGCCAATTAACCCTTTATTTTCCCCTTCCATTCTATTTTATGTGCACCTCTGTCATATGAAGATGTCAAAGAAGATTTGTAAGTTCAGGGTTCCCTAAAAAGCCTTTAAAAAAAAAGCATTTAAAACATGAAAATACAGATTGAGAGAGAAATGTTGTCTCATAATTATTTACAAACATATTTTTAGCTTTTCTTTTAAAAAGAAATTGATTTTGCTGATGTTTTCTTTAAGTCTCAATTGGATTGTAGCTCTTTCATCAAGCAAAGCCCAGACATGTTATTCTTTAGTTTTAAATCATCTTGCTGCAGTTTATCTGCTGGGTAAAAAGGTGATGTTAATTTAGTAAAATTCTCTTGGTGTAAAATAATGGCAGGCCCCTTGCAGAACGCATTCCATGTGCAGTTCGCCTATCCCAACTGTGAAAATTTCCCAGCAGTATTTTAAACCTGAATTATACAGGCTTGCTCATAACGTGAAAGGAAAGAAGAGCCTCATGCTTACTGAGTTTGTGCTGCTGGCAAGGAACGTCTTATGATGGAGTGGACCTGTCTGTAGACATCCAGCTTGGACATGCAGCGGCAGGACGTGTGATTGGCAAAGCTGACCGTGACGGGCTTGGGGCCGTGCGACAGAGGCACCGTGATCTCAAACAGCTACAGGAGGCAAAGCAAAGCAAACAACGGCTTATACACATCCAACTGAAACTAATGCAAGGACAGACGAAAAACCTATCATGAATTTAGGTTCAGGTTTTTTTTTTGTTGTCTTCCAACATTTAATTACACGGCTAAATAATTATTAATGTGTTAAATTAATACAATAGCTATGTTGTGATGATTAACGTTTTTAGTGTTAAACCCTGCTACATGCCAGTTTGCTTACTACAACATTTAATATACAAGAGGAAAATATTCAAAGAACTCATTTTTCTAGAGGAGATGACTTCAAATTGGCAGAATCTTAAAAAATCCAAAGTGAAACATTTGGAAAGTGCTTTGAAAAGATGAAGAATAATATAAAGAAGACAGTAAGTTACCACCTAATGCATCAGTTGCATAATTACAAAAGCTTATTTAAAACAGCAGTATAGTGGACTTTGACTGAACCAGTTCTGGATGAATAATGTTTGAATGACAGCATACTGCATTTTTTAAATTTTTAGTATTTGTATCTGTGCAGGTTATATGCCTATCCTGAGGGAATATATCTTGAACTATTTTTTTTTCAAAGTATTAAGTAATATCCACTACTGATAAAACAATCAGTATGTGAACAAACAAAATATAGCAGACACCAGACCACTGGAGATGGCAGCATAAGACAACGTCTACATTTCCAAAGCACCTAAAAGAGGTAGGTCCCTGCCCAATTGTCCTATTCAGCTTCAGGAGATCACTGATAGAAATTTCACAAAAAACAGCTGAGATGTATCAGTTATGGTAATGGAAATGGAAATGATAGTGAATGTGTATTAATCTTATTTATCCTTCCATTAAAGCTGTGAAAGGTATCAGTTTGGAGATGAATATTGCTAACAACTATTTCCATCAACACTTCAGTGATGCTCTGAGAAAAAAGTCTAGTAAAACAATATAAAGGTAGTTTATCTAAAGGCTTCCTTGACCTCCTCAAATTACCTTCAGTTTGTCCAAATAAATCCTCTTAATAGTAGTAATGTATTTTACATCACGCAATAGTTGCTACTGTTTATTCAGTGAAACTATTAAGTGAATAAACTCTCAACATGCATAAGTTATGTTTGGATCTTTGTCTGTGTAAAACATTTCAGATTATGTAAAACCTGACCATAAGCGATGCTTTATGGTTTTGATAACATCTACAATTTATTTTTTGCTCACTTTCCTCATCCAGCAGAACAATAAGCTCAACATCTGCTATCACTATAGGGCATGTCTGGCAACATTTAACAGCCAAATGTCAATACCCAGAAAGGATATTTCTATGAAAAATGCCTCATAACATCTATGTATGTCTTTTTCGGGCACCACTGTTGGCTGTGGCTACTATTGCTGGTACCCACATTGCCCAAATGGGTAATTCTTGGAGATCAAATGGCTTATATTTCTGTTTGATCCCTCTTTCTCTAAGATATTGGATTTACTGCATTCTTAGAAGCACAAATCTTCTTTTCATTTCCATCTTTAAATTATAATAAAAACCAGACTATCTCACTCTAAAGGGAAAAGCCATTTCTTTTGGGTACCAATGCCTAAAGACAGATATTCAGTACCAACGACTACAACGAATGAGCTTCAGTTCCCAGAAGAATACAAGACCTGATAGCAGTAGGAATTAGAGAAGTCTTCAAAAAGTGAAGAGCTTTTATTGCTCGGAAAAATGTCAGTAGCTATAATAAAAAACCCAGCAATTTATGACAGTAATTGCTCCAGTCAGAGGCAAAGAAAAGAAAAAATAGACTCAACTTGCCCATGCTGTCCTGTATCTTTTTGCCACCAACACTGCATTGTCAGGAAAACAGTGGGAAGCAACAACAGAAGCAATAAGCGATTGCATAACTAAAGAGTAATATATACAACAAAAAAAAAACCCCAAAAACCCTAAACCCCCCACATAATCACAAAGCTCTGTCCTCCTCCAGAGAAGCTGCTAATTGTAAACATAAATCAGTTACACATTGTTAATCTCAGAGTACAGCACATATTAACAGAAGCTCTGTGTAATGAAGAACAATTGAAAGCCATAAATAATTAATGCATTTAATAAGAATTCAACACCTGCTGTTCTGCCAGTCTAAGGCTGTTTTATCATAGAAAGCCAGTTGGCAGGTTTTCCAGTCTTTTGCACCATTTCTAGGGCTTCTAGGGCTTCTTTTCCAAGTACTGTCCACAACCTAGAACTTAAGATGATTTTAAACTTAGAAAAAAAGAGAAAAAAAATCTAACAAGATGGGAATCTCTGAATGTGTTGACAAAAAGTGCCATCAGAACTCCTGAAAAAGCAATTTTCCATGTATTCCTTCTCACTGATCCTTAGAATCATAGAATGGTTTGGTTTGGAAAGGACCACAGAGATCATCTAATTAGAACCCCTCTGCCATGGACAGGGACACTTTTCACTAGACCAGGTTACTCAAAGCCCCAAAAGGCATGTAATTTTGATCCATGGCCTTGATGGCTTCTTCTTTACACTAGAAGGACTTCATAGCATACTTACCAGAAAAACTGAGGCTCTTTATACAAAGTTTTATACAAAATTCCTTTGCTTCAGTGGCTAAATTAATTTATTCAGCACTATCATCATATGTGCCAATATCCATTGTATCAGCACACATAAAATTATTATTATGCTCACTGACTTCTGAAATATATCAAAACTGTTACTATGTGGGAAGGCCATTATTCTAGATACTTTTCAAATACAGGATTTATGTATGTTTTTTCCCAAGATTTACATTAACTACCCCATGTTCTTCTGATGGCCTGTGGTTTATTTTGGCAAGTTTCCCTTAAATTGATTGAGTCTAAGTTTCCATCACTTGTGATCTTTGCACTTTCTAAAGTGTCAGTAAGGCCAGCCAAATATAACCAGTGTAACAGTACAATGTGCCTAGAGAGATTTTTAAACTAAGGACATAAGACTGATTTCAAAATTAAACATCTCTATATTGAAAAGAATGAAAATAAATTATTTGATAAATGGCATATCATCATTATTTTACAGTTGAACTTTCTCAAAAAATTATTTCAAGGCTTATGTGGGACATAATAACAGATAATTGATATAATAAATTCATATTCATTTAATATGCTTAGGTTCCTTATTTTATCTTTTTCTATTTTAATCCCTTTCCTTACCCAGAAATATTAACAAAAAACATTTGGAACTTATCTATCTCCCACTATTAAAAGTACCTACTATATCACTACAATATTTAGCCTAACAGAAAAATGCATGGGAAAAGGTAGAATTGGTAATGTCAAAAACAACTGAATACATTTGTGGCATCTTTCTGAATTGTGAAAAAGAATACCATGTACATCCCAAACTGGGCAAACAATTTCAAGCTATTAACTTGTTTCCTGTGAGAAAATCCCCTCTAAATCTAATTTTGATCTGCTTGGATAGATGTTTTCCCTTGAGGGACTATAACTGCAACCATGAAACAAGATGATTTAGGACCTTTACAACAAGTGATCTGAGAGAAGCCAAAAATATGTCCTTCCTGACAGCCAAGAGGGAGAATGGGATGAAACAGCTCTTTGAAATCTGCTCTCTGCTTCCCTTCAACCTATAAGCAAGTGCCTGTAGGTGGGACATAAAAAAGTGCTGCTGAGGGACAGGCTATAGCTGCACCAGGTAATTCCACGACCTTTACAAGCACTGTTGAATTGTCTGTGCCATGGAAACAGAGAAGACCTGTTTGATAACAAATTAGAGGGAAAAAAAACCCCAAACAATCACACCACAAAATGAAAACCCAACCAGTGACATTTCCCACAGATCCTTACTAGACAAGCCAGCACTTACAAACTGGGCTACTGCAGCCAGGAGAGGATCTACTGCAGTTTGTGACTTCGCCTAGGGAGTCTTCAAACATTGTCATAGATCTTGTACCATATCTTAATTAAGCAGTTGTCTCATATCTCAATCCTGTCTGTATAAACATCCCTTACCAACTACAAAAACAGGTTTGGGGAAAAAAATTATATTAACAACAAAGCAGAATACTTTTCTACTTTTCTCTCAGTAATGTTAAGTAGCTAGAAAGGAGGAACACAGCCTGAACTAGAAAACTATTGACCTTGTTCTGGACCACCACTGTGTTCCACAAGGCAGTCTGGGGACATTTGACCTGGTCCATTCTCCTGGAAATCAATTGTTTGCCCCCGTAAAAATAATTTCTGTGTTTAGTTCTTTTATTTTTAATTAATTTTGATAAAAGCTGATATAATCTTCCTTTATATTTTAATGTCTGGAACCCATGCTAGAGCTTGCCCTCACAGTAAGAACTCCAGTTGAAAGATTAATCTCCCATTAAGCACTTTTTCTGCAGGGTGAACAGTATGAAGTTCTCACAGAATTTATGCACAAAAAATAAAGCTAAAAATTGGGGAATTATGAGAAAACTATTTGGTCTCATTTCTTTCAGGAAATAAAAGAAACTGTGGCGAAAATAGATGTGTAGGGTACCTGAATTCCACAGAAGGTCTTGAATCCAATACTTTTTTCCTCCTAATTCTCATCTGATATGAGGTAAACTGTGGTCACATAATTTTAAAAAATTTGAGATGGTGACAGATGAAGAGATATAGCTATAGGTCTGTTCCTTTATTAACAGTTCTTTAAAATCTGCATTTTGTCAAGGACCAGATAAAACTGGAAATCAAAAGCAAGACAGAAAACTCGTAGATACAATTGCTTGCTTTTACAGAATAAGTAAGAAAACAAAACAGTGTTATTGCCTCTTCTTTCTAATAAGACCTTTAACATTTTCCTTTTCAGAATCTCTCAAATCTTTAACTACTCCTACGTCATATTCTCACCAATAACATCAAGAATTTCAAAAGGAAAATCAGTGCTAAACATTTTCTACTGCGTAAAAATTACTTCACTCAATAGATGTGAACATTAAGATGAAGAGAAAGGTGATTTAGCCCAAACTGGCATAGTGCTCAAAAACTAGGAAATCTGTGTTATGTGGAACAGCTCTCTCTGTGATGAGATAATCCTTTATTTTGGTAAGCTAAACTTTACCAATACATGGGGAAAAAAAAAAAAAGTCTCATTTCTTGGGTTTTAAAATGAAAATTATATTTGCATCTTTCAAGCAAGTGGAATTGAGACAATGGTTTCTCCTAGTAGTGAGAAAAACAGCAAGGCTTGGACAAAGTCAGTGTTGTAGTTGTCCTCATTTCAGCTACTCGAGCTGCATTACTCCTGTTCTGAGTGGTTGTCGACCAGTAGCCTAAATTTAGCATTGAAAATTCTTGGAAGAATTTACCATTTCAGACAGACAGATCTGGTGAGAAATGAGGGCAGAAAATGCACTCTACAAAATTAGTGGGTTTTGCTGTTTTCTTTGCGTTCCCTTTTCCTAATTGCCCCCAAAAGAGGCTCAGAGCACTACAAAGTTTTATGATAAAGGAGTGACATTTCTAAAGGCTTCAATTTTAAAACTGGTTATGCAGTTTTTAGTCTTCATTATAAAAATGTACTGCATCTTCAGCTAGATGAATCCTCTTGAAAAAGGAAGCAAGATTTCCCCTAAAAAGTGAAAAAGCCCACAACCAACAAAAACACTTCTAAATAATATAATGACAGGAAAATACTCTAGGAAATGCTTTTAAGAATGATTGTTTTCACATGATTTTTTGAGGGGAATGTTGAAAGATAATTCTGATAATTCCTGTATCTACTTAGAATAATGTAGGACATGCTGCTTTAAAGGCAGCTCAGGCTCAGTGCATGATCTCTGCACATTCCTACCTAATCACTAACCCTGAATTTGAAGAACAAAACCTGTGCGTACACTTGGAAGATGCATTACAACAAAACAAATAGGTAAATAATGCTCATTTGTCTTAATACAGTAAAACACCCTTCCTAAAAGGCTTTATTTGAAACATGTATCCTGTCTGCACATGTCCTACAGTAGTCTACACTGATAAAATTGCAGGCTAGTTTTCCATGGAGTGTTTGTCCCATTCAGGCATAAGGTAGATGATTAAAAAAAAAAAAAAAAAGAGAAAGGAAAAAAAGAGAGAAAAAAAAGATAATTAATTTTAATGGATAATCCCAAAATTGAGAATGGGACATCATAATTTATTTTTTCCCCTGAAAAATAAAAGTATTTTGGGAAAAAAGTGCTAAACATGTTTTTTTCCAGTCAGTAGTGTCTTCAGCTGTTTTTCCTGTGCATTTTGGAATCGACTACTTCCTTTGTCATAGTAGCAATAAGAAGGTTTAAAATAAGCATGAACATAAATGTATTTGCAAGGAGTACATGAACTGTAATAAGAGTGTGAACTTACTGTCTTGCTGATGTAATTTGTGCTGATATTCATACACTGAAGTCCTTCACTATTGCAGCAACCTCCACATCTGTAGATGGATACACATGGGGGTTTAAAGAAGGTGTTTGTAGTTGCTCCAAACTCTTTTCCCACATCCACACACACTTCACGTGGCATGCACTGAGTTTTTCTCCATTCAGTATCAATACCTGCCAAGTTACAGGGAATTTCATATGTTATAAAGTAACTGCTTAAAATCAAAACTATCCTGCAGTAAATTAGGATTCCTTTTTAAATTTCAAAACCAAAATATGAATTTCTAGAGTCACACCCTTTATCAGTGAAACACACATCTCTCTATGTTACCTTCTAGCTGATTTTTCTTCTTCAGAGGGACATGACATATCATCATGGAGCAGATGAAAAGTCACAGTGGAGCAAAAAGGGAACCTAACAGGCAGGGGAGACCGTAAAGCACAGAATCATAGCCTGGTTTATGTTGGAAAGAGGACCTATAAAGGTCACCTGTCACCTAGTCCAACCCCCTTGCAATGAGCAAGGACGTCTTCAAGCAGATTAGATTGCTCAGAGCCCCATCCAAACTTGAATGACTTAAATGTTTCCAGGGATGAGGTATTTACCATCTCACTGGGCAACCTGTTCCAGTAATTCACCATCCTTATCATAAAAAAAAAGTCTTCCCTTTATCTAGTGTCAATCTACTTTCTTTAGTTCAAAATTATTAGCCTTGTTCTATCACAACACGACCTGCTAAAACATCTCATCATTCTTACAGACCCCCTTTAGATTCTGGAAGGCTGCTGGAAGAACTCCTGGAGTCCTCTCCAGGCTCTCTCAGCCCATCTTCATAGGAGAGGTGCTCCAGCCCTCTGCACATCCTCACAGCCCTCTGCACATCCTCACAGCCCTCTTCTGGACCTGCTCCAACAGCTGCACATCCTTCTTGTGTTGGGGGCCCTGAGCTGACACTGTGGGCACTGTGCTGCTGATGGGGTCTCACTAGAGCAGAGGGAGGGGCAGAATCACCACCCTCAAACTGACGGCCAGCAGCTAAAGCTGCACATCTCCTTTCTTCACCTGGGGCAGGTCTCATCTTGAGTAAACTCTGCACTTTAGTACTCACTTTAGTGCACTTTACTTTCGTGCTCACTTCTGCATCGTAATTTTAATCAGCTCCACACTTCACTTGGATATAATATATTAGAATTGTTAAATTTTTACACTTAATGTGAAATTAATTTAAATATTTGTTTAGTTTGTTAACTAGAAGGGTATAATTTAAAGCAAAGGCTTACTATTTAGCAATTACGTACAGCATGCAATTTAACCTGACAAATGATTTCTGTGCCCAGATTATCTACACAAATTCAGGCAAAGACTTTGTATCACGTTATACAGCACTTTGCTAAATATAATCTTACACTAAACAGCTTCAAGACTTGAAGCTGTACAGGTCCTTTTATTCCCATTTGGCATTAGATTTTGGTAAGCTATTCAACAAAAATGGAAATTTTGTTTTATGTGTGCTTCAAACTCTTCATTAAGGTAGATGATTTCCAATATCATGTCAAAAAATAACCTCCTGCCATAAATCCTGCATTTCTCTGCCTACAAGCACTTGCTTAAACTGTAAGTTAATATATTTTCATCCAAGCTACCTGAAACACTGAAAGGTATTCAAACACATTGGTTTGAAAACTGTTTTGCTTGTTTTAGCACAACATCATGACAGCTATCCTCTTGTCACACACAAAAGTTACAAGTGGATTATTTGGTGTTCCAAAGCCATAATGCATAAGAGAAGAAAGCATTACCAGCCATGGTGAAATTGCAGAAAATGAGAAGAAATAGTTCAATGAGTCCAACTATTAGCGCCCTCTTTGCTTTCTGCACAATTGTTACAGCCTCTACAAAGTAGGATTCCTTTGTTGAAGACAAACACTTCACTTTCTCTACTGAGCTGAGAAAGCACTTTCTTACAATGGACATACCTAAAATATGTCTGCAGAGTGATGTTTCATTATGAAAGGTTGACTATCAAAGATTTTATATTATAGACAACACATCCCATCAAACTGCTGAGTTTGGCTTACTGACAATGCTTAGCTTTTAAAAAAATTTTCACACAACTGAAAAGCCTTCTGATTTTCACTTATTGTGTGTTGGAACGTGGACTGTGTCCTGTACTTACTTTTCAGGATCTCTGCATTATAGTGTGCTGCAGCAAATTTCAGGGAATCATCTGATCTTGTGTCAAAGCTGGAGTGCTCCCTGTTGTGTTGCCAACCTCCTCTCCTCAGCTGACATTTGAACATTTTCCAGTATTCCGGGTAAAGCACTGTCATGAGTTCATCCACACTGGACACAGACCGCAACTGCTCTTCCAGGTCTTTGCTTCCATGAGCCTGTCAAAGTAACATGCAAGATTAATTACTTTCTCTAATACACAAGGTTTTCTGGAAACCAGCCTGAAAAGCAACTCATACATTGTAAAATAAAGGGGTCCTAATTATAAAAACTGCTTCTGTCAGTCAATGCCAACATTACTATACTGAAAAATAATGAAATGTTTTGCTTCTTCCACCACTTCTTTATCACTCTTGTTATTCAAAATATCTGTATGAGAAAGGAGCTATGGAATTAAGCCTATGCACACACAGTTTGCAGATTATAAAAAAGTTTGCATATTTATAATGGAAAGATAAATTTTTGTGATGAAATTTTGAATGCTTAAACCGCAAAATATTTAAATGATGTTCATGTTATTGAATATCAAATATTCCTAAAGTTTTTCCCATTTTCCCTTAGTTCCAGAAAATCAAACCACCCAGACATGCAAAACCAGTTAAAAAACCCAAACACCAAATCAAGAAACGAATTCATGTTATTTAGTACCTTTCTAGAGAAAATCTTAAGCAAATTCTATTATAAAACACTAATCCTTAAATCAGTACGACATGAGGACTTTGGTACCTCGAAGAATTTAAACCTCTCACTCCCTTGCTGTTTCAGGAGTAGCCTCATATCCTGTAATCTTGCTTTCTTATTCCCTGGCCTTTACATAAACTCATTGCAACTGCAGTTTTCTAAATGACTTTACATTCCAGTTTATCTCTTATCAGGAAGGTTCCTCTGTTTCTCTTAGATGAAACATACCACATCAAAACACTGGTGTTTGTCCCCTGCCCACCTTTCTCATCCATGAATTGCTGATTTCCCAAAGGGAAGGGCAGGATGGAGAAAGAAGAGTATTGAAGAACCTTTAGCCACCTTCTCAGCCTACACGGCCCTTAGATGGCAGTATGAGACACAAAATATGGAGGAACACTTTGTACAAAATGCATCAACTGACTCCCTACAGTTTACTACAAAACTGTTGCTCTGCTCAAAAAACCACCAGGCTGTAAGAGTGTAAATACGTCTAAGTGCAGAAATACAAAACTATATGAATGGAACTTTATAATTCCTTATCTGACTCTACTACTAACAAAAATTAAACTCTTTCAATTCAATGATTTTTGAACATTATGTGAGTAAAACAGGTAGTTCAGAACTTACCCACCTGAATCAAAACCGCTTCTTGTCTCACAAACAACTGTGAGGGTATAAAATGGCAGGTATGGTTGTATCTACTCCCTCATCCAGTGTCAAATACAGCAGAACCACCTCAGGAAAAGGCAAATTCACAGAACTCATTTCTGTAAATACAGTTGTATACAGAACTGTGAAGGGGATGAGGCACTGAACAGGTCACCCAGAGAAGCTGTGGATGTCCGACACCTGGAATTGTCCAAGGGCAGGCTGGATGTAACTCTGAGCAACCTGCTGTAATGAAAGATGTACCTGTCCATGGCAGGAGTTGGATGATCTTTAGTGTCCCTTCCAACTCAGGCCATTCTGTGATTCTATTACTCTAATACCAGTTCTAAATTAATTTCATTTGATAAAGTGTTATGAAGTTTAAAGAAATGTTTTCACTGAAGCCCCGCTAACCACAGTGTCCTTGCAGATGACTTTGTCCGGGGAGGTTTCAACAACCAAGCTGCTGTCTCAGAAAAGTGCTCATGCAGATCTTTACCTCTTTCCTTGCCAGCATAGGAAGGACTATGCCTGACCCAATCCATACCTCAAGCAGTTTCCAAGAGCTTTGCCTTCAAATTAGATAGTAACACAGAGAATTTCACTCCCCATCATCCCTGCTCTCCTTGCAGGATGCCACTCAGGGTCTCAATCAGTGGGTCACAGACAAAAATACAAGCTTAACAAACAACTAATTTGCCTACTCTCTACTTGCACCTCCTGAGAGGTGAGAAGTGCAGGGTTTGAGCAGCCTCACTCCTGCCAAACTGTTTCTTGAGGATGCTGCAGCACATGGCCCTTGAGTAATGGGAAGCAAGTTGCTGCACCAGCACAATGCCAGTGTTGCGGATGTGTGTGTTCTGCCACGTGATGGGAATATGCATGGCACAGCGTGTATATCCTGTCACAAGGCCAGTCTTTTATGTAAAAGGGACAGGCATAAAACCTGTGGCTACCCATCCAGCAGATGCTCCTAGGAAGTCCTAGCAGATCATGGGGGTAACACGGAAAGAGAACTCAACCAAAGCTTTGCCACCTTTGATGAATCCTTAAAAGCCTGCACAGCCCACAGTAGACAAAACATTGGCTACGCTGTTGCAGATATTCAAAGTACAGGCCTAGAGCATAAGGAAAATAAGGAATGAAACTTAATATTACTTTGTTGATAAGAAGTCACGCATGGAGCAGGAAAGTGAAATTGTTAGAAATAATGCATGCTGATTAATTCCTCTTAGGTCAGGCAATCAGTATCTTTTCAGCTGGACACAAAATTTTAAATACATTTTCTATTCATACAAATATGCATGAATAGAATTCAAAATATAAAGAAATTAATGGCTTTAATTAAACACTGTATCAAAAGTAATTATCCTGGTTATTCCGTGTGCCTACAACCTGAGACCAGGCAGTCCTGGTTGTGTGTATAGATGAAGGAAGTAGAGGCTGGAGAGCAGTGCTATGGGAAGGGCCCTGGGGGTCCTGGTTGATGGCAAGTCGAACCTGAGTCAGCAGTGTCCTGGCAGCCAGGAGGACCACCTGTGTCCTGGGGTACATCAGGCACAGCATCACCAGCCAGGCAAGGGAGGGGATTGTTCTGCACTGGACGGTCTCACCTTGAATATTGTGTGCAGTTTTGGGTGCCCCAATATTAAAAAAAACCAAAAGACTCAAGCTCTTAGAGAGTGTCCAAAGGAGGCCACAAGGCTGGTGAAGAGTCTGAAGTGATTGAGAGCACTTGGTTTGTTCAGTCTAAAGGGAACTGAGGGGAGACCTCATGGTGGTTTTCAGTATCCTCACAAGCGGGGCAGACCACAATGATCTCATCACAAGATCAGTGACAGGATTTAGGAAATGGCACGAAGCTGACTTGGGGGAGGTTTAGTTTGGATCTCAGGAAAAGGTTTCTTCACTCACAGAGTGGCTGGGCACTGGAATGGGCTCCCCAGGGACGTGGTCACAGCACCAAGCCTGTCTGAGTGTGAGTGTTTGAACAATGCTCTCAGGCACATGGTGTGACTCTTGGGGCTGCTGTGTGCAGAGCCAAGAGTTGGACTTCAATGATCCTGATGGGTCCCTTCCAACACAGCTTATTCTATGATTCTCTGAATACTCAGTATAAACAAAGAGAAAACAATTTCTGGAGCAGATACATAAAATTACTTAAAAAAAAAAAAATCATCATTATTGCATTTGAAGTATTTTCTGCTTAGCTTAATAAAGCCATTTGCTTGTAAAGATGGCTTCAATTCAAATTTACACTGTGAACAAACAATCTGATCACTAGAGGACTTTTGTTCTCTCCCCTCTTCCAATTTAGAAAGAAAAGGAGAAGGAAATTGATATATCTGTACTAAATACACTACACCTAGTGCCCAGAGTTAGGGAACCAAAAAAAAAAGAGAAAATATATGTTGATTTTTCAATATGCTTATAGTGTTACCTTGAGATACAGACTAACGATCTCTTCCTGTACATTTATGCATTTTTTAACTGCAGCAAATTACTCTCATCTGTGAAAAACTGTTTAGAGGAACATTTGTTTAAGGAACTTGTGATTTAATTTTGTAGAACAGCCAAACATCTTGTTGACATGAACTTCAAATGAAATGTTAAGTTCTGGATGATTATGTCCTAAAGGATAAGCATCAGATCATTAAGGATCGTTAGAAAGAGTTTCCTAATTTTTAAGAGAAGAATGAATCTGCTTCTGTAAATACAATAGTAGGGTGGCAACAGTTTTGATTTTGTGCAAATTTTGGTGATTTCACAAAAATATATTATCTTGGTCTATATCTTTTATTCTTTGCCCTTTCTGAATTATGCATTGGCTTGTAGTGTAAGACACTGGATTTCCATTGCAAAACAATTTTGAGACTTAAACACATATTTAGAATATATGACAACACAAAGAAAGTAACAGCAACAAAAAATGTACCAGAGATCAGAGGAGCTCTCATTTTTCATTCTTCATATGCAAGTGCAGGTTAGTGAAATTCAGAATGAAATATGGCTTGTAGCTGAAATTGCCCTCATCATACTAGCTATTCCCAAATGTTAAATTCAAAGGGAGGAAAAAAAAGCAATAGAACATGAGCACAGGTGGTAATAAGAGAGATTCTACAACTTTTAGGACAGAAGAAAGCTTTTTGATAAATTTAAACTAACAAGTTGTTTTTCATATTTACAGTGCGCTCCTGATGAATTCGTGGACCAACTGCTTAATGTTTTACTGGTAATGCATTCTGGGATCTATGTTCTACATTAAGAAGGAAGCAGGAAATAGTGCCAAGAGTGATTGCACAGGAAGGAGTTTTCTCTATCCCATGCTTTCTATATTCTTGGCATTTTCAAGTCAGTTAAGGGATTGGGGTTTGAACTGTTTTTTTAACCACCACCACTCCTTTCATAAGTGTTTATCTCCATCCTCTGGTCGACCATTCTACTATTTTTTGTCATTTTTACCTATTATCAGTGTTGTCCTGCATGAACACCTAAAAATGCCAGAAGGTATATTCTAGAGAAAGACAGTGATTAAACCTTTGACTAGCAATCTCTACAATAGATAGGTGGCATTAAGCAAAACAACAACATAAAAATACAAGTATGAATGGAGAATACAATAAAGATACACTTCTCCATTTCATTAATTTCATGTTTCTCATGAGGAACTGGGGAAATGACAAATACATATAAATAAAGATATAAAGCTTGATGACAAGTGCTCTCCTGCTATTATTTACTTAACTTCAGAACATTTTGTTCTATCAAAGTATGTTTTTCACAATGTAGCTTTCCATTACAAGGTATATCCATCTTTCATAAAATTATGGCTTGCAAGTGAAAGGGCAGGATACCAAATAGGCTCTATATCCATTAACAAAGTCAAATGTATAATAGATTTTCCATCCATTACACTACTTATCTTTCATATGTCCCCAGTGTTTGCCTCTATTATTAATAACAGAGGTCAGAACACTTAATATTTGGCAACATGCTTGACACATAATTGATGGTGCAATATGCTATAATGGTACCTTATGTGTCTGTTCTGACTACAGTTGTCAGCTCATTTCATTTTCAAGGATTTTGTGGATGCTTCTTAATAGGAAAATGCTGTCTATAAACCCCTCCATTTTAAGATGCTTATATTCTATACTTATTGATCGACTGAAATGGAATAAAATCAAGTATTTAAATCTGAATGTTGAAATGACTTGTAACCAAATGGAAATATTGCAAGAGAAAAGTATTTATAAACACTTCACTTGCATAATAATTTATTGCAATTTTCATGTATTTCAGTGCTAGCTTTTTTAGAAGTTGATGCCAGTTTACAAAAAGAGAAAATATTCAAATTAAAAATTGTAGCTATAGTTAAGAATTGAATTCAACTTTTATGCCCACTTCTATGGTCTTACTAGAAAAACTCTGATTTCGATCTCCCATGCACCCATTTGTCACCAGCAAACTCGGAGGACTGTAGTTGCAAACTTTTAAGTTATCATTTAATACAGTAACAAATCAGTGCCTTACAGAAGCCAAACGGTAACAGTGAATATAAATTTCATTTCACATCACTTCAAATAAGTAGAAAGACCACTGCAGTTAATATGAACTAAATCAAAACATCATGACAACTGCAGAGAGATTAGAATCAGTCTGCTCCAAAGAGCTTACAAGGCACATCAGACAAACATAAAAAGTAGGAATCAAAGTACAAAATAAATAAATAAAGCATAATATAGTTCAGACTGTTTTAAGTGACTTCTATTCACTATGGTATTTAAATACTAAGAATAACATCAGAGAAAGAAAACATAAATGGGAGGGGTGAGGGGAGAGGATATACAAAGTAGAAAGGCAAAGAAAAATAAATGAGTTTGGAAAGAAATTCAAAGGAGAATTTGCTAAGAAGTAAGAAAAAGACATTGGCTATAAGGATGAACTTAAGACTACAGAAATTTCACTTCTATATTATATATCAATTCTTTTTTTCTTATTCTGACCATTTTTTGAGAGGAAGATGCATAAACTGCTAGAAAATCATCCTAGGCTTCTACTATTTAATATTGCTCCTCCTGTTTATAAATACAGGTATTTAAGCTGAGGTAGTAAATAATGTAAAATTTCCATGTTAAAGGAAATTCAATTTTATGCATGTCAGCATTTTTCGGGCAATATTTTATTTAGATATTCTTAGACAATGCTGGAATATATATCTAAGTTAACAGATTTGCACAAAGGTACTTATGTTAAGTCCTTTAGTCAAACATTTAGCTGCTGCTGAGGTTCTGAAACATGTTTCTTGGCTGGTACTTATTCTTCAAGTACCTGCATTCCTCAGTTGTTCTCAACCTTCACTAAGAAAATGCCAGTACTTTCATATATTCAATGGGAATTACTTATGAAAACACCCTTTTTTAAATCTGAGTTTGAGTTCCCTGGGAAGCAGAGAGAAAAGAAAAAAAAATTCTAGTTGCTTCCTAGAGCAACTCTCTAGGTTGCTGCCTGATTGCTTTAGAAACTCATTTTGGACAGCCAGTTCTCACAGGTTTCTACAAACTTGGGCAATTAATACCATTCCTGACTATAACAGAAAGCAGTTTTCAGAACAAGGATTTGTGGCACCTTAGCTGGACTCTTTTTTTGGAAGCAATTTCACAACTAGATTATAGTAACAGGAAAGGTTTTGTTCTCACACATTTGATCTTTAAAATCTGCATTGATCCAAAGCAGCGGTCCTCAATCTTCCTAAATGTCTGCAGACTATTTCTAGGAGTATAGCAAATTGTAATTGAAAAATAAAATACAAAAATAAAACCTATTATGAATAGACTTAATTCACTATTCAGGAGCTTTCATTGGATAAGCTCACAAAAAGGTCAAAGGCTGCAAATACATAGGATAACCATTTGCTGCCTAAGTATAGCTGCATCTGGATTGTTTAATTGATTCAAAGGCTTGTACTGAAGCTTCCAGCTAGCATTACAGATAGATTTGGAATCAATAAGGATTTGGATTATTGCTGCTGAAAGGCTTACATCTGATTAAATCTTGGAGACATCAGGCAGAGCAATCTGTACCAGATGAAATTTGTGTATTATTTTCTTGGTCATCAGCAGCCCCAGTGACCAGTGGTGACAAATGTGTGGGTCACCATGCAGGACCAGACGCATGACTAGAAGATAGGGGAAGCCCTTTGTAAGCAAAACGCATTTGTAAAGTGAAAATAAAGGACAGCAGTGCGGTGATATCAAGGTGATTAGCAGGCACAGACCGCAGCCAGGGAGGAGACAGCTCACAGAAGGAGAATGCCAGCGCCCTCGGCACCGCAGCCTCTGCAGCCAGCAGCGCTGCGGGGCGGATTGCGTGTGCTCTGCCTGCAAGACATCTGCGCTGCTGTCACATGGCAGCCCTGCAGAATTTGACACATTATAAAAACGCTATGTGCACCTCGAATGCTTTCAAGCAACTTTTAACTAACATTGAGGAAAGCGAAGCGCACAATTCTGAAAAGAAAATCTCGCACTCCTACTAGAAATCCTCCTCATTAAAAGATCTTACTCTCCCAGAAAAAGATAAAATGCCAGTTAAACTTTTTTAATATGGTCTGAATATTGCTGTTTTTTTTCAAAATACCCTGCAACCTCTTTTTTTCCTTTCAGCAGTCTCATGAATCCCATCAAAAACAGTACAAAAGAATAAACTATCAGGCCTTTCAAAGAAGGTTGCTTATTCTCAGTCTTTACTTAGCTTCCACTGGCATTGCTTTTATTAACAACTATCATTAGCTTTGTCAAAAAAAAAAAAATCGAACCGAGTCTTTTTGTGAAGAAAATTATTAACATAGCACTGCAATAAGCTGCCATCACTTGAATAAGTGTAACACTGGCAGCGAGAATTAAAAACTGTCTCAGTATGAAATTGAGAGTAACTAAGAGGAGAGGTAAGGGGCAGCCTTTTAATTTAAATTGCCATTTTAATTTGAATGCCAGCACATTCCGAGACACTCCTGAGCACAGTACCTGTGCTACATGAATACAGCCCAGACCCTGCTTAGGCAGTGAGTAGGAGCTCTGGCTATGTGTCAAGGGACTGGCCTCAAGAAGGCAGTAGGTAGTTTTTATGTCATGTTCTCTATTCTACAGGTCAATCATTCATAAAAAAAAGTTTCACTAAGGGCAGGAATAATAAATTGAACATTTGTAAGAACATTTCTGAGTTATGCTGAACACATAGGTTCATAGAATATTTAGTTTTCAATTCAACACCTTTGCTTCTTCCTGAATTTCTGAAAATGTAGTCATTCATAGGAGGGAAAGATTAACATGAACACATCATGTCTTATCATTGTTGAATAATTTCTCTCACTATTAAGTAACTTTTCACCAACTCTTTAAAATCACTATTTGAAACACTGAGCAAATATAATTAATCCATGGTCTAAATATTTAGCAACAGGTCAATGAAATTTCTTGAATTAGTTATACTTTTAAAATGGTTCATAAAACAAATAATTTCACAGGCCATGAAACTAGATCATTGAATTTCAAAGACAAACTTGAACTTTATTCCTAAACAAATGTCTTAATCTAAAAGGACATGATTTCTGTTTTGTTAAACAAATCTTGCACAGTTTACAGATCTGTACAGAAATATTAATTACAAGACCACCTACTTTGTCACTATTTAAAAAAATATTCCAACCATAAACACCATACACTACTTAAAATTCAACAAAAAACTAAAGAAAAATGAGCAAGTTATAACACAGTAATTCTATTTACAAAATCCTATTTTTAAATTATTACAAACAGCTTTTGTATATGTGAAAGAGGAAACACATAAAGGGCCTCAGAAACCTGTGCATTTTATTAGACTTTAGGGTTTCAAAGTACATGCCATTAAAATTAGATTATTATTGCTTTATGCTATTTAGCATCATGTTTTTTCAGATCATTTGACACAAGTCAAAGTAACACACCAGACTAACATATCAGAGAGGTTTTGGAAACTAAGGCATTCAACTGTGAGATTTCATTAATTAAAAAGTACCACAAAAAGCTTTTATTTTTGTTATTCAGCTATTACTTAAATATTTTATGTAAAGGATCTTTGCTAATCCAGGCAAAAGAAAGCATCTGAATTTTTTTAGTCTGAGTAGGTATACAATTCAGAGGATTTGCTACCCACAACCCACCTGTGCCTAACCTGATAATTTATGTTTGAAATGCGTTCAACTCTGAATTCTTATGAAATATCCTTTGGACCACAATCTGACACCTGTTACAGATAAGTTATGCAGACGCCATTTGTTTAGACATTGAGCCTGTAATACTTTTTTTTCCCTTTTTGTTTTCCCTGATTGGCTAATTTCATTGCAAAACACAGTATAAAAATCAGTAGTTCTGTGGAGCTGTCACATCTCTTCTGAACATGGGAAGGAAAAAATAAGTTAAAAAACGCCCAAAGATCTTTGATCACAAAAAGAGAAATCATGCTTGCGTATCACTAAAGGAGAAAGCTTATTGTACCATGTAAAACCTGACAGGTATTAAGAGATTTGCCAGCAAGGCATGAGAGATAGGGAAAGGCAAATGAAACCTTGAGAATGGTAAATCCAAGAACTAAATTGGGACTTGGTCACAATTCCCTTTCATGCAACTAAATCAGGAGAAATATATGTTGCCCATTATTTTTGGCTTAAATTATTCTGAATAGCGTATTGTACAGCAATGTTACTTAAAAAGGATCAGGGAACATCAGCAGTATTAAAACAGATCCTAATTTATACTGACAGGACATAGAGTAATCCAATGCTGAACACAGTATGGTATCAGAAGAGTTTTTGAATGAGGCTTGACTGCAGAATGAAGTTATTGCAAGAAGTATGCCCTGAGGTATCCACTTCCATTGAACGGCAAGAGACATATAACCCCTGATGGAAGATACAACATTGCATCTTGAAATCCATTATAATCCCCATTAGTTGAAACTTGTCCTCTAACACCTTGCTGCCTCCATTCTTATCCAGGCCCAGAAACTAATGAAAAATAAAACAGATTTATATAGATTACATATTTTAAAAGGAGGCATACAGAGAGCAGGAGAAAGGGAGAAAGAGGCTCTAGTTATTCCAAGTCAGTGGAACGATGTAAGGAAGATGTTTAAAATTAACCTAAGCCTAGGCATAAACTTTACTGTTATATTGAAATATTTACTCAGGTTAAGCTTTTCATCTGCTCTTAGAAGTAAATTTTTTAATTTAAAAAAATGGGTTTGTATCATTGCATTTTGTAGTCACTTGACCATAGAGTCTTGAACAGAAGAACTTTATCTAAAGAAACCCAGGCAGGTTTGTGACATGAAAACAGAAATGGGAGAAAAGATAAAGGAGTAAAAGTGGGTTAGTACTATGATTATGCAACACCCAGTCTCCAACTTGGAGCACCCTGAGATTTTTGTTCTTCAGCAGTAAAGGTACACATCTTGAGATGACAGATTCTGATACAAAAAGTAGGAAAAAAAACCAACAAAAAGCTCTCGACTTTCTGGAAAAAAAATAGATCCTATCATTTTCATTATCTTCAAAATCAAAGGTTCTAGAGATTTTCTCAGATTTTAGCAGGAGAAAGTGTCAAAGTAGGAGAACTTATGCAGAGAGAAATTTCAAGTTCTCCAGCACTACTGGCAACCTTTCAGGAAGTGCTTTTCCTAGCATATGAAACTACTTCCTAAAAACTATCTGGAGAGATTACTAATAATGGTTTTCATATAAAACCAGGATGGAATTATGTGCACACAAAAAGAATGCAGTAGAAGGATTCCTTTGACTCTTTTCCCCATTAGCTTATTGTATGTACCTCAAAGCACACACATGTATTTAAAGGATCGTAGTCCTGGACACTGGAATTTTGGACACACACACAGTAATACCAAGAGTCCATTGTAGTCACTGAGGTCACCATTTACAGGACCAGACCATGAAACAACTTCTGTTTGTTCTTGCATATTTCTAACATTTCTTTTACTGAGAACAGCAATTTCCTCAATGCTTTAACAGCAGCTCTTTTCAAACAAAGTTGATTCAGACACAAGGAACACATGTCTCATTAGAGTAACTGGCAGTGAGAATGACATTTCTGGTATGCTGAATTAAGTTTTACTTCAAAAGAAAGTGTTTTGTTTATTTTCAAATTTATTTGAACTAGGATCGCAAAAGAAGGAAAATTGTAAATGGATTGATTTCAAGGACATTTTGTTTCATTCTGATATAGTTCTAAAACAATTTGAAGAGCAATTATTAATTTAACTTTATAAACATGTATGGTAGATGCTATTAGATGTTTTTATTAATTTAACTAGAGGCTATTTCTGACACCTCACACAATAATCTCCCGTGCTCTCTTACATTTAAGAAGAGTCAAATAGCTGTCACTCTCAATTATAAGTGGCAAAACCTGAGCAGTATCTATTAAGTTCCTGTTTTTCCTGAGAAGGAACAAAGAAAACAGAACTTGCTGTTTCAGAAGACTAAGATTATAGAAGTGTTGCCTTAATACGTCTCTTTGCAGTTATTTGCACTTGTCATTTGGACCCATTAGAACTTAAACTACGGCATAATTGTATTTCTTTTTTGAGCTGTCATTAAAATTGACTGTGCCTTTAAACAAATGTGCCCAGATGCTCTGGGTACAGCTAATCACAGGCACAAAGGCCCAGTCAAGGTCAGGCTGCAACTTTGTCTCTAATTGCCTGGTTATACATTCCTTGTTCACGCAAATCTTCTACCGACTTCAATGGGATTTTTGTTTAGTGAGGATTACAGGATTCAGCCTCCTAGCTTAAATACTGCATCTATACATCACTGTGTGTAATATGCTTCAGTCTCTACAGTTACAGTATCTGTAGTTTTACTAGCCCTAAATATCATGTTGAGCTTTTTAAGATTTTCACCATTCCAAAGCCCTAAAATGCAGTTTCTGGTTTTTATCCTATTTTTTTGGCCCTTCCATGGTCAACACTACGGGACTTTAATAAATAATTTCCTGGAAGCCCCTCTTAAAAGCTGCTATAATTTTCATTTCAAGCATTCTAATTTGCTTTCTAAACCTACTGACCTAACTACTATATCAGCCATTCTGCTATAACATAAAGACAGTATGTTTCCTACTCCAAAGTCTTTCTCTTAAATTCTCGATTACATTTTAGGTCCTTACTAAAGCAATCTGGCGATTTTTACATGATCTTACCAATGCCCATAATAGCTTTCGTTGACTTCTCTAAACATTTTTGCTTACCACAGCATGTTTGTATGATTAATTCTCAATTCCATTTTTTTTTCACATGTTTAAATCAGGTTGCCTGCAGTCTTCCTAGTTTACCCCACAACATATGTTCATGAAACACTTTTTCATCATTATGCAAACACTACAATCTAGACAAAGTGCACGCCATCATTTTTTATCAGACCAGCTGTAGGGCTGAAAGACAAGGGCGTTTCTATGCAGTCAGTTCAGGCCTGTTGGTCTCTTCCTCATCCAAACTGAACACATGAGGAAACCCAGACACAGCTGACAAGACAGTTCACTCATGTGCCTGACTCTAATAGCACAAAACAAAACACCATGAGCTTTTCCCCAGCTCATCCCAGCTGCTCTAGCAACAAAACACCCTTTTTGTCACCTCCCAGGGCATGCAACCTGCAGTATCACACTACACAAAAACCTTTCCAAGGGGCTGAGGCACGTACTTTGACATTTTTAAATCCAAAATATACTCAAAAACCCCAACAAAACCAAGTTTCTCTGAACTGATGGACCCTCCAAAGCAACAAAACCAGTAATTGTGCCTCAGAGACACTAAATGGGAGCTGAGGGTACTGACAAAATGCTCTGAGACAACTGTGTGTGCTCATCCTGCTCTGGGCAGAGTTGACATTGGATGGAACCATAACCAAGGGGCCTGAGGGCTCGAGTTTGCTCTCTACTACAATCCACAAAGCCCACCTAGATGGAGCCTCTCCTTCCTTAAGAAATGCCACGAAGGTGAGATACATTTCGTGCAACCCTTGTCAAAATCTTGATTGACTCCTAACGCCTCCCAGAGTAAAGCCTGGCACATGGACTCCCTGGAAAGTGAAAACAGATCAGTGAAACTACAGGACAGCACATTTAATTTACATCTCAGTAACTTCCCATGCAAGTCCTATCACAAGGAAGCCAAGCAGCTTCAGGGAGCTACAGTTTTGTCCAATCAACTTTATTGACACATGATAAATCCCTGTTGCATTTGTGTATTTACCAGATAAATTTTTAGGAAATTGGCTTTTCTCCATACTCCCTCCCCATGCAAGATCTTTGTGCAAATGTAGCTACCTCAGGCTCTCTGACCCCTGTATTCTAAACTGTCTGGTGGATTAAAGAAAAAAGCATTCATGCTGGAAGCCTTTATACATCACAAACTTAGCCTCTGCCATTGCAAACATTTCAAGCAAAATACCAAAAATAAGCCAAGCAAAGCTGCCCAGGTAGAAAGGCCAAGCACTTACTGGTCTTACCATAGGAAACCATTACTTGACTGTCTCACACCCTCTGAACTCCCTCACATTTGTAATCCTACCTTGGGTCGTGCTATCTATACTCGTGCTCTCAGATATCCTCTCCATTTTTGTAGCACAATACTTTTGATAGAGATGTAGAAAAATAAAATCTTATGTTAGAGAAATACATGCCTCCTTAATGCATTGTCAAGGAAAATTTAACTATTTTTTTTTCTTTTAACTGGAAAGATGTGCTGGCGAACACTCAATATTTTTATTATGTTAAACATTAAGATTTTTAAATCTATAGACTTTGTTTCTACCCAGGCCCATGGTCTTTAGCTCATGTGAGTCTTTGGGTAACTTCAAATGTTTCTGTTAGCCTCAATTCTAAATATTAATTTCTGACTTGTGAACAATATGTCAACTGTAAGCCACAGACTGAGAAACACTGATTTTTGTCTTATGAGAGGCCAATACACTAACATGCTTTTAATGGCATTTTACTGTAATTTGAACAAAATTTCTTGAGCAGCAGACAAAAGATGAAGAATTGCTTACATGAGGATCAGAAACATAAACTAAAATGACACACTAAACTAAGCATAAACTAAAATGACACTGGGTAAAGCATATTCATTTAGTTAAAAAGTCCCTAGTGCGTTGCAAGCAGCAGCAAATATATAATTGCTGCTTAAGGTTTGCAGTTTCTGTGACATCACTATGTGAGTGATAAGAATTCTATTTAATGGGGTCCACTTTCAAGGTTACCTTATGTTCCAGCAGAGTTTGAAACAGTCACTGCCAAATGACATACAAACTGGTATTTTTCATGCTTGAAAGGCACATGCTAGTCAGAAGATTTTATCAGCTCTTTACTTTAAATGCAAAAGAGCACTTAACTCCCACTGACAGAAGAGGGATGCAAACTCGGTAAGTTTAGGACACTGCTGCAGTCAGCAGGTGCTGGACTCAGAAACAGCAGTTCTGTGCAGAAACAGTAGTTAACTTCTGGGGCTCGAGCACCAGCCTGAGCATCATGCTCTTTGCCCTGGCATATACAGTCGCAGTAAAGAGCACAGCGAATTGCCAGATGAAGTACAGATCAGTACAGATCAGCCTGTGAGCTTTGCATAAGGACTCCTAAGTCTTCTTCAGTATCATGGTACTCTGTCCCATCAAATAAGGGAAGCTGGATAACCCAGCAGTGATGCAGTTCAAAGTCTAGACTGCTGTAGTTTAAATGAAAGACATGTTATATCACTATGCTCCCTGTAAGCAACATGAAGCACACACATGGAGAGTATGAATTAGAACTAGACAATGCAAATTGGAAAGTAACAAAGTGTGTGTTACCCAGCCAATAAGTGCATGTCTTTTCTGTGAATTGAAGTTCTTGTGTGTCTTATTTTGACCTTGTTTTAGAAAAGCCTGCACTAAGTCATGGTACTTTGCAGCATGCAGTCAGAACAGAAAATAATTCTCTGAAGTGTCCAGACACATACTTTCCATTCTCAACCTTTTTCAGATTTTCAACAAACACTCATTATTTAAGGATGAATCCCTGTTGTCTGCAACCATATGTGGCTGGCTTCACGAACTCAATGCCAACATTTCCTTAGGGCATTCCTTACATGAGTTGCCTAAAACTTCTTACCACCATCTTTAAGACCAAATCTCACATGCATTAAAGTCTCCCAGCTCTGACTGTCAAAGCTATGTGTGTTTACTGATTCTGCCCACAGATAGATTTCAGTGCTGCCAGACTCAGCACCCTTCCTAGGGTAGGGCTAAGTGCTCCTTCTTCAGGCTAAACACACTTGAACATAGGACTGAAGAGCACATGGACGTTCCTTATATGAACAGTAACATTTTGTGATACTCTCCCTGTACAAAATCAGTACAAAAACCAAATAGCAATCAGATTAGTACAAAATCACACAGAAAGTGCAGGAAATACCTGGAAAAGGGAGCAGTAAGTCTTCTGTTCCTAGAGCTTTGCCCAGTGCCAGTACACACTAAAGCCCCATATGAATTCATTGAGATAGTCATGTCAGGCAAACATCACTAGCAGGCAGACTTATACCTATTCAGCAGTACCTCCAAATCTAAAGCCACATAACTCCAGGGAAAAATAAACAGAAAGTGGTCATTAACTGACTATACCAATATTCCTGACAAAAGGCCTTGCATGTGCTAAGAAAAGGTGGAAGTTACACTTGGTATCATATCCTGATTGAGAAGGTATGGTATAACAAAAAGATGTTGATTTGCCATTATATTTGAAGTGATTGTCTTAGAATTTATATACTTAATCTGGTTTTCAGAAAGCATGAGCTATTCTAGATAGAAACAGATGTCAGAAAATGCATTGTCAGACAGAAAATATGGCACATTATTCTATAAAAAGGCTTGCTTATAATTTTTTTTCAAAGAAAAATTTAAAAAGACAATGCAGTATAGTCAAGTCCAGCAAGGGTATAAATGGCATAAATGAATACAGAGTTATATATGTTATACTTTCATGTCTTCAGATTTATCACAGGTATATTAGTGACTCCCATTTTCAGGATTTCGATATATTCCTGGGTCACATGGTAGTATTTTTGATAAGTAAGGGAAGAGTTAAAAACTACAAAATACAATTTTCATTTAAAAATCTCCCAAATGCAGATTTATGAGCCTGAATGGGAAGGGGGGTAATGTGTGTAGGCTTTTTTTTGGGGGGGCAGGAGGAAGTTTTTCTTTTTTTCTTGTTTAGTTTGCTTGCTTATGGCCAACTAGTACTGGTTACTTTCTAATCTTCCTAGAATAACAGATTGGAAAGATGCCCAACAGCCATCTAGTCCAACATCCCAATCAAACTTACAAAGACAAAAAAATATTTGCAGTACCTCTACAAAACCAGTTCTATTGCTTAATCATCCCCATAGAAAACATTTTTTCCTCCTTATATCCTTTGGAAGCCTCTCCTGTTTCAACATATGATCATTGTCTCTTGTTCTAACTCTGTGCACCCCAGTGAAAAGCCTGGTTCCATATGTGAAGTAACCTCTCAGACCCTTCACATAGGGCAGATGTTTCAGCCCATCTTAGTGGTGCACTGCTAGGTTCAGACAAGTTTATTAACATCTTTCTTGGTTTTTTTTTTCCTTTTTCTTGAAAACCAAGCACAGTATTCTACATGTGGTTTAACAGTCAAGTAGAAGACAACCACTTTGCTCAATTTACTGGCCACTCTCCTCTTGAGGGAGCCCAGGATGCTGTCAGTTTGCATGGCTGGCAGGGTGTAATGCTGGCTGATGTTCAGCTTAACCATCCACCAGGAACCCTAAGTCCTTTCCCACAGAGCTGCTTCACAACCACTGAGCCTCAGCCTCTACCACTGCAAGGAGCTCTTCCATCCCAGGTTAAATACTTGCATTTGTCTTTATTGAATCTCATCAGATTCCAGTCAGTCCATTTTTCCAGCAAAACTGAGTTTCTCTGAATGGCAAACCTGCAAGGAAGTCTATCAGCTTCACTGCCTCCACACCTCCAGTTTGTTGCTATACAAAAACCACATGAGGGTGTGCTCTGTCCCACCACCGTGTACCTTCTTCTCCTGTTACTCTCAAAGATAGGAAAAGGTGCTTAGAGCACAGTAATACCAAGGTTGTGGGTTTGATCCCTGTATGGGTCATTCACTTAAAGAGTTGGATTCAACAATCCTTGTGAGCCCCTTTGAACTCAGAATAACATGTGAATCTGTGACTGCAGCAAAACAGGACAAATCCCAGGAGAGGGCTCTCATACACAAACCTAGTAATTTCATCAGAGACTGTGATCAGATTAGTCAAGCATGATTTACCCTTGGCATTCACAGTCTGACTGCAAAAATATCCCATTTACCAGTTCTCTAATTAAACCCAAAGTAGGCTCTTTTCAAGGGCAGGATGATACTCTGCTACTTGAATTCCTCACATGAGCTTCAGTAATTCATGGTTGCTATAAGCCAAGGCTGTCTTTGATTACTGCCTTCCTGGCCAGCTCTTTATTTGTGAGGACTCTCTCACTCAGATATATTGCACCCTCATTAGCGTCCTTTTGACAGTTTCCAGAAACATCCTGGGCTGCTTTTATGCATTGCCTTTCCCGCAAGCAAGAGGGAGGCTAAAATCTATCCCAAGAACAAGGGTCTCAGATTTGCTTAAATATGAAGTTGTTCTATTCTCCTACTAAGCAAGTGATCACTAAAACATGCTCGCCATTATGTCACCCATACCTGCCCCTCCTCTGATCCTAAGCAACAAGAAACCCATCCATTCAAACTGCTTCTACTTGCAAAAGAAATCTCCCATTCCTTTCTTCCCTGCCAGTCTTCCTACATCCATCCATCATAGTTGTTG
Source organism: Sturnus vulgaris (assembly GCF_052056855.1). Taxonomy (NCBI): domain Eukaryota; kingdom Metazoa; phylum Chordata; class Aves; order Passeriformes; family Sturnidae; genus Sturnus; species Sturnus vulgaris. Next base: position 34,791,681 of record NC_142246.1, on the reverse strand, counting down.
TAACAATGCCTTATTGATGGGTCTGCATGCAGAGGTCTGTCTCCTTCTGATTGATTCCTAGGTTGTGTGCATCTCTCTGCAGGCAATTCTTCCCTGACAGTCTATAAACCAGAAGATTTATGTTTTGCTTTGGAGTTGTTCTTCCTCAGATTTGACCATCTGCTGATAGTACTTTTCTGTCTGTCATCCAAATTTTGATTGTTTTCTTCCAACAAATTTTTTTCCTTCTCTTTAAAATCTGTGTCCATCCCTCTCAACTCCAGTAACAAACCATTAATTAAAAAGTGCGTACAGACAATCTCACAAAGTTTGTCTGTCAGCTAACACACTTTCAAATTAGCACTGCTACTTTGGGAGAAGCTACACTGCTGTAAATTAAAATTATGAAAAACCGTAGAAGTCTATGCAATAACATGTTCAATCAATATCACATATGTAGGCAATGGAAAGAAAGGTTTTATCCTAGCCAAACAAGGATAAAATCTCATCTAACACAGTGAGTTTAAAGACCAGAAGTGAATACTGAAAATATTATCTGGAATTGAGCACACATCCACATAAGTAGAGCTATCCTGCACTGGTACTCCAATTGCCTCCTTTAAAAGTTACCTTGGGAATATCTACATATTGCAGTACTGAGACTGCCTAACTTGATTTCATTTGGCACAGGATACACTCTGGATCAGAATGCAAGCACCCTAGCTGGGAGGTGCAGTTGACTCTCTTGATGAACAAGAGGCCTTGACAGAAAACATTTCCTAAGACAAAAAATCAGCAGGGTCTCTGTTCTGCTGAGGATATTGACCAGCAAGACATTGAAACATTAATCAACAGTGAGCATCACTGGCCTCGCATCCTGAACTACAATTCCACTTCCTTTGCTAAGACTGCAGAAGAGCTTTAGAGAACAGTAATACAGGCTCATTGCAGGCTACCATTTATAAGAAGTATATGCAGCTTCTCTTCCAACAAGTCAACTGATTGATGGTAACTTATATTTGTGTAGCAAATGGAGGTCACTTAAAAAATACAAGATGCTATTGACCCCTACAGTTAGTTCAAAAAACCTCTGAGAGGAGGAACAGACACATAATTCAGCGTGCTGGGAAAAAAAAGTGTTAATGTTGACTACTGAATGAAATCTCTATCAAACAACTCCCACTGATGGGTTATTGCTATAATATTGTAAAAAAAAAAAAAAAAAAATAGACTTGCGGTCATCCACAGTCCCTCCTAAACAAAATACTCACAATCCAAATTTCCAGCTGAGAATCTTCTTTCATCCAGACTTAATTCTGAGTGCATCTTTTTTGAATTAAACCAAGGAAATAACCCCCAAGGTGAAAATAAAGTGATATAAACATCTTTAGGGCTGGAGTACAGATTAGCTTTCATTTAAAATTTATTTTTGAAAAAAGCTTTCTATTACTAGGTGACTATTCCTGTATTTATACAGACCCTTAAACAATACTAGGTAACTGTTAAGTATAAATTACTGTATATTGCTTGTTTAGAGAAACTTTTTTTGAAAGCTAGATCATAGCACAGAAAATGGCATAGAAAAACCAAAGATGCAGGACCAAAAGAGGCTGTGCTCCTCACCATTCCATGAAGGCTTTTCTCAAAATGCAGACAAAAGAAGGTTGTGTACATTACCAGATTGCTAGACTAAAATCAAAATTGTTTCTATAGCTAAGTTCTGCTCATTTTTAAACCTGCAATGAAAAAGCAGTCCAATCCCTTGGCTAGAACTGCCTGCAAATGAAAAAAACATAATTGAAGGAGTTATTCTATCTTTCTGGCTGTTGTGACCAGATTTACACTGATTTTAGTGGAGTTGTGTCTATTAACAGCTGAAGATCTGGTCTTGCAATTTAAATTCTGTCTTGACTTTGAGTAATTCTGTTGAGGTCACTAGAACAGGGTTACTCGGGACATAAATTTACCCCAAGGGCTTTTGTTGCCTGAGATATATTTATATTACATTAATGTATAAACAGAAAATGCCTAGCAAGTTCCAGTAAAGCAATTAATGTAATTAGTTTGTAACTTGTGCTTAAGTCTCTCGAGGGTTACTGAGGGTCAAATTAGGGAAACATATTTCTGAAAAGCACAGGTTCTAAAATAACAAAGCTTCAGCTTACATGTCTAAGTGGTAGCACCTCTGTATTTTGACCTCTAATAATCTTTTTAAAGAGTAGACAGATGCAAATGACTGAATAAAATACATCTGAAATGATGGAATGTCATATTTAAAAACAAATGATAATTTTGTGTGCTTCCAGAAATAGAAATGCTTTAGTTAATTTCTATTTAAACTTCTGGAGATTATAAGGATACAAATAACCACAAAAGTATGGATTTTTTTCATATATTCTAAAACAGAAAGATTCAGGTGCAAACAAAAAGTAAGTATTGTCTACTCTTTGCTATCTGTAACCTCTCCTGATCTGGAGTTTAAGGTTCAGTTAAACTTGCACCATATGAAGCACACACTAGTTAGCAGAATTGGGCCTAAACATTAAATGTCACTGGACCACAGTAAGCTGTTAAAGGAAACTGATGCCACTTGTCATACACACGAACCAAGTAGCAGTGTCTTCTACAAGCAGCAGCATGGTTTCATTCTAAAAGCAAACGTTATGTAACTTGAAGGTTGAGAAACACTGTAAGATACTCATTATCTGTAAGAATGTCAGGGAGAATATATTTTTTATTAACTAAACCTGTCTGAGAATCCTAAACAGCCACTAAAACATAATTAAAATAAACTATCAAAGGTCACCATGGACCATTTGTTCAGTTGGATAACAACACAGGCAGATACCAGCCGCTGATAACTCTCATTTATTGAATTTATTAACAAGCTGCAGGAATGCACCTGTTGCATTACATGACTATGCATATTGAACAATTGTATTATTCCATTTTACACAGTTCACAACACTTTACACTATGCAAACACGACATTTTATTTTTAGATCCTGTTATGTCACACATGACATTTATCAACATGTCAATTAGTTATAGAAAACTGAAAAGAGCATGGAAATGCAGTTTCTTTAAAGGATAAAGAGAAGATAAATCATGAGTTTATGACAACTAGCATGTTGTCATGTAGTTCACTAGATTCATCAGACAATACATCAAAACTCTGAATTTTGTCATGCTAAGTATATAAATCTGTTATTTAACAGTTGCTAACAAAGCAAGAACTTTCAAAGTGGAGATAAAAAGGACTAGAACAGTCAAGTCTGTTTGAGTTCCATTAACAGGAACACGATGCTTCCATATACAGCCAGAGTACCAAGTGATGTGAGTAGCCAAAACCACATCAGCTTTAATGGAGAAAGACAGAAATACATATTTCTGAAGCACAGGCAGAAATGGAAAAATGCTTTTGATCTAGCTCATGAAAGATAATAAACCCTGACAATACACATTTGGGATGCTGCTCTCAGGCTCCATTATAATATTATAGTGCAATGTTTCTAATTTGTTTGTGTAGATATATTTCTAATTTCTAATTGCAAATACAAAGTCCGTTGAATTAAAAAGGAATTCAAGCAAGTCAGATAGTTCACACTGAAATAAAAGGAAATATTATTGTTTCTGATTTACAAAGGAGTAACAGCTGGCACTTATTATGTCTATGCACTACATCAATCACCAAAAATACAAACTCCAATAAATCTACCTTATGTCCTTATAAATATAAAGCTGTTTTTCCTTTCCTAGACCAGATTGCTAGCTTATGTAAAGTGGTACAGCTCTAAATCCAGCTCTGTCTCTTCTAATCAGTTCAAATTATGTACCAGACATAAATTTATCTAGTTTAGCTTTTACAGATGGGGATGGATTTTGGTCTTGTTGTTGTTGTTTTATGGTGTTTTTGTCTGTTTCTTTCTTTTTTTTTTTTTTTTTTTTAACCAAGCGATTGACTTTCATGGAGAACACGAGACATGGTACCAATAAATCAGAGTACCATCAAGTACTGTTAGGTTTTTTTTTCAAAGCTCTATCTGCAATAGATGCCAATTTGTGCATCATTATCTCTACTACAGCATGTGTTGTTTTTAAACAGACAATCCACTGCAACTCGATAGTGACAAGAATAAAAAGAATAAAGGCAGTGGAAAGAACGTTAACCACAGACAGATGAGTAGGACTTGGCCTCTCATGATCCGACCACCCAATGAATGGGACATCAGCACTGAGAAACAAACGTGCTTTAACTCTCCCATCTGACCAAGGAAGAATGAAGCAGAACAGATTGTCCAGCAAGCTTCTGTTGAGTGCTTATCACAATTTTCAGTACAGAGGATAGAGCAAGCCACTAGAGCGCAAATATTTCTAAAGCCTACTCAAACTACATGGGAGGACTTAATCTGGACTGTGAAGAAGGAAATAGTTTTCCATTAAATAGAGCATTAACCTTCAAAGGAAAGTTGATTTCTACCCAATCAAGAGAGGAGCAACTCATAGACAGATGGTGATGAGAAGACATATTTATGTCTTTTAGTCTTTACATTCAGGTTTAAAAAGGTCAGTTGTACCCAGGCAGCTGACTTGACTAACAGAGTAACAAAGGGCTTCAATTGAAATGGGGAAAGCATTCTCCTGTGTGTTAATCTGGATGCTTTAAAAATGAAATTACATTGTGTAGTTTTCTCTAAGATACTTCCAACTTTGTCAGAAGGAGCAACAGAGCTATTTCTTGCCATCGTTGAGAGCAGCCAATCTGGAGGACTGGTGGTTTCAGGAGACTAGAAAAGAAAACCAGAGTTCCTACCCCAGGCTCAATTCCAATTGCACAAACACTAGAGCAGACGATAAACAAACAAGTTATTTGCAAATTCTTAGGGAGGAAAATGAAGAATCATCCTTGTCCTTACCCCCCAAGAGATTGTAAACATCTGTTACAGCTGTGTGTAACACACCAATCATGTCAAATTAGTATCATTACCTTTTCCTGTTATAGGAGGGAAGTGGTTTCCTGATAAGGAAGGAGCAATATGGATTAGACCAGTTAGGATGAACCTTCTACATGGTACTAAGTAGCATTGTCACACTGTCACAGGGGGAAGAGCCATACTTTCCCTCTGCTTGCATGCAACCCAGCCTCACTGCTCCCAACACCCTTCTCCCAACCGTGCACCATCTCTGCATGCATCTGTGGCCACAAGTCAGATCCAGACAGCCTCTGCTGCAAGACAGATTACACGTACCTTTAAACTATTTTAAACTTTACTACTTTAAACTATTTCTGCAGCCTAAATAAACCAAAACCTGATACGGCTGCACACGATATCTGTATAACAGCTCCCCCAACCCCTGCCCCCACGATCCTGCCCCATGAATGATAGTCAGAGGTTCTGTGGTCAAAGAGACCCACTAAAAGATACTGATTAGCAAACTTGGCCCTTTCTCCAATGTGTTGCATTGGTTAAGGACAACAAGAAATACAAACAGTTGTCATGGAGCTGCACTTCCTCTTACAATTATTCTTGAGAAAAAAATTTGTGTAATTTTTTTCTGCCAGCTCCGTTTTCTTGGAAAGCTTGTGACCTCAGTGTGAATTACAAGCTTCATCTTGTCCACTCTGTAATTTATTTTGACTTTAGTAAGGCTTTTTCCCTGATATTCTAAGACACAGGAAATATGGTCTAGAGGAAGTTACTACAAAGAAGGAAGCAAAACTGCTGGAAAACTGTACCCTACGTTGTTTGTCAATGTTTCACTGTCAAAGTGAACACAGCTGTGTTCACTGTCGAAGTTAACACACTTGTTGCTGTGCAGTTGAACATACTCGGTCTGTATTTGGGTAGCTGAAGAGGAAGATGCTTACCAAAATATGCTTCTGACTGCTTAGTGGTAGGCTGTAAAAAGTTTGGATGACAGGATCAGAATTCAAAAGAAACTTTGTCAATATAAGAAATACAGGAAAAAAAGGATTATGAGATTTTGTTAGGACACTTCTATTCTTCAGAGTCTTTTAAGTTCCATCCTTCAAGCAAGAATACTCAACTGGACAAACACAACTGAAGAAGTTCTAACTTTTTAGCAGCTCTCCAGTAAAGCCATCTATGAGTCACAAACTGAACATGAGTTAAAAACTAAAAGGAACACACTGAAGAGACCAGTGTTTAGTCTAAAGAAGAGGAGTTTGAGGGAAGTTCAGAGCTAAATACAAGGAAAGAGGAAATAAGCAATGTTCCATATCCACATTATCTTGGACAAGGAGTAACAGATTTATACTTACAGCACACGCTATTTACACTGGATATTGGGAAAAAGAATTCTGCTGAGTCAACTTGTTTTCTGGAGATCTATATGGGAAGCTATATTAACCAAATTCCCCTTTTGTCTGTTAACAGTCTCCCCTGGCTGTGCCACACAAAGACTTTTTTTGAGGCTTTTCTGTTTGCTTTGAATCTAGCCAGCATCTTGCTTCCTGCCAGTCTTGTCAAAAAACAGTACCACCTCAGCTGAAGTCAGGAAAGCAACCAAGACAAACTTCTCCAATGAAACTAGATGAGCATATCTCATTAGCAATTATTGTGAATATTCCAAGTACATGCAACAAATTAAGGACATGTTGATTCAAAATTTCTTTTACTGTGAAGCTTCAGCTAGATCCAGTAGACCAAGTAACTCCTTCAAAATTCAGACGGACAGCTCTGCATGTGAATCTGATTCCAAGAAAGAGTATCCTTTTGTGTAATTATATATATATATATATAAGGAAAACACAGTTGGTCAAAAATGCCCAAGAAATAATCAAATAGACTGATTTTTCCTTAAAGGTGCTGGATATAACCAGCCAACAAAAATCACCTTGTGAAAATTCATGAAGTATTTCTAAACTATTACTTTGTGTTGCAGTTACAAAACAGCCTAACAAATGTTGTTTGGAAACCTGTTCCAAAATCAGAACTCTCTCTACCATATTGCCACCCAGTAATTTAAGAGGATGGGGGAGAGGAAGGGAGTAAAAGGGAAACAGATCTTTTTCTGACTAATGGATCAGTTCCAAACACTTTGAAATGCAGGAGCTCTTTCTTTTTTCTTTTGTTTTCTTAGTAGTTGTGCAAAATGTACAATTACTTTCAGACAAAGTAGACTTCAATCTTGTAAGGCCACATATATAAGTGTATATAAAAGCAAACATGAAAGAAAAGAAATCTAATTAGGTTTTAAGAAGACAAAACACAAGGGGAGCCACAACAGTGAAATGTAATCTTTCAGTGAGCAGAACACACATTGCTGACTACCTTTCCCATTCATGAATTCAGATACAAGCCATCCATCCCTGCAATGGGTCTATATTAAAATGGATCTATGGTTTAGCTACAAAATAACCCTCCTTTGTAGGTTGCATCATGCAGACAATCACCAGAAGCCAATCCTTTCTGTAAGAGACACTTGATTTACCTGACATGGCTGATTTTAAACCCCAATTTTCTAATCAGAAAAACTGTTTTAAAGTTGTAAAAAGTAAGAGTATGAATTCACCCCACTAAAACCTATTCAGTACCATATTTTGGCTTTAATCTAAAGGAAGACTACGGAAACCAAATCATCAGTTTATTTGAACTGCGGGACAATTTACAGTAAGAATCTTTTATAATCGTCAATTCATAAAAAGTTGCAACATTTGGCTTTTTTGGGAAAAAGAATTTCCCTGTATAATAAAGACATTAGCACTGCAGCTTTGATTGAGGTTACATTTATGTAAATGAGCTCAAATATGTTTCTGTTTTAAACTACTTAGTTTTGGGAAGAATAAAAAAGAAAATTACTATTGGCCCCACTTGAAATACAATTCAATTTTAATTTAAAGCAATTGCTAAAAATTTTTACCCCCCCAAACTCTTAAAGATATGTTTCTAAATTATCTCTGAAACATCTCCATATTGAATCTTAACTCTAGCTAATTTCTAAATAAATTAAAAGATGAAGTCCCAAAGACTAATCCCATTTTCTGCATGTGAAAAATTCCACTGCAAAAAGTATCAAACTCTTATTCTTTCAACATGCACACTCCAATAGCTGAGCAACAGCTATTTTCCTTTCTATGAATTTCACGAATAAAAACCTACTAGGTTTTGACTAAGCAGAAAAGAAAGCTTTGTTAGAAAGAAAAGAAAATTAAGTCAATTAAAATGTGTGATGTATACCAGTTGTTTGTGGACATTTCCTTGGCATATATACTAATTTTTAAACTAACTCCTGATTTTGACTTTGGAGAAGCTGAAATTTGTTACATAACTCACGAAACAGTATGACTGAGATTGCAGGGGCAAGTGAGATCTCAGAACATTTAAGCTTATAAAGACTTTTTCCAAAAATAAGTAAAGATAGGAGAATTTTAAAGAACATAAAATACAGTTGGATCACCTAACTACAAAAAAAAAATCTCAAAATAGTGATCAAAACCTCAGAAACAAGTATATGGATGAAAATCTGATGAAATACATCAACTAAAGCTGGTTTCATGAAATACTAAAATTAAATGAATGGTTACATTAGATATATCATAATAAATCCGTACTGCAGCCTGGTTTACCCACTTCTCAGGATGTTGTCACAGAACAGAGAAGAGTGAAGGAGCACAGTTTTATAGCAGAATTTTTGATTACTACAGTTCCACCTGAGGAAGAAAAAAATTCCAACTCCACAGCCATCTGGAAGGAGAGAAATCTTGGCTGCCCTCTAAAGCTTATGTAGTGGGGAAGAACCAAAGCAAAAAAGAACATTGTGAGGTCTCTCTAATAGTGCCTCAACTTATCTTTTTTGGGTTTTTTTGGAACTCAAAGTTCTTAGATACCTCTTGTAAAGCCCCAAGCTTTTCACTGACTCATCTATCTCAGCTGAAGTGAAGAAATGCCTGTGAAAGCAGAAGTTTAAGCTGCTGGATGCCCAGGGTGTCTGGAAGTCCTGCTCTAAGAGATGAGAGGTACACAAAGGCAAGATAAAGTGCTTCTTCAACCTACCTTGTTTAACAGAAACCAAGTTCTGTTAATCAATAGGTTGAATAACAGGAACCTATGCAGACTCATCCTAGTGAGATCCAGGCACAGCAAACCCATGAGTAGGGGATTCTTTAAAAAAAAAAAAAAAAATCAAAAACCCTCCGACCATCTGCAAATCCAAGCAGATAAAAATGGATCTAAGTCATGAATGAAAAAGGTCAATATTTTCAAATCTGCCTCAATAGATGCAATGTAGGAAATAAACTTGACCTTTATTATCAACAAAGAGAACATTTTATAACAAGTTTCAAAAGGAAAAAAAGAAACAAATCCAACATATATGTACATTCCACTTCAGGCACTAGGATATCTCAAGTTTCCCAATGCCTTAGTCCATGAAAAGAAAACTTCCAGGGGCTAATTTAGAATTTGCATGTTTTTATCCTTTGAAGCTGTTCCCTCTCCCTGATCTCTCACAACAGCTTTGGGTGACCAAGTTTCTAATACAGCACATGGCTAAATGCCCATAGATGCTGGACTGTGTTCAAAATGCAATTTGGTTAGCAAGCACACTAAAATCCTCCAATGGTAATAACTACTCCTTTGCTCACAAACTTACAAATCCCTCATTTTTCAAAGATTACTGAGTTTTTTAGACTACGGAAAAAAAGTTGACGTCACTCACTTGCAATTATTCTATACTGCCTTTTAAAGAAAGGATACTAAAAGGAAAACAAGTAGCTTAACATATTTTCACATATCCCTATGTGGTTGTCTAATAACAGAAATTTACTTCAATCTTTAACTGGGTCTTATAAGTAATGGCAAAAGAACTTCTTGGCAGTAATTTTTAATTTTTATAAGATCTTGAAGTACACACTTTATGCCCACTAAAGTAAGTATTTATGTGCACTAGGACTAAATCACAGCCTACTAAATCCATTGTCTTTTGCCAACTTCAGAAACTGAATCAAATCCTGAACCTCATAACTATCCGAGAGCTCTTAATCTTCATGTACAGGGACATCAGTTCAAAAATATTGAACAGAAATGTAGCTACTAAACTCAAAGTAGGGATACAGATAACAAAATTATGACTGCTAGCAGAAAAAAAACCTGACATTGCCAATTTGCAGTTTGCATAGCCAACGCTACATACATAGAGATAAGAAGTACACTTCCACATTTATATTATTTTTCTTTTGGAACTAGAATTCCAAGCATATACCACAAGTGTTATTCAACGCCCAAATATCCAAAGAATTTGACCTACCAAAGTAGGTCTTCAAATCAGTTGTGACACACCTGAATTAAGCCTGTCACTGTCTTCATGGTACCTACCATGCATTCAATCACAGCACTTATTTCAAGTTCAAACAGAAAATTAAGGTAGTTTGTGATGATTCACAAGTTGAAGCACTAACAGTGAAGTGGCTGTTGCAACACAGAACTAAGTATGGGTAAAATCCTTCCAAGAAACTTCATGCTGGCTCTCCCAGAGATGCACCCTGCCCCAGCTACATGCCTAGAAATACCCCATTAGTTATCTTAAACATGGGTTCAAGAACAGGTGTCCTCTGATAAATTCAAGATACTGCTTTCTAAGCTTCCCTTCCCACTGTAATACTTAACTAAAAGGTTGTTGGAAGTTACAGAAGCAAAACAAAAGGTCTTTGGGTCTCAAATTTCTGCAGCAATTATTATGGCTTTATATATACACACTGGGCAATGCAGCAGTTTTGGGGTTTGTGGTTTTTTGTTTGTTTTCCATAAATAAGAAGAGAATTACACCGACTCTCACTACCATGTCCGTGACTTCTCCAAAACCAGCTGCTTGCATATTTCAAGTCTCTGGCTGGTGCCCATGCTTCCCAAAGAGGGAATTAGTCTGACCTGGTGTGCCCTCCATACATGACACTGCAGCTGCATTCACAGGCTGGGAAGGGGACTCAATGGTTCTAAGGAGCTTTTATTGAGCAGAAGTCCTTTATATGAAGTGCTACAGGTTTTCCTAAGTAGACCCTCTGAGTGAGGGAATGAAAGAAGGACATGAAGAAGAATTTCCACAGTACAGTCACTGTGGCCTGAAATTTCGAATCAGCTCTAATTCGTTCAGCAGGCTGCTGCACAGCCTGGCAGAGTGAATTAGAGGTAGAGGACCTTAAGGTTGGCCATTACTCTCCACCCACCTACACCATCTCTGTGCTTGAGAAGCACAGAAGGCAAAAACTAAAAATTCCTCCTAGCAGTTTTCTTCTGGCCTATGATAGAAAATGATGCCCCTAACACACTTCTATCCCATGCCACACAAACAGCATTCCACCTGGCTACATTTACAAACTGCAGTTCTGTCTAACCATGCTCAATACCCAAAAATGTTTCACCACACTTACCCACGCCTGCTTATCAGTTTGAAACAATAGCATGTCCTAGCACCATGTGCACACATGAAGTTATTTGGGGCTCACAAAGGAGGGTCACCAAGGAGAATCTCCCCAGGAAGCTGATCACTTGGGTACACTCTGAAAACTTGAGTTTTGTACAAAGTGCAACAGGTGCTTCCATCTAAAAACACACTTGGTAGAGGGGGTCAGTGACCACTCTTCATGGATGATCTGGCATCCTAAATGCTTTCCTTGGAAATGCGGGTCTGTTAGCCCAGTAAAGTTTCTATCAGAAGTTCAAAACCTCCCAGCGAGTCTTAGCAGCTACCCAAACATCAGGGTGCCTTGCTTCACACTGGGCAGCCTCCCAGCATCTCGGTGCCAAGAGGCCAGCCATGGATAGATACCCTGCGTGCAGTCATGCTGGATCACAGCATCTGGCCCATAGCAGCCTGCTGCCCCAAAGATCAGACCCTTGATCTTTTTGTACTGGGGATGTTGGCTCCATATTTTGTTTTGTCCTGTGTGTGGATCTGACATAAGTCTGCAGACTGGGACAAAAACATGGATTGCATTCTGTTCCCACATGTGCAAGTCCAGAGTAACTACTGACCTAATACACTTATTTGGGATATAAAATTGAGTAAATAAGAGAACATAAGCAAAATAACTCTTATATTTATAGATTTAACGTCTTTAGTTTATGACTTTTATACTCCTTAACAGATCAGAACAGCAACATATTTTTGATATGCGAAGTGTATTTCAGGTTTAGTGTGCTCAGTTGAAGAAAAGTGCATTTATATTTAATTATAAAATAAATTATCTTTGTTCCCTAAGTACACTGCTTGAAAGCTTTTCTTTTCCTGTCAGAAATATTGCCAAATCTTATTTCCATCTTCAAACAGAACTTTTACTGTTTTGTTTAAACTCTTGGAGGCACAATTCAAAGTTTCACATGCTTTTCTATACAAAACCCAGCAGTGACAAAAAACTCTAAAAATTTAAATATTTCTTCCAAAGACAGGAAGGTCATTTGGACTGAGATTCTCAAAACTACTGACTGGATTTGGCTCACTAGAGTAATTCCTTCTGCACGTAGCTACAGCTTCCTCCATCCAATGCTCTTTTTCAGATACTTCAAGATGTAAATAAGGGCAAGCTGGGACTGCATGAATTACTCACACAGCTTGCTCCCTGTCATAACATTTATGGAAAGATCACAGCTCTTCTCTCTTCACTTAAATAGAAACAGGCAAGCCATGATGATACCTGCTCTGTTTTACTGATCTATGATGGATGAATGTACACTCACATAAAAGCAGTATGTGTGTTATAAGAGGACAATTAAGGACAAGAATGACATGTAAGAGGCAGCACACAACCTTCAATTACATGATGAGATATATTATCATTACAATGAAGAGAGACACCGTGTTACTCAATGATTAGCATAATAGAGGTGAAATGATGTTTGGATGCATCACTTGAATAAAACTGAATGCTATTACCACCTGTTTCAACAAGAAATAACTACATTTTGGTCTTGTATGACCATACCTCATTAATTGCCCACTTTCTCTTCATAAATTGCACTAATCAGATCACCCCACTTCAAAATGTGAAGAGGATCTGACAAGCGAACAGTAAAAGACAAGAAAAACAAGCCACAACCCCACTGGTTCTGTATGAGAGCTGTAAAATAAAAATAATATCTTGAATAGCAGCACAAAAATAATTATACACTATTTATTACACAACCAGAACTGTCTGAAATCCAGAAAAGCAATCAAATAACAGAGTAAAGGAGGTGGAGAGGAGACTTCCACCTCCCTTCCAAGACTCAATTACATGATGCAACAAACTCATTGCTGTGGAGGCAACAGCTACAAGCAGCCACAACAAAGGAATCGAACAAACTTGGAGGGTTGTATACATAACTGGATAACAAAGTTGGGCTAGTTTACCCTGGCTCAGGCCTTATCTGCTGCCTGATGGAAGCCTAAGGACAAAACCGGAAAAAATTCATCTCCACTTCAAATGCCATCTTTCAGCATTACCACAAGCAGATGAAATATTAACCCAGACAGACTTCATCAAGGTATTTCCAAGGCTTTTTTGTACTTGTCATCATACCAGAGAAGATTCTGGCATGCTATGCTATACATGTTGGTACAAAGGTCTTCTGCTTGGAGAGCCAGACACCAAAGGAAGTGTACTCCAATCTCTTGTCTGCAATGGCCATTTTCATCTATGTTATCTCAGCATTGAATCAAATGTCTTGAAACATAAAGGCGACTATCTTAGAGCATCTAAACTTAACGACCAGAATAGATATTAAAGTCACCATTTCCCCTGACAGTTTTTTCCAAAGATTAGTCATTCTCACAGTTCAGAACAAAAAAAAAAACCCCACACAAATGTCTTTGACTTCAGTTTTATGTCTTCTACCAGGTTACATTTTCTCTTTTCCAAAGATTTCTACATGATTTCCTCAATCACCTTTTGATTTGAAACTCTTTAAGCTCTTACTAGAAATTTTTTCCCTCTCTATTACTATGCATCTCTTTCCCCCATTCCAGTTTTTCAGTACATCTGTAGAAATTGAAATTGGAGACAGTAGCTCCATACCTGCCTTACTAATGCCACATGCAGAAGAGGGAAGGGGAGTACAATTCACTCTTGTTCCCTTTTATATGCATGAGATTCTTATGATGCTGTCTCACTGACAACACTGGAATGTAGAAATTATTTACTGTGGCTTTTAAATCAATCTTCTAGTACTATTTCATATTTTGTCTCCTATGCGACAAGTATATTCAATCTCAAATACTAGAAGGTAAATCACAGGTTTATTTCAACTATCATGAGTTTAAAGTTTCATTAATTTGCTTTGCTGGAGTCACGATTTTTCACATTTGGGAGTGCTGGCATTTTACTGCAGCAGGTAAAAAAAGATTCTGTATGTGACATAGCAGATAACAACAACATAGGAAGCACTTCTGCAGCAGGAGTGTATGTTTGTTTATTGCTCTCCCTATCTTTATAGGCTGCTGTTTAACAGACCATATAAAACACTTGCAATTTATTAGTAAGGCCATTTAAACTAGCATGGTAGGACAGTTGAACCATTCTTCAAATTACAGTTTCCAGGCATTCAAGAATAAGTTTTCTCCAACACTTTGTTTCTGTCAATGCACATTGACAGGGTCAGGATTACCAAGCTGAAAAAAATCAAGGTACTCCACTGGATCTGAGGTAAGGGTTTTAACTGATTCATTTTCCCTTTCTTTTCTAATGAAATTAAACAGCCTTTTGCCATTAAAAAATGAATGGGAAATATCAGGAACTGCATTCATTATTCCTCATCTGTCACACTTTCCATGAAACTATGACTTGGAGTGCTGAGGCGAGAACTGCGCTTCACCTACAAGTCGCCTGGGTTTTATTGTCATCACAGTCTATTGAAAGCAACTTTTTTTCTGTTTAAAGCAGAGAGATTAATTATATTATACTTCATAGTTTGGAGCAAACAGGACCGAAAAATGAGGCTCCTATGAAAAACTTCTGACTCAGATGAAACAAGTGTAAGAGAGGTGACTCAGGTCCCACTTCCTAGCTCAGAATAAAACTATTAAAAAAGAATGAAGATGATGCAAGAAGGTAGGAGAAGGAGTGAAAGAGCTTTGACGACCTTTGGTGTCTGAGAGCACAGGCAATTCTTTCATTGGTGCTGCCATGAGGGCTCCTGAGCTTATCTAGAGATACACTTGTATACAGTCACATTTAGATATGAAACAAGTTTTAGTCATGCACATACTTCACTCCACGCAGATCAGGGAAAAAAGACCTGGAAAACTTCTTTAAAGTATCTCATTAATAAGAGGAAGATTATTAAGTCAGTTGCTTCTGTCTTGTGCATCTTTGATCACCTTTTATACTATGAAGTGATACAGAAAATATTATAATACTTCAGGTGAAAGCAGTCAGCCTTCTACTCACCCACATCAGATAGCATGTACACCGTGATTTGACTGTATGGTGAGTCAGGCAGCTACCAATTACAAAATCTTTTCTAAATGAAGACAAGATTTTGGCTTGAAAATATGTTTCATTCTAAATATGAACAGTTCTCCTGATAATGCAGATTTTCTGCATTCTACTACCCTGAGATTCCGACTGTTAATGAGTATACAGACTTCAATTCTTATGTCAATAAAGTATTAATAAGAATAAGAAGTAAATATCCTGGAGTCTTAACATCCATCTAGGTAAGATACACCAAGACTGCAACCAGTATAAGCACGAGGTCCTGAAAAACAGCTTATTGATCTGCAGCTTGAGTCTCTCCTCACCGTTTAACAGAGTCAACATCCTGCTTTCAGTTGGGACAGAGTTAATTTCTTCTTAGTAGCTGGTACAGGGTTGTGTTTTGGATTTAGTATGAGACTGACATGGAAAACACACTGTGTTGCTGGGCAGTACTTAGCCTAAGCCAAGGACTTTCTAGCTTCCCTTGCTCTGCCAGTGAACAGGTAGACAGGAGGCTGGGAGGGAGCACAGCCACAACAGCTGACACAAAGTGGCCAAAGGGATATTCCAGTCCAGAAAACATCACAAACTCTACAGAAACTGGGAGGAGCCAATCTCTGCTCAAGCATGGGCTAGGTATCAGGTGGGAAGCAATTGTGTTGTGCATCACTTGCCTCTCTTCGGTTTTAGTCCTCTCTTTCTTGCTCCTTTCCATTGGAATTACTGTTGTTATAATAATTTTGCAGTTCAATTACTAAACTGTTCTTAGCTCAGCCCATGAGTTTTACCTTTCTTTTTCCAGATTCTCTTCCCCATCCCACTAGGAGTTTGGGGCAGTGGGGAGCTGCGTGGTAATTAGTTGGCAGCTGGGGTTAAACCATGACAGCCAGTATGAAAGTTTTAGGCATTGTGTAAAAATAGGCAGTTAAAAAAAATCTAAAATTTGGAAGTAAATACCTGTTTTTCAGACTAGTTTAATTTTAAATTTGTTTTTGGATTCTGTATTTTCTAAATTGCAACTGACCTACTGGAAACAAAACCATAAAATTAGAAGAGATTAATTCATGGGAAAAAATAGAGTAATTTTAATTCTGTTATAGCAGATTTGTAAGCTGACAGTTTTAAATACACATTTAAATATATATTCTTATTTTCAAGTTATTTAAAGAATCTATGTGTATATATAGATATAGACACACATTGTGAATGTGCATTTGTGTGTTTGTGTGTCTATACATAAAAGGGTGGGAACAGCATGATTATATTCTATAGCTAGATCTAAACTAAGCAACAGCATCCGGATACAGAACAATACCTTAAAATAAAACTATATGATCTCAGGAAATTCCATACTAAAATTATCTCTCCTTTAATTCCACTGTATTAGCACTGAATGGGAATCAAGACAACAGCTGGTGCTAGGAATCAGATGCATTGACCTATACACAGTTTTATTTTTTAAAACAATTCAAATATGCTTTACACTTTCTCAGCATAGAGTATACTATATAGTGTTCCTACTAACCTTAGTGTCTGGATGCATGTTACTGGAGCAGTAGGAATAAACTGGATGACAGTTCCCATCCCTTCATTGCTGCTTTTCTTTAACCCTTCCACCTTCCCCTTCGGCTACTTGCTATGTGTAACTCAGCACCAACCAATGGGATTTTAACACAATGGGATTTAAGCAAAGTGTCAGGAATGCAGAAACCTGAGCTTGATCTGAGGACAGAAATTTCATATACTTCAGAAAAATCCCTCAGCCATATTACCAAAGAGAGTATGGAAAACATGAAACGCAACTGAAAAGAGTTGCTCTAGTTACACAGGATGAATGTGCAAGTGCATACATATTTAACTCCCCCTCAATCAGCCTGCCCATTTAAACGAGGTAACTTTTAAAAACTGAAATTTGTGAATATACCTTCAAACTGTGGTTACCGAGGCCATGCCATGTATTCCTCATAGGTGCCAGTCTCTGTCTTGTAGCTACAGCACAAGACCAGACAGTGTGACTCAGCTGCTTAAACTTTGAGCAGTTAAGGCACAATAATCGCAGATGTTTTTCAAAGAATTACTGCCTCCTTCACGGCATTTTCTGCTCTAGGGCTATTTTTTCATAGGGCATTGCAAAGTGAAAAGAAAACAGGCCCTCACAGCTGGGTTAACAGCACCACTGTGATTTAAGTTATTGATCAACAAATGTCCTAGACTATCACAAAAAACCCCCCACATCCACTCTTTCTATTCCCAACTGCTTATTCATGGCCTCCCACAAATTCTTATCTCCTGGGTAGACACAGACACACGTGAAGCAAAGAAGTAAACCAGACTGGAAAAAAAAAAAAATAACCCAGGTCAACCAAGTGCTCCTTAACCCTCTCACCTTCCCCCCAGGCAAGCTGTCACTGGGATCACGTTCCCAACTCAGTTTCCCACATACTCCCACAGGCACTCAAGAAGGGACAGTGCAGGTGACAAACAAACAAGTGGGCAAGGGGAAAACCATTTGGGCTGGCAGCACCAAACTATGCAGGTTCTGGCAGTTAACTTCAGCTGGAACTTCTCCAGCTTGTCCACTTGTTAAGACCTTGTTTCTAGCTGTTTATTCAAAGGTTTTGACAGACTTTAACCTGAAGCTTGATTTTCCACTGAGGAACTGTCCTAACGTCTGTTTCTTGTCCACGTTAATACAGTGCAGCTTCTCCACTGAAGATTTACAGCACCTTAAACTGACAGGGAAGTATGACACGGAGTGATGAGAAGAGAAAAATGGAGGGTACCTGAGGGGCATACTTTTAACATCTCCAGCAAAATTTTGCCAACAAGTAAGCATCACAGCTTATGAATTTCCAGTAGACTTTGGCAGATTGCTCTGCTAAAACACAAAAAGTTTTAAAGAATAATCGGTGTATATTCCCTGCAGCTGCTGTGCAGGTACAGCTTTGGTCTGCAGCAGATCATGAAGCAACCGCAGTGAGAAGAATAAACTTCAGTGTAAAGAAACACAAAGCAGAAAAAGGCTCATTTTGCCCTAAAAATAAAAGGAGAAAAAGAAAGGACACGGAGAGGGAAGAGAGCTGGAGTCTGCAGCTGAAACCTGGATCTCGGAGAAGACAGTGAGAAAAAGAGGAAAAGAAAAGCTGTGATCTGAAGCTAGTGAGGGAGATGGGGGAGAGACACACTCAACAAGGGACATCAGCTGGCAATAATTTGCTATTTGCTAGTGAAAAAGTGGAAAAGGAACCAAAGAGCCTTAACAGCCTGATGTAACCTCACTGCCATTTATTCACATGAGAAAGGGCAATTATGATTATAGGTACAAAGATGGGAAGGGAGAGATCAGATTCTTTCACAGTTTGACAAAGAAGAGAAGCGAGGTGTAGAGAAAACAGTGAGAAACTAGACAGAGATTTAAAACACAGGAACTGCTCAAGAACACAGGTGAAAGAAGCCTAGAGCACGCAAAACTGCTGCCCCCCTGCTATTTTACTATTTACACACAGCAGCCCTGAATGAGCAAGAAATTCTCTAATGTCTTAAGACAAACAGGCTTCTATCTTTTCTGCTGGATCAGTTTATGATCAATTCACAGTCCTCAAATTAGGTTCAACATGTAATTCACAAGCTGCAGTGAGGGAGGTAAGTGGAAGCACTTAGGCTGGTGCTGCTTCCCAGTTCCCCATATCCAGCCCCATTCTGTAGAGGACTGCAGGCTATCCTCTAGACTTGGACAATACAGCTGCAGGCATTTTTATCTTTTCAAAGTCCCTAAACATCAGGTAACTCCAAAAAGTATCAGAAGCACATCAGAAAAAAAATTAATTTTAACACTAGCATTGTCCAACTGCTGAACACTTTATTTTTACTGAAGCAGCAAGCTGTAGTATATATATTCATATACTTCACACATTTGTGATTGCAATGCCTGTCAGCACTACCAGATTTATCTTGGCTCTAGTCAAACATGTTATTTATGTGGAGTGACAGCAAGGCATTGATAATAAATCTTCATACCACAGCAAGAAAAAGATTCCCAGATACCAAACTTGTGTCACTGAAAGTCCAAGTACAAACTAGAAGACAAATAATATTTATATGTCCTTCTGGTAGTTTAGTTATTTCTAAAGAAATAATTTTGAACAACTACTTTCACTCAACATAAATAAATCACCAAAGGACAGTCTTGTAAATTGTCAGTGCAAGTTTAGCTGCTCATGAGCTACATGGAATTTGTTGCAAAAATTAACCTGTTTACAATTACATCATTAACCACATCACTTTCTCACTGCACAGAACACAACCACAGAACTATCTAATCACAAAGAAATCTGAGTCGGTGCTTCATAGTTGATCCTGAGCCATGTTCTGCAGGAAGCACAGCTGACTATTAAATTAGCAATGGGGTCCAGTATTACCAGCCCTCCACTTCAATATTGCTGAATCTTGTATGTATGTAAGGAGAAAAAAAAAAGCTAAACCAGCAAAATCAGTTTGGCTAACACGAATCTTATTACCTACAAAGATTAAATTAAAAAGATAATTTTATTAGAATAATCTGTTCACATTGGTAGTCACAGTTCATGAGGATGTGCTTGTGAAACATTGCATCCAGGTGCACAACTACTCTTACCCAATTTTGCTACACAGTAAAATCAGCCACTAGAAGTTATTTACCTGAAGTACTCATAAGTAAACTGTTGCACAGTTACTGTAAATCCAGCAAAAATCCATGCTGCTACCAAAATGAGTACTTCCCACTACAAGCTTTCCAACACATGTAGAGGGAGGAGAAAGAACTAGGAGAACTGGGACACGCTTCTGGCTGGAGCACCTCTTCTATCAAATTAATTCCAGTCTTATTTACCATAACTCAAATGCAACACACTTACTTGTTACTCACAGATACTACCTTCTTCAGCTGCTGTGGCTGGACCAGACAGGTATGATGAATTACACCTTTCTATCAGTTTTGCTTACAGAGGATAATTATACCAGAAAATTAATGTATTTCAGACAACTCAAGCAAAAATGCTGCAAACTCAGTAAGAAAAAATAATTAAATAAAGCAATTCATCCTTCCAAGGCACAGCTCTGTCAGAGCATGAAATACAGTGACCTTATAAGAGGGTGGTAGAAACTTCTCGAACTGTTGTGATCTTCACTGACTACAGTCAGAGAGGTTGTGGGTTGTTTTTTTTTTGTTTTCTTTCAATCTCCTAGAAGACTTTGAAGCCATTGTTGCAGCCCAGCTAAAGCACCCACATATCAGAGTATCAGGATGCTGGCTGCAAACTAATTCTGATTTTATGAAAGCAGATGGGAAAAATTGTAACCAGTGAATTTGAGTAGTTCTGCATGAAATTCAGTTACTTTAATGATTATCAAATCATTAATTAATTCCATTTTTCTTTCATTTGTTAATTCCATTTTTAATCCCATATTTAAGATTGCCACTGAGGTATCAGTGCAAGTTTTGTAAGATAAGCAATTAATTTCACATCTTAGACTTTGCATTTACTTTAAATTCCTCAATACAGCACTAACTCAAAGTGAAAAAGAAATTTCCATTCTGATTAAACTAATTAGCTAATGAACACAACCCACGCTGGCTTAGAATAAGATTTTTTGATAGCTTCTTCATTAGGCAGTTGGAAGGCAAAAAAAAAATATGTTTCGTGATGACAAAAATTTAAGTCTTTACAAGAATACATGTTAAATAGTCTAAGTTAGGGGCTTTATGATAATGCATGTACCAAGGGTTTTGAGGAAGGAAAGTACAAAATCAAAGCTAAATGAAATTGTTTTCACAATTGTAATAAAAATGTGCAGAACAATAGCAGAAATCAATAGGTTGGCACAAATATGAAAAAATATTTACAATTTTAAAATGTTATCATTATCCAGAAGAACTTCATTTTTATTCAATATATCTATCACTTGTTAGATAATATCTCTATTATAACAAAAAGTATTTAAACAAATATGTCTCAATGGAACCTATGGCAAGATGCATAAATTCCTCTAATTCAGCAGAACACGGTACTTTCCTAGTGAGGCAGAACAAAAAGTGTCCCAGTACCAAAACAGAAGGAACAACCAATGCAAGGATAAAAAAAAAATTAAAAAAAATCCTAACCCTAGATGACTTAGTCTTCTTCAGAAGACTACAGATGTTTCTAAGGGGGTAACACTCAATGTCTGCTAAAGCTCACATTATATAATCTTTATCTAAAGGGCTTCTCTTAATTCCCTTATCTTCTTCTTCCTCCTAGAAGATGAAAATAGGGAATTAAGGGAAATTTGTGACCCAACTCCACCACCTTCCTCTAAATGCCCTTGCAACTGTTCCTGTACTTTTTTATGGAATAGGGCATCAAGAGAAAAAAAGGATCTCCTAGATTGCCAGTGTCCTCAGCACTGCAGTACTGTTCATCAAATGGCATTTGGAAGATGGAATTTCCTACAAGCAAATCCATAATAAGGGTTTCAGGCACCATAAATACCTCAAAAGAGCTACAGATTTTAATTCTGACCTGGAGGGAAAATATTTCCCCCAAGCTAGCAAAGCCACAGGCATACAGCAACTAAAGAGACACCACACATGCAATAAAGGTCTAAAGATGAAAATAAAATCAATCTCATAAGCAAGAGGGTGAGAGAAATCTGACAATGCACTCAGTCACTCCGACTGGCCAAAATATAAAAACTAATGAAATTTGTATTTGATTGAAATACAGAATTAAATAATTAAATGACACATTATGTTTCTTCTTTAGTTTGGTCTTCAAAAATTTAAGGACATATGTCCCAGATCCTCAAATTAAATGCCCTCTCTTTTTCCCCATGTGCTGAAAATAACTTTTGCCTGTGTAACTCAAGGTTCAAATTATAAATCTCATTAATGTTAATCAATATTAACTGTAGAATAAGTCTTTGCATATATTGCAAGTCAAGAAAATCAAAGAAACTCAAACCAAACCAGCATCATCCGGGTACAAAGTAGTCCAGATTCTACTAACTGCTCATTGCATCTTCAGTGTGAAAACTGATCAAACCCATGGACAAAGCATTCTTAAGGAGATACTGAAGAGGCAGAGGCATGTCTTCTCATATCCTCAATCCAACAACTGTGGATGTTAGGTGAGTAGGAGGGGAGGGAACTACAGAAACTGATTAAGTCAAAATATTCTCCTTAAACAGTACAGCACATGCTGCTGACACGATAAAGGCCACTTGCAAACCATTAATTTGCCCCAGTGGGGTATTTCCTATATTCTTATGCTTTAGGCTAGTCTTGACATGTATCTAAAAATTTGCAAGCATAGGCAGGTTTTAAAATTTGCTTGGTCATATGCACCTAATTAGTGCATATAACCAAGCCCTCACAAATCTTGCCTGACAGTAACATCTTATTGTTAGCAGGCATAAACAGTCTTTGCAAGATTGCTGACATGTTTCACAGATCACACTGAGACCACATCTCATTTTTAAAGAAAAATCATTAAGGATATTAAACATACAGCTTATGATTAATAACTCAAAAGATAGCTAGTTCCATTAAATCTCTCACTGTGCACATGTGGCAGGCAGAAAAACACATTAAAAGCATAATGAACACAAAAGTTTAAATAATCATACATCATCTTGAAACAGGCCCCTAAGATCAGCTTTTATGTGAATTTTGAGGAAGTAGTAATAACTGTGAAATGCCTTCCCCCATCCTGTTCTTCAGTATAAATATGGGTAGTTCTTTAAAGGAGGCATTTTAATCATACTCATGTCTGACATGTTACAAAATACTGGCATATCAAGACACACATTTTAAAACAAATACACAAGTGGAATTATTAGGAAAGAGAACAAAACATCATTGTGTCCCAACACACATCTGTTGTGTCTCACATATGGAATCTTGTGTGCACTCCTGGCTCTCCCCCCTCCTTGTTCTGCAGTCTTAAAGAGAATTAAGAAGATATGAATTCAGGTGATCAAAGGTAAAGAACAGTTTCATTTCAAAAAGCAGGTTACATAAGTAAAAGATCTTTAGCTTGAAAAAGAACAGTGGAGAGGGAAACTCAATAAAAACACAAGTGGCATGGACAGAATTGCTCCCTGCCTTGTCCAGAGGAGGGACTCTGGAAGTTTCATATTTAATCAGCAGGTGTCAGAACCAATTCTTTTGCTTATCTTGAGCCTTTGTTTGGTTGTTTTTAAATTTACTATTATCTGCAGTAAACAGAACATCCACTTAAAAGCATACTTGTTGATACAGAAAAGCATTGATGTCAAAAGCTTCTGTGGGCTCAATGAGCACCCGCAGAAATGTCAACTGAAAGCTATTAAAGAAAATGAAATAACACACACACAGAGACCATCATTTAAGGCAAAGAAGTCCACAAGCTGCTGCCAACAGCCCGTCAGCATGTAGTGACACTTTCCATTTCTTTGCTTAGGAGGTGGTTGTCAAGTAGATCCTGTAATTTGGCAGAGCCTTGGATGGTAAGAGCATAAATAAAAAGAAAAGAAGGCCAGCCAAAAAAACGAAGAGGTACTGGAAGACCAGAAGAGTAACCGTAGCCAGGTGCATGTTGCCATGGTTGCCCTTTCACAAACATGATGAGCCTGGGGATCCTGCAAATGCCTGCTGCTGGGTTTTCTAACTGAAGTCCCCAGCTGGCCAAGGAGAGAGCAGCAGGTACATGCTGACACACCAGGTATTTCTCCTGAATGTGGTCTGTGGGATGCAAAGGTGAAGGAAAAAAGTGGAACAGAAATGTCCCAAGCCATTTCCATGAGGTGGCTTGAGGACAAACAGCTGGATGTTGTGCAACACCCTAGATGTGAATCAATCAGGGCAGCTGACATGATCAAGGATAAAAGAAGAAACTTTTGGGGACAGGACTCATTGGGTACTGTCTTCTTGCAGGAATAGGCATGGCCATGGCTAAAGGGCAGCTCCTTCACCTGGAAGGAATGGGGGAAAAGGGTGAGTCAGGGGAAGATGTGATGGATCATTTCTCATCATGTACTATGTGTGAGGTTTCCAACATCATTCTCCAATCATCCTCATCACATCCACAATCATCCACATCAGTGGGGCACAGGGTGCAAGTCCAGTGGCTGTACAGCATGGGCTCTCCAATGAGATTGCTGAGAATGCCATATAGGGCTAATCAGACATTTTGTCTGACCAGTTACAGAAATTCTACTCTTATGTGACTTCAGTACTCCATATATATAGCATAAGCCAACTAATCATCGAGTAAAGCGGCAACTTACAGGCTCAAAGTAAAAACAGAGATCATCCATCTGTCATATGAGATGAGGATTTGAAAATTTCATTAATTTTCTGAAACTGCTAGCTAAGATATTCAAAGAGTTTCATTACTACAAAGAGCCTTTTTATGCTGTTAATCCAGATTAGTGGTGACTGTTCAATTTAGAGTTTGCCTAAATCTTTAGTTCTACCTGATGCAATAGAACAGCCTAATTCTTCCTTCCTTTGAAGCATGGCCCTGCCCTCTGAAAATTCTTCCCTGCTCCTTCCCCTACTTCCTGTTCCAAATTCATGGTTCATTGTGCTTTTACTGCTTTACAGCCCATCCGCAGACATTTCAAAAAGAAAAGTACATCAGAACTCCTCTACAGATTTTTACTCCTTTATTTCAGTGATTTGATGACCTACTGGCCCAACCAGCCAACTGGAGAAAAAAAAAAATCATTAAAGACCTTCATAATTTTCATAACAGATAAACAGAGAGAAATCAGCAGCCCTTCTTGGATAAGACAAATAAAAGCATTTTATCACAAAACACTTTATAACTTTTAGTTTTACAGGCTGCCTTTCATCTGACTTGAGCACCACAGTCTTGGAGAGAACCATAACTGTGGGCAGCCCTTTATCAACCAATTTGCCACTCTAAGGTGGTCTGATCTCAGTCTGAGTCCAGCTGTTAATTTAAACTACCACCCTCAGCACAAAAACATTGAACCCCTCCCAAGAGGGAACATTCTCACGTGTCCACTACTATTAACATGGCATTCCTGGCAGCTGAAACAAATTGCACTGAGGTAGCCAGGAGCTGCCCACCTGCTGGGCTCTGCTGAGCCACAAAAGCAGCCCAGACCACTCCAAACCATGTGTTCAAAGGAGTCCTCATACCTCAGGGTGTGCCTGGGAACACAAGGCAGAAGGCACAAACTCAGCATCACTGACACTCCAGCAAGCAAAGAAACCCTCAGAGAATTTGATTTTGAGCCCCTTGCTTCTGTTGTGTGGCAGTTTAGATGAAATTAAACTTTACAAAGGAGACATGGCCAATACCCACCATACAGGGCCTCAAGTCAGTGGGACTTTTAGCAGCTTTTAGTGCTCTCCTGAAAGCTGTGCCCTGTGAGCTGCACAAGATTCTTGGTATTTTTAAATGAACCAACATTTTGCCCTTGTCTAACGAGACAAAAAGACACTCAACTGGAAAGTCAAAGTAATTGTCCTTCTTGGAAAAAAAATTCTCCGTATTTACTGAATCTACTGTGCAAGCCTGCTTATTAACAACATTGTCTCATTTCCTCCAAATCACTGAATATTTCAGTACTAGTAGATTAAAGGAGGTAAAACTAAAAAATATCCTTGTGGAAAAGAGATATTGAACGCTTAACATGAATATTTTGACATTTATAAGTCAAATGTAACAAAGTATAATGTTGTATTTGTACTGCAGCAGCACTCTGCCTATTATGCAAGATGTGCTGGAGAGCGGGTGGGGTGAAGAGGAAGTCCCAGGCTCTGTTTTAATTTGGAAACATCTGTCCCTAGGGAAGGGACAAACGTCAATAAGGCATCGTCTCACAAGTTTATTTTGTATTTTCCTTTCACAGTTAACTGCACTGCTGATCTAACCATAAGTAGCAATTCTATAAAAATTATACTATTATCTCCACCAAGACTCTTGATATTATTACTTTTACAGGCAAATTACGTTTCTGTCAAGTACCTGTGGGTAGTTACAAACAGAATGATCGAAGTTCCTTATTTCTGAGAAATAAGACTGGTGTAATCTAAGTAATAGTGAGTGTGCAATTAATCAGAGATTCTCTCCTCAGCAGCACACCAAATAAAGAATTATCCTTTTAGGGGTACAAAATACAAGCACCGTGTGTGACTTCCAGTGAAACCTACAATTATGGTATACCCACAGTGTCCAACTCACAGCAGTCACAAAGCTGTCATACAGTGTGCAACTCGCAGCTGTTAGTCAAGAATGACAGGTCAAGACTGGTAAATTCACAGGGCTCCAAAGACAATATTTTAAAAGAAAATAGATTGTTTTAAAAATTAAAAAACAAACAACAAAACAAACAGAAAAAAAACCAAAAAAACTCCACCAAAACCCTCTCAGAATTACTTCCAACACTTGAGACAAGAAATGCTTTCCCTTGTTTGTTTTTTTTCTTAGGGAACAAAGAAAACCAAAGAGACTTTTCCTTCAGCAGACTGGATAGTTTACCCACCAGCTGTAACTTTCTCTCTCCCCTCTGAAACAAATACACCCATGAAACAAACTAACTAGCCCTCCAAACACTTAATTGTCCACACAAACATGAGTAAGTCAAGAGCAGATAAGGTGCAAGGCTTTGCTTGGCCCGTTTTTCTCTTGGCTCTAAATATTGTAACTGATGCCACAAGTACATTTTGGACAGCTGGAGCAGTTCACCACAAATACTTCACCTGCCAAATTCAGCTGGCCAAATGTAAGTTGAAGGACAACAACAGTAGTTTTGCTTCTTTTAAACAATCTCAAATAGAATGTAATATTTCAGTTGGAAGACACCTACAGCAATCATCTAATCCAGCTGCCTGACCAAAAGCTAGAGAATGTTGTTATACAGGCATTGTCCAAATGCCTCCAAAACACTGGCAGGCTCAGGCCATTGTCCACCTCTCTAAGAAGATTGTTCCAGTTTGATCATCCTCTCAGTAAAGAAATGCTTCCTAATGTCCAGTCTAAACTTCCACTGGCACAGTTTTAACCACTCCTATGCATCCAACCACTGCACCTGAGGGAGAAGAGATCAGCACCTCTCTCTCAACCTCCTCTCCCTTGAAAGCTGAGAGAGCAGTGAGGTCAGCCCTCAGATTCCTTCTCTCCAAGCCAGATGGACAGAGTCCTCAGCTGCTCTTCACAGGATATTCCTTTCAGCTCTGTCACCAGCTCTGTTGCCCTCCTCTGGCTGCCTCCAAGGACCTTCACAATCTTCTTGAATTCTGGGGCTCAGAACTGCACACAGAACTCAGAGTGAGGCCACAACAATGCAAAATACAGCAGGAGAGCAGGGTGTCTACTGTTTCTGAAAATCTTTAGAAATATTAGAAGTTTCCACACATGCTTGTGGGGTGTTGGGGGAGTTACTATGGGTCATCTTTGAGGAAAAATATTAGTAAATAGCCAATTGTTATATCTGTTCTCAGAAGCTATCCCTTCTGCTTATTTCCTCTCTTGTCTCTTTCTCAACAGAACACAACTACTGAGTAAAGAGAGTCAAAGAATTTAACCATATAATGATGTAAAGGATTTTGTTCTTCATGATTCCTGAAATGACTTATTTCTCAGTGCTGCCACAAGAAGGTAGGAGAAGTAACAACACTGGTGATGTCACACTTGACAGCAGACAGAAATACATGTGTCATTTGCTCCCCAGCAGCCTTCTGGCATCTTTTTCCAAGAACTGTCCAATTCTTTTCCAGAATTTTCCCCTGCCCAGTAAAAAAAGTTCTGCTTAGTTCAGTAAGGAAGATATAAAACACCTTCAACAGTTTTTAAGCTGCATTCTCAAGGTCAAGCTATCAGAAAACTGTCACTGAGTAGGTAAAGTCATTATGTGAAACAGTTTGAAGTAATACAGAGTTTAGAGTGACAGCAGTGTCAGGTAACGAATGTCATTAACTTGAATGAAAAATGATTGCTTGGGGAAGTCAACCATAATCAAGATCGAAAAAGTTAGCTGCAGATGATGTATGGCCTTAGTAACTACATGAAGAATGATTACACACTCATTTGCACTCAGTAAAGACTACAATACAGTCAAAATACACCAATCGCTATTATTTTTTTTCCTTCTCCTTATCAGAAGTTTCTGCCATGCCTTCTCCTCCTGCCCCAAAGAACACCATTTCTCTTGGTTACTTTGCTAAAAAGGAGCTTCTTACTAGAATATCTATTCCTTCCACTGGCAACTGCAGTCTCTAAATACTTACAAGGAGTTATAGCTATCTTAGACAAGTCAGGAAATGTCAAAAGAAAAAAAACAAATAAACTACTACAGAGCTAAGAGGATTGATTTATGATGATTGCAATGGAAGAATAGAAGAATAAATGACTTACAATGTAGCTATTTCCTAACTAAAGTCTGAAATGCAACAAAGAGGGAGAGCAACACAAATACTGTCACCAAAAGAACTTCTGGAGACAGATAAACACAAAACAAGACAAGTTCACAAACTCAAAGATCAGGGGTAAGTTATCACTGTTTTAAATTAAAATTCTGGTGCAATTTATGCACCCATTAGTGTATTTCAAGTAGACACACATTTACATGGAGTGGAATTTGGTATAACATTATCACTCTGAAAAGAACTAAGGTGAAATTTAAAAAGTAATAAACGTTTATAACAGATAAAGAAAACAATCATACCTATCCTACTCACTAAGCAAAATTCAGTGCTTTACCAAACAAAACTGTTAAGAAGCAACTTAGTCTTCAAAAGAGCTTGCAATTGCAAGGGACAATCTTGCTTGTAATTTCTTATAACTCATTCTACAAACAGCTGTAACATTTTTTTTTTTACATTAGACAGGATATTACATTTTATAGGAAACCAGTATGACTTTAGTTGGATTCCCTTTTTTCCAAAGATTTTCTTTTAATGAATCACTGACCACATTGAAAAAAGCAGCAGCTAAACACAAGGTTCTCGACAGACTTTCTATCCTGGATGCAGGGTATCAATGGGAGAATATTATTACCATCACCCTCAGCTACAACAGTCTGAAGTCTAAGCCCTGGTTTATTTTTACTAAAATAAGTGGATACACACCCTTGAAAAACAGGCAAGGCTTTGAATACACACAACCTAAGTGAGCATAAAAATAATACTTTTGATGGGATGCTTCTGTATGCCTCTGCACAGCACTGCAGTTAAAATGACCTCCACAGTTTTTAATAACCTTCATAAATGCATGGGATTGCTGCTGACAAACAGCTGAAGTCCCTCCCAGGCACACTAGTGTGCTTACACTAGACACCCAGAAATGCACTCCAAAGAACTAGAAAGTGCAGTGAGCTCTTTGAGCTTAGTACTGTACTTTACTCACATAAAAGGCTAGACCAAACTTAAATATCTATGCTTGCAGAAGCATTGCTTAGTCTTTAAAATAATTACTAGTACCAATGTTCATCCTGCTGCATCTGCTACAAATAATGCTTCTAATAAAACCAGCGTCTTTTTGTGTCTGAAAACAGAGTGGCTACACACATACACACAAGAAAATTTGCAGCAGACTAAACAGCAGCAGCAGGAAAAGATAACATTCTCCATACATGCTCAATTTAGCACTGCTTAAGTATGGGGAGTGAGGTGTGTGCTTGTTTTCAGAACAGACAAGGCAGCCTCATCTCCCACCTGTGCACAGAACACAAGAGTAAGGCACTTGACAAACTTATGGGAGACCATAAAACTGATGGGTCTGAGATTCTACCATGGAGATACAGTGGCAGCAGGAAACCTGGGAAACTGACACGCTGCTTTTCCTCACACTCCCATCAACTAACAGTATTTAAACTCTGCTAGCCACCAATGAGCAGAGCTGTATGATTAGGTCAGATTTGAAATAATTTTATAATAATAAAATTAAAAATGTGTATCTCAGGTAGCATCCAAGAAAAATTCAGCTCAAGTAAGAACATGTATTTACACTACAAAAAAATCACAGAATCACAGAATCACAGCACAAACTGCTTTGTCTTTATTGCTGTGTAAAGAGGCCCCAACGAAGTTTTCAGGGATGTGCTTTAGAACAGGCAAATACACGTCCATTTGCTCTTTGCATTCTAATAAAAAACTAAGAATCTTTGCATAAATATAGTTTTAAACCTTTTCAAACTACATGGGACAATTGACCGATATTGCTTTTGCATAGTCACATAATTCTAAAGACTATGCAACAGAATGATGGTGCAGCTGTGGCAAACCCTACCAGCTGTGTGGTTTCGTTCCAGGTATTGTTACCATAATAACTTATTCCTGCTATTGTTACGTCATTGCCATTAATGAAGTCTAGGTACGTGCTACTGCCACACTTCATTTCAATAACATAAGAAGTTTAATTCCTGCACAGAATGCCCATGTAGTTCCTTCGGTTCATTTTTAAACTTTCAGCAAACAAACAATATGGAATTATTTATTTATTTTAAATAATGCCGTCACAGGTAGACAGTGTATACTCACCCCACGTTCCCTATTCAAAATTACCTAAAGAACAAAAGCCAGAGACCAAACATAAGAATTATTAAAACATTCAAAGACAGTGCAAGGAGCTAAAGTTTCAAGGCACCGGTGTGGCAAAACAGCTCACCCTCCCCTTGCTGCAGCTGCTCCGAGCATCCCTGCGGGGCGGCGGGTCCCTGCCAAACGGCGTGAAATCTGGGGCAGCAGGGCTGACTCCCCCGGGCCCGCCGTGAGTTGCAGAGAGGCAACTCAAGTCCCAGGCTGCCTTCCGCCAGGAGCCACCCAGGCGGAGAGAGGGGCCGGGGCCGGCCGCCCTCCTGCCCCGCCGGGAGGGGCGGCTGCGGCGGCGAGGGGCTCCGCTCCGCGGGACAAGCCCTGCGTGCAGGAAATCCGCAACGGGTGATTTACGGGCAGGGCTCATTCCCATCCCACTGAGCTGACAGTTCGGCTGAAAAGTATTAATCTGGGCCCTGAAAGCTTGTCAAATAACGAACTTTACCCTTAGGCTGAAAAAAAAAAAAAAAAAAGTAGAGGTGAGGGGTAGGAGTGGAGAGGGATGAGGCAGTGTTGCACAAGTTTATCAGTGCCCACTTGCTGCAAAACATGCCCTTGCAAGAGCTGTGTATGAAGAGCTACTACTATTTATATCTGTAACACTTCCAAGTCGCTGCAAATCTCTAGACAAGTTTAATACGTGAAAATTACCTGCTTAAAAACACAATGCTTCTATCTTTTGGCCAGTTTTTCCTCCTGTGTTGGAGAAGCCTCAACTTCATTCACACTTTTTAAAGTGTTTTCTAAAACTAAAGCTCTTGAAATAGGAGTGGAGAGAAATAAATATTATTGTACAAAGAGCTGACCCAAAGGCCTGGATGACCTGTACTTAGGCATCAGTTTAACATGCAGCAGCATGGCATCTTGATGGGAAGTAAAAACATAAAATCTATGAACTTCTTTGAAGTTAACAAAGTTCAAGCAGATGACTTTATACTGACAATACAATCACATTTCCCTTGAAACAATTATTAGCAGTTTACTTATTTAACCCTTTCATAATTAAGATATTCATCTCAACATTCACAGAAACAAATATGTGCAGTACTCACTCATTCAAACAGCAAAAGCAACAAACTCACAACTAAAGACATCCAGCATGACTAAGTCTGCTTGGATCCAGAATCTTTCTCCACTTACTACTCAGCAGTAGTCAGGCACAAAAACGTTTTCCTATTAACGTAATCGCTTAACACATGCTATCCCACTCCCTGGTCTCTTGACCTTTCCTTCCTTTGGTTTGCTGACAGTTTCTCTTTTTCCAGGGAGCAATTGCACTTATACACAATGCACTACAGCAGCAGCAGCTCCCGGAGACTTCGAGGTTTCTTCAAGAAACAGAGTAACTTTCCACACCATATGCATGGGAACACCAAGCATCACTGAGGAGAGTACCTTCACTATCAGCTGTTCTACCTCAGCAGTCTAAGTACACAAAATATATGCTGTGCTCCAGTTTGGATTCTTTCTACCTTTCCAGCATAAGCTATTCTGAGGCTGTACAACTCAAATGCCAGTTTCACCCAGTAAATAACTGACTTATAGTCATGGGTTGGAAGGAGTTGAGGTATTTTTACCCTCCAGTAAGTTTTGAATTTCTTCTTCTTTTTTTTTTTTTTTTATTTTTATAAATAGTCTAAGTGGTAACAGTGGCTAGCTGAACTGATTTTGTGTTCCTACTTTTAAATACTTAAGTGTGAAAAACACTTTACAGACTTTTAAGCAATATGGTCACTGATAGCATATTAGCACTCAGAGTATTGCAATGTAAGCATTCAGATGTAGTTCAAATATTTTAAGCGAGACTACAGTATAATCAGTAAACTTTTCCTATGCAGATTACTATTTGAAAAGTATGAAAGCATGATTTCTGCGTACAATGTATGGTCTACAACAGTTCGTGTACCTGAAGTGCAGCTAATGTATACTATCAAAACTTGACTTCCCAGGTAGTTACAGTAAAATCTCCCAAACTTTTGATCAGTAAAGCAAACAGCATAGCAGGAGAAAAAAAAAAATCAAAATATTAGTCTAAGTTTTAATCCACGCAACTCCCTCCCTGCCCCGTACTGAAATGAATAATGAATGAGCTAGGTCATGATTGCTTTCAATAAGTATGTCAGAAATCTTCAAAACAATGAGATGAGGGTAAGACAGACATCAAAGGTCTTCCCAACAATGCCACATGCTTATACAGCCACATACTATGCATCTTTTTCATGCATCAGCATACCAGGAACCGCATAACCACAAGTACCAAAGGTACTTGAGTTTTATATTACGAAACTTAATATGCAAACAAAAATTAACCGAGAATTTTAAGTATTTGGGTCTGGAATCCGAGAATTTAAGCCCAACCTTCCCCATGCGTCTGGGCAGAACTAAGGTTTTCAGACTGGAGTGTCACCTTACACCTCCCGTCAACTCCGTCACGCAGCAGCAGCTCACCCAAAGCGTCAGTAACTCCAAGAGATTTTTCAACAAATGGAAAGTCTAGGGTTTTGTTGTCATCGTCCTCCCACGCCTCCTTGGCCGCTTCGTTCTTGTGCCCAGCTGCTCCCCTGAGCGCTCCCCAGCGCAGGACTCCGCTCGGAGGCGCCTGCGGGGCGCGCCCCAGCTGCCAGGGCGGCATCAGCCGCAGCCCAGGGGCCGCTGCCCACGGCGGGGCCGGGATATGGATCGCTCCCCGCCGGGCAGCCCCCGCTCCAGGGCAGGAGCGCAGCCCGAGGGCTGCCTGTGCTCATCAGGTGTTTCGCGTCTCTCCGTAAACGCAGCTATTCCCCGCGCAGCCCGCCCGCCAGCAACCCCCAAAACTCAGGCACTTCTAAAAAAATTCTTTCCCCCACTTTTAAGGAACCTCTCCACTTCAAAAGGCTTCTCCCACATATTTTTCCTTGGTGGAATTCCCAAGCCGTCCGTTCAAAGGGACTCGCAGCCACACGCCCAGAGGAGCGAGCTGGCATCTACAGCGGGGACACGGGCTCACCTTTGCCTCCCCCGCGTCGGGCTCCTCCTCGTAGTAGCCCTGGCCGGACTCGTAGGCGGCGGCAGCGGCAGGCTGCCGGGGTCCCAGGAGCACGGCGCCGGCAGCCAGGCAGCAGCTCAGCGAGAGCACCTCCAGCAAGTGCATGGTGCAGGGATGGCAGAGCGGGCGCGGAGCGGGGCCGCGGGGCAGTCGGAGGAATGCAGCCGAAATTATGAGGCTCCTTCTTTTCCTCTCCCCCACTTCTTTCGCTGTCCTCTCCCCCCTCCCTCCCCTCGCAATATCCAAGGCAGTAAAATCCGTGGGATGGAGAAGATGCGGTAGCAGCAGCTCCTATGCGTCTGCAGGGGAGTTCCCAACTTTCCCAGCCGCTTTGCAAATTCTCACCAAAGTTATCCAGACTTTGCCAGGTAAAAAACCCACCAGGAAACCGGACATCCGAGGCTGCGCTCACTCAGGAGCAGGGGAGGTGGAAAGCACAGAGAGGAGGAGGAGGGAAGGGAAGGAGGGAGAGAGCCAGGGAGCAGCAGAGCGGGACGGAGCGGCCGGTCGCACCCGGGGGAGATCCCTTCGTGCTGGCCGCGCCGTGCCGGGGGCTCGGTGCCGAGGGGCCCCGCTCCTCTCCCCTCCTCTCCTCTCCGCTCCGCCCGCCGCGCTGTGCTGTGCAGAGCTGTGCAGAGCTGTGCTGTGCTGTCAGCGGCGGCGCGGCCGGGGGGTGCGCGGCGCCTGGGGCTGCGCGGCGGCGGCGGCGGCCGCGCATGGCGAAAGCGCCCTCTGCCTGCGCCTCTGCGCGCCGAGAGGGGCCGGGGCCGCCTTCCTCCTCCTCCTCCTCCGCCTCCTCCTCCAGCCGCTGCTGCCGCGGCGGCGCCGCCGGCCGCTGGCGCCCCGGGGAGCGATCGGCCCGCAGCGCGGGCAGGAGGCCGCCCGGGGCGCCCGGATCTGCCGGGAAGGGGAGGCGGGCGCGCACGGTCCCGCAGAGCCGGGCTCGTCCAGCGCCGAGCCCCGGCTCCGCGAAGATGAAGCCCGCGGCAGGTCCCAGCCCCGAGGAAAAAGCCAAGTGCCCGGCTGGTTTCATTTGGCTCGGAAGGCAAGGGGTGAAGTTTGGTAAAACTCACACAGAGAAATCATGCAAGAAAATGTTTGTGAATCTTAATCAGTTACTTGTTGAGCAGTGTTGGCAGCTTCACTTAAGACTGTATACAGCTATTTTTGGCTGCAGAAAAAAGGATTTTGCCATGTTAGAAACAATAATCCAAAGAGCACCATAATTATTTGTAGCCTTCCTATCAATGACGGAGCCGTCTTCGAAGAGAAGTAACGCCTCATTCAGAGCCCTAAATAAAACTGAGCACAGATCCTGTGTTCCAGTTACACTGTGATTTAAAGTTTAAAAAGAATGCACATTACTGTCAAAGTAACACTCAACAGCCTGCTCAAATCTCATCTGTGCGAAAGGAAAATGTGATATTCCCTATACTCTTATTTTTTTGCTTGATTATTGAACCTTGTGTAAATATTTTAAAAGCTTTTAATTTGTTTTCTGCATCACTTGTGTACATCTTTTGCTAATTAGATTGTATGGGAACCAACTGTGGGGGCAGATCCCTGACTGCCTTGACTAGATGCTGGAAGTCTGCTCATGTTACACTGCTCTTATTCTTTGGGAATCCCATTATGTTATTATTCTGGGAATAACATTCTCAGAGTTGTATATAAAGGTGTCTCCCAGGTACCTCCTGGGGGCTTTTTATTTATTTTTTATCATTTCCAAAGTGGTATTTCAGCATGCTGCTTCACAAATATTTTGATGCTAGAAAGTAATCATTTGCAATCGGAATGAAATCTAAAGTTTAAATAGAGCTCTATTTTAAGAGGTTGTGTAGTCATTAAAACTATTGAAGCACTAACATTTTTCTAAATACTTTCAAAATGGAGTAAAGCAATGAAATAAACACAGGGTAGAAGTTAAGCAGAACAGCTATGAAGATAGAAAATAGCATACATAAATTAAAAAGACCATTGTTCTTCACTGGACCCTTAGAGCGCTCCAGATCAAAGCGTAGGATTAAAGCCTAAAGAGAGCATAGTCCAGGATGCAAAATCCATCTAAACAGAAATACAGCACTACTGATTTCAGCTTAAACGTATTAAAAATCTCTCAAAAGTATCACAGACTGGTATAGAGAGGAAGTTTTTTTGCAGCACTTTATTAAAACCTGCCTGACAAATCATGCACATTTATTTCAATAAGTGAGTGCTGTGCAAGGAGAAGCCGCGTAGCTAAATCACAAAACAGGATGAAACATACCACTCCTGCTGTGCCATCATAATATCAGCTGGCTTCATTATTTATTTCCCCAGTTCTCCAGCACTTTCATTCTTCCCCCCACAATTCATAGAACATCCATCATGGGATCAAAGGCTTCCATGTAATAGAGCATTTCCACCAACTGCCCTGTATAGCAAGTTTAAAGTGTCATAATTGAAAGCTAGTAATCATAGTCGTGGTGCCTCAAGTCTCAGTTTAATCAAAGTTTTAACAAGAAAGTGGTTGAAATCTATGATAGATTCTGTGTATAAACATATAAATATTCAATTGGCTCTGGGACACTAAGGTTTTCCTTAATTTAGACTGTGTTTCTTTCCATCCCATAAAAGATGGCTAATTTAAAGGCTTACAAATTAAAATACATCTTGTACTTTCTCCACCATCTCACCTAAGGGTTAATATTTCTCCTCTTGTTTTCAAATTAAGTAGAAATGAGACTAAAGGACAATTAATTTAAAATTCTAAGTGGCACTGTGTACACTAACGATGAGCTGACCTTATAAACACAGATGACTAGAGATACCCTAATAGTGTAAAGACACAGGTCTGGATCTTACTGTCCCATATGCTTCAATGACCACAACAGCTACTGTTGAAAAATAAAACCCACAACTTTTATGTCAGAAGTAAGATTCTTTCAAATTAATTCTTTTAATATTGTTTTAAGAATGAGTTTTAAAAATCCAGGCCCCAATCCCTTGTTCAAGTTGGTGTAATGTACATCTGCCAAGAACACTCCTCTCCTCTATCTAGAAATACCTGATGTGTTCCTTTCAGATACATTCTGCTTCTGAAACACGGATACATTTCAATGCCTGTTTCCTATCCATTTGTTAGTGTGAAAACTCACTGTAAGAAATGTGAGCTGAGTGGAAATACAAGAGAGTTAAGAGCAGCAAAAAAAATCAGTAGCATGCTTTCATAATGAGGTTTACTTGCTTTATGTAGAAATAAATGCTAACAAATATTTTCTTTTCACCGAATGTAATTTCCATTATCTATATTTAAATTATTGTGTTTGGTTTAAAGGAATCTCCTTTTCATTCTCCTATTAAACAGAGAGACAGAGGCAACCCAAGAGTTAAAATCAGATACCACAGTTTGTTTTTGTTTTAATACACGGCAGTCTTACTGGTAAGTTTAAGTGGAATTCATGTTTAATGTAAATCTCAAAGGTAGAAAACATTGCTTCCTGTGTGCAGCAGCTCAAAAGAGTCTGGAAGTGCCACTCTGGAGTCATCCCAAAAGATGAAGGCACTAAGTAAGCTTCCTTAGTTCCTTTACAGATGGGACTCCACCATACTTCCTCTCATGCTTAAAAAAAAAGAAAATTGGGTATTGATCAATGTCTAAAATATCAATGTCTGGTATAGATACCATAAATTAGCTGTAAATATTTAGGGGGAAAAAAAAAAGGAAAAGGTAATTCAGATTCCGTGCAAAACTGAACACAAAAACTGCTCACTGAATTGAATAATTTAATCCAAAGTTTTATTACACATTTCATATTGCTTATCTACTCAGAGTAACCCGCTTTACAGAACACTTAGCTACTGCAAAAGGGGGATACAGTGGATTTGAGGCTGTAGTCCACTTCTCTACATTTCTTATTTGTATAAAATATAATTTAATGGAAATATTTAGGAATACTGCCAGTTTTACTGATTTCAAGAGTAATGTCCTTCCTCACTCATCAAAAGCACATTATAAACCATATCTTTTTCTTGGTTCAGGCCCTCATTTAGTATTTCCTTATAAAATCCTAGAAAAGGATCTAAGCATGGTGGCTTGGAGATCATCAATAGCTACTGAAATATTTTCCTTGGCTTTGATCAGACATCCTCACTTATAAAACCCCATGGGAAACTGTTCTACACCAAACTTCCAACTAGGACTCCTGAAATGTAGTTTTATCCATTCATTCACATTATTGCCAGGACAAATAACTTAAGTTCAACGAGAAAGGCATCATTGCTACAAGATCATTTCTGCAATGCTTGACCTAGCAGCCTGCACTTTGTTATCTAGAAATTTCTCTTTTTTTAGTACAAAAGTTGGTCTCTTTTGAAAATTAATTAACAAGACAGGAATCCTTAGAATTCAGCTTTTTGACACCAGTTGATATTCAAGGATTACAGGATTATTGGGATTTCTTTGTTCTCAGGGATTCCCTTTTTAAACTGTTAAAATCAAAAACCACTGGCATGTAACATTAGAATTTCTCTGTGTTACAGACTAAGTGACTGCACAGTGTAAAACCCTTCCCACCCTTGCTATAATAAGGGGTTAGTATGATGCAAAAATGGACAGCACCAGGCTGCATCTCAAGAAAAGTGTTTGAATTAACCAGAGCAAATTACATATCTCCAAAGCTTGGGATGGAGAAAGCCCTAGCACACATTTTATTCAGCGGACTTACATTATCATTTTGTCTTTACCACAGTTTTTCTTCCCTTTTGTGATGTAAGGTCTCACACAACAACAGGTATCCACAGAATACTGATTTAACATGATTGTTATAACCTCTGACTATAAACGATAAAATGACTGCAAATTTATGCTGCCTCTTAACTGAAAGCTGTGCATAATCTAAACTGTGTATAGCTGAAGCCATGTCACTAAATAAACAGCCTTAGATTCAACAAAAATATTTGAAGCTAACAGCACATGATCACTAAACATACATTTAGCATGATACATACCTTCCTGCAATAGTTTTCCAAGTGACAAGCCATGAGAATATTAAAAATCTTTTTCTTCCCAGTTATACTTACAAAATTTGATAGTATAGCAGGGCAAGATGGTCCCAAATCAATTCAAAAGACATAGTTTCTAAATTCTAATCCATAATTTCTATATAATTTCTAAAACAATGGCATAATGTTTCTTTAAAGACATAGAGTTTCCCCTGATTTTGCTCCTGTGTACCTCCTCTTCACTTATATATCTGCTGCATTCTTTCTCTTTTTCTTTAGTGCTTCAAACTTTCTGTTCAATATTTGGCCTATTCTAGAAATTAGGAATATGCTAAACCCTACAAATGAAAAATGCTGCAGTATTAAAGCCTTAAAAAAATTGTAAAACAGTATTGAGACCAGTTCACTTCCAAACCTAGAATAGTGTAAATGCATAATTGTAATAATCCTAATTTTTTCTTAATAGGGTTTCTTTAAAAATGTCAATTCTTTTCTCCTATTTAAAATAGCCTTTTACATATTTGAACACTTCTTACCTGCCTTACCTAATCTTCTTGTTTTAAGCTAAATAAGATCAGTATTTTCAAAGTCCTTATAAAATTTTGTTTTCCAAAGTTACACTTTTAATTGTCATTTGAATAATATTCATTGAAAGATGATGCTCAAAACTGAAAAAAGGTACATCAAAACTGACACTGTTGGGCAGAACAAAACACCCCAACCCATTCTTCTGCATGTACATTCCCATGTGGTGTTTGCTTTTTAGGCAGATTCATTTTAAGCTTGCAATAGGATGTAATTCTTGCATATTTTTTGAGGATTTTCTATCCAGCCAGATGTTCCCTTTCCTGTAGTTGTAGATCTGACTCTTCCAACATAAGTGGAACACTCACATTTCCCAAAAGAAAGATGTCCACTACCTCCTAATTTTTTCTAGTCATTTTTTCACTTTATTAAAATTACTTCCATTTTAAGTCTATCTGCCTTTGCTGTCCTTGCTCCCTAAGTTCTATCTTTACATATAACAAAGTAGAGGTGTATTGCCCCTGTGCTGCCCTTGATTCCCTGGGGTCAGAAAAAGTGTTTTTACTGACTTATTGCAAAGTTTAAAGGTTGAAAATTCCCTCCTGACTTTCTGATCCACCCTGCAGGGTTTGCTTCAGCCCATCATACTGATTCAGAAACCATAAATACCAAAATATGGGGATATCCAGGTCTGAGATTCTTGCTTAGGTCCAACTTCATTTTTCACATAGTTGAAAATAGTTGGAGATGAATTTAAAAGTTACTTTAAAAAGAAAGAGAGATTTGTGGTTTGGGTTGGATACTGGTTTGGATTTGTTGGTTTGCTGGGTTTTTCTTTTGTTTTTCTTGATATGCCAGGTAGCAAACATCAGGAATTTGTTGTTACGAGAGGTTTAAATGTGAAGTTTAAAAATGCATCAGGCGTAGTTCTGGACATCAGGACCATAAAATGATTTTTAAGTAAAAAGGGGCTGGAGGGGTGAAAGGTAGAAGTAGTCCAATGTTGGATACTTTATTCAATGAATACAGATGCTGGAAAAGCATGAAGGAAATGGACTGCAGTACCAGCAACTCACAGTGCTTTCCTTAAATAGCATATTCAATTGTAAATGTTGGAGACAAACAAAATAGATAAACAGTCTAGACAGATGGTTTGTCTAAGCCAATAGGACATATCATATATTTTGAGGGAAACTGAATCAATTTCTCATTGATTCAGGTCCAAACCACAGAGTAAATTTGTTCTTGTCTTACAGTCTTATGTTCCGACTACTATACTTAGTCATAACAAAAATATTTATGTTTACACATCATTATTACACCAAAAGTCAGTCCAACAGATATGGCTGAAAGGAAGTACACAGGAAATCAAATCTGTAAAATAGTCTTCATAATTTTCAATGAAATTAATAAAGAGTGCTATCGCCATCCCATTGAAACTAGATTAAATCGTTCAGTCAAAAAGAGACAAAACTAAACCAAACTCCATGTATCAGCTTTTTGGATACATCTCACAGAAAAAGAGTAAAGCAGCAGTTTCAGATATTTTATCTCCTTTTTTTTTTAATAACAGCTAAAAGCAAAATGAGAAACCTACACACCAGATTTCAGTCAGGAAGTTGCTATTACTAAGTTTGAATTTGCAGTATGCTTAACTTGGTGACTAAGAAGGTTTTGTTCTCTGCTAAACAATTGCTTAATAAAAAAACATGTTCCCTTCAAAAAGTTCTAGGTTTCATGTGCTGAATAAAGAGTGTTATTGTTGCTATCAGACCTCAGTATACATCCCGGGCACAGACCTAGAAGGATGAGAAACCAACATCTCTAGGAATTCAAAATTCAATCCCTAACCTTTTCACTTTTCAACAGCTGCTAAGAAAAAACAAACAAGCAAAAGCAATGACAAATTGAAGAACAGAGGTGTACTGATATGGAGATGGCATCAGAGGCCCCAAATAATTCCTTCCTTCACTGCCTGGCCAAAAAATTTCATTTTCCTACACACTTAACACTGGGTAGCAGAGGTCCTATGATATAGTGAAAGCTATGCTATTTTTCCCCCATTATCATTAATGAATTTATGCAATAAGAGACATGCTTAGACCAGTTCTTGACTGCTTCCTGCTTTCAGCACAACTTGTTAATCTGTCTCTGACCAGAGTCTGGATTTTCAACACTTCAGGTTAAAGCAGGCAGCTGATGCTGGTGTGAGACCATCACTGGGCAAAGCAGGCTGCAGTAGAGCACATCCATCGTCCTTCTGGCTGCTTATCTCTTTCTAACTTGAATTCAAACAGCTACTACTGACCTAAAAAGCAGATACCATGCTGGGCCTAATCTATTTTTTGAATTCCTATCCCATCACAAACCTACAGCTATACTCCACAGGGACACTTCAACTAATCTGTCCCAGCATAAAATTCTTAAGTGCAAAGGGTAGATCAACAGACCACTTCCAGGAGCAGGTTCCAGCTGTGGAACTCAACCTAATCTTCTCTATTGGTAATGAACATAAGCCTGA
The DNA here is from genome assembly GCF_052056855.1 of Sturnus vulgaris. Taxonomy (NCBI): domain Eukaryota; kingdom Metazoa; phylum Chordata; class Aves; order Passeriformes; family Sturnidae; genus Sturnus; species Sturnus vulgaris. Next base: position 34,749,674 of record NC_142246.1, on the reverse strand, counting down.
GTGTATTCAAAACTAAAATTAACTCCAGCTTCTTAGTAAGACTCCCTGCAGTGATGGCATCTTCCCAGGGCAACCAACTGATCTGGAGAGAGGAGGAGGTAGAGAGACAAGCAATATTTAAAAAAACCTAGAAATTACAAATATTTTATTAAAAAAAATTAAAATTATAGGTTCCAAGCTGTGGATTATTGCATTAAAATAATTTTCAGAGATGCACAGACATTACCTTTGCTTACTTTTTTTGCCTTATAATTCTGAGTGGTCAAAAGTTACCTTTTATGTAACTGCATGGCGACTCATAGGTATCTCGCTTAAGAAGGACAGAGCAAAGTCCAAGTCATCCTTCCATCATATTTTTTGTTCCCTTGAGATGTGACCAGCCAGGAGCAGCCCCTCTGCCGTGGAAGGACTCTGGGATGAGGGAACATGCTGGTGTGATGCTGGGTTCTGAGTTGCCCCATCTGAGGAGGTACAGAGGAGGCTGGACTGTCAGACCACCTGATACTAATTTACTTTAATCTGTTTTATGGACTAGCATACAGTCAAGGACAACTTCTCCAAGCCCATGAGCTCAGCTACATACAAAGAGAAGAAACAAGAGACAGGATTTTTTTTCTTGGATCTGGCCATATTAGGTAAGTAACCTGGTGAAGCTCAGGGAACCTTAACTACATTGTGCTGCTGCTGAGACTACAAAGACAGCTACAAGAGAGATGACACGAGTTAGGCTATAGTTTTAAAAGCATTTTTCTGCTTCCAAGGCATTGCGGATAGCAGATGGCTTCACCACACACTTTTTGCTCTTGGGTTACTCCTAGTAAGTGTCTAACATTTTAGAATGAAAATAGGTGTTTATTAGAGAATCTATGGTGTTCTAGTATTCTGGTTGATAAAACTACATAAAAATCAAAATAGTCCAAAGAAATATTTGTTTCCACACAATTCTGAAACTATTCACCTGACAAGCTAATGCTTATAGCTCAGAGTTTTGCACTGAAATCTTTAAGGCAACTGGACGGAATTAGGAGCCATAATTAATTGTAATAATATCCTTTTACATTGTAATAGCCTTCTTTCAAATCACATCTGATTTTCTGAGTCCCTATTCCTCTTCTTGCCTTTATCCATGTATGTTGATCACCTAAGCCAAAAGGGGTAAGACTCAAATGAGAAGGAGATGTATTAGAGATATTCACAGCAATGCTGTTAATATTCATAGATCTTGAAATGTAATTTGATTTGATTCGCTTTTTTTAATAGAACTTCAAAGTCTAGAAGTGCAGTAGATTCAAAGGATTTTCTGCACATTGTGTGACCTATTGTTTAGTTAAACTGTGTAACAGATCCCTTGTTAAATAATAATGCTGAGTGCCAGTAGGAATAAAACAACTTTTTGAGTTCAATCTACTCTCAGTCAAGGTCAAAAAGAGTTGGGATCAAACTCAGTGAGCTTTCAAAAGCTTACCCTAAATATACAATATCAAAGTTCATAATTAAGAAGACTCATTTCATCAGTCAACTTCATGTTTGCACAGCAGTGGGAGTAATTATAACACAACTCATTTTTTCAGGTTGGCTTGAACACTTGACCTTATAAGCAAACTCCTTTTTTTGCCCTTCCTAAGATGCAAAGCCAAACCATTTGCTTTTAACAAAACAGAGCTGTCAGTTTGACATTTCAAAGCATGTTTAAATGCTTTCTTTCATTAAAAAGATAGTTTATCTTTAAAATAGACATTTACTGACTATTTACTGACTAATTTTTACCGTGCAAAGATTAAAAAAAAAAAGTTTCTTCTTTCTTGACATTTTCTTAAGGTCATCAGTTGAACTGTATTTGTTCTAGCCTTCAGAATACATTGGAATCTTCAAATCCCAGCAAATGCCAGGATGCCTCAAGGGCATTGTTGCCTTGATATTCCTCTTGCATCATGCCAGCATTTACTGACCAAGAATGTGAAATCCAAATGGAGAACCACAATTGTTTTCAACAGTAGTCATGTGTGGGCAGATATTCATCAAAACTAGCTGTACACAGAAAGAGTAAAACAAATAGGAGAGGATCTCATCTCCCTTCTGTCATCCCAGAATTAAGGCTCCAGTCTAAAGCCAAGTGTCTGATGGTTCATTACAGTCAATGAAAAACAAAACAGGCTCCTTCCAAAGAGGAAATAGTTTTCTATTTCTTTGGCATTTTAGGACATTTGCCCCCAAAAAATGTTTTCTCTCAGCTAGTGACAGGAGGAGACCATATGCTCACTTTGAAATCCCTAAAGTTACAGAAAAGAAGTTTCACGTTAAGAATCTGCATTAAAATATCTGTCCCTGGGGAGATCCAATGCCATAAGGGAATTCCATAATGGAACTTAGTCTCCAGCATGGCCATTTGATGATCAAAATGGAGCAAATATTATAGAGGCAAAATTGATAAAATAAGGGGAGTATTTGATTGTTGATTGATAAGGCTTTCATATTAAAAATTGTGTATTGATCATCTTTTTAGCTCTCTATTGAACAAAAATTGAAAGTTGTGACAAAAGGTGATTAGGACATGTCAGTAGGTTCTACTGGAGAATTATCAAATGAATGAATGAAAAAAATTAACATTGCAATTGATTAAGTCAGACTGTAAAGTTGTTAGGTCCTTAATATTCTCATCTTGCTTATGGAGTGATTTCTATTAAAGCACTTTGATTTCTATCTGAGATATTTGGACTGTTATAGAAATAGGATATTACTAGATGATCTGACATTCTGATTGAGTTTTGGGATGTAGTCATCTGTTGGGAAATATGCCATTAAAAAAGCTGTGATCTACAAAGTGTGAAAGTAGACTATAGATTAAATGAAGGAAATTCCATTTGGGACACAGCAGGTATGGAAAAAGCTTAAAAAGTTGAGGTAGACCAAAAACAGATTAAGATTCCAGGTCAATAAAGAAAAAAATCCTACATTTCATCTGATCATTATGAAGTCTTTTTAAAGTAACCCTAACTAGAGTAATAACTTCACTGAGTCAAAAGCTTCTCATGTAATAAATACCCCTAGGCCCAGAAAAACCTGACATCTCCTCCCCGTGCCCCCCACCAGGTTTTTCCTGCCAATCTTTAAAACTCTAGAAAATAAAACCCAATTTATCTCTTTCTAGTTAGAGAACCTCTCTTATGGAAGTCTACGTTGTGAGACAAACTTGCTAAAAGTTTTGGTGATCTGATTAATCTTTTATACATAGGTGGAACTGACTCTTTCATGGCTCCTTTGGTATTTCAGCAGTAATGCATTCAAAGTGTTCTGGTTACCAAAGTGAACAGATATTTCTTCTCAACAAGTAAAAGTTACAGTTTTATCAAGGAGAAACAACACTTAGAGATTCATTGGTTTTTGCCATTAGAGAGAGCATGCCATTGTCTACCCTTTTTTCTTTGCACTGCAACTACAAGTTTTTAAAACATATATTTTTGGCAATCATAACTTTATGAGGATTTTAATGTAACACAGTAAAGTGCCTTGCTGAACTCTGTATTTATTTTTTTTTTGTGAACTAGAAGAGGTTTCTATAGAACTGTTATGTTTCTGTAGAGTACATTTATTCCTGGAATTGCTATGTGTATCACATTATATATATATATATATATATATATATATATATATATATATATATATATATATGTGTGTGTGTGTGTGTGTGTGTGTGTGTGTGTGTGTGTATCACATAATAACATTGCCATGTAAAAAAGTAGGCAGCTGAATATTTTAAAGGTCCCATGTTATTGTAGATAAAAAAAAGCCATTTAACAATATCTCCCACAGTCTCTTAGATTTTATCATGAATGACTAACATATCTAAAATTAAACATTAAAATCCAACATAATTTCCTCATTTCCAGACTAGATTTAGAATTATGCTCCCCGCAGAAATGAGAGAAGTTAAAAAACCCCCAGAACTGGGAAAAAAATGCAGCCCTGCTTGAGGAAGGGAGAAATATGAAGCATTTTACCTAAAATTATGAAATCTTCTGAATTATAAATATAGATACCCGAAACAAAGTGGACACCTATGTCTATCTCATTGCAAAAAAACCTCCTCTGATCCAAACCATAGCTCTGATCATAAGAGATTCCCTTCCAGTTGTGCAGGACTGATTATATGTCCAGATCAGCTTTTTGAAGACTGTCATGGAATGGTGGTTTCCGTAATAGTCTCAGGTTTTCACAAACCAGTGGAGAAGCATGCAGAGTTCCCTTACTCACTTATCACTGCAGTAGTCATTACACTCTAATGTATTATGAGATGGCTCTTTTAGCAAACCAAATGTGAAAACTCCCCACAAGTTGATCCATTCCTTCTATTGGAACCATGCTTATGGCTAGAATTTAAACAGCACTATTTTTCCTTTGTGCATGTCACAAGAATTAAATGGAAATGAGACAACTGTGTTCCAGGTATTCAGGTATTCTTTCATTTATAACTAAATATCAATCATTCCATGTAAGTGATGTGATTTTCAGAAGTACCATATTTTATGGGCCGCTAAATTTAGTTTATCTGAATGAAACTCTTGATTTCTCTAACATTTGAGGCTCAGAAAATTGTGCCTCATTTCTCTATAGGCATTCTCATTGTTAATGATAAATGCCTACCAGGGAATGAGGAAATTCCATACTTACTCACCATAAGCTTCTTGTGCAGGAAATCCAAACTGCTCAACTGAATTAACAGCAGGCTAGAAAGAGAGCACCAACCCAGGTACAATTTCCACATGAGAGATCTGTTCTTCAGAAACACTGTACTTTTTATCTCATATATAGAGGGCTGATTATCTTTTACAAAATTATGAACAGATAGTAATTCCATTGCAATTTTTTCTCCTGAATCTTGCTGGTCTGCCATGTAGTATTTTTTTTAATGGTACCACATATGTAGCCTTCAGCGTAGCACTTAACTTTCTCTTTTATTAACTACAGTCTTCTGCTTGACTTGTATTTAAACAAGGAAGAGGTAGTTGTCTTTACCTTTTTTATCACCTATTTGAGGTAACATTCTTGGAATGAGGTAACACTGAGGTAAATTCTAGGAAGTTAAAAAATTATAATTACATTATGACATTCATTATGTATTCTTACTTCAAAGAAGAAAAAAAAATTGCATTAAGTAACATATCCTATTAATCACAGAGATTTGAATCCATCTAATCTTTTTCTATAAATTTGGCCAGACATCTATTATAATGTCAAATACTATTAGTGAAGCTTTAGCTACTCAATACATGCAACACAAGTTCTTGCATGAGAATTGACACAACAGAGCAATAAGACAATAAAAGGGCAGCAGGGCCTGTGGCCTCTGCTCTCCAATTCTGTAATGTGAAGAAAAAGTGAATTCACTAGGAGCTGTCAACTCTAAAACATCTCAGTTCAACATGATTTCACCAAAGATCAAATGGAAAAGGCTAATCTTGTTTTCTAGACACTTAAATCCCATTTTCCCAGGCAGATTTACCCTAGGTTCATCCAAATGTGTCTTAAGCAGAATATCTTATTCTGAAGTGTCTTTTTTTTCCTAATACAACAGGCACAATAGTACTGAATATATCAGTGTCACAGTTATTGTTTCCAAAGATCAGGCAGAAGGCCACAAGACATCTATGGAAAGTAGAAAGCATGTCTCTAACATTCTTACAGTACATTTACATTTTATTACAATATTTATTTATACTTGCATATCAGAAATTTTCAGCTTGATATCTTCCTACATTTGTAATCATCCTGTATTACTAGAAAGCAACATAAACCTTTAGTAGTTTTTCCTAGAGCCTTTAAGTTCTTTTTGCTTTTGTTTAAATAGTAAATTGACAGGGATATAATTTACTAATACTTGGTGGTTTGTACATGAAAGATATCCTGCTGCTCAGTCAAATGCATGCTACCATAATAGCTAAAATGAGATGAATAAACCACGTACCCAGAATGTTGCTTAAGATTGGTTACCTACAGAAGAACCATAGAGATCCTGCAAATATGGGATTTTAAAAGGTATTTTCCCCTTTTGGCATCCAATATTTGACTCTGAAAGAATTGCTTTGTCCTACTCTAAAGATTTGCTGTCTCCATTTCCATGATACTTCCCATTTCCTTTCAGTAAGATTTTATTTTCAATCCAAAAACCAAAGTGTTACAATGAATTAACGCCTATGTTGTACATAATTAGCAGAAAAATTTACCAAGAATTTACCTGCAAATCTGACTCAAGCCACAGTGTTTATAAGTTACACTTTGGCTATAATGTAGAGCCTTGTGATCATTATTTGCCTTGAGGACTGGGGTGAAGGGGAAGGCCATATTCTGATAGTAGTAAAATCCAAAACTTACTAAAAATCAATAACAACGTTTTCCAATATCCTCGGTGAGAAAGCTTCATGCCTAGTGTTTTGCTTTTTAGGCAGAACAGTACATGATGAAGAATCTAGACACATTTTGGTTTTACAAATGCATTGGTCTTGGCAAAACTGAAAGCAGCATAGCACCAGTGTTTTGCAAAACCAATCACTAATTCTCCATCAAGTTTGGTCCTGTATTGAAAGCAAGGGAAGTGTTCCTTTTTCCAACTTGGCATACTCAGCAACATATCTTTCTATTTCTTCATTCTATAGGAATGAAAATGTAATTTAAGGACAAGATGAGGCTTACACTAAGCTGATTCTGTCATTACAAAAGTGCTTTATTTTCCTTTTAAAAATTAGTACTTATTTTGAATAGAAGAAAAGAAGCCAAGAATCTTGACAGTTTGTACTATTTTAACAAACAGCTCCCACAAGAATGCTTCTTTTTAAACTGTGGAAACTTACAGGTGTGTACATTCAGAAGGGGAGGGCAAGGCTTAACTTTTTTCCTTCCATTTAAAAAGGACTTTTTTTCTATATTCCCCCCCTCTAATCACAACTGATGGAGCAGGGAAAACCTCATATACCACTGTACGCCTCTGGAAATATTTATACCTAGTTCTGAAAGGAAAACAAGAAAACCACAAAAATATTCCTCCTCCCTTAAATAAAACATGTAAATTACTGTTTTGCAGCTTTGAAGAAGAGGAATAGTAAAAAAAAAAAGCTGTACAGTATGGGAAATTTGCTAAGACTCCAGGATTTTTCACTTCAGATACTGAGCATCAGATGTTTTTTTCTGTTAAAAGAAATGTAATAATTCCTTCTTGAACTTTGTATGAATAAAAATTCGTAAAGGTGATTTAGCAGGGTTTACAAAGCCATAAAAGTCTATCAGAAGCAGGGAGTTCTTGCCAGCCTCTGTAAAACTCCAAAACTGTTAAAGATGACTACTGGGAACCCACAGCAAACCACCATAGAGCATGAGCCAAAAACCAAAACCACATATTACCAAGTTTCTTTTCCTTGGTATCACATAAAATGTAATAAGTACAAATTGAGAAAGATGGGAGTCTGTTATTTTCAGTATATATAGTGTACTACTTCAGCCCATAAACTGAAGGTACAGGAGTTTAAAAGACTGAACATTTAGTTTTAAAGTTGCATATGAAGTAATTTTAATGCAACTGCTTTTACCAGGCAGAGAAAAATTGTGAAACATATATTTTAGTGTTGCAAAGAAAATGCAACCCTAGCCAAGGATTCTTTTGTGTGACTCTGAAATGGAATTCTTTGAAAGGAATTTACATTTGGGACAAAAATCCCAAACTTTCTGGCTACAAAAAATAGGGAAAATGCCAGAAACAAGCAAACAACTAACAAAAGCATTTGTCAGAATAAAGAGACCGAGAATAAACTAGTAAATAAATAATGAGTGATCTCAGTTAAGACAAAAAAAAAAAAATAGAAAGCAAAACCCAAGCAGTTAACAGATGAAAATATCTCTACTTTCTCAATTAAAAATGAAGCAGCTGTTTTACCTCTTATTACTACAGTATTTTAGCTTAAACCATAGAATAAATATAAGTAATCAGGAGAGACAAGAATAATAACAGTACTAGATTAGGCAGCATGTACCAAACTAGATGAATTATTTTGCTCATATGTAACAGACAGTACTATAATTTTTAAAAAACTATAGTTTATTTTCTACTTTAAAAAAGTGAATACGAATATATTGTTGCCCAATCAGAACTATGAAAACTGTGTAAAATGTCAATAAAGGTAATCAATAAGGACATGAAAGAATCTGAACACGTATTTTTTAGAAGATGCAAAATTCTCTCTGATGCAATATACTAGTCATTTTAAAAGTGATCATATCAACACATAATTGTCTTTGTAGATGATATTGCTTATACAGTCTTAGTGAGAAATAATAACTTATTTGAACCAAAAGTGACTAAGAAACAACATGAAAATCAGAAAGCCTTTTTCAGGCAGCTGTATCCTCACAGAAATGTTTCTTTTTCAGGGAAGTAAGACATTTTTTTCTAGCGGTAAACTCTGACATACTATATAAAATGTTTTCCTACTTTCTGTTTTCTTGTTAGGTACCATCAACTATTTCTGGAATAGATACAGCTTGTATGTTGGGTGGAAATACTGGGGAAAAGGGGTCCCTCTAGCCTGCTATCTTGAGCCTTACAGTGACCAACAGCAGGAACCTCAGGAAGATGAAAACAAGCACATAACTATACTTTCTTAGAATATTATCTAAACCTCAGCAAGATGCAGCTTAAAAACTTATTGAGCAGAAACATTATCTATTTTTCTATGTAACAGTTCTCATTTTTCTTCCAGCAATCTGAACTGTCATACTTTCAGATCATGTAGATTTTCACTATCCATAACAGCGTGTGGCAGCTCAGTAAGTTGTGTGAAGAATCATCTTTTTTTGTTTGCTCTGAATACTACTAGTTTTATTTTATGCCTTCTCATTCTTATGACAGAAGTGAAATAAATCCCTATCCACCTTCTCCACGCTTCATTTTGTAAACTTCCTTCCATATATTCTTACGTTTTCTTTTTTGTGAAGGGTTCTAGCCAGTAAGCTTTTTGCTCATGCAGATGATGGTTTTATACATTTGATTATCTTTGTCATCCTTCTCTAAACCTTTTTCCATTCATAATTGAAATTAATAAAAAATAATTGCATACAGTTCTTGTATGTTGGTTACAGATAAAAATAACCACAGTGGTGTTTTCTATTTGATTTCTTTATTAAATTATTAATAACTTTTAACATTGATTTCTTCCTTTATTACTAATCATTAAGTCAAGAAACATTCCCTATATAGTTACAAAATTTTGCTCCTGGAGAGAAATCTAAACAAACAAAAGTTTGCTTTCATATTGCAAGTCATACAGCTTTTTGTGCCAAGCCTATGACTCAATTTTAAAGTTACAGATGCTCTACTAAAGATCTAAAGTAGAAATCAAGTGCTGTTCGGAAAAAAAATAAAAAGTGCTCAGTTTGCTAATATCACAAAACCTGCCCTTGCTAAGAAGTAGTGGTAGTGTTTCCACGACAGCATATTAATGCTGCAATAACTTGTTCTTCCTAAAGTCTTATCTGGCTCATACAGACCATCGAGAATCTTCCTAAGAAATAAAGACACATTAATACTTTAGGCCGTCATTCTGTGGACAAGAAGTGGCTCAACAATGCACTGTAGCACCCGAAAGGGACTGCCAGTGCTGTTGCTGCTAGAATAAGATCAGGCACTCTGTTACTGTCACCCCATAGCATTTTTCTATGTAATGGAGAGTAATTTATATTAATGTCCCATATGAACCAAGGCTTGCAGCAACAGAGTTATCTTCTGCAAGAGCTGCTGATGCTGTATCAGTCAGTTGTAGCACTGTCAGTGATGTGTCACTCAAAATTATCTGAGGCCGTTTTGCCCAATGAGCAACTGATGGTGACATCTGTCACAGTCATTCAACTGAACAGTCATTTCTGGAAAATTACATTCATAGGAAAAGATGTGTATACAGGAGATAAAATATTCGGTTGGGTTGTGGTCAAGATGTTTCCTGCTGCCAGCTCTCAAAAGATTTACGGTTTTCAGTTTGAGTTTTCTATTATACAATAAAAGATAATTTTACATGCTCTTCACTTCGAATTTCGGGTTAATTAAAGAGCAGAAAATCTTAACAGACCAAGTAAAATGAACTCTTGCAATCCCAATGTTGCCCTTACTTCAGACATTTGGCTCCAGAAAGCTTAAACCAAATGAAAAGTCAATGGTAGAAATGAGAACATTTATTGTAGCAGAACTATATGACAACCAACAAACTAAAGCAAGTACTAATAAAAAGAAGATTTGATATCAGTGAGTGCAGCACTCATTAAAGCAAACCATAACTACAAGTTTTCTAGTTCTAGATATTTTTGAAGACATGTTTTAGTTAACTAAACTCAACACTATATGTAAGAATTTGATAGCTTATGCTGGTGTGATCAGCTTTAAATCTGGAAAAACAAAAAATGTATTTTATTCCTTTCTGTTGTCCAACTCCCTGTAGTGTTTTCTAGTTAAACAGAGTATTTACACATCAGTGCTATGTGCATTTTTTAATCAGATGGCCTTGCTCTCTTAGCCCACAAAATACAAACTGTGTGGCAAGGATCTGAAAGGCCTATTAGCCTTTTTTTCAGAACGTATAGGTATGAACATGTCATATTTATTAGTACTTTTTTGGCATCAAAAATATTTGGAAAGAGGCTATAAACCAGAAAACATTTGTTACTGTTCATTTGTAACTGTACTGTTATGTTCACAGCACCAAAATTTGTAAGTAATATGGTCTCTGAAATATCAATTTTAACTGTGTTGATCTTACAAGTCCTATGCATTTCAGGTAAGAGTTCCTGTGATAAGAATTATCAAACTGCAAGTTGTGGCTCACTGTACTTCCACTTCTCTGCTTCTCCTTTGCAGTTGCCCAGCATGGAATATCCATGCAAGTGAAGCTCAAATGACATAAATGGATCCATATGCACTGGTGAACTCACAGGTTTATTTGTCCAAGTGAATAGTAACCAAAAAGCAGGTCATAAGCCTCATTTTTGCGGTTTTTTGCTTCTTGGTTAGTACTTGAAGTGCCTCTGAGGTACTACCTAACAAGAAGAGTTCTGAAATAAATACTAAAACTATGAACTTTATAGAAGTGAAATGTAATTAGAAAGAAGAGTCAAGAGGTTCCATTAGCTTTTTGGAATACTCTGACATAAGTTGCTAACACATGTAAACATATATTGAACTATATATTATGCCACATTTACCACTATGTAAAATGGTTAATGATACAAATTATATCTGCAGTCATGGCTGAAATTCATTAAGTTTTTCCCCACTCGTTTATTCTAATATAACTATTTAAGGGTAACTAACAACTGCTGTAGAATGAAAATGCTCAAGTAGTGTGGTCTTCCAAAAATTCACGTCATAACCAATTCCCAGATTTCTGTGTACTGTATTCTGCTTGCACATTGTAAGTGTTGTTCCAGAGTTCTCTTCCATGTTGTGCTGTAAGGATGCTGTAAGTGCTGCTCCAGAGGAATGCCTGTGTTACAGACATGATTGCTGGTGCAGCATAGTGCTGGTGGCTGGGGTGCAGAGAAACAAGAGGTGTTCACTCCTGCTAAAAATAAACATTACAAAATTATATTCAGGATATCATCTGCCGAGAGATCTATCTCTGCTGGAGCAGGATAGGAAGTTACAGTATTGTTTTGTACTGTTTGGATGAGGTCTAATAGGTCTAATACAAAAGACAATATAGCAATTGTAAAAGGGAGGAAAACAACTATCATGGTTGATTCTGTGGTGAAAAGAATGCTTTTGTTTGATAAACATTACAAGAGCCGGATAGTGCATGGTCTGCAGTAAACAGAATAGAGGAGAGGACTGACTACGAAAGTAGACAAGACTCTAAACTCTGAAGTTGCCTGCCACAACTCTGCAGGCAGTAATATGTGCTGCAACACATCACACACATCAGCTAGAGGAACTTCACAGAGATTAGTTTAAGAGGGAAGTCCTAAAATTCACCTCAAAAGTCCTCTTTTTACAAATGCCAAAAAAGCTCCAAACCAAAAAATCTCAATCAAATAGGAATTGGTTTCTCCTGAATGCCTGACCATTTTTTCTAAGTTCTAATGGAAAAGAAAGTGTTAAATGAAGGCTCCATTACGCTAAGATTGATAATTTGTCATTAGAATACAAAGTAGAACATCTAGAAACAAATCACAACCTCAGTGCAAGAGGTGGTAAGTACAATACAAATAAGCATAATGACAAAATTGCAATTGGTGAAGCAGAGACTCTCCCACACTCCCTTCTCATTTCTGTTTTTGATGCTAGGAGTCTCAGATAAGAACTTAAAATGGGAAGAAAGAAGTTTCAAATCATTTTAGTGGGTTTATTTACTCTATAGGAATCATTAATAAATTAACAAAATTAAGGAGAAGGCAGGGAAACGCAAAGTACAACACTGTTAGGCCATGAGTTAATGAACTTCAGTTTGCTGGCTGTAGCCTCCAAAAGACAAAGAAAAGATGTAGCAGTCAAACCCAAGGATTAGAATGATTTATTGCTTAAGTATCTATGATATATAGGGTAAAGGAGTTATCAAGGCATTCAAATTAAGTTATATATGCTAGAATCATGTACAGTAAATCATTAGAATTTCTACAAACTATAGATAATTTTCTAATACAAACAGAACCAGGTCCAACACACAATCTTTCCAGGAGACTGCAGCTTAAACACTGAGCCAGAAACTGGTTACCTAGGGACCAGTAAGGATGGCCTGTTTATATTATGGATGAACAGAGGACATTTGCAAGCAACACCCACTCACTCATTCTCATATATCACATACACAGTACATTGAAAGGGATAAATGTTCAGCAAACTCAGTATAATGAGCCAAAGTTAGTAGTGGAGTGGTAGTACTGCTCCCAAGAGACACAGAGTGTTTATTTGCTATGTGGGCCTGGGAACTTAGGTCATATTCCTAGTCTTAAAATGACAAATAGCATTACAATTATGGGTATCTTCCGAAGTGAAAAGCAGCCCATGTGGTCTGCTGACTACTTGAGTTTCTTTAAAAATAAATGGTAATTTAAAGTCAGCACTGACCTGTAAGTCCCCATCCCTTCGAGGAAAATTAATAGTTGGATCTAATCTATGAGGGACTGAGATCCATGTACAAAAGAGATAAAACATTGTCAGCTATAAAAATTAAAGTTAAGCTGTGACAATCAGTAAAGGCAGGAATGCCATGCTTGTCTCAGAATTACAATAAACCTGCTTATCCTAAGTAACTTACATTTTCCATGTAAGACTACACTAGTATCCACTGCCAAAATGTGATATGCTATGCAAAAAAAGATGTAGTTAGAAAAGCATATTATGTTCCTATTTTCAGCAGCTTTCTTAAAGATATGGAAACAAATTAAATACAGAACTGTGTCATAGTTTTTCTGTCCATTTGGTTTTCTGTTGTCATCCTACCTTTAACCAGCTCAGACATAACAAAAGCTTTAAGGGGACAGAGACCTTTTAAAACACCATAAAAGAAATACATTCAACCCCACTGTTTGAATTAGTTGTTTAACTTCATAAACATCTGTACAATCACAGGGCTTTACACAATGAGATAGTTAGAATAATTAAATTAATTTGAATATTTTTCTAACGCTTACTTGAGGTAACTGGAGCAAAAAAGAACTGAAACACTAACAACTAATTAATAACAAGATGCAGTCAAGAATTCAACATATTTGCTTTACATAGACTAATCTGACTTTTTTACAGTCAAATTTAATAGTGATGCTTTTCATCCCTACTCTTGCCCAGCTTTTGAGAAGAAAATTTAAAAGCTTAAGTAGTCAAAGCATGTTTTTTTCTTGTCAGTCTTTCCATAAGAGTAAGTTGTAAAAAAAAAGGGAAACTTGGGAAAATTTGAGAAGGCAGTAGCTCAGAGATTAAACCTACATAAAATCTTAAGTCAAACTGAATAATTTAATTGGCTTATGCATTAAATCAGCTAAATAAGCATGTAACTGGAGCAATGTGGACACTTTATTCCAGCAAACTATCCATTAAACACTGAGTCTGGGTGACTTAATCTAGAATTGCTACAAGTTTGCGGGTGTAAACTCCTATCCTAATTGTGCTCCACCATCACTTGCCTACTGCTTGTCCAGATGTTTCACCTGTACACAGCTAGAGAGACCAGCACAGCTGCATAAGAGAAGCTCTTTGCTGGGATAATGTCAGGGAGAACTTTTCTACTCAGCGTTGAAACTAAATTTGTATCCTGAACCACTGTTGAAAAAAGAGCCTTGCTCTTCTCATTAAACCACAGTTGGCCACTCTACAGATTTTGCTCTTAAAACCCTATTTTGTTACCAGCCTGCATTCATTAATGAAAAGATCTACAAATTGGAGACCTATGGATATTTGACTGACTGTCTTCAGAACTATTTTATCCCAAAATGGATTTAGGCTATTTCTAACAGGCCTCTTAGTGGCATAGCAGTACTCTACCAAAAAAAGGAATGTTTTGAAAATGCTCAGCCCAAGGGAGGAGAGACATTCAACTCACTATAAAAAAATCTCATTTCAAGTCAAGAACCCTGAGCGATCATCACAGCATGGTTAGCTAATTTTAAATAAAAAGAGTTAAAATGTTGCTGAGATCACACTCAAGACTGGGAAAGAGACTGCACTAAAATGCCTGATTTTGTCAAATTTTTATCATATTTTTGGATGAACTTCCTTTGCTTACCTGATCCAGCGGCTGCAGGGATAAATTTCAGATCATTTGGGAAAATCCTTTGTTCATCTGAGAGATACCTGAAATTGACCAAACTAAGTTTTTTCTTAGGTAGCATGATATTTATACATAATGCATTATTGTAAACAGATTTTATGGAAGATGAAAAAATCAACAGGGCTAATTTCCATACCCAAAGCTGCACAGGTAATTAAAACCATAGAGATAAATACTATATTTGAAATCACAATTTAAGCTACTGCTTTCACGATAACCTAAGGCAACAAATATTTAGGCAAGTATATCATTGACTCCCAAGAACTCAAATGTGACAGTGAATGTAATTTTTATTCACCCTCTGGGAGGCCAAGCAGTTCCTGCAAGGTACGATTTTAAAAGGAATTTTTGAAACAATTGCTGTTGAGAGAAGAGCCACATAAAGCTGCAGGGGCAAAGCACAGCACAGGCACATTCAAAAGGTTTTGAAGTGGCCAAACTTTATGTACACAGAAAGGCTAAACATTTCTTGTTTCTGGGTCATAGACGACCAAGACCTTTGACCTTCCAGCTATAGATCTCTTACGCAGGCAAATTACTTACACTGCAATACTTCATAAACAACAGAACCCCTATGTGTCCCACCAGGCATTACAAATAAGGTGAGGTTACACTCGCTATAGGTTGGATTTGGATGGAAATGAGCCTCCCTGGGAAGTCTGCTTAAGCCTTTTAAATAACGCCTGATCAATGGCATGGCAGTTTAGTTTTAGAATTGTAGATAATAACGCTGCTTTGCTATTTTAGGAACTTAGCTGCTATGAGTCAGCATAAATATTCAATTCAGATTTTTTTTTTTAATTAGAAATATTACACAGTAGATGAAAAAGAAAATACATCCGTTAGCAATCTCTAATTTGCTTGAGTGATTCTTGCTTTAGATGAATTCAGTATTTTACTGCTTTCTCAAATATGCACATAAATACATATTTAAAATATGATAGCAAAACAGGAGAAAAATGCAAATTAGACTGGCAGTTTATCTAGGTATGCCCAATTCTTGTTGCCAGTGAGTACCATACCTTCTCTTAGTTGTTTTAGGCTCTGAATACATAAAAAGTAAAAATAAAAAAATTAAGGGACAACTAGAAGCCCACACTTCCACTAGAAGAAAGGAACAGAAGCTGTAATTATTTCACTTTTCTCCAACAGAAAATATGCATCTATAACCCTGTTATGTTTCACTAGATGTTAGTGTAGTGTAGTGGAATGAGATGGTTCCTGTTGGAATAATGACTTTTACCCTTACAATTGCATGATCTCTTATTTGTTTTTCCTTCAATTCGGTTTCTTTAGGAAACACCTTAAAGCACCAAGAATGAAGAGATACATCAACATCCAGTACTCTGTATTCAGAGGGATACACAGAATGAAGTCACACGACAACTGCCCATGACTCAGTAGCACTTTGCTCAAAATAGAAAGCGTGAGCTAGGTTGAAAATTTTCCTTTTTTTTTCCTGCTGTTTTAATGCTTGGTATGTTATTCAGGCTGTTAGAGCCCCAGCAATAAACAGATATTTAGGTAGGTTCCAGCCATATTAAGTACATCAATATATGTAGAGTTGTGGTCATTTACCCCGGATGCAAAAGTCACAAGATTTGTCCTTCCCCTCAGGAGACTACCAAGTAACCAACTTCAGACTGTATTTTTAACTGTTTTTCTAGAGCTCGAAGAACTCCTGAAACAGTAACTAAAGGTTTATTGGATCAAAAACAGAGAAGAAAACTTAAACAGACATTTAAAATCTACTGAATAAACTCATTAAGGAGGTGGGAAACTGACATAATTTTCTTATTTTCAAGGTTTAGACAACAGAAATCATGTCTTTCCCTTGGATAGGTAATACAAAATTAGACACTTGAGAGTTACCACTACTTCTGACTTCAAAAACACTTGACTTTTTTCCCCCCCTAAAATATCAGAGTTACTTAATGATATAATAATATTTCAAGATTGAGAAACAAGCTCCCTCTTTATCATATTTAATACCAAGTCCCTCTGTCCTTAATGCAAGTGCAAATACATTTGGACCCACTGTTTTTGTAACATTTTCCTGGTTAACATTTTTGGCCAAAATTTTGCCTGTACATAAACATCCCAGACTGTTGGGCTGTACAGGATCCAATAAAAGCAGCACAAAGCCTGACAAAGTAAGATATAACATTTTGCTTTTTTGTGATCTCTTCCACTCAACTTTTCCAGTAATCAGGGGTAGTCACTTATCAGAAATCTGATTGCACTGAAGAAAATTCAATATAAAATTGCACGTCAAAATAGATTAAAAGACAAAAAAGTATAAAAACGCCAGTGGTGTTTGTTAATTAGATGCTAACCAGCCAGTTGTGCTGAGGGGGTGGAGAGGCAAATCAAAGTACTACTTTCTATGTATTCTTTCCCTATGTTTAAACTTTACTCACAAGAAAAGAGAGAAAAGTCAAATTACAGGCTACAAATTAGTATGTTTTACACATTTAAAGTTGTCTTTTTATAGTGTGTTTTGTACTGATTGTCCAAATCCACCGAGTAGGGAACAAAACAGTAATTACTTCGACACTCAGGTCACAAATTTTCAGCAAGAGTAGAAAATGTAACAACAACCTAAAATGAATTATCAACACTACAATCTCAAATATGGAAAACACCTTTCTAATGATCATTTATCCACTCTGAGAAGAAAAAAAGAACACTTTTCACAGGAAGATCTCATTTCATTTAATTTTTTCTCTTCACTTACTCCATTCTTTTTCCTTCAGTTACAGATTGTCAGCTGAGGTTTAGTTTCTTTCATCTGCCCATCCAACTCCTCTCACTTTAAAAAAAGTAACCCACTAGCTAAAACTAATTGGGTCACTCAAATTGCATTTGAAAACATCTGCTACACCTGTTGAAAATTATTTAAAAGAAAAAGTGTATCAAAGTAGTATGATTGCCTGAATTTTGACCCAATCACCAAATCGCAAAGGATTAATATAACTTCACAGTTCCAGAAATTACCCTGGATCTTATTCTATCTCCCTCCTAATTCCAGAAATATATTTGCCAATTAAAAATCCATCAAAAGGCAACTAAAAAATTACTTTTACAGTCTCTGTATGACACCTATTTAAAACTGGGTTCCGTTTGTAAAATTCTATTTCTGTAAGAACAATTCCAATAGTAAGTTTTGTAGGGTTAAACATAAGAAAATAGGAATACTCATTCACTGAGGTGGTTTCAGGAACAGCTGTCTGGCTAAGAAACTAGACAAGGTAATAAGCTTGAGTGATTTTGGTGGTTAAGAAGAGAAAACATTACCAGACTGTAAAACAGTACTTATCATTAACAACTACAGAGCTGTACTGATTTTGTTTACAATTTGTGGTATATAAGTAACAACATATTTACTCCTGTTGATCTATTTAATGTTACTGGAACATTATTTCTTCAGAAATACTGAATTAGATATCTTTTTAAAATAAAAGTATTTCCTGTTTGTCATCTTAATGCTATTTTTTCCTTGATTTTAGTATTTCATGCTGTTCCCTTACTTCTCCACCTAAAGGTTCTATGAAGTCAACAAAGCATCTAAATGAGGAAACAAGTATTCACTAGAGTATTATATATCATAAGGCTTACTCCTAGTCAAATGAGAGCTTTACCAAAGAGAATAATAAAAATCAGGTGCTAAATGCTCACATATGTGTGAGAATGTGCTTCCTTTAACAGCCCATGGACTAATTCCTTGTAAGCTTTTCTAAACTCCTTTCCCACTCAATACAGCAGAAGTTTTGTCATCAAAAGAAATATTATCTACATTAGTTTATAACATTAAGTAATATTACATTAATGATTAAAAGTAATCTAATTTAGAACAGTCTAATATAGATGAACTACAATTCGATATTCTTCCAGAGACCAAATCAAGTTCCTTTTGGAAACAAGAAAATACTGCCAAATTTTTTTTTTTTTAGTCCATGTTTTCTGGCCATATTTTAATTTAAAATTAATACAAATGTCAGACATTTCTGTAACCATAATTTCTCTCAGAGAGAGTGTTGATTGCTACCTTTAATCTCATTCTTTTGTAGAGTACTGAAACATTAAACCATTGCAAAAAAAAAAAAAGAGTTTCTGTCATTCCAATTCCTCTGCTATAGAGAAATGAGAATGCCAATACTGAAGCACATATAAAGTGAAACAGCTATTAAAATTCTTTACCTCGCTTCTACTTACTTCTTACAGCCTCTCTACTCTATAGCACTGTAATATTAAAGAAAGTGAATTTCAGTTAAACACAGTGACAAAAGGCCCTGCCAAATTATGTTGGTTTTTAAGAAATATAAATTCACCTATGCTTGAGGTC
Source organism: Sturnus vulgaris (assembly GCF_052056855.1). Classification (NCBI taxonomy): domain Eukaryota; kingdom Metazoa; phylum Chordata; class Aves; order Passeriformes; family Sturnidae; genus Sturnus; species Sturnus vulgaris. The sequence continues at coordinate 34,730,537 of NC_142246.1, read as the reverse complement.
AAACAGCAATAACAAGCTTTTATACAAAGAAGTAATCCTTTAATCTAGCCTCAGGTGGATGTTAATCTATCCTTGCATAGATATAGACTATCAGAAACAAACGAAAACATGACACAAAATGTGTTGTATTAATCAAGAAACTAACCAATGCATGTTGTGCCCTACTCAAAAACTCAGGCTTGGCAGAGCATACTGCTTGCTCCTCATCTGGGCAGCTGTGCTTCATCAGCACACAGGAATCAGAAGCAAGTGTCAACACCTGAATCTTCCTTTCCCTGCTGCTCAGGGGAACCGTGATTGACTAGAACAGCAGAGAAGATTAAAGACAGATGGTTCTTAATTCCTTCCAGAATGGAAGGGAGGTAATAACTTTACATTGAAACAAGGTTGAATAATGCAGATCATCAAAGCTACTGCATTCTTTTTATTAACCTGAAGCAGTTTGAGGACTTCTTACATAATTTGGTGATGCTGGAGTATTTCCTAACAGAAAAGTTTATGCCAAAGTAATGAGGGAAAAGAGGATTAAGACATTGCTCTTTAAAATTTGTTTTGATTGTTTTATACCTTTTTTAGTAATTTTGTTATTATAGTAATGCTGATTCATTTATTTTGTTTATTTAAAGCACTTGAAGGATGCTACAGCTCCAATGTAGACCTACTAAATACTTGTGGAAAGAAAAAGTAGAACATTTATATATGCATGAGGGCAGCCAGTTTTACTAGAGTCACCTCCTCACAGACTGGTATAGTTCTGGCAGAGATGAGCCCTCTGTTTACCGAGGCCACACAGACTCCACTGGGATTAAATACCTCATATGGATGTTTATGTGATTTCCCTGTGTCCTCTATTTCTCACGTTATAGAAATGGCTTTGCAAGGCAGACCTCAAATACTTATGATCCATCTCCCCTAAAACTGGGCAGAGTACAGTCTTCCCTTTGCTGAGGTGAGCTATTTCTTTTTCAATAAGACAAACAATTTCATTTTCAATAGCAGTTTCAAAAAATTGCACTTAGTTAAAAATAAAAGGTCAGATTTCCATGATGTTCTTCCCATGCTGTATTAGAACTTCTCTTTAATGCATTTTTTTTCATTATGAGAGTAACTGTATCCCCCAGGAAGCCAAAGCATTATTCCACTGGATTTTGCTTCAAAGGACATGTAAGCATATACATTATCAGTTATTATTTGCTTTACTACATATATTCTAGTAAACTGCAGTCATACCTAGGAACTAGGCTGGACTGGATTCTGGCTTGTTGCTGAATATGATTGTCTAACAATGAAATTTGAATATTTCTAGCTCAAAACTATAAGCCTTCAGAAGCTTGATTGCCAGGTTTTCTAGGTTAAATAAAAATAATGTACTTTGCAATGATTCTTTATGACATTAATTTTCCTGCTCAAACAGGGACCTATCACCTTAGCAAAAAAACAAAACAAAACCACAAAAACCCCCTTTTTAAGTGATTAATACATACTCAAGACAAAATGGACTTGTAGTTAGATGACTTACAAGAGGGTGACAGACAGAACTGTGTTTCATCAGTTTTGCAATAAAGCCCAATAAATCTTAGTTAAACCCTCAGGCTAAGTCTGAATTAATCTACATGGTTCAAATTTGAGATATGAGACCAAGTCATGAAAGGAGCAGTCACTGTCTTTGCCCCAGTCATGTTAATTAGCTTCTCAGTTTTGGGTAGCTCAAGATTTTCTGCACAGCATTCCCCCCTTCAAAGTTAACATGCAGACTTGTGACACACAACTATTAATAGCTTGATCAATACCTGCTACATGAACTTCTGTAAATCTGCTATGTATTTTCATGTGACACTTCAGCAGAATTTTTATGTCACACATGTTTATGGTTTTCTTACTTAGATTTTTCCAATTGTTTTTTTGTTTTTTTTTTTTTTCTTGGAACTATTGCCCATCATCTGATGCTGATTTTCTGCATTTCATTAACTGGAAAAAAATATGCAGAGTGCAAAACCTTCCTTCTTCCATGGAAAGACATTCAGCCTTGGTTTCATGCTCTTGGGATGCTTCACATGGACTTAAAAATTTTAAGCCCCTGAGCAACTTGCACACAAGATTTTGTGCAATCAATAAGGAAACTGGGAGCTTTTCAAAGAGTCAAGACAAAAAGAGAGCTGACCTAAACCCATCAGTAAGATCTAAATATTTTGAGGTATCTTTCTTAGGGTAGTGACCTTCTACTCTTATGCATCTGTTAGTAATGAATATAACAAGTGGGTATTTTTCTCTTAATCTTTTACATATCCAAGATATAAACATTGATATTTTCCTTTATCTGTTTCCTTATCTGACCAGAGTAATTGCAAATTAGTTTCTAATGAGAAACATTTGTTTGCCTTTATATGCTGGAAAGCCAGGAGGTGATAAAGAAGACATATGTAATCATATTTTTGTGGAGACAGGTCCAAACTTTATTTAAGTAAAAAACACTCAAAATTGTTCTTGCCTAAGACCTAAAAAGACCGTGGCCTTGTTTTTTTAAAATTACTTCTAATAATGAAGTAATTCATAATTCATTCCAATGAATTAAGACCAGTCTACAAAAGGTTAAATTCATATTCATGTAGGCATCAATAAAAACATCCATCATTGCTTTTTAATTAATTGGATTCTTCTGTTTGATTTGACTTCAATCTTCAGCATGGATGGCAAGAAGCAGTAGTTTCTTCAGTGTCACTCTTTATTTAAGATCACTTAGTGTATGCTTTTTCAGTCCCTAATAATCTTCTTATACAAGGTTAAACACATATTTCAACATGTTCCTGAGATCTTTTGATAAATCACATAATAAAAATTGTCCCTCCTTCATTTGAGAAAGGACCTTGGTGGTACTTTTATTTTTCAGGTCTTTCTTTCTTGAAGTAGTGACTTTGTATTACTATATCTCTGTTAGCACTATAGAAGCAATATTAGATTCCAAAAGGGAGAGTGTGCTGACAGCTCTTGTAATAATAGCCTTTCTTAATTCCTTTGCCATTTCAGGTTTTGCAGTGGAGCTGAATATCACTTCTGGTTTGGAAAATTTCTCAGTAAGTAAATTGGTATGTGTCTAGGTTTGGATACCTCTTTATTTTCCTTAATTGCATGGAGTGAGTGTAAAATCACCAGCTACTTCCTTCAGTTTGCAAATGATCCTGTTACAGAATTAAAACAAAATACTAATACTACCACCACTAAAAAAAAACCCCTAAAACCAAAAAATCAACTCCCCTCAAAAAACTCCATCTCCCCCCAAAAACTAACCAAACAAAAAACCCCAAAACCAAAAACTCAACCAAAAAAAAACACGAACCCAAACAAAAAACTATCCAAATCCACCTCTCAAAATTAAAACTAAAACCCGACCAAATAACAAACAAAGAGAAGAATCCTAATCTCATAAACATTTGCCAATTCCTTTTGGGAAACATGAGTTTTTTCTAAATTTCAGTTAGAAAAAAACAAATTTTGCTTGAGATCTGTAGAAAAACCCTCAAACATCTTATTATAAAATCTCAGAACTGCAGCTTCAGCTACTCCTGAGCACCTAAAAATCAGTTTCTCTATGAGTATTTTCTTTTTAAATATTTTTAAAATCTATTTCTTGTTTATTGAAAAAAACATATTGGCAATAGCATGCACCATACAGTAATTTACCTTCCATATTGGCACACATAGGAAAGGAGCTCTCTCAGTTGTAGAGGACATTCATCTCCTTCCGTTTTCTGAGATTTAGCCCAGGTATCAAGGCTCTTTCCAAAATTCAGTTTCCCCTGTTCAACATTGCTGTGTTCTGCAAAATCGTGTATCTATGCTATTTTTATCCCCGTGCTGAAAGCAGCCCAGTGTGACAGTGTGAGGCAAGAGTGCCTGCAGAGGGGTGTTGAATGTGCATAAACACATACTTTGTTTTTCTCACAGCACCTGCCCAAATCCTGTTGCTGACATGTCAAGTGGTGAAAAACATTTGACAACATAACTCTCCAGTACATCTCTCTTCTTAATTCTCAACCAGTCAAAAGAGTTTTTGATTGCTTCAGAAATGTTTCTGGGCCCATACAACAGAAATATTTTTCATGTTTCCTTAAAGCAACCAGCAAGGGTATCTGCTCTTTATGTTCTTCTAGCCAATCTATAATTCAAAGGGTAATAAAATTGTTCAGCCTCTGTCATAGGTCAAAAGCAGCTTTCCTGGGGGCACTCAAACTCCTTCAGCTTTCTTTAGAGCTTCATTATAAATGTTTCCTGTCTCCTATCTGAGCAGCACATGCAATTGCTAATGAATTCGTGGAATGGAAAAGGTTTTAATGTAAAAATGGGTACTTCTGACCACTTTTCCTAACCCCCCCCCAAACATATTAGCATGAAAATGTGGTGGCTTGCCTACTTTATGTATTTATATGAGAAGTAATACACAGTGCAGATTTCTGTACATAACTCTTGATGCAGTAAGAGTCTATTGGATACCTTGGAAATATGACTTCACAGAAAAAACTGCAAAAACATGATGGTTTCAGCTGAGGAGGAGAAAAGCAATGGTGGGCATGGAAGCAATATTCAGACACATATAAGAGGGAGTAATATAGTCTCTGTATAGGCAGAAAACAAGGAAGGAACAAGGGATTTTCACTTGTCATTAGAAGAATCCAAAGGTGGGTCATAATTAAGGACTGAAACAGGTTGGAATGTGAAGATATATGGTGTATCTGTCTGGAGATGTTTAAGGCTAGACAAGCACCTTCCAGGAATTTCATAGGATTAGCTTACCCTGTTTCTGTAGAGTGGTTGCGCCTGACGAGCTTCTAAAGTCCTTGCTGCCTTATTCTAACAGTTTTCAGCCAGTGGGATGAACACTATAAATTATTCAGCTTAGTCAGATATCATGAAAGATAAAGGCAATTTTAAAAATCCTCTCCATATTCTCTAAAAGCTTCAGTTTTTTGCTCTTTTATTTTTGCATTCAGGGATTTTATGTTTTGATTGGTTTCTCCCTGTACCAAATGTTGTTCACATTGTATGTGATCTGAAGCAGCTAATGTTTCAGGGAAGAAGGATGATTAAAAGATAAGCATGGAAGATTCAGTGAAAACTTCTACTCAATCAATGCCAGCTATCAGACCAAAACTATTCAACAGAGCATTTTATTATTTTGTGTACTTTGAGTTAGATAACTGCAATTGCTGATCCTCCTTGGAGGTGGGTTTTGCCAGCACTTACAAAATCTTAGTTTTAGATTGACCAAACCACACGACTGAGGGATCATCTGAAAGCATTTGTGAAGCAATACCTATAGTAAGATGGCTCTTCATTCAGTGAAAGAGATTTGCCAAGGGAAATCACTGTTGTTCCAATATGCCAACCTCAATAAATCGCTTTCTTATTAGCAACATGTTAGAGATTAGGTATCAACTTCATTCTGCAATAAGGGTACAAAACAAGATATGACTGATCGGCTGCTTAGCTGAAATAAATTCTCAATCATTCAAATTAAAAACAGTAAAATCACAGCACGTAGTCATAGCCCAGAAGAATGACTAGGGGCATGAAGAAACCTTTGTATCAGAAGTTCTCAACATAGAACCTGACTGTCTACTAAAGAGAAAATAGGAAGGGGTATGGTATTTGTCTCAAAGATAAGGGATTTTCTTCCCATTCTCCTTCTGAAATACAATTTTCTCAGGCTATGAAGCTGTAAAATAAATACTCAAGCCAATAGCAAAAGGTTAGAAGTCCTTATTTCTCAGCTGTGTCTTAGAAAGGGAAATAATAAATAAAAATGTAATGTAGTACAAGGGATGTGAATTTAATCACACTAAAAGAATTAAAACTGTAGCTTTCAATAAATAAAAATGTATTTGATAATACTGATAAGAAATAGCTTATAATTATGCATTAATTAAGAACACTTCTTGTTAAAATAAGAGTGAAAAATCACCCCCAAATCTCCCATGTTCAGACTGCCTTGGGCATTTTTTGAACTTTCATAATGCTTGGAAAGATCTTATAATGCTATGTACACCACTAATGAAGTACATTTGTTATAATATTATTTAGAAATGTGAACTCAGTGGCTAAATATATGTTACAATTCTGCCAAGAATGCTGGCAACATTAATCATCATTCCTTCAACTTTCCCTATGGAAGGAGAAAAAAAAATATGCTGAGGGCTCACAAGAGCCATTTGGGAAAAAAAAATTATTATGAAGATGGATTTTGCCTAGAACTTTTTCTTTAAGTATCATAAAACTTTTTTCACCCACAAGTCTATATTTGTAAAGAATACAAATTTTCAAATTTTTTATTTCAATATGTCAATCTTTACCTACAAATTTTAATTCAGGTGTTTGGGTGGATGTTTTTCTTTTCCCTGTTGTGAACAATAATTCCATAAATTCCAAAGATTTGGGGTTTTTTTCCACTTGTAATTGGAATAGGTGAGTACCTTACACCTTAAGTGAACATTTTGGCATGATGTGATATTCCTTAGGGTATCTGACGGAGAAAGTAATTTATCTGGGACCTAGAAGCCCATGGCCCTAGTAGGAAAGCTTGCCTCCTAGACAGTGCTTTGCCTTTCAAAAGTAAAAGGCAAAAATCTGCTTTGGGAGTTTTTCTCAATTTCTTCTGTTGACATCCGATCTGAGAAAATAACTAAGCAGGTTGTAATAAAATGTACTACACTAATGTGTTTAGAGTAGGTTTTAGAACTATAAATTACTGATTTAACTTAGGAATTTCCCACATCCACTTTGTTTCCACCAGTTCATTTTCTCCCTTACCCTGTTCACTTCTACCCTCATTAAATGCTGATGCCCCTGCTTGGAGAGTCATGCTGTAAACCAGATCACTGAAAAAGCCCTGATTAACAACAGCAAAGATAACTACTAAAATGGAGTTTTAATTCAGTAATAAACCCCCCTCCTTTATGTATATTTTTAGTTATTCTGCACTAGCTTTGGGCAAAAAAAATACTTTACCCAGCTGTATACATTTTTCTGTAATGAATTGATACTTCTTAAAAATGGGCAGCCTAGGGATCTGGAATGGCAATGGCACTACTTCTACAAGCTTCTGATCAGCCATGCAAGGAATTCATATAGCATGGAGATTTCTCTGTAAACCATGGATTATTTTTTTAAGGCAGAAACCAGGTAGAAGCATGATTCAACATTTGTTTTTGGATGACTTTTAAAGCTAGAAAAATTGATGTCAGGGAAAGCAATAGGAATCAAACATGATGAGTTATAGTCCTCTTCAGTCTTGTTCTCTGGCTAGCTTTACAGGGATAAAGATCCTGAGAATAGAGTATTGCAACAGACAGGAGAGAACACAGATTTATGACTTTTCTTATTTGAGTGTCCCACAGTTTTCAATACTGTTGCAGATTTATTTTAGGTCCTCTGTGGTACAGTGGTGTTTCTTCATGATGGCTTGCCTAACTGCAGAGGTCGACTGCTTTCTGTGGGATGCATGGCTCAGAAGGTCATGGGTGTTTTGTGCTTGGCTAAATCTTAAATTGCTAATGTCAGTGAGGATGAAGGGAATAGCTGCAGCTGGTATGCCTTCCTTGTATATGTTTTCAGACAGGATCCCTCTATACATTCCATAAATGCTTTCAAAATCGGTTCCCATTAAACAAACCAGCATGTGCTTAAGGATTTCAGTAGCTGGCTAAAAGCAATTTTCTTCCAATCAAGTCAGTTTTTAAAGGGTATGTGTTTCCTCTATTGTAAACATGCTGTTATGCTTTGGAAGACAAAGCCCTTGTTTCCCTCTCTCTACTTCTTCCCCCCTTCTTGAGTATACTCCCTTGCTCTGGAATGCAAGACTTTTTATTCATGTCTTCTTTCATTCCTAAGTTTCCAGAGTTATGCCATGTTGCTGGGAACACTGAAATCAGACAGTGTATCATAACTTTCATTTAAGCATAACTCAAAGGAGACAAAGATACGGAGTGCAGGATTGTTTCTTGGAACCAGGGAGTGTTCAAAAATAAAGTCTGTCTTCCCTCTTGCTTCATTAAGCTCATACTGTATTTTTTTTTTAAATTATGAGATAATGAGTAGAATGATTAATAAATAATGAAGAGAATAAAAACATTTCTTAATTTATTAATTTATGTTATGTAAAAAGTTACAATTTGGTGAAAATAAAGTTACCATAATTTTTTAAATTAGAATTATTTTTTCCTTAGCAAAACAATTTAAATGTTGTAGAATTGCTATTTCTAAAAGTATCCAAGGAATTAGGAATTTAGGACTCATTGGGAAGCCTATGAGTTACTGCAGTCACAGTGTTTGAAGAAACACCCAAGATGATTGATTTTTTTCTTTTTTTTTTTTTTTTTTTGTCCTTGTGATCTGTTTTTTATTCTTCACAGACTTCTGATTTAGATGAGAACCATGACACTCCCTGAACACATGTCTAATTTGGACTGTAGTGCATGCCATAATATGTCTCAGCAGGAAGATGCAAACACTGACATAGAGAGCAGTTGAATAGAGGGTATGAAATAACAGTTTATTTATGTTCCAGATCATGGTAGCTTAAATACTCTTCTTTTCACATTCAGTAGCACTAATGATACCTCTTGCTAATATTAGTGTGGTGCACTGCCAACAGCTGGAGGCCAAGGCAACACTTGAGAGTTCAAGGACAAACTGCACTGTACAGTGAATTTAGGGACCAAGCTTTATTGCCCATTAAATGGCTATTAAGCAGCATCAGAAAAGTGAAGACTTTCCATCCATGTATGTACTGCTTGAGGTTACATTTCAGTCTTAAAAGGAACGTCTTTTTATTTCAGATAGACTGTACATATAATCCTTCTAACTAAAAATCTAGAGCTCGTTCTGATTGGATTTGCAGGGTGGGAAAGATGTTTGTACCTGTTTCAGATTTGTGATATTATAGCACATTTCTTGAAAGAGAATGATTTTATTTTAATTTATGTCTTTGAGGCTGATGATTTTGAATTTAGCAGATTGTTTTTATTTTGTTTAGAATAGAGAGTCACCTAAGCAAGAATGGGTGACAATACCTCAGTTATTAAACTTATATTGACAACTACAACTAAAATTCATACTTCCTCAGGCATATGTTAGGAAAAAAAAATCTCCTTGTCTGTTCCATCTACTTTACAGAATGCCTTCCTGAATTGTTGAAATTGGTGTAGTTATGAAATAATAGCATTTCTTTTTCTACCATGTAGTTTCAACTCATGAAGGATTCTTTTCATGCTGCTCTAAAGCACTTTGCTGCTATTAAGTTTAAGAGCCACTAAACTCTCTGGGGATAAAAGATAGGTATTCAAGTGCAAGGTCATTAGGAAAACCTGAAATTTCCCAGTTAGCTGTTATGCCTCTGGTTAGGAAAGCTATCCTTAAAAACGTGTTTTAAGAGCCATGATACCTTAGCAGCAGCAGCCAAAACCTAAAATTGAGTGTGTTACTATTGACTTAATGGCACTATGGAATCTCAATTCCAGACAGAAAAGCAATATGGTAAGAGTACAAAGAACATGACTTTTTTAAAAATTTCAGAATTGATGATTCAATTACTCAAATTCATCAGTTCCTCTGAGAACTCTGTAACAGGCCACAGTTCCCTTCTTACCAAACTTGGTTTGGTACAGAAGTGGCAATTACCTCCATTCTTAATCACAGTTGCAGAAAATGTCTGATTTCATTGTGCAGTTTCTGGCAGAGGGTAACACCTCATCTAGCACTCGAGAGGCACTGAGGCTATAAGAAATGCTCATGAGCAGTCTTTAGGAAGAAGACTGTCCTAATTCTCACCCTGCCTGTTGTAGTTTTAAGAGTTTACCTTCATCTTTCTCTTAGTAACCAGCTTCCTCTTCCCAAACCCTTTGAGTGAACACTTGGGGAGCTATTGTATTTTCGCCTCTCTGCAAAGTAAAAGCATTTACCTAACTCTGCTCTAATGAACTCATCAATACAAATGGCTAACATAACTATTCTCCTTGCTAATAGATACAAAATGAGAAAAAAAAAAACCTAAAAAAAATTTATTCCAAAGTACAAGTATTATTTTATCTTTAGATCCTATGAATTGCTATAGCAGCACTCTGAATAAACTGAATATTATTTGACTTTGGAAAGTTAGTATCAGCTCTTATTTTTTACAAATTCTTGATTCTTTTCTGAATCGGTGAGCTCCTTACCAGAATACATGCTGTTTCTACAAACAGGTTTATACAAAAAAAGGTTTTAAAAAAGGTTTATAAAACTAATTAATTTAGCTGTTGAGTGAAAAGACAGAATTCAAACTTTGACTTATTGTATATAAAGATCCAAATTGCACACAAAGTGCCAAATTTTACTATTAGCCTTTGTCAGCAAATAGCATGTTACTAGAAGTTAGACAAGCATCTCACTGGTTAGCTGAAAGCTGTATTATACTGTCAATATAAGAAGCCTAGAAATAGCAAAATAATCTGTTAAATTTATAATAATATAATAAGATATGAATGTATTATTTGGAATAAATAGACATGAAAGAACCTACTGTTCAAACTTAGTGATTCTTTTTGTGTAACATGCACCTTAGATCCTCAGTATTGACTTAAACTGAACCGACTCCTTTGGGTATCAATCAGATGTATTTGTTCTAACCATCCTTCACTTGTATGGAGTGAGAGGAATCATGATAAACAAGGGCTATTTGTTTTTGTTTTAGTCCTGATAACCAAAATTGGATCCAACTAGCAAAATGTTCCTTCTGATATGTTGTATGAAATCTGGACTGTCCTTTGCATGGCTGTAAGATGGAGGTTATTGTGATTTGCTTGACAACACAGAAAGCAGACACAGTGTCTGTCTGGAAGACCTTACAGATGTTTGCAAGATACTGAGAAACAAAGTAGTTATCCTCTTCCAAAGAAACTTTTATTGAAAGTGACCACCTACAAAACCCCCAGGAGAAAGCAATGAAATAATAATAAACCTATATGAAAGGCAGTCCCATTAATATTCAGTGTTAAACCTATATGGATGATAATAACCCTATTACTGCTAATTGTTTGTATTTATAGGACTATATTAAAAATCAAAATGTGAGACTTCGTATGAAACAATAAGGTTGAAGAAAGTATTCAAATTCTAAGAACAGCCTAACAGCCTTCAGTAAGGCCCTAAGTGAAAAGTGAACTGTGGTGAAAGGGATGGGAAAAGGAAAACAGGTTAATGGAATGAGGGTAACAAGGAGGCACACTTGTGAACAAGAACAAAATTACATATGGTGGAACTTGAACAAACCCTTAGCAATAAAGAATAAGTTATCAAAGAAAACAAGACCATGCTGCAAGTTAAGCAAGGAGTGCTAAATGTGAGTATAACTCAAACTGTAAGTGCCTCAGTGAGTGGAGATGAAGAGTGTAGCAGTGGGATAGGTTAGGTGACCGTGACTAACAGTCACAGTCTAGGTAATAGACAACATGATTTTAGCACCTATTCCAACTTTGTTACCAGGATGCTCCTGAACAGCCCCTTAAAGGATCCACAGCCAGCGTGTTCTTTGAAAGTCCAGGCTGTGTGCC